>NW_027361730.1:7904166-8540000 GCF_039654945.1 Dendrobates tinctorius | reverse complement strand
TGATGCCCAGCCACTGCTCGATGAATCTGCTGGTACATTGACCCAGACCACTACATTCCCCTCGCATGCTACACGGCCTGAATCTGACCCTGATGAAACTCAGGTTACCCTTCCCATATACAGTTCCATCTTACACGGTGACAAAGAGGAAGCTGCAGATGAAAGTGCAGGTTCGGCACACCCGCCGTCAGACACACCACCGTACTATCAGGGGCCCTGTGCCAGTGCCGTCGCCAATGAGTGGGCCCCCCCTGCTTGCTCAGGATCACAGCACTTGCAAGGTTGAAATACTGTGCAGTGAGATGGAAGATGGGGACGATGAGGAGTCCAGACTAGTACAGGGATTCCCTAGTGAGGAGACTTATTTCATTGTTTTCAATGTTGGGACAGCAATTTTTGGGGAGCACTATACTCTGGAGAATGATAGATGGGGCCCACCATACACTGGAACATTCCAAAGGTGGACATCAGACACTGGAGCAGCATTTACAGGGCCCATTATACACTAGAGCATTAGAAATGGGGCCCATTATGTTTGGAACATTATTTGAACCCATAAGACAGTGGAGCTTCATCCATGGGGACCAACATATACTGTAGCATTATGTGGAGCTCATCATATACTGTTTCAAACATTATATGGGACCAATGATTCTGTATGGAGAAATAGATGGGCCTCGTCATGAGATGTAAAAAGTGAAGTATTTTTCATTGTACTATACCGCTATTTCTCTGCTGTATCGGAGCATCATGAGTTGTGGTATGTGTTAAAGGGGCACTCTTTCGCCCAGGGCACATTAAAACCTGGAGCCAGCCCTACCCCCCCACAACTTTAGCCAAATAACCCCCATTTTTCAGTGCGTAACTAGTATTATGAAGTAAATTAAGGTTGACAAGCTTAAGTAAGAAGAATTGATGCTTTTGGCATTCAAATGGGCACTGTAGGTGTGTTTCCTGTCCTCCTCTCACTGCCGACTTTAATTCCCCATTGACTTACATTGGGTTTTGTGTTTCGGTCGGACCCCCGACTTTTCCCTATAGTCGGCCGATTTTGCTCGACACGACTTTTGGAAAAGTCGGGTTTCATGAAACGAAACTCGACCCAAAAAGAGCAAAAGTCGCTCGACTCTAGTTGCGGCGCCTCTGTGTGTGAACAGAGCCCGCTCTGCGCACTTCTGGTGAAGTTGAACCCGTGCACATTATACCGCCATATTGCTCGTCTGTCATTACCTAGCAGCGGTGTAACACCTACTGCACGGTGCACCCCGAGTGGCGAACGCACTTTATTATTTATTTTTATTTAGTGCGTTCCGACGTTCCTAACATTATACTAGTGCCAGGGTCTGGCTAGTGATGGCAGAACAGCAGCAACTCTTACAGTATATTTGGCAGCTGGAGGGCCGGTTGGCTACTCTTGAGAGTGCTATCTCAGCTGCGAAATCCACTGAAGCTGCTGTACAGGCAATCGCAGACGCGGTTTCACGTATGTCCACGTCCTTCCACACGTTGACAGTTACCTGCCTCCCGTTGCCCGATATATTTTCTGGCAATAGCGCCTCCTGTAGGGGTTTCGTCAGCCAGTGCTCTATCCAGCTGGAGTTACTGACTGCGCGATTCCCTATGGAACGGGTCAAGGTGGGGTTTATTGTTTCCCTTCTGTCAGGCAAGGCGTTGGAGTGGGCTACGCCACTATGGGAGCGTGGTGACCCAGAGGTTCGGACCGCTGCTCTGTTTTTAACAGCTATTAAGCAGGTCTTCCTGGGACCACGGGTCATGCATGACACCTCTCTTCTCAGCTACTTGCTTTGACTCAGGGATCCCTCTTGGTTAGTCAATATGCCGTTCGTTTTTGGACACTGGCTTCCGAGCTGGAGTGGTCTGACAAAGTCCTCATCCCTGTGTTTTGGAGAGGTTTGGCGGAGCATGTTAAGGATGCTCTCTCTATCAGAGAGGTTCCTGCAAGATTGGAAGAGCTGATTGCTATTTCCACCCGCATTGATCTCCGTTTTTCGGAGCGCGGCCTGGAGCGTGCTCAATCCAAACGGAAGGTTACCTCGGCTCCCAACTTTTTTGAGCCTCTGGAACCACCTGAGCCAGAGACTCCACTCCCAGAGCCCATGGAGGTGTCTAGCGCCGTTCTCGAGGCGCATCCGGCACAAAACTCCATTTGCGGTTACCATTGTCAACACGCTGTTTTGCCAAACTCTGTGTTGCCGGGCAAGACCCTTTTTCCTCCCCGCCTTCGGCCGAAGTTTCTCGCATGGGCACACACGTCCAGGAGGGGTGGTCACTGTGGCTATATGCAGACCACAAAACTCCTGGCAGGGTCTTACTGGTGGCTGCACAGGGCTCGGGATGTTAAAAAATATATTCGGGCCTGCGCCTTTTGTGCTCGGAATAGCCTCCTTAAGCGAAGGGTGGAGACACCTGTCGACACAAGGTGGCGTTCCACTTTAACTTCTGCTCCCATTGTCTCCCACGGGTCCCTTCTCAAACCTGGCGATCTTGCCACCCCTGATGCCTTCCATTTGTTCCGGGTCTCCCTGTCACCTACTTTTTCAACGCAGAATTGGCTGGAATTGAGATCAGATGCCATGTTGCATTTAGAGAGCAGCTGATGTGCCCAAACAGTGGAAACCCAATTATAACTCCAACCCTAACCCCAACACACCCCTAACCCTAGCCCTAACCCTAGCCCTAACCCTAATGGGAAAATGGAAATAAATACATTTTTTTTATTTTATTTTTCCTTAACTAAGGGGGTGATAATGGGGGGGTTTGATTTACTATTTATGGCGGTTTTTATGTTTGGCAGCTGTCACACGCTAAAAGACGCTTTTTATTGTAAAAATAGTTTTTGCATCACAACATATTGGGAGCTATAATTTTTTTCATATTTTGACCCACCGAGTCATGTGAGGTCTTATTTTTTGCGGGAAGAGTTGACATTTTTATTGGTATAATTTTCGGGCACGTGACATCTTTTGATCGCTTTTTATTCCGATTTTTGGGACGCAGAATGAAAAAAAACCAACGTTTCATGAATTTCTTTTGGGGGGTGCGTTTATACGTTCCGCGTGCGGTAAATCTGATAAAGCCCTTTTATTCTTCGGGTCGTTATGGTTACAGCGATACCTCATTTAGGTTTTTTTTATGTTTTAGCACTTTTATGCAATGAAAACAATTTTATATAAAAAATAATTATTTTTGCATCGCTTTATTCTGTGAGCTATAACTTTTTTATTTTTTCACTGATGACGTTGTTTCGTGGCTCATTTTTTGCGGGACAAGATGACGTTTTCAGTGGTACCATGGATATTTATATGCATCTTTTTGATCGCGCGTTATTGCACTTTTTGTTCAGCGGTATGATAATAAATCATTATTTTTTGCTTCGTTTTTTATTTTTATTTTTTAAGTGGTTCGCTAAAGTTGTTAACTAATGGGACAGTTTTATAGGGCGGGTCGTTACGGACACGGCGATACCAAATATGTGTACTTTTATTGTTTTTGTTTTTTTTTATTTCCAAAAAATGAATTTATTTGGGAATATTTTTTTTTTATTTATTTAGCGATTTTTTTTAAAATTATTTTTACACTTTTTTTTTTACTTTATTACATTGTCACAGGGGGACATCACTGTAATATGTCAGATCGCTGATCTGACAGGTTGCACAGCACTCTGTCAGATCAGCGATGTGAGGCTAGTTTCACACTTGCTTTTTTTTGCAGCGCGTTTTTCCCGCAAAAAAACGCATTAAAAAAACGCATACAAATGCATACAAACGCTGCGTTTTTTTCCAGCATTTTAATGCGCATGCAGGAAAAAAACGCAGCGTTTTTGCGCGTTTGTATGCGTTTTTTGTGCGTTTGCGTTTTTTTACAGATTTTGGAAAAACCCCACAAAAAAGAAAATACAACCATTCAACAACACACAAGACCAATGGGACTTCATTGTGGGTGTGGTATGTTAATATATATAGACCTTGTCTACAGTATTCTTCACATTTGCTTGATTCTTCTCGTGACCATGGATCTGCGCTGGAAGAGTTTTCACTTCAACTTGGATTTGGACATCGCGATGGCTCAGGCGTATGCAGTTGCTTGCCATGAACAAAGGAAGAGAGAGAGGCAGCGAAGACGGCGGCGTATGTGGATACATCCGATTGTTGAACTCCGGGAGAGCCGTGGGGCATACCACACCCTCTACAGCGAGCTACGTGCAAACCCGGAGAAATTTAATGATTATATCCGGATGTCCCACGAAAGTTTCATGGATTTGCTTGCTCGTGTCCAACAATCCATCCGGAGACAGGACACACAGCTCCGTCGTGCGATTCCTCCTGAGGAACGGCTACTGGTGACATTACGGTATGTTTTAAAAACAAAGGGGTGTGGTCTGATGTTTTTTTATGGAAATTTAGTATTCAAAACCTTGGGTAATTAGTTTTCGTGAATGTACTAATATCTTATTTTATAGTTTTTAAAAATAATATACATAAATATTAATTTTACTTCTTTGTCTGTTCACAGATTCCTGGCGACTGGAGAAACCCTATCCTCACTACACTTCCAGTACCGTATTGGAATCTCTACCTTGTCTGGAATTGTTGCTGACACCTGCCGGGCTCTCTGGAATGTTCTTTGCCCAGAATTTATGCCCCTGCCCACCGCTGAAAAGTGGATGGAAATTGCTGACAAATTCTGGACAGTATGCAATTTTCCCAACTGTTTGGGAGCTGTTGATGGGAAACACATACGGATCATCAAACCCCAAAGAACGGGATCTGAGTACTATAATTACAAAAAGTACTTTTCAATAGTACTCATTGCAATTGCGGATGCCGGATGTATGTTTGTAGCAGTGGACATTGGAGCATTTGGCCGTGGTAATGACTCGCAGGCTTTTAAAAACTCAGACATGGGCCGGAGGTTGTATGGCAACCAATTTAATTTCCCTATGCCACGGCCTCTTCCTCACACCGAAGCTCCGCCACTGCCCTTTGTAATGGTTGGCGATGAGGCTTTTCAAATGTGCGGAAACTTACTGAAACCCTACTCCAGCCGGGACTTGGACCACACCAAAAAAATATTTAATTACAGGCTGACCAGGGCCAGAAGAACTGTCGAGTGTGCTTTTGGGATTCTTGTTTCCAGATGGCGAATTCTGGGCACGGCCATTAATCTTAAACTTGAAACAGTCGATGAGGTGGTGAAGGCCTGTGTGGTTCTACATAACTTTGTGATGGCTAAAGAGCACCCGACCTTTGAACTGGACGATGATGCTCCTAACCCATTGCCTGAATTCACTCAGCACACTCTCAGGTCATCCGTTGAAGTTGGCCAAATGAGGGACAAATTTGCGGCCTACTTTATTTCTGATGTAGGACGGGTGCACTGGCAAGATGAAATGGTGTAATGTTGTTGTTTATGGTAATAAAAATCCTTATTTGATACCATTACTGAGTGCACTATATTTTTTAAACTCCAATTAATTAAAAAACTTCCCATGTATAACTGAATTTTTTTATGTTCACACACCTGGGCAGGTAAATACACATATGAGTTAAAATTCAGCATTGCTAGTCTGCGTGAAATATATTGGAATGAGCAAAGCTGCAGGCCATGAATCATGAAACAATTTTTTTTTCAATCGAAAATTGTGCAACTAGTTTAAAACAAAGTATGTGATTTTCTCAAAACACAACCCTCAAAACCCAACCCAAATGAAAGTCCATGGGGAATACAAGTAAGTTACACTAGGCCTTGGAATGACTATACTAGGCCGTGGTATTTCAAATATGAGTATATTAGGCCTTGTGCCTACTAGTATATTCATATGTGAAATACCACGGCCTAGTATAGTCATAACAAGGCCACAAGGCCTACTCGATTTTGGCAAACTAGTATCTTGTTTCACAAAACTTGACAAGTTTCAACAGTTTGGTAAAACTAGAGTTATTACACTAGGCCTTGTAATGACTATACTAGGCCGTGGTATTTCAAATATGAGTATAGTAGGCCTTGGGGCTAGTAGTATAGTAATATGTGAAATACCACGGCCTAGTATAGTCATACCAAGGCCTACTGTAATAACTCGATTTTTAACAACTAGCATCTTGTTTCACAAAAAACAAACTGGTGAAACTAGAAAGAAACTTATTTTTTAGACAAGTTTCAACAGTTTGTTTTTCATGAAACCAGATTCTATTTGGTAAAAATAGAGTTATTACACTAGGCCTTGGAATGACTATACTAGGCCGTGGTATTTCAAATATGAGTATAGTAGGCCTTGGTGCTAGTAGTATAGTAATATGTGAAATACCACGGCCTAGTATAGTCATACCAAGGCCTACTGTAATAACTCGATTTTAAACAACTAGCATCTTTTTTCACAAAAAACAAACTGGTGAAACTAGAAATAAACTTATTTTTTAGACAAGTTTCAACAGTTTGTTTTTCACGAAACCAGATTATATTTGGTAAAACTAGAGTTATTACACTAGGCCTTGTAATGACTATACTAGGCCGTGGTATTTCAAATATGAGTATAGTAGGCCTTAGTAGTATAGTAATATGTGAAATACCACGGCCTAGTATAGTCATACCAAGGCCTACTGTAATAACTCGATTTTTAACAACTAGCATCTTGTTTCACAAAAAACAAACTGGTGAAACTAGAAAGAAACTTATTTTTTAGACAAGTTTCAACAGTTTGTTTTTCATGAAACCAGATTCTATTTGGTAAAAATAGAGTTATTACACTAGGCCTTGGAATGACTATACTAGTCCATGTTATTTCACATATGACTATACTAGCCCTTGGGTTTGTTTTTAACATGTATTTACCCATCAGTGTGTGTGAGCGGCGCAAACAACATTAATGAAACTTATTAATGGTGAACCACAAATGTAAATTTATTTTTTATCACAAAAATAAAACTAAAAATTATTTTTTACGGCGTTTGGGGGCAGATGGTTTCAATTTGGGGGTGTGCAGGGAATATGCAACACTTGCAGTTGAAGACGGTGTTTGAGGGGAAGGGGCAACAAAACTTGTGGGGGAAGGTAGTCCAGTTAAGGGAATTAAAGTAGGAACTAGTGTTGAGCATTCCGATACCGCAAGTATCGGGTATCGGCCGATATCAGCGGTATCGGAATTCCGATACTTAATTCCGATACTTTTTTCATATCGGATTCCGGGATCGGAATCGGAATAGGAAGTTCCCATCATGCTATGAGCCTGCTTGCTTTGATTAAGCCAATGGGAATCCTCCGAAGTGTGGGCACATCCTGTTAGGCATGTAGGCATGTTAACTATTGGCATGGCTGTGATTGGCTGCCGAAATGATGTCATGATGCACTATAAAAGCCACCGCAGCCGCCATTTCTGGTCACTCTGCTGTGAATTCAGTTAGGGACAGGCTGCTGTAGAAGACTGTGAGGGACAGTTAGAAATAGCGATTCTAAAAACAATATTGTGCTTTATCCAGGCTACATAAACCACCACTGTAGCTTGCTTTTCCCTAGCAGCGCTGTTTTCACAGCTGTCTGCAAGGGCTGTGTGAGTGCAGCTCACGCTGTGGAGTGGGTCCTGCAGCCACGTCAGGCTGTAGGCCACCCAGTGTGATCACTGCTGCCTCATACATCTTTTATTTTTTGAGCTGCATTTTTTAAATAATTTCAATCTAGTGTGCTTCCATCCGTATCCATATACGTTGGTTGCAAACACTAGTAGTAGACAGCGGAGCCTTTCTGCAGCCTTTCAGTGCTAGTGTCCACTTTGCTGCACTGTTCACGGCTGTCTGAGAGGTCTCTGACTGTGTGTGAGTGCAGCTCATGCTGAGTAGTGTGTCCTGCAGCTACGTCTGGCTGTAGGACGCTCAGCGTGCGTCACTGCCTCACACATATTTTTATTTGAGTGCAGCTCATTTTTTCTTCTATTAGTGTGCATCCATCCGTCTCCATCTACGGTGGTTGCAAACACTATATAGGAGTACACAGCGGAGCCTTTCTGCAGCCTGTCAGTGCCAGTGCCCACTTAGCTGCACTGTTGACGGCTGTCTGAGAGGTCTCTGACTGTGTGTGAGTGCAGCTCACGCTGAGTAGAGTGTCCTGCAGCTACGTCTGGTTGTAGGACGCTCAACGTGCGTCACTGCCTCACACATATTTGTCTCTGAGTGCAGCTCATTTTTTCTTCTCCTATTAGTGTGCATCCATCCGTATCCATCAACATTGGTTGGTTGCAAACACTATATAGGAGTAGATAGAGGAGCCTTTTTTTCTGGCTTGTGCCCTGCCGGCGCAGCCAGATTAGTATTACCCAATTTTTTTGGAGCCTCATCTTTTGCATTGTAGGTTACCTGCCTGCATTGTAATAGCTCCAAAAAGTTGGTGATACTATCAGTTTCAATTCTTTGTTCTCATACTTTGAGTTTGTTTCAAACAAAGAAACCACATAAAAAGTTCACCAAACACTACATTTTGAACTTGTGTAGGCCACATCAGCTCCTATTAAAGTCTAGTCCACACACACACACTTCATAAAATTAGTGTTTCTTGTACCTGTAACCAGCTGTTCAGGAATAAGCACACTAAGGCCCCCCTTTGTCCTTTTTTGCCTATCTTAAGCAGTCTTGCAAGATGAAGAAGGCAGGGAGTAAGGCGCGGGGGCGTGGGCGTGGGCGTGGAGTTTCAGCAGGGAGAGGACGTGGGGATTCTGCAGGGAGAGGACGTGGGGATTCTACAGGTAGAGGACGTGGGGATTCTGGGCCTGCTGCGGGCACCAGTGGATCAGCATCCCCCAGTTTTAGCAGGCAACAGTCCTTTATGCGCAGCTTTGTAGGACCTCAACGTACCCCACTGCTGCGGGAGGAACAAATTGAAGCCGTTGTCGGATGGATGGCAGCTAACGCATCGACTTCAATTACTTCCGCATCCTCTCAGGGTCAGAGCACCGAAGAGCAACCATCTGTCTCTTCACCACCTGCCAAAGTGCCCAGGCAGTCAGAGAGACATGGACAGGAGCCATCACAATCTCTACTTCTGTTCTCGGAATCTGTTGGCTTGGAAAGAGGGGGCCAGCCAAGCAGCATTCCTGAATGTGAAGAAGAGGGAGTATGCAGTGATGCGCAACTTCTTTGTCCCTCTGAATCTGAAGAGGCGAGTGGGCCAGTGCCTATGGTCAGCACACCTCAGTACGCATCAGATGATGACGAGACTCAGTTGCCACTTTCTGGTGCGTACGGTGCTGGCGAGACAACCCCGGAGAAGCAGCTGTTTGAAGAGGGGAGGGAAGATGATGAGGTCCTTGACCCATCATGGCGTGAGCAACAGGAAGGTGGTGGGAGCAGCTCGGAGGAAGAGATTCCCCTACCGGCCAAAACAGGAGGCAGAGGGAGGGGGAAGACTTGGTTGCCTGTACCCTCCACTTCGGCACCCGTTAGGAGCATTCCTCCTTCCAAAGGCAAACCGGGCGCTCACAAGAGTTGCAGTGCGTGGTCCTTTTTTGACACAGTTGCAGATGACATTTGCTTTGTCAAATGCAAGCTGTGTCATCAGAGAGTCAAAAGAGGGAGAAATGTCAGCAACCTCAATACCACAAATATGTGGAAACATGTGCGCACCAAGCACGAGTTGGAGTTGCATAGACACCCTCAAGACGTAGGCCAACGTACAGCACCACCTACCACCTCTTCAGTTCGTGTTGGGCCCTCTTCCTCCAGCTCACACACTGCTGGTTCGGCTTCCTCACAGGATCGCCAAGGAAGAACCTCTGCCACTGTTGTCCGGAGACCCTGTCAGATTCCACCCATAACAGCACGTTCCCATCCATCACAGCCATCGGTAGCACAGGCATGGGATAAAAGGCGCCCTTACTCGGCAAACCATCCCCGAGCACAGTCTCTGAATGCTGGCATTGCCAAACTTCTGGCAGTTGAAATGCTGTCATTCAGGCTGGTGGACACTGACACCTTCCGGGACTTAATGGCATTGGCAGTCCCCCAATACAACGTGCCCAGCCGCTTTTATTTCAGCAGGCGAGCCGTCCCTGCCCTGCAGAAACATGTTGAGGGCAAAATAAAACATGCGCTACTAAACGCCGTTAGTAGCAAGGTCCACCTGACCACCGATGCGTGGACCAGTAACCATGGACAGGGACGATACCTTTCCCTCACTGCCCACTGGGTCAATGTTGTGGAGCCGGGTACGGATCTGGAGAGTGGCGCTGTACGTGTTCTTCCAACGCCACGGATTGCAGGACTCCAGTCTGTACACATAGACTCCTCCTCCTACTCAAGTTCCTCAGAAACAGCAGAGCAGGAGCCTGTTACGACCGATATGAGCACAGCCGTGGCCAAACGTCAACAGGCTGTACTCAAATTAATTTCTTTGGGGAATCGAAGCCACACAGCGCAGGAGCTCTGGAATGCTATCAAGCTGGAGAGCGATGTGTGGTTTGGGCCAGCGAATCTCCAGCCGGGCTTGGTAGTGTGTGACAATGGCCGAAATCTGGTGGCAGCTCTTGGCCTAGGCAACCTCACACACATCCCATGTCTGGCACATGTTCTTAACTTGGTCGTGCAGAGCTTTCTGAGGGACTATCCGGATCTTGATGCACTGTTGCACAAGGTCCGCATAGAGTGCGCTCACTTGCGACGTTCCAGCACGGCAAGATCGCGCCTCGCTGCTCTGCAGCGACGATTTGGCCTTCCAGAACATCGCATCATATGTGACCTACCCACCCGGTGGAATTCAACGTTACATATGTTGGAGCGGTTGTGTGAGCAGCAGGCAGCAGTCATGGAGTACCAGCTGCATCAGGCGCAAACAAGTCGCACTGTGCGCCGTTCACACTTCAGCACCATTGAGTGGGCCTCTATGAAGGACATCTGCCTCGTTTTGCGTGCCTTCGATGAATCCACGCGGATGGCGAGTGCAGATGATGCACTAGTCAGCATGACTGTCCCCCTTATCTGCCTGCTTCAACAAACACTGCAAGCACTAAGGGATGAGGTTTCAGAAGAGGTGGAGGATGAGGAGTCCCAAATGCCATCTGCTTCTGGACAGTCTGCGCTACGTGTTTCCTCACAAAGGCCTAGGCAGGGGACACTTTGTGAGGAGGATGAGGAGGAGTCGATGGAGGAGGAAGACATCTCTCCAGAGGAGGGAGGTACACAAACCTCTACTCAGTATGTACAGCGAGGGTGGGGTGATGCAGAGCAGGTCGAGGTCACGCCTCAAACAGGGGACAGCGGTTCTTTGGCAGTTGGGAGTCTGCAGCACATGGTTGATTTCATGCTGCAGTGCCTGAGAAACGACCGCCGCATCGCCCACATTCTCGTCTCGGCTGATTATTGGGTGTACACCCTCCTAGATCCTCGCTACCGGGACAGCGTACAAAGGCTCATACCAACGTTGAACCGGGAGCGTAAAATGCGGGAGTACGAAGAGTCACTGGTGCAGTCCATAATGTTTTCCATTCCACCCGACAGCATTGTTGCAAGTGCTTTACAAAGCAGCTCTGTGCGTCGAGGCAGTGGAGGAAACTCTGCACAAAGAGGGAGCAGAGGCAGTGCCGCAGCACAAGGCAAGACCACTATGGCCCAAATGTGGCAAAGTTTTGTGTGTCCACCACAATTGTCTACACCATCAGCGACGCCTCGAGTCAGCAGGAGGCAACGCTTCCGTCAGATGGTGTCAGACTACATGTCTTGCCCTGTCGCTGTACTCCCAGATGGCTCTTCCCCCTTCAAGTTTTGGGTCTCTAAGCTGGATACATGGCCAGAGCTTAGCCAGTATGCATTGGAGGTGCTGGCTTGCCCTGCTGCCAGTGTATTATCGGAACGTGTCTTTAGTGCCGCAGGTGGTGTACTAACAGACCGTCGCACGCGACTATCTTCCGATAATGTTGACCGGCTGACTTTTCTGAAAATGAACAAGGCCTGGATCTCCAAAGACTTTGCCATTCCTCTTACAGACTAAATTAGTGGTTGGCAACTGTATCCAGGTCTGCTGGTGTGTTCATTTTTCTACCACCTGAACTATAATCCCTGTGCTTCAACACAGCCAGTTGTCGCTCAGATGTGTCGTCTGCACAGAGAAACACACTAGCTCCTGTGTTACTGGGGTTCAGTAATGCCAGCTGATCCCCTGCTGTGTGGACGGCAGAGTCACCAGCTCCATCAACATTCAAACCACTACTGATTTTTAACCGTGCCCAACTTAGGTCTCTGGCTCCACTGTCTCTACTATTTCCCCTGACCTCCAACCCCGCCATCTACATCTCTGAAGTGGCGTCAGCACAATCTACACTTGTTCCTGTGTTCCTGTGGCTCAGTCCCATCAGTTTATCCCCTGATGTGTGTCCGGCAAGGTCTCCTGCTCTGTCCACATTCCCATAACCAGTAGTGGGAATGAGGACAGAGCTGGCGAACTTGCCGGACAAACATCAGGGGATCAACTGATGGGACTGAGCACCAGTAACACAGGAACAAGTGTAGATTGTGCTGACGCCACTTCAGAGATGTAGCTGGCGGGGTTGGAGGCCAGGGTAAATAGTAGAGACAGTGGAGCCAGAGGCCTAAGTGGAGCATGGTTAGAATCAGTAGTAGTCCACAACCTCCATAAAAACCGCTGCCCATTGGCCTCTGCATGCGGCATGCGTAATCCTGGGCACCAACAGCGTCAGTTGGTGTTCAGAAGTGTCGTCTCCACAGAGCCAAACACATTCGTTCAAGTGTTAGTGGGGTTCAGCACTGCCAGCTGTTCCCCTGCTGTGGAGATGGCAAGTCTCCTGCTGCCTTCACCTGCCAAAATCCAGTAGGCCCCAGCCTGCTCCTCGCCTAATCCTGGGCTCCCACAGCGTCAGTTGGTGTTCAGAAGTGTCGTCTCCACAGAGCCAAACACATTCGTTCAAGTGTTAGTGGGGTTCAGCACTGCCAGCTGTTCCCCTGCTGTGGAGATGGCAAGTCTCCTGCTGCCTTCACCTGCCAAAATCCAGTAGGCCCCAGCCTGCTCCTCGCCTAATCCTGGGCTTCAACAGCGTCAGTTGGTGTTCAGAAGTGTCGTCTCCACAGAGCCAAACACGTTCGTTCAAGTGTTAGTGGGGTTCAGCACTGCCAGCTGTTCCCCTGCTGTGGAGATGGCAAGTCTCCTGCTGCATTCACCTGCCAAAATCCAGTAGGCCCCAGCCTGCTCCTCGCCTAATCCTGGGCTCCAACAGCGTCAGTTGGTGTTCAGAAGTGTCGTCTCCACAGAACCAAACACATTCGTTCAAGTGTTAGTGGGGTTCAGCACTGCCAGCTGTTCCCCTGCTGTGGAGATGGCAAGTCTCCTGCTGCCTTCACCTGCCAAAATCCAGTAGGCCCCAGCCTGCTCCTCGCCTAATCCTGGGCTCCAACAGCGTCAGTTGGTGTTCAGAAGTGTCGTCTCCACAGAGCCAAACACATTCGTTCAAGTGTTAGTGGGGTTCAGCACTGCCAGCTGTTCCCCTGCTGTGGAGATGGCAAGTCTCCTGCTGCCTTCACCTGCCAAAATCCAGTAGGCCCCAGCCTGCTCCTCGCCTAATCCTGGGCTCCAACAGCGTCAGTTGGTGTTCAGAAGTGTCGTCTCCACAGAGCCAAACACGTTCGTTCAAGTGTTAGTGGGGTTCAGCACTGCCAGCTGTTCCCCTGCTGTGGAGATGGCAAGTCTCCTGCTGCCTTCACCTGCCAAAATCCAGTAGGCCCCAGCCTGCTCCTCGCCTAATCCTGGGCTCCAACAGCGTCAGTTGGTGTTCAGAAGTGTCGTCTCCACAGAGCCAAACACGTTCGTTCAAGTGTTAGTGGGGTTCAGCACTGCCAGCTGTTCCCCTGCTGTGGAGATGGCAAGTCTCCTGCTGCCTTCACCTGCCAAAATCCAGTAGGCCCCAGCCTGCTCCTCGCCTAATCCTGGGCTCCAACAGCGTCAGTTGGTGTTCAGAAGTGTCGTCTCCACAGAGCCAAACACGTTCGTTCAAGTGTTAGTGGGGTTCAGCACTGCCAGCTGTTCCCCTGCTGTGGAGATGGCAAGTCTCCTGCTGCCTTCACCTGCCAAAATCCAGTAGGCCCCAGCCTGCTCCTCGCCTAATCCTGGGCTCCAACAGCGTCAGTTGGTGTTCAGAAGTGTCGTCTCCACAGAGCCAAACACGTTCGTTCAAGTGTTAGTGGGGTTCAGCACTGCCAGCTGTTCCCCTGCTGTGGAGATGGCAAGTCTCCTGCTGCATTCACCTGCCAAAATCCAGTAGGCCCCAGCCTGCTCCTCGCCTAATCCTGGGCTCCAACAGCGTCAGTTGGTGTTCAGAAGTGTCGTCTCCACAGAACCAAACACATTCGTTCAAGTGTTAGTGGGGTTCAGCACTGCCAGCTGTTCCCCTGCTGTGGAGATGGCAAGTCTCCTGCTGCCTTCACCTGCCAAAATCCAGTAGGCCCCAGCCTGCTCCTCGCCTAATCCTGGGCTCCAACAGCGTCAGTTGGTGTTCAGAAGTGTCGTCTCCACAGAGCCAAACACATTCGTTCAAGTGTTAGTGGGGTTCAGCACTGCCAGCTGTTCCCCTGCTGTGGAGATGGCAAGTCTCCTGCTGCCTTCACCTGCCAAAATCCAGTAGGCCCCAGCCTGCTCCTCGCCTAATCCTGGGCTCCAACAGCGTCAGTTGGTGTTCAGAAGTGTTGTCTCCACAGAGCCAAACACATTCGTTCAAGTGTTAGTGGGGTTCAGCACTGCCAGCTGTTCCCCTGCTGTGGAGATGGCAAGTCTCCTGCTGCCTTCACCTGCCAAAATCCAGTAGGCCCCAGCCTGCTCCTCGCCTAATCCTGGGCTCCAACAGCGTCAGTTGGTGTTCAGAAGTGTCGTCTCCACAGAGCCAAACACGTTCGTTCAAGTGTTAGTGGGGTTCAGCACTGCCAGCTGTTCCCCTGCTGTGGAGATGGCAAGTCTCCTGCTGCCTTCACCTGCCAAAATCCAGTAGGCCCCAGCCTGCTCCTCGCCTAATCCTGGGCTCCAACAGCGTCAGTTGGTGTTCAGAAGTGTCGTCTCCACAGAGCCAAACACGTTCGTTCAAGTGTTAGTGGGGTTCAGCACTGCCAGCTGTTCCCCTGCTGTGGAGATGGCAAGTCTCCTGCTGCCTTCACCTGCCAAAATCCAGTAGGCCCCAGCCTGCTCCTCGCCTAATCCTGGGCTCCAACAGCGTCAGTTGGTGTTCAGAAGTGTCGTCTCCACAGAGCCAAACACATTCGTTCAAGTGTTAGTGGGGTTCAGCACTGCCAGCTGTTCCCCTGCTGTGGAGATGGCAAGTCTCCTGCTGCCTTCACCTGCCAAAATCCAGTAGGCCCCAGCCTGCTCCTCGCCTAATCCTGGGCTCCAACAGCGTCAGTTGGTGTTCAGAAGTGTCGTCTCCACAGAGCCAAACACGTTCGTTCAAGTGTTAGTGGGGTTCAGCACTGCCAGCTGTTCCCCTGCTGTGGAGATGGCAAGTCTCCTGCTGCATTCACCTGCCAAAATCCAGTAGGCCCCAGCCTGCTCCTCGCCTAATCCTGGGCTCCAACAGCGTCAGTTGGTGTTCAGAAGTGTCGTCTCCACAGAACCAAACACATTCGTTCAAGTGTTAGTGGGGTTCAGCACTGCCAGCTGTTCCCCTGCTGTGGAGATGGCAAGTCTCCTGCTGCCTTCACCTGCCAAAATCCAGTAGGCCCCAGCCTGCTCCTCGCCTAATCCTGGGCTCCAACAGCGTCAGTTGGTGTTCAGAAGTGTCGTCTCCACAGAACCAAACACATTCGTTCAAGTGTTAGTGGGGTTCAGCACTGCCAGCTGTTCCCCTGCTGTGGAGATGGCAAGTCTCCTGCTGCCTTCACCTGCCAAAATCCAGTAGGCCCCAGCCTGCTCCTCGCCTAATCCTGGGCTCCAACAGCGTCAGTTGGTGTTCAGAAGTGTCGTCTCCACAGAGCCAAACACATTCGTTCAAGTGTTAGTGGGGTTCAGCACTGCCAGCTGTTCCCCTGCTGTGGAGATGGCAAGTCTCCTGCTGCCTTCACCTGCCAAAATCCAGTAGGCCCCAGCCTGCTCCTCGCCTAATCCTGGGCTCCAACAGCGTCAGTTGGTGTTCAGAAGTGTCGTCTCCACAGAGCCAAACACATTCGTTCAAGTGTTAGTGGGGTTCAGCACTGCCAGCTGTTCCCCTGCTGTGGAGATGGCAGTCTCTCCTGCTGTCTCCGCATTACAAAGACAGTAGGCCTCTGCCTACACCCTCCTATTTCCTGGGCTTCAACACAGCCAGTTGTAGTTCGGAAGTGCCGTCCACACGGAAAGAGATACTTGCTCCCGTGTCTCAGTGGGGTTCAGTAACGTCAGCTGATCCCCTGCTGTGTGGATGGCAGTCTCTCCTGCTGTCACCTCATTCAAAATTCAGTAGGCCTCTGCCTACACCCTCCTATTTCCTGGGCTTCAACACAGCCAGTTGTAGTTCGGAAGTGCCGTCCACACGGAAAGAGATACTTGCTCCCGTGTCTCAGTGGGGTTCAGTAACGTCAGCTGATCCCCTGCTGTGTGGATGGCAGTCTCTCCTGCTGTCACCTCATTCAAAATACAGTAGGCCTCTGCCTACACCCTCCTATTTCCTGGGCTTCAACACAGCCAGTTGTAGTTCGGAAGTGCCGTCCACACGGAAAGAGACACTTGCTCCCGTGTCTCAGTGGGGTTCAGTAACGTCAGCTGATCCCCTGCTGTGTGGATGGCAGTCTCTCCTGCTGTAAACTCATTCAAAATACAGTAGGCCTCTGCCTACACCCTCCTATTTCCTGGGCTTCAACACAGCCAGTTGTAGTTCGGAAGTGCCGTCCACACGGAAAGAGACACTTGCTCCCGTGTCTCAGTGGGGTTCAGTAACGTCAGCTGATCCCCTGCTGTGTGGATGGCAGTCTCTCCTGCTGTCACCTCATTCAAAATTCAGTAGGCCTCTGCCTACACCCTCCTATTTCCTGGGCTTCAACACAGCCAGTTGTAGTTCGGAAGTGCCGTCCACACGGAAAGAGATACTTGCTCCCGTGTCTCAGTGGGGTTCAGTAACGTCAGCTGATCCCCTGCTGTGTGGATGGCAGTCTCTCCTGCTGTAAACTCATTCAAAATACAGTAGGCCTCTGCCTACACCCTCCTATTTCCTGGGCTTCAACACAGCCAGTTGTAGTTCGGAAGTGCCGTCCACACGGAAAGAGACACTTGCTCCCGTGTCTCAGTGGGGTTCAGTAACGTCAGCTGATCCCCTGCTGTGTGGATGGCAGTCTCTCCTGCTGTCACCTCATTCAAAATTCAGTAGGCCTCTGCCTACACCCTCCTATTTCCTGGGCTTCAACACAGCCAGTTGTAGTTCGGAAGTGCCGTCCACACGGAAAGAGATACTTGCTCCCGTGTCTCAGTGGGGTTCAGTAACGTCAGCTGATCCCCTGCTGTGTGGATGGCAGTCTCTCCTGCTGTAAACTCATTCAAAATACAGTAGGCCTCTGCCTACACCCTCCTATTTCCTGGGCTTCAACACAGCCAGTTGTAGTTCGGAAGTGCCGTCCACACGGAAAGAGACACTTGCTCCCGTGTCTCAGTGGGGTTCAGTAACGTCAGCTGATCCCCTGCTGTGTGGATGGCAGTCTCTCCTGCTGTCACCTCATTCAAAATTCAGTAGGCCTCTGCCTACACCCTCCTATTTCCTGGGCTTCAACACAGCCAGTTGTAGTTCGGAAGTGCCGTCCACACGGAAAGAGATACTTGCTCCCGTGTCTCAGTGGGGTTCAGTAACGTCAGCTGATCCCCTGCTGTGTGGATGGCAGTCTCTCCTGCTGTAAACTCATTCAAAATACAGTAGGCCTCTGCCTACACCCTCCTATTTCCTGGGCTTCAACACAGCCAGTTGTAGTTCGGAAGTGCCGTCCACACGGAAAGAGACACTTGCTCCCGTGTCTCAGTGGGGTTCAGTAACGTCAGCTGATCCCCTGCTGTGTGGATGGCAGTCTCTCCTGCTGTCACCTCATTCAAAATTCAGTAGGCCTCTGCCTACACCCTCCTATTTCCTGGGCTTCAACACAGCCAGTTGTAGTTCGGAAGTGCCGTCCACACGGAAAGAGATACTTGCTCCCGTGTCTCAGTGGGGTTCAGTAACGTCAGCTGATCCCCTGCTGTGTGGATGGCAGTCTCTCCTGCTGTAAACTCATTCAAAATACAGTAGGCCTCTGCCTACACCCTCCTATTTCCTGGGCTTCAACACAGCCAGTTGTAGTTCGGAAGTGCCGTCCACACGGAAAGAGACACTTGCTCCCGTGTCTCAGTGGGGTTCAGTAACGTCAGCTGATCCCCTGCTGTGTGGATGGCAGTCTCTCCTGCTGTCACCTCATTCAAAATTCAGTAGGCCTCTGCCTACACCCTCCTATTTCCTGGGCTTCAACACAGCCAGTTGTAGTTCGGAAGTGCCGTCCACACGGAAAGAGATACTTGCTCCCGTGTCTCAGTGGGGTTCAGTAACGTCAGCTGATCCCCTGCTGTGTGGATGGCAGTCTCTCCTGCTGTAAACTCATTCAAAATACAGTAGGCCTCTGCCTACACCCTCCTATTTCCTGGGCTTCAACACAGCCAGTTGTAGTTCGGAAGTGCCGTCCACACGGAAAGAGATACTTGCTCCCGTGTCTCAGTGGGGTTCAGTAACGTCAGCTGATCCCCTGCTTTGTGGATGGCAGTCTCTCCTGCTGTAAACTCATTCAAAATACAGTAGGCCTCTGCCTACACCCTCCTATTTCCTGGGCTTCAACACAGCCAGTTGTAGTTCGGAAGTGCCGTCCACACGGAAAGAGATACTTGCTCCCGTGTCTCAGTGGGGTTCAGTAATGTCAGCTGATCCCCTGCTGTGTGGATGGCAAAGTCTCCTGCTGCCTACACAGTCGTACCACTACTGATTTTTAACCGTGCTCCAATTAGGCCTGTGGCTCCACTGTCTCTCGTATTTCCCCTGTCCTCCAACCCTGCCAGTTACAGCTCCGAAGTGGCGTCTGCACAATCCACACTTGTTCCTGTGTTACAGGTGTTCAGTCCGATCAGTTAATCCCCTGATGTGTGTCCGGCAATGTCGCCTGCTCTGTCCACATTCCCATTATCGGAATGTGGACAGAGCAGGCGACATTGCCGGACACACATCAGGGGATTAACTGACCGGACTGAACACCTGTAACACAGGAACAAGTGTGGATTGTGCAGACGCCACTTCGGAGCTGTAACTGGCGGGGTTGGAGGACAGGGGAAATACGAAAATCAGTGAATCCACAGGCCTAAGTGGAGCTTGGTTCAAATTAGTAGTCTACAACCGATCTTAAAATTTCTTCAATGCAGCCTAAGCCTGCTCCGTGCTTGTCCCTGGGCTTCAACACAGCCAGTTGTTGCTCGGAAGTGCCGTCTTCACAGAGTAAAACACTAGCTCCTGTGTTTGTGGGGTTCAGTAACGTCAGCTGTTCCCCTGCTGTTTTGATGGCAATCTGTCCTGCTGCCTCCCAATTGACAGCACATCAGGCCTCAGCCTGCTAAGTGCTTGTCCTGGGCTCCAACATCGCCAGTTGCTGCTCATAACTGACTTTGGCACGGGTACTCCCTCCTGCCCAGCTTGGTTCCAGCCCTGCCTGCTGTTTCCGGGAAGTGTCAATGTCAGTTTGCCACCCCAAGTTGCCATGTCGTGTTGCGGTTGGGTTAGCCGAGGCTAGGGTGCCAGCAGTTTAGGTGCTTCCTATGTGGACTGCGGGTTCTGGTAAGAAAGGTTTGTTCCATAGTGCCAGTAGGACAAGCACCCCCTGTAGGACTGTGTGATTCGGTAACTGCGGCCAGCTTGCGGCATGCCAACTTTGCTTTTCAGGGGTAACTTCTGATACCCCTCCGGGTTCCAGCACCGTCAGCTGGTTCTCATCAGAGCCTTTGGCCTAGGTGCCTCCATCTCGGTATCCGAGTTCCAGCAACGTCTGCTGGTCCTTGGTAGTGCTTTGTAGCACAGGTACCTCCTGCTTAGTAACCGGGTTCCAGCACCGTCAGCTGGTCCTCGGTTGTGCCATTGGCTCTTATTCCTTCTGCTGCCCCTCCGGGTGCCAGCACTGTCAGCTGGTCCTCGCTATTTCCATTTGCTCTTGCAGCTTATGCTACCCCTCCGGGTTCCAGCACCGTCAGCTGGTTCTCGTCAGAGCCTTTGGCCTAGGTGCCTCCATCTCGGTATCCGAGTTCCGGCAACGTCTGCTGGTCCTTGGTAGTGCTTTGTAGCACAGGTACCTCCTGCTTAGTAACCGGGTTCCAGCACCGTCAGCTGGTCCTCGGTTGTGCCATTGGCTCTTATTCCTTCTGCTGCCCCTCCGGGTGCCAGCACTGTCAGCTGGTCCTCGCTATTTCCATTTGCTCTTGCAGCTTATGCTACCCCTCCGGGTTCCAGCACCGTCAGCTGGTTCTCGTCAGAGCGTTTGGCCTAGGTGCCTCCATCTCGGTATCCGAGTTCCGGCAACGTCTGCTGGTCCTTGGTAGTGCTTTGTAGCACAGGTACCTCCTGCTTAGTAACCGGGTTCCAGCACCGTCAGCTGGTCCTCGGTAGTGCCATTGGCTCTTGTTCCTTCTGCTGCCCCTCCGGGTGCCAGTACCGTCAGCTGGTTCAAGAGGACAAAGAACAGGAAGACAACCACCAAGATGCAGAACAACAAGAGAGAGAAGACAAAGAAGCATAAAAAAAACAAAGCAGAAGAACATTAAGCATAAGACTAATACTCTGAGCAAATGATATTATCTTATTTATAAGCAGAAGAAGACTAAGCAGTGTATGGGGGTGAGTCCGTTCCTCCTCGTGGTGCCCCTGGAAAAGGCCTGCTTCTGCAGGCCAAACTGAACGCGGACAAATCCTGTTGTAAATCTTTTGTGACAGGCAGAACGGAAGGTGTAAACTTCTAACTTTTCTAGATAACAACTACAGGAATGCCTGACACAAACAAGAATATGATGAAGAAGAATAGGAAGAAGATGAAGAAGCTGAATATGTAGAATAATAATTGTTGAATAAGAAGAATATGAAGAATGTAAGAAAAGGAAGAAGAAGAAGAAGAAGAAGAAGAAGAAGAA
Organism: Dendrobates tinctorius; assembly: GCF_039654945.1. NCBI lineage: Eukaryota > Metazoa > Chordata > Amphibia > Anura > Dendrobatidae > Dendrobates > Dendrobates tinctorius. The sequence goes on along the minus strand of NW_027361730.1, from coordinate 8,518,874 downwards.
GAAGAAGAAGAAGAAGAAGAAGAAGAAGAAGAAGAAGAAGAAGAAGAAGAAGAAGAAGAAGAAGAATGTAAAAAAAGGAAGTAGAAGAAGAAGAAGAAGAATGTAAAAAAAGGAATAAGAAGAAGAATGTAAAAAAAGGAAGTAGAAGAAGAAGAAGAAGAATGTAAAAAAAGGAAGTAGAAGAAGAAGAAGAAGAATGTAAAAAAAGGAAGTAGAAGAAGAAGACATACATGTCTGGCAAAATATAAATGAGGCTAACATAGTCAATATCTTTGTAACTCCTAACATCTTTAAAAAAAAAAGTTTAATTCCTGCTATTCCATTTGATTGGGCTAAACCTCTATGGCTTTAATGTCTCCTCCACCTCCCACAATACATTCTACATTATTCTTAGTTGTTTTTCTTCATGTAGAATTAACCTACAAGGAAAGAAAGGTTTTTTTTTAATTCCGATATTTTGGCCCCATTGACTTGCATTGGTTCCCGGTATCGGAATCGGCGATACCGATACTTTTTTTTAAGATCGGCCGATCCATTCCGATCCGATATTTTCAAGTATCGGCTGGTATCGCTCAACTCTAGTAGGAACACTTGTAGGAGAGGAAATCTGTTCAGGTACATTAGTTGTAATGGCATGTCGCCGTAGGCTTGTGTGCCTGGACCGACTTTTAGCCCAATGCCCGCCTTGATTGATTTCGCCTAGAACTAGGGGCAAATATGGAATGCAGGTCCCCCGTCTGCTGGTATGGCTGCTGCTGCTGAGGTGGCGGCTGCTGCTGAGGTGGCGGCTGCTGCTGAGGTGGCTGCTGCTGCTGAGGTGGCGGCTGCTGCTGAGGTGGCTGCTGCTGCTGAGGTTGCGGCTGCTGCTGAGGTGGCTGCTGCTGCTGAGGTGGTTGCTGCTGCTGCTGAGGTGGCGGCTGCTGCTGAGGTGGCTGCTGCTGAGGTGGCTGCTGCTGCTGAGGTGGCTGCTGCTGCTCTTCGTTGTCAGTGCTCGTCCTTGCAGGAGGACTGGTGGCGGCAGTGATGGTCCAGGTTTGCAGAGTGGTGGTGGCAGGGCTACTACATGTTGTTGTAGCGGCAGGGCTGTTCCATGTTTGCCTAGTGGTGGCTGAGCTCCACGCATGCATGGGATTGGCGGTGGTGCTCCAGACAGGAGCAGCGCTTGCCATGGTGGTGTCGGTGAAGTGACCAGCTGCACTCAGACTTGTGGTGGTGTAACGGTGGGTGTCCTGGCTTTGAAGAGAGGTGTCCGTGCAGTGGTATGCAGCACAAGTCGGTAGTGAGGTGAAGCGAGTCAATGGTGGCACAGGTGGAAAGGACACCACTGACTGCTGACCGTACCGATTATGCTGCATAGCCTGCAAGAAAGCATTGTTGCAGGCCTGCAGCACATTCAGCTGTTGATCAGGACTAAGGTGTTCCGCCATGCCCTTTTCAATCTTACTAAAAAAATGGTGTGCTGGTCTGTTGAGGTCGGCCTCCAGACGGTCAAGGCGCTGTTCTACAGAATTGAAGCGGTGTTCAAAGTGGTTAAAACCACGTTCCATCAGTGCAAAACCGCTTTCAACTCTGTCGGACAGTGACTTGAGGCTGGAATTAAATGTCTCGCTCAAATGCATAAACTCGGGCAAGACATTCCTGTCCAAGGCCCTCTGCCGCTGGCGGGTAGTGCCCGCATAACCAGTGGCAGAGACCTGGGACAGGGGAACACCTGATGGCCCAGCTTCCTGGTCACCAGCTGTGTGTGTGTGGGACCTGCAAGGTGCTTCCTGGCTGTCGGATGGCTGGGACGGGTCAGAGGACGTCCGAGGAAGGACCGCTCCAGGGCCAGGTTGCAGGGTGCTGCTCCAGGTGCTGTGGAAGAAAGGAAAATCATTACTACCATGCCTTTACAAGAAGCATCAGCTGTGGATTAGAAAAACACAGATTAATAAAAATAAAAACCCAAAATGTATAATACTTACGATCTTGTGGCAAGGACCGGTCTTAGGAACTGCAACGCGTGATAGTGACGGTATCTAGTTCTGGTCCTTGACGCAGATCCACTGCGAACCTGGCCCTCAGCACGAACATCACTGTTGAAGCGGTCCTTGATCGAACGCCAACGTGTTCGGACTTTGTCCACTGTTGATAAAAAAAAAAAACAGTGCCGTCAAGGACAACAGTCACTGCGGCACAATGTAGCAATACAATACTCAAAGCAGTCACTGTAGACCCCGACGACACTGTTGGGTTTCCTGCTAGAATACGCCTAGCACGAAACCCAACAGTGCCGTCAAGGACAACAGTCACTGCGGCACAATGTAGCAATACAATACTCAAAGCAGTCACTGTAGACCCCGATGACACTGTTGGGTTTCCTGCTAGAATACGCCTAGCACGAAACCCAACAGTGCCGTCAAGGACAACAGTCACTGCGGCACAATGTAGCAATACAATACTCAAAGCAGTCACTGTAGACCCCGATGACACTGTTGGGTTTCCTGCTAGAATACGCCTAGCACGAAACCCAACAGTGCCGTCAAGGACAACAGTCACTGCGGCACAATGTAGCAATACAATACTCAAAGCAGTCACTGTAGACCCCGATGACACTGTTGGGTTTCCTGCTAGAATACGCCTAGCACGAAACCCAACAGTGCCGTCAAGGACAACAGTCACTGCGGCACAATGTAGCAATACAATACTCAAAGCAGTCACTGTAGACCCCGATGACACTGTTGGGTTTCCTGCTAGAATACGCCTAGCACGAAACCCAACAGTGCCGTCAAGGACAACAGTCACTGCGGCACAATGTAGCAATACAATACTCAAAGCAGTCACTGTAGACCCCGATGACACTGTTGGGTTTCCTGCTAGAATACGCCTAGCACGAAACCCAACAGTACCGTCAAGGACAACAGTCACTTCGTCACAATGTAGCAATACAACACTCAAAGCAGTCACTGTAGACCACGATGACACTGTTGGGTTTCCTGCTAGAATACGCCTAGCACGAAACCCAACAGTGCCGTCAAGGACAACAGTCACTGCGGCACAATACAGAGCAGGGAAATACTCACTAAACGCCTTTTTGGCGGATGCTGTGGCGCTGTCCCAGCCATCCATCAACGCTGCGGCCACCTCATTCCATAGCCGCCGGGTCACCACATTGTCCTTGTACAGCCGGTCACGGCTGTCCCACAACGGCGAACGCTCCTGGACCAGGCTGATGAGCTGCTCATTATCCAGGTAGACGTCTTCATCCCGTTGTGGAACCTAGACAAAACACATTCATTAGAATAATCAAATTTAAATTGACTAAAAAGTTACAAAAAAAGAAACAAAAAAAAGAGTAAAAATAGAAGATAAAAAAAAAATAAAGAACATTACAAATCATTTGATACTTACATTCCGTATCACCACCGGGACTTGGCTTCGCTGCTCCTGCTCTTCGCCCTCACTATTCCCGTCCACAGATGATGATGACGATGTCTGAAAGTTGAAAAAAACGTAAGAGATTTGGAGAAGCAGCAGATATACTTACCAGATGCACGAAAATAATCACCTCACGGTCTGCTTGCGCCAATTCCTGCCGCGATGGGGAATACTCAGATTCTGAAGACATACTGCATGTAAAAATAATAAAAATCATTAGTACATACATAATTTAAAAGGACAGGCATATAATGTAATATACTCACATTCTTCGCTGATATAATGGGTTCTTGGTTGAATGTCTGCTCTTCAATCTGTCTAGTGTAGTAGTGGCAGAGTTTTGGCAGGCACCTCCTTTATATAGACTTTTTTTTTTTGACTTTAGAAGATTCTAACTAGGATAAAAAGTGGACACCACCCAAAAAACGCAGCGCTAAAAAATCGCATACCTGCGCATGCCAGTGCGCACATATGCGCATCCATAGGCTATAATGGCCATTTTTAGCGCAAAACGTGCGCATACGTGCGCATGCGATTTTTTCAAGGACCAAAAAATGCAACATGCAGCGTCTGGAAAATACCAACGCACACCCCAAAAAAACGCAGCGCATGAAAATCGCATACATGCGCTTACAAGCGCGCAGGTATGCGCACCCATGTTAAATATAGGGGAAAAATCGCATGCGCACGTATGCGTTTTTTTCCAGCGCTAAAAAACGCAAATGTGAAACCAGCCTGACAGGCGCTGCTGCAGGCTTTCTCGGAGCCTGCTCTCAACAGGCACTGAGAAAGATACCTCCCTGCAGGCCCCCGAAGGTCCCCGTCGCCATTTTGGATCCGGGGGCCTGCAGGTAAAGAGACCCCCGCAGCAGCGCTGCACATTGCGCTGCTGTGGGGGGCTCAGGGAAGCACGGAGGGAGCCCCCTCCCTGCCGATGCTTCCCTTTAACCCCCGGTACACCGCGATCGTATTTGATCGCGGTGTGCAAGGGGTTAACGTGTCGGGGGCAGTCCGTGACCGCCCCTGACACATTGTGCCGGGTGTCAGCTGTGATAATCAGCTGACACCTGGCCGTGATCAGCGGTGCTCACCACGTGGGCGCCGCTGATCGCTATGACGTATTATTCCATCCATGGGAATTAGGTCTAGGGTCACATGGACAGAATATTACGTCCATTATAGGAAAGGGGTTAAAGTGATTTTGCCAAAAATAACATAATCAATGATACACACCTGCCGTCACTGCTTGGTTTCAGCCAGCAATCTATGTAATACTATCACTGTTAACAAACCACAGGACCACTGCTTGTGATTACATGCAGTAGAAAGTTGACAGCACATCATTAACCCCTTAACCCCCAAGGATGGCTTGCATGTTAATGACCAGGCCAATTTTTACCACTGTCCCTTTAAGAGGTAGTAACTCTGGAATGCTTTCATGGATCCCGGTGAGTCTGACTTTGTTTTCTCGTGACATATTGTACTTCATGTTAGTGGTAAAATTTCTTTGATATAACTTGCGTTTATTTGTTAAAAAAAAGGAAATTTGGTGAAAATTTTGAAAATTTCACAATTCTCCAACTTTGAATTTTCATGCCCTTAAACCACAGAGATAAGGCAGAAAAAACTTAATAAGTAGCATTTCCACACATGTTTACTTTCCATCAGCACAATTTTGGAAACAAAAATTTTTTGTTAGGAAATTATAAGGGTTAAAAGTTGACCAGCGATTTCTCATTTTTACAGCACCATTTTTTTTAGGGACCACGTCACATTTGAAGTCACTTTTGAGGGGTCTATATGATAGAAAATACCCAAAAGTTACACCATTCTAAAAACTGCACACCTAAAGGTGCTCAAAACCACATTAAAGAAGATTATTATCCCTTCAGGTGCTTCACAGGAATTTTTTGAATGTTTAAAAAAAATGAACATTTAACTTTTTTTCACAAAAACATTATTTCAGGTCCAATTTTTTTATTTTACCAAGGGTAACATGAGAAATTGGACCCCAAGAGTTATTGGGCAATTTGTCCTGTGTATGCTGATACCCCATATGTGGAGGGAACCACAGTTTCGGCGCATGGCAGAGCACGGAAGGGAAGGAGTGCCATTGGACTTTTTCAACGTAAAATTGGCTGGAATTGAGATCGGACACCATGTCGCGTTTGGAGAGCCCCTGATGTGCCTAAACAGAGGAAACCCCCCACAAGTGACCCCCTTTTGGAAACTTGACCCCCAAGGAACTTATCTAGATGTGTGATGAGCACTTTGAACCCACAAGTGCTTCACAGAAGTTTATAACATAGAGCCATAAAAATAAAAAAAATTATATTTTTTCCTCCAAAAATTTTTTTGCCCAATTTTTTATTTTCCCAAAGGTAAAAGGAGAAATTGGACCCCAAAAGTTGTGCAATTTGTCCTGAGTAGGCTGATACCCCATATGTGGGGGTAAACCACTGTTTGGGCGCATGGCAGAGCTTGGAAGGGAAGGAGCACCGTTTGACGTTTACAACACAGAATTGGCTGGAATTGAGATCAGACGCTATGTCACGTTTGGAAAGCCCCTGATGTGTCTAAACAGTGGAAACCCAATTCTATCTCCATCCCTAACCCCAACATACCCCTAACCCTAATCCCAACCTAACCATAACCCTAACCACAAGCCTAACCCTAACACACCCCTAACCCTAATCTCAACCATAACCCTAATCCTAACTTTAGCCCCAACCCTAACCCTAACTTTAGCCCCTACCCTAACCGTAAATTTAGCCTCAACCCTATCCCTATCTTTAGCCCCAACCCTAACTTTAGCCCCAACCCTAACCCTAATGGGAAAAAATAATTCCTTTTTTTATTTTATTATTTTTCCCTAACTAAGGGGGTGATAAAAGAAGGTTTGATTTACTATTAACAGGGGGTGTTTATATTTGGCTGCCGTCACATGCTAAAAGACGCTTTTTATTGCAAAAATAATTTTGCATCACCACATTTTGAGAGCTATAATTTTTCCGTATTTTGGCCCACAGAGTCATGTAAGGTCTTATTTTTTGTGGGACGAATTGACGTTTTTATTGGTACCATTTTCGGGCACCTGACATTTTTTAATCATTTTTTATTCTGATTTTTGGGATGCAAAATGAACAAAAACCAACAATTCATGAATTTCTTTGAGGGAGGAGTTTATACCGTTCTGTGTTTTGTAAAATTGATAAATCAGTTTCATTGTTCGGGTTAGTACGATGACAGCGATACCTCATTTATTTTTTTTTTATGTTTTGGTGCTTTTATACAATAAAAACAATTTTATTTAAAAAATAATTATTTTTGCATCGCTTTATTCTGAGAGCTATAACTTCTTTATTTGTTCCCTGATGATGCTGTATGGCAGCTCATTTCTTGTGGGACAAGATGATGTTTTCAACGGTACCATGTTTGTTTATATCTGTCTTTTTGATTGCGTGTTATTGCACTTTTTGTTCGGTGATATGAAGATAAAGCATTGTTTTTTGCCTTTTTTTAAGGGGTTCACAAAAGGGGTTAACTAGTGGGACAGTTTTATACGGCAGGTTGTTACGGACGCGGAAATGAATTTATTGGGGAATGTTTTTTTTCTTTATTTAGGAATTTTTAAAAATTTATTTTTAGACATGTTAATTTTTTTTTTACTTTTTTACATTGTCCCAGGGTGGGACATTACTATGCAAAGTCAGATCGCTGATCTGACACTTTGCCGGGCACTGTCAGATGAGCAATCTGTCAGGCAGTGTAGGATGCTTCTCAGCACCTGCTTACAGCAGGCACTGAGAGGCCACGACCCTGTGGCCATTTTGGTTCTGGGGGACTGCAGGGAGGAGGTCCTCGGAACAACTCGATCACATCATGTTGTCCTGAGGGTCTCAGGGAAGCATGCAGGGAGCCCCCTCCCTGTGAGATGCTTCCCTATGCCACCAGAACACTGTGATCATGTTTGATCGCAGTGTGCCCGGGGTTAATGTGCCTGGAGCGGTCCGTGACCACTCCTGGCACATAGTGCTGGGTGTCAGCTGTGATAATCGGCTGACACCCAGCAGCGATCTGTTGCACTCCCCCCGTGAGCGCCGCTGATCGATGATGACGCACTATTCCATCCATGGGCATTAAGTCCCAGGACACATGGACAGAATAGTAAGTCTAAGGTCAGAAAGGGGTTAAAAAAATCATCCAATGAATTACTATTAATTTCAACTGACAACTTCAGGAATTTTTTTAACATCTGGATGGATGGTGGAGTTGATCAATTTAAATTTTCACCTATATGAAACAGAAAAGGTAGACTCATCCCTGTGTATACAACTAATTAAATGCATTTCGAAGTAGAACTTTTTTTTTACTGTTGGCTGCTGTGGTATAGCTCTCTGCTACCTGCCATCGTGGAGCTGTATAGTAGTATATTATAACATAATTTTAAAGAAGTATGCCCATTATTTTTATTTTTTTCTACTAAACCTGTGTAAATGCTTGTGTAAACTAGAGTGTGTTACTATTCCCAACTATCTAAATCGTCCCCCATTTCCATTACAGCAGCGGTGTTCTTTTCGCTCAAGTGATGGCTCTTCCAACTTGTTAACTCACTTTGGGTTCTATAGAATGAGGCTCCATAGACTTATATTGCCAAGGGCCAGCCACTTCCAGCTCACACATAGAGCATAGAGTAATCTGGAGAGTCATAATCATCATCATATGACTTAAAAGAGGACTGGAATAGTGTTGGACACTGGAGAAGATGGCGATCAGTGAGTATATTAAAACTCTTACACCATGCTACAATAATTGAGAAAATAGATATCCGGCACCGTTGTGTGGAAAAATACCCTGAATGTCTGCACATATATATATATTTTTTTTCACATTAATAAAAAACACCTTAATCCCACTTGGAACGGGTGCTGAATCCCATATTGAAAAACAGAACATTTCGTTGTGGAGAAAGAGAAAAAGGAGGATGGCACTCACCGTTCGTGTGAATCAAATCACGTTCTTTCACATACACAAGGCATCGGCATAGGCACGGGAGCAATGTGCTGGAAGACGGACAACAGCCGTTTCGCACTCAATACGCTTCAACAGGTCCTATGCTCAGAATACAGGTAATGCAAATTAAAACACATGTGTGAATAATAACTTCTCCCCTTCACCTGAGCATGTCTTGTGACTCCTCTACCAATAAAACTCTTTAAAGAAAAACAAAAACAAAAAAACACAAGAAGATAAAAAACATTTCCCTCTACAGCACTATAATACAAATGAAAAATATGATGTTAAATATTAAAAGGAATACAGCCATATCTACCTTTTCATTTAACCCTAATGGACCTGTGGCTTTAGTGCGGAGAATCCATCTAGCTTCGACCTGCAAAAGACGCTTATCATGATTCCCTCCATATTGCGGTGCAGAAACTATTTCAATACCAGCAAAACGCAGTGCCTCCGCATTTCCACCATGGATTTTCCTCATGTGTTCTATAAGTCTAGGGACTCCTTTTCCTGTGGTAATTGAATCAAAATGTTCTCTAAACCTGATGTAAAGAGGCCGAATTGTTTTGCCAATGTAGAAAAAATCGCATGGGCAAAATAGGACATAAACCACAAAGGCAGTTTTACATGAGATAAATTCTTTTAACTCGTGATACACAGATCCCATTTTTACAGTTTTTCCACTCAGCTTAAAGGGGCACCAAGGACAATTCTTGCACTTGTAGTTCCCTACTGGACTACTGGATTCCAGCCAATTGTTCCGTTTATCTTCATATCTATTTTTTACCAGCAAATCTCGGAGATTAGTGCTCCATTTACTTGCAAACAGGGGACCGCTGCCGACCACATCCAATAAATCTCTATCACCTTCCAAAAGATGCCAGTTCTGTCTGATTACAGTTCTAATATGTCTGTCCATAGAGTTACAGGTAAAACTAAACACGAAATGTTTTTCGTTTTGCTTTCTGCTCTGATTATTAGTGATCGCTGAATCATTAACCCTGGATATAGTCTAAAATAGATACAGGGTAACCTCTCTGTCTGAATCTGCTGTGTAGTTCACCTGCTTGTTTTCGGAAACCCTCCTCATGGCTATTGAATTTTTTGAGTCTGAGAAATTGGCTGAAAGGTAGGGAATTTTTGACGTAATAGGGGTGTGGACAATTGTAATGCAAGAGAGAATTAGTCGCTGACGGTTTGCGAAAAATTTCCGTGCGCAAAATTCCATTTTCCAATAATAATCTGTCGTACAGAAAATCTATCTGGGAACCCCCAAAATGAGATGTAAATTTCATGTTCATACAATTATGCAAATTCAGAAATTCCACAAATGAATCAAAATTTGCTCTGGATCCGTCCCAAACTCTAAAAATATCGTCCACATAACGGATGAAAAGTTTTATATGTTTCAAAAAAGGATTGGTAGTAGCATATATCACTTTTTCTTCTAAGACCGCTAAAAATAGATTAGCAAATGTACACGAGACAGGCGTACCCATCGCTGTGCCTTCTATCTGCCTATACCAACTATTGTCAAATTGAAACACATTGTGGGTAAGAATAAATTTGAGGCCATCAGTAATAAAACTAATGGTCTCTGTATCTTTTCCAGAGTTCTGCAATACCTGTCTTACTGAATCTACCCTACTTTCGTGGGGGATTCTGGTATACAAGCTTTCAACATCTATAGAGGCCATTTGAAAATTTTCCTGCCAACAAATTTCCTTTACCACCGCAACAAAATCTTTAGAGTCTTTAATGTAGGAAGGAATCTCTTTTAGAAGGGGTCGCAATAACCAATCTATATATTGGGATAGGGGCTCAGTGAGTGATCCTATCCCCGACACTATGGGGCGGCCAGGGGGATTAGAACCAGACTTCTGTATTTTCGGAATGTGATACCAATGAGCCTTGATCCGCTGCCTGCCATAAATCCCAAAGGGCCAATGGTACAGGGAATCTCACCAGGACAAATATTAATTTCAGAAGAAACATTGGACACAAATGATTTATACAAATTAATTTTCCTCAGGGCTTTGAACAGGTCTATTTGGAATTCAACCATGTCAAAGTCCTGAGGTACACAATAATTCAAACCCTTGGGTAATACCGCAAAATGTCTTTTTTCCAAAATACGATCAGTTAAATTGACGACCGAAACACTTGCAGGGTTAATTTCTGTTACGTTTTCCAAGATACTTGTTTTCATTTCCACTAATTGCCGCTTGGGCCTCCTCTTTCCTCTGTGGATTCTGTGTCTAAAGGGAGAGCCATAGATACAAAATTACTCCTCATATCACCTGGACGTGCAGGATGAATGGCTTCTTCATTAGCGCTAGAATCTGAGTCCGTAGTTAAATAGTCCTTTCTGTTATATCGTGATTTAACTCTTTCCCTTTTAGGGTATCTTTTCTTAAAATGAGGATTAAGCTGAGAAAATTTATTCTTATTCCATGAAAAAACCTGATTATTTTCAAAATCATGCTTATTCCGAATAAATTTACCTCTCTTTCTTTGTTTGATCTCAGTCTGCAAAATCACTAATTTATTATCCAATTTTTTGTTCAAAGTCAACCATTGCTGTTCTGTCAATCTTGTTTTTAAATTCTCCTTAGTTATGTCCTGATCAAAAAATTCAATAGCCATGAGGAGGGTTTCCGAAAACAAGCAGGTGAACTACACAGCAGATTCAGACAGAGAGGTTACCTGGTATCTACTTTAGACTCAGCCATATCAAGGGTTAATGATTCAGCGATCACTAATAATCAGAGCAGAAAGCAAAAAGAAAAACGTTTCGTGTTTAGTTTTACCTTTAACTCTATGGACAGACATATTAGAACTGTAATCAGACAGAACTGGCATCTTTTGGAAGGTGATAGAGATTTATTGGATGTGGTCGGCAGAGGTCCCCTGTTTGCAAGTAAACGGAGCACTAATCTCCGAGATTTGCTGGTAAAAAATAGATATGAAGATAAACGGAACAATTGGCTGGAATCCAGTAGTCCAGTAGGGAACTACAAGTGCAAGAATTTTCCTTGGTGCCCCTTTAAGCTGAGTGGAAAAACTGTAAAAATGGGATCTGTGTTTCACGAGGTAAAAGAATTTATCTCATGTAAAACTGCCTTTGTGGTTTATGTCCTATTTTGCCCATGAGGTTTTTTTCTACATTAGCAAAACAATTCGGCCTCTTTACATCAGGTTTAGAGAACATTTTAATTCAATTACCACAGGAAAAGGAGTCCCTAGACTTATAGGACACATGAGGAAAATCCATGGTGGAAATGCGGAGGCACTGCGTTTTGCTGGTATTGAAAGAGTTTCTGCACCGCAATATGGAGGGAATCATGATAAGCGTCTTTTGCAGGTCGAAGCTAGATGGATTCTCCGCACTAAAGCCGCAGGTCCATTAGGGTTAAATGAAAAGGTAGATATGGCTGTATTCCTTTGAATATTTAACATCATATTTTTCATATGTATTATAGTGCTGTAGAGGGAAACGTTTTTTATTTTCTTGTGTTTTTTTGTTTTTTTTGTTTTTCTTTAAAGAGCTTTATTGGTAGAGGAGTCACAAGACATGCTCAGGTGAAGGGGAGGAGTTATTATTCACACATGTGTTTTAATTTGCATTACCTATATTCTGAGCATAGGACCTGTTGAAGCGTATTGAGCGCAAAACGGCTGTTATCCCTCTTCCAGCACATTGCTCCCGTGCCTATGCCGATGCCATGTGTATATGAAATAAAGTGATTTGAGTCACATGAACAGTGAGTGCCATCCTGCTTTTTCTCTTTCTCCACAACGAAATGTTCTGTTTTTTCAATATGGGATTGAGCACCCGTTCCAAGTGGGATTAAGGTGTTTTTATTAATGTGACAAAAAAAATAAAATGTATGTGCAGACATTCAGGGTATTTTGCCACACAACGGTGCCAGATATCTATTTTCTCAATTTGTGGACAGTCATACATACTTTTTATCCTTGAGCACGTTCAGTGTTTTTTACCCATGTGCACATTCACATAGTGGAAATAATTTTTCACTAGGTTCCTGTTGAAAATGGAGCCAAACACCTTCCCTTTATCAAATGGCATATTGGCAGGCCGGGAGAATGTAGACTCTTACTTCCTTGAATGTGAGAAGTCAGAGGACAATTTGTCTTACAGCACTAAGACATTGGAATTTAAATTGCAAGAAATAGCCGAACGAGAAATCAACCTTTTTTGGACTAATAATTCTTTACAATCGTATATAGACTGTGGCAGAGTACCGCGTGGACTGAGAGTTTTTAAACTTATGGCCCAGTTTCAGAATAATGTTAAATTTTCTGAAGAGTAGAATCGGATTCTATTAAAGTGTTAACAAGATCTCTTGAACTTAGCTTTACAACAGAATATCTACAATTATGAACAGGTGAAAGTTGATCTGGACATAACTAAGGAGGAATTAAAAACAAGATTGACAGAACAGCAATGGTTGACTTTGAACAAAAAATTGGATAATAAATTAGTGATTTTGCAGACTGAGATCAAACAAAGAAAGAGAGATAAATTTATTCGGGATAAGCATGATTTTGCAAATAATCAAGTTTTTTCATGGAATAAGAATAAATCTTCTCAGCTTAATCCTCTTTTTAAGAAAAGATACCCTAAAAGGGAAAGAGTTAAATCACGATATAACAGAAAGGACTATTTAACTAGTTCAGATTCTAGCGCTAATGAAGAAACCATTCATCCTGCATGTCCAGGTGATATGAGGAGTAATTTTGTATCTACGCCTCTCCCTTTAGACACAGAATCCGCAGAGGAAAGAGAAGGCCCAAGCAGCAATCAACGGAAACGAAAACAAGTATCTTGGAAAACGTAACAGAAATTAACCCTGCAAGTGTTTCGGTCGTCAGTTTAACTGATCGTATTTTGGAAAAAAGACATTTTGCGGTATTATCCAAGGGTCTGAATTATTGTGTACCTCAGGACTTTGACACGGTTGAATTCCAAATAGACCTGTTCAAAGCCCTGAGGAAAATTCATTTGTATAAATCATTTGTGTCCAATGTTTCTTCTGAAATTAATATTTGTCCTGGTGAGATTCCCTGTACCATTGGCCCTTTGGGATTTATGGCAGGCAGCGGATCATTAGCAGATATCAGAGATGATGCCTTGGCTCTATTGGATATTAATCCAGAGCCAAGGCATAATGCAGTGACACCTAATACATATGAGCCGTTTCAGGGAGGGTGCAGTTCATCTTACATGCCTCCCATCTCCCCAGGCAATGTTGTAGATTTGTTCGGTATGAAGGTAGTTAAAGATTTAGAAGCACAAATATACCAGAAACAAACCTCTAATCTGACAATAGATGAAAGACAGGCAGTTAAAGAAATACAGGGATGGTCGGATGTAATTGTACACTCCGCTGACAAGGGAGGTAATGTAGTTTTATTAAAAAAAGATAGTTACGTTATGGAAGCGAATAGACAACTATCTGATTCTTCGAGCTATTCCCAACTAAAAAGTGATCCAACGAATAGGCATAAAGAAGAATTACGATCCTTTCTAAAAAAAAAGGGTGGAGGGTAATGTGCTGTATGAACGGAAGGCTGAAAAATTATCTTCTGAGTATCCACTTAAGGCTCATTGGTATCACATTCCGAAAATACACAAGTCTGGTTCTAATCCACCTGGCCGCCCCATAGTGTCGGGGCTAGGATCACTCACTGAGCCCCTATCCCAATATATAGATTGGTTATTGTGACCCCTTCGAAAAGAGATTCCTTCCTACATTAAAGACTCTAAAGATTTTGTTGCGGTGGTAAAGTAAATTTGTTGGCAGGAAAATTTTCAGATGGCCTCTATAGATGTCGAAAGCTTGTATACCAGAATCCCCCACGAAAGTAGGGTAGATTCAGTAAGACAGGTATTGCAGAGCTCTGGAAAAGATCCAGAGACCATTAATTTTATTACTGATGGCCTCAAATTTATTCTTACCCACAATGTGTTTCAATTTGACAATAATTGGTACAGGCAGATAGAAGGCACAGTGATGGGTGCGCCTGTCACGTGTACATTTGCTAATCTATTTTTAGAGGTCTTAGAAGAAAAAGTGATATATGCTACTACCAATCCTTTTTTGAAACTTTTAAAATTTTTCATCCATTATGTGGACGATATTTTTATAGTTTGGGACGGATCCAGAGCATATTTTGATTCATTTGTGGAATTTCTGAATTTGCATAATTGTATGAACATGAAATTTACATCTCATTTTGGGGGTTCCCAGATAGATTTTCTGGACGTCAAATTAATATTGGAAAATGGAATTTTGCGCAAGGAAATTTTTCACAAACCGTCAGTGACTAATTCTCTCTTGCATTACAATAGTGCACACCCCTATTATCTCAAAAATTCCCTACCTTTCAGTCAATTTCTCAGACTCAAAAAATTCAATAGCCATGAGGAGGGTTTCTGAAAACAAGCAGGTGAACTACACAGCAGATTCAGACAGAGAGGTTACCCTGTATCTATTTTAGACTATATCCAGGGTTAATGATTCAGCGATCACTAATAATCAGAGCAGAAAGCAAAACGAAAAACATTTCGTGTTTAGTTTTACCTGTAACTCTATGGACAGACATATTAGAACTGTAATCAGACAGAACTGGCATCTTTTGGAAGGTGATAGAGATTTATTAGATGTGGTCGGCAGAGGTCCCCTGTTTGCAAGTAAACGGAGCACTAATCTCCGAGATTTGCTGGTAAAAAATAGATATCAGGATAAACGGAACAATTGGCTGGAATCCAGTAGTCCAGTAGGGAACTACAAGTGCAAGAATTGTCCTTGGTGCCCCTTTAAGCTGAGTGGAAAAACTGTAAAAATGGGATCTGTGTATCACGAGGTAAAAGAATTTATCTCATGTAAAACTGCCTTTGTGGTTTACGTCCTATTTTGCCCATGCGGTTTTTTCTACATTGGCAAAACAATTCGGCCTCTTTACATCAGGTTTAGAGAACATTTTAATTCAATTACCACAGGAAAAGGAGTCCCTAGACTTATAGAACACATGAGGAAAATCCATGGTGGAAATGCGGAGGCACTGCGTTTTGCCGGTATTGAAATAGTTTCTGCACCGCAATATGGAGGGAATCATGATAAGCGTCTTTTGCAGGTCGAAGCTAGATGGATTCTCCGCACTAAAGCCACAAGTCCATTAGGGTTAAATAAAAAGGTAGATATGGCTGTATTCCTTTGAATATTTAACATCGTATTTTTCAATGGTATTATAGTGCTGTGGAGGGAAATGTTTTTTATCTTCTTGTGTTTTTTTTGCTTTTGCTTTTCTTTAAAGAGTTTTATTGGTAGAGGAGTCACAAGACATGCTCAGGTGAAGGGGAGGAGTTATTATTCACACATGTGTTTTAATTTGCATTATCTGTATTCTGAGCATAGGACCTGTTGAAGCGTATTGAGCGTGAGGCGGCTGTTGTCCGTCTTTCAGCACATTGCTCCCGTGCCTATGCTGATGCCTTGTGTATGTGAAATAAAGTGATTTGATTCACATGAACGGTGAGTGCCATCCTGCTTTTTCTCTTTCTCCACAATGCTGCACTAACATATGCACAGATATGCTGGTGCAAAGACTGCGACTGCCATTAAATGCTGCAAAATCGCAAACCTACAAAGGAACAGATCTCAGAATGATATTGTCCCATGGAAAAATAATTATTTTAAGGAGTACTAAATTAAGACACTTTAGAAGATGTAAGGATTCACTCTGGTAGGCAATGGCTGGGATGCAGTAAATAGGCACAAGCAGGTTTTCAGTTCAAGCTCAGTGTTTTATTCACTCTGGTAGCAGGAATAAAACACAGGCAAAGATTGTTTCCACAACATAGGTAAGGACCTGGATGTACCGGTCCCCACAGGTTTGATGATGCCACAAAACACCCCTCAGCTTTTGCCCACCCAACACAACCTGAGGAGTTCTGGCTGTCTATGCTGACCTCAGACCTGCAGCTCTACAATCCGGGCATCACCCCAAAAAGCAGGAATAGCAGAGAAAGTCCAGACCAGGTCTTGACCTCCCTGCTGTTTACCAGTGTGAAAAGAACTTGCTGGAAGGAATATATCTCCCATACAGCACCATACCTCTATATATTATAAACACACAATAGAGATGAGTGAATCAATTTACAGGACCCTGGTCCAGTGGTCACATCACTAGCCTGCCCATTTTGCACATAATCGCTCAGAAGTTTAGCAAATGGCGGCCGCAGACAAGAGCAGTGGATGAGAGCATGACTGCACTGACATTGACAGCACTTACTTGCCCAATCAGTTTAGGGGGTAGTTTTCAGAATGCAAGTTACCTGTCTAAGTAATTAAGTAAGTGTATTTGGGTGACAGACTTAAGGAATGTAACTAGAAACAGCTGGATCGATTTATGGAGGATCGACTTTAGGCTGAATTTCAAGAAATTTGCAGGTCCCCATGATGAATTCAAACACACTGTGATTCAGTTCTTTAGAATCACCCAAAAATGCCCAGCACCATTTCACACACTGATGCTAACTCAAAGAGTGACTTACTGACATCAAGGCATGGCTGCACAGCTATCTTAACATATGGTATAGCACACGTAATCGAGGGGGCTATCACAGCCGGTACAAAAGATGTAGGCTGGCTAAAGAGCACCATTTTATGCATGTACAGTGTAGGGTTAGTAAGTCAGTGTGTGCAGCTCATTACATACTGGGATAGAAAAAGGCCTAATATGATTCCATCGTATTACTTTCAGTGTGGAAGTGAAAATGGGAGTGATAGTCTCAGTCTGTGAATGCCAATTGAAAGATTGCAGTGATAAATAGTGAACCTTTCCCTGTTGTACTTGGACCTACTTTATCCATATAGTCTCTCAGTGTGACTGAATTGATTGATCTGAAATATACTCAATTAACAGTAACTTCATACCATGATTTTTTTTATTCTTCACACACTGCAAACAGGTTGTACCGTAATAAGCCCCTCAGTGCTAACTTTACAATTTAAACAAAAAATCCTGAATACTAGGCTCATGTGTCACAGAAAGTATGTTTCCTGCATTGTAAGAAGAGCAAGCCATATGCATAGTTTTACATACAATAGTCTCCACCACTAGTACCACTGCTTTCCATCTCTGCTTGCCAGATTGGCTGGTCACTTGGACATTAACAGGACTGTGCTGGCAGAGCTCGAAACAGGTTCAATACACTCTTAGGAGACTTCAGAATGTTATATATTGATTTTTCAGGCTTCTTAGTAAATCCATTCCTGGCAAATTTATTTGAATCTAATTCTAATCTCTTGGGAAATTTTGGTGAAGTCGGTATATTTGAATTTTAAACGATCTGCTCATTTCTAATTGTAATAAACTATACAGTATGTTACATGTGGACCAATGGCTGCTGTGAGTGAAACAGTTGAAGATTTTCTATAATATAAAGGTGTTCTCAGAATTAATAGTATAGAAAAGCCCTGAATTAAGGTAGAACTGAGAAATGTCTAAGGATAGTAAAAGCAAGACAAAGTTTATCCCAGGCCAAATGTCTGATATCCAGTAAATTCTAGAGGCAAAGCTGCCATTTATAGGCTTTAAACCAATTCATTAGCAGCCACAGAGGAATGAAGGGAAGCAAGTCACAGCATAAATATAGTAAAAAACGAACACTTGGAATAAATAATTTGTTGAACAGTTCCTCGGGGGAAAGAACAATGTGGCAACCATCGAATACTTATATAAAGAAGATCTCAATTGTATACAAAGAACAACATTTAATCTTGTGAAAAGAAATTCTACAGAAAAGAAGATTTGGTTTAAGATTACTAAGTGGAATTGAGTGGATATGAGAGGACATGAGTTCCTTTTTTTATAACTAGATGTCTCTTATGAATTGAAGAAACCACTGACTGGTCTTAGTGATTACTCACTGTTGCATCCGCACAAAGAATGTAAAATGCTCCAGTGTGCGTAATCTATGATCTGCCCTTTATGTTGGATCTGAAATCCACATAGACGGAATTATATCCTGTTAGCTTGTGCACATGGAAGGTATATTTAACAGTTTAGCTGTTTCCACTACATTAGAAATGATTAGGAGTAATTTATAAATTGCAGTTCTGTTGTTGTTAGATTTCCTTACTATGTTTTGCTACATTTCATTATGTGCGCTATGTTTCATTCCTACACCCTTACATTTCCTTTTCATTTTTTTCTTTGGAATTCATAAACTAATAGTTATTAGTGACTTCTTTGGTAATTTTATATTTGGTTAGACAGAGAGAAAAGATTGACGTTGCTATACAATTTGTTGAGCTTTTCCTTTTGGAAATTCCAAGAGAAGAAAGAACTAGATTAAAAATGATAAATAAGGCCAGGTTCCCAAATAACACATTTTGCACTTAAGGTTTTCAACCAAATGTAATAATATGGAGGGATGCACATCGTAAGAAGTGCAAAAAGCTGTTTAAAAAATAGTGCAAAGAAAATGTGGAGTGGTTCCTTATTTCGACCAATTAGGCTCTGCCAATAATTCTTTTAGATTTCTTTTGGAAAAGAAAAGTCAAATTGATTTTTGCAGGAAACTTCTTTATTTTAAATTGACAGCAATTGTTCCTCAACTAGTATTCCCAAAACTGTACCTACATGCAACAGAAAATCTGTGCAAATATAAATGTATAACCCTGAATTTCAAATATACTGTAGAGCAGGGATCCCCAACCAATAGTTCGGGAGCCACATATGGCTCGTGACTGTCTGCCAGCTTGGTGCATTAGCTCCAGGTATAGCAAACAGGAATGAAGAGTACATCTCAAAATGGTGAATTTTTGAGTAGCCCTGCACAGAAGAGCAGTTCTGGATGCACATATACTGATATTAGGAGTTTAGAGATGTTTTAGGTATGTTATGCTGGAGGATGATACTGCCTGTTAGAGGAAGTTCTTGAAGCTGAATGCGACAGTGTGTTGGGAGTGCTGGATGGGAGAATATAGAATTGGGGCATTGTGGTAACCCCTGGAACTCAGTGTACTGCTTTGGAGTAATTTCTGTGGAAAAGCTTCAGCTATCATTATACCTGTAATGGGGGATTTGGGTGACACTACTTTGAGGGGGACAGGAGCTGAACGTGGCTCACGACTCTCAGTGCTGAATGAGGATCTCAAGGTCAGAAAGGTTGGGGACCGCTGCTGTAGAACATTCCCTATGTGATGTCATGGGTGACTGGATACTCCGCCTCCAGCAGGGCGAATTTCTATGACACCCGTGACCCTGCATACACCGCCTCCAGCGGGGCGAATTTAAGCAATGAAACATGCAGCCGGATACACTGCCTCCAGCAGGCGAATTTCAATAGTTACCCGTGTATCTGGATACACCGCCTCCAGCAGGGCGAATTCACAGAGATAAGGGAAGCACTAGGGAAACCGATACAATGGAGGGCCCTGCAATAGGGAACGGGGACGTGGAGACCTCCTGCACTCCCCTGAGTCAGTGTCTCTACACTCCTGATGGTCCCTAGGCAGGTTCCGCACCTGGTGATGAGCAGGATACCTAAATACCCTAGCTCGCCCTGCACCTATTCCTTTCTAATGAATTGGACGGTGCAGAAACTAATCCCACCACTGCACTAAAACACACATAAGGAAAGTTACAAACAGGGAAAAACCACTTAGCTTTGCTCAGTTGCTATTTTTCCCAGCAACAGAGTCCAGCACCTGAGTGCAGCTTTCCTCCTGAATAGCTGCTACTTCACCAAAGCTTTGCCAGAGCTGCAAGGAACTCCTCACTGTTGCTCCTTCCACACCAGGACTCTGACTGAGCTGCAAGGAACTCTTCTCTAGCTCCTTCCTCCATCAAGGATGGTTGGAAATGACCAATATCACCAACAGTGAGTGAGACCACCTGACTCTCCTTTATAGGCAAGAGCCAGAGCCATCACACCTGCTAGTGATTCCCATGTAATAATACTAGCCACCACCAGGGGCATAACTAGAACTAAATACACCACTGAGTAATGACCCTAATGGCCACCGGGGGCAAAACTAACTTTAAGCAAACAGTTTAAAGGAAAAAAAAGGTTACATGTGCTTTTATCTGTCACAATCCAGCATGGATCGTGACACCATAATTGTCAGATTTCTTCTATGGCAACACATGAATCGTTTTCTCAATTGCAAATGTATGATACTTGTTATGATAACCTGAGATAGAAGACAGTAAAACATCTTAAGCTCTGTTTACATGTCTATAAGAGACTTTGGAGCCTGCATTGTAAATTCCTCAGATATGACTCAAGGTGATCGCAACATCTATAGATCTATTCAGATCCCATTTCATGTATGTACGGTCAGATTTATTTGTCAATATCACTCAAGCAAATACTTGTCTCTTTAAGCTCCACTTTGTAATCCATTAAAAATGGTTTCAAAGTCGATTTTGGGATATTATTCAAGCTGTTTTCATGAAACAATCAGCAAAAATCCGCTATTCATTGGCTTCACATACCTGTGTCTTTCAAAACAAGGCTATATACGAGAAAGGCCCAATAGCTGTTCATCATGGTTCAGCAGCACTTCACAAACAAATTAGCAGTCATAAAGATACTCATCTCAGCATGGACTTGTGTAATGAGCATCCGAGTGATGTTTATGAATCCTCTGGAAATATGCCTCTGGACAATGTTTCCATCTTCATAAAATAAGAAAAATGTATCGCTAAGTAAAATTGATTCACAATTCAGTTTCAGTTCATGTGCAGATTTTAAATTTTGTTTCAATTTATTTTGTGGAATCATCATTATTTTAATGTAATAATTTCTAAACATTACGCAGGGCATTTCTTTGGGCCACTTACGTAATAACCATGGTTTTAATTATGTTGTTAATTACACATTTCTAACAGCAAAACATATGGATGTTATGAAAATAGGATATGCAGCATAGATACGCCAGCAGCCAAAAGACCCATTGGAGACACAAACTTGCAGATTTTTACATGAATAGAATTTCCATGAAATTTTTTAATGAACAGTACATGAAAATGTTGTCAATTCTACCAATTGTGCACAAACATGCATGCTTCACATTTCTAGCATCTTTTTGTTATGGAGCTTTGTATCTTGGGTACTGTAAATCCACTTTTATATGTCAACAAAAAATTGATTACATACGGTAAGTGTCAGACTGGGACTGAAATTCAGCCCTTGTGTCACAGGTTTACCGCGACAAAGAGGAGCCAGAAGACCATAGTGTCTGATTTGTCCTACTCTGGCACTGTTTAGAAGCACTTCACCTTCATATTAAATGGTGCAGGTTTCTTTTAGCAGTGGAGGGGTTAATCTGCTCAGTTGAGAGCTCTTGGAAGATTTCCTGCATTAAGGCTCTTAGCTGTTCACTGTTAGTCACTCCCCTCTTCTATATATTCTGGGCTCTGGCAAGCAATCATTGCCAGAGGTAGCTACATGTTGCATGGTTAGGATATGTTGGTTTGTTGTGGTTGTTTCAGAAGGAGTTTGGTGGGTTTATCTGACACTCGTGCTAGGTTTTGGTTGTGTGATGATTCCCTGCTCCTACTTTGATTTTACTCCATCCTCCACTCCCCAGTGTTTATCTCTGTTGTTTGTGTGAGTATATTTGTATGATTGGTATTTTCCTTTATCCTTGTTTGTATTACTTTATTAGTCTAGTTGGTGTATTATGTTACACTACTACTCTCCTCTTCCCTGGGGGTGGGGGAAGGGTACAGACTGAGGACAGATTAAGGAGCTAAGTCAAGTTATGTGGCCCCTGCATCTTCACCATCAAAAGTAATCTGTAGAACAGGGTGAGCTAGGGTGCCCCTAGCATTAGGGACAGGGAAGGAGCCTCTGGTCAAGAGACACCAAACAGCAGAATCGTGACACTTGGCATTTGAAAGCAGACAAGACCATGCTGCTGTATTCCCTATCCCAAGATGGAGGTCTCTTACAGTATTAAATATACTCTTCCTGGAGTAAATCAAGATTCACTACAAGACCTACAGTGAGGGAAACAAGTATTTGATCCCTTGCTGATTTTGTAAGTTTTCCCACTGACAAAGACATGAACAATCTTTAATTTTAAGGGTATGTTAATTTTAACATTGAGAGATAAAATAGCAAAAATAAAATCCAGAAAATCACATTGTATAAATTATATAAATGTATTTATTTTTTAGTAATCCCAACAAATGCCACCTTTTTCTGCTGTTGTTATGCATTTCACAAATTATTACATTGCCTGCTGACTCCCCCTGTGCACCTCAAAAATACTATTTAGCTTTAATGAGGCTGCTCCGGGTCGATTGGTATCTTCCTTTAGGTGTCAGTTCCTTGTCTCTGCCAGTAAAAGATGTCCATTGGCTCTGATTAATGTGGATGATGTATCCATCATTTTGGGATGGAGTGAATCTTGTGAGGGCAGATATCAGAGGGAGTGCATTCAGGTTGCTACTACAGAGGTACCTGCAGATCTTTTCTCTCTTCCCAAGCACTATTGGCCCTATGCGGACATGTTCTCCAAGAAGGTTGGGAGACTCTTCCACCTCACCACCCCAATGACTGTCCTATTGACCTCTTGCCTGGTGCAGAGCCTCCCCGGGGTCGAGTCTATCCCCTATCTCTCCGCTCTGTGACCTGTCTGACAGCTCTGCAGGGGTCCACACTCTACCTGAGGATTCCTGCAGAGCGGTCACACAGCCAGAGCTCCTCCTGTGCTGGGATTTGTGGTGCCACAGCAACCTGTAACACCACAATCCCTGCTGAAGCAAGAAGACAGAAGAAAAAAAAATGAGAGACTACAACCGTGAGTGTTGATCCCTGCCCGATCTTTCCTCGTCCACCCTAATGCCCCATCCCCCTTCCCCCTCTTCCCCCTCTTTTTACCCCCTCCACCTCCCTTTGCGTGGCCTCCATGTGCACATTTAGCAGCCGCCGAGTGTTGATTGGTGATGCAGTTCACCGATCAAAACTCACACTCGCTTTCTTCCTCTGCCCCCTTTGCGCCAACTCCGTACACACATCCCGCAGCCGCCAAACTTTGAAAAGTACTAGAAGAGAACTGCTAAAATAGGTGCCGTAGTAGGAACCCACACCATGAAGTAATGAATAATAATAAAGTAGGCACTCAACTTAGAGATACATTTTTGATGACTTTTTAATGTAGTCAAGGCAAAATGTTTCGGCCATACTTGGCCTTTATCAATCACAGACTATGCAGGATTGAAAAGGATTTGTGGGAATCCTGTGCATAATTAGTGAGGGTACTATTGGAGAGGGGTTCAAAGTGCTCACCACACATCTAGATAACTTCCTTAGGAGGTCTAGTTTCTAAAATGGGGTCACTTGTCGGGGGTTTCCACTGTTTAGGCACATCAGGGGCTTGTCAAACGCGACATGGCATCTGATCTGAATTCCAGCCAATTTTAGGTTGAAAAAGTCAAATGGCACTCCTTCCCTTCTGAGCCCTGCCGTGCACCTAAACAGTGGTCCCCCCCACATATGGGGTATCAGCATACTCAGGACAAATTGGACAACAACTTTTGGGGTCCAATTTTTCCTGTTACCCTTGGAAAAATAAAAAATTGGGGACTGAACCATCATGATTGTGGAAAAATATAATTTTTTTTATTTTCACACCCGGGCGTTATGAATTTCTGTGAAGCCCTTGGGGGTTCAGAGTGCTCACCATACATCTAGATAAGTTCCTTAGGGGGTCTAGTTTCCAAAATGGTGTCACTTGTGGGGGATTTCCACTATTTAGGCACATCAGGGGCTCGTCAAACGCAACATGGCATCAGATTTCAATTTTAACTTAGAGATACATTTTTGATGACTTTTTAATGTAGTCAAGGCAAAATGTTTCGGCCATACTTGGCCTTTATCAATCACAGACTATGCAGGAGTGAAAAGGATTTGTGGGAATCCTGTGCATAATTAGTGAGGGTACTATTGGAGAGGGGTTCAAAGTGCTCACCACACATCTAGATAACTTCCTTAGGAGGTCTAGTTTCTAAAATGGGGTCACTTGTCGGGGGTTTCCACTGTTTAGGCACATCAGGGGCTTGTCAAACGCGACATGGCATCTGATCTGAATTCCAGCCAATTTTAGCTTGAAAAAGTGAAATGGCGCTCGTTCCCTTCTGAGCCCTGCCATGTGCCCACACCGTGGTCCCCCCAACATATTGGGTATCAGCGTACTCAGGACAAATTGGACAACAACTTTTGGGGTCCACTTTCTTCTTTTACTCTTGGGAAAAAAAAATGCTAAAATATCATTTTTGTGACTAAAAATCTAAATGTTCATTTTTTCCTTCCATGTTGATTCTGCTCCTATGAAACACCTGAAGGGTTAATAAACTTCTTGAATGTGGTTTTGATCAGCTTTTGGGTTGCAGTTTTTAGAATGGTGTCACTTATGGGTATTTTCTACCATATCGACCCCTCAAAGTGACTTCAAATGTAAGGTGGTCTCTTAAAAAAATGGTTTTGTAAATGCTGTAAAAATGAGAAATCGCTGGTCAACTTTTAACCCTTATAACTTCCTAACAAAAAAAAATTTGTTTCCAAAATTGTGTTGATGTAAAGTAGACATGTGGGAAATTTTATTTATCAACTATTTTGTCTGACATATACTGTTTTAAGGGTATAAAAATTGCAAAATTTTCCACATTTTCACCGGATTTCCGTTTTTTACATAAATAAACACAAGTTATATTGAAGAAATTTTTTTTACCACTAAAGTGTAGTACAATATGTCACGAGAAAACATTCTCAGTATCGCCAATATCTGTTGAAGCGTTCCAGAGTTATTACCTCATAAAGGGACAGTGGTCAGAATTGTAAAAATTGGCCCGGTCATTAACGTGCAAACCACCCTTGGGGGTTAAGGGGTTAAACAGGAAGGACCTCTTACTGGTTCTGGAGCTCATCGGGATTCACTAGCTTCCCAATGTGTTAGTCTGAGCCTGGCTATATACATTTGTTACTGAGTTCATTACACTTTTCTTTGTCTGCCCCTGTGTGTAGGTTTACTAACACTTCAACATACATATACGTACAATATGACATTAATTACCAGTTTCGAGGTAGCTGACAATTATAACACTATATGTGGAGGCTTCTTTGCATACAAGGAGCAAATTTATAAGTTCTTTGAAACTGATCTGTCCCCTGCTGTGGAAATTATATTTATTTCCAAATTCTAAATGGTTATAGCGAATGGGATGCATACTGTAATACATACTATGCCATAAAAACAGGAAAAGAATATCTTTGTGCTGACAGTTCGCCATTTGTATTATTTAAGGCATTGTATGTACAACAATTCCCTAACAAATACAGTACATATACTATTAAAATCAGTCTCTCTATGAGAAAAAAAGGTCAGAGTACAGTATTCTTGAAATTATTATTATTACCTATTATAGTATTTTCTTTCATACAACGCCACTTTTCTTTGCAGCTTGTGCATTGCCTTTCATTCTTTGCTTATGTTCAGAGACCTCTTTAGCTAATGAAAAGTTTAATTCATAATTCTAAAGTAACGTAAGAAAAGTAAGAGGGAACGTGAGGTGGAAAATTAAGCTGAAGTCTCTCTTCTTTATTAAGGGTTGGAGACTTATGGCATCAGAGCAACTTGGAAATGCAGCTGACAAGCTGTCAAGGCCAGACCTAGGCAAAGTGTAGCCCTTTCACTGCTCCTCTTCAACCTGCAAATAAGGACAGCCACAGAGTTGGAAACAGGTGTTCACTAGCAGCGGCATAACCAGAGTCTGATGGGCTCTGATGCAAGATTTGGACCGAGTTTACCCCATTCTGAATAAATAATAAATAAACTTCCTTCTCACCCCCAATGGGGGTGGTCTTTTTTGTCCTTTCTCATTCATGGGTCCTCTACCAGAGGTCTTGGAGTTTGAGGGTTCTGCACAGGATCTTAGTTGTTCCTATCATTGCACTTTTCTGGACAGATGCTGCTCCTGGGATCTGTTGTAGCCATTTTCCCAACTAAGGGGTCACTGCACTTCAAAATTCACACATTTCACGACTGCTTGCACTCCAAATGACCACCAGTTCATGTCATGTGTCCAGCTTGGATAGCCAATAATTATAAGGCACAGACGAATCAGGGAGGACAGTTGTCCAACGAACTGTGACCTCTGCAGCCAGCGTTTTCAGATGGGAATTTTTTTTTAATCATTCTGCAACAAGGGCCCTCTGGTACTGCACAATTTTAGTAGACCTGTATGCCTCTGGAATAAGAGATAGAAAGTTCTCCTTGTAGCGTGGGTCTAGGAGTGTCAGCAACCAGTAATGACTGTCACCCAAAATCTTGAGAACGCGAAGGTCATGGGAAAGGCAGCATAACGTAAACTCAGCCATGTGTGTCAGACTGCTAACAGGCAAGACTTCTGTGCCCTCACCAAATGGACGACTGGCCATGCGCTCTTCCTCCTCCTCCTCACTGTCCTCAGGCCATCCCTGCTGAACAGACGGTATGACAGTTGTGCTTGTAGTACCATCTATAGTGCATAAAAGTAGCTCCTGTTCTTCCTCCTCCTCTTCTTCCTCATTGTCACCCAATCCACATTGGGATGAGATGAGGCTGGGCTGTGTGTAATCACCCTGTATGGTTCCTTGCTTCATCGCTTCATGCTCTGCCTACAATGCATCCTCTTTGATTGTGATCAGAGAACGTTTCAGAACACAGAGAAGTGGGATGATGACGCTAGTTATGGAATAATTGCTGCTCACCATCTTGGTGGAGTCATGAAAGTTTTGTAGGATGGTACATATGTTTGACAACCATGTCCACTACTGAGGTCTTATATGTGAAGTCTGAACTGACTACCGACGGACTTGATTATGCTGGTAGTCCACACCTGCCCTCTTCTGCTTACAAATCCTTTCCAACATCTGCAGTGTAGAGTTCCAATGCGTGGGGACATCACACAACAGTCAGTGAGTCAGAAGCTGCAAACGCTGCTGAAGCACGGCAAGGGCGGCGGAAGCTGTAACTGACTTTCTAAAATGGGCACACAAGTGGCGTACTTTGACAAGCAGATCCGGCAGCTCCAGGTAGGTTTTGAGAAACCGCTGAACCACGAGGTTAAGCACATGGGCCAGGCATGGTACATGTGTGAGCTCACCCACCTCAGAGCTGCCACCAGGTTCTGGCCATTGTCACACAGGACCATGCCTGACTGTAGGTTCAGCTGTGTCAGCCACAGATCTGCCTGCTCTTTCTGAGATGTCCACAACCCTTCAGCATTGTGCTGTTTCTTCACATAAGCATATTAGCTTCAGGACAGCCTGTTGCCGCATGGCTGAGGCAGTGCTGCAGTGCTTTCAGCTTGTGACTGATATGGTCATTTTGGAGATGGAGGCTGAATAGGAAGAGGAGGAGGAGGTGCAGGAGCTGTAGACTGTGGGGGGCAACATTAATTGACCTAGGGCCCACAATCCTTGGCGTTGGAAGGACATGTCCCATCTAGTGTTGAGCATTCCGATACTGTAAATATCGGGTATCGGCCGATATTCGCTGTATCGGAGTTCCGATACCGAGTTCCGATATTTTTACGATATCGAATACCGGAATCGGAAGTTCCCATAATGCAATGAGCCGGTTGTGTTAGCCATGTTAACTAATGGCATGGCTGTGATTGGCTGCTGAAATTATGTCATCATGATGCGCAGTCTGTGCGGGCCTGCCCGGGGCCTGTGCGGGCCTGCCGGGGGTCTGTACGGGCCTCCTGGGGGTCTGTACGGGCTGCCAGGGGTCTGTGCGGGCCTGCCAGGGGTCTGTGCAGGCTGCTGGGGGTCTCTATGGGCCTGCCGGGGGTCTGTGCGGGCCTGCCGGGGGTCTGTGCGGGCTGCCGGGGGTCTGTACGGGCCTGCCGGGGGTCTGTGCGGGCCTGCTGCAATGACAGTGATTGACACATTAGCCAATGATGGGACAGTAGTAGTCCCATCATCCAGCTAATGTGTTGAATGTAAAAGAAAAAACAAACATACATACTACATATATACAACATTCATACAACACACATACATACTACATACATACTTCATATATACTACAGTCATACAACATACATACATACTACATATATACTACATATATACTACATTTATACAGCATACATACTACATAATACATACATACTACATAAATACTACTTTCATACAGCATACATACATACTACATACATACTACATATATACTACTTCCATACATCATACATACATACATACATACTACATACTACATATATACTACATTCATACAACATACATATATACTACATAATACATACATACTACATATATACTACATTCATACAACATACATACATTCTACATACTACATACATACTACATATATAATACATTCATACAACATACATACATACTACATACATACTACATATATACTACATTCATACAACACACATACATACTACATACTTACTACATACATTCAATATACATACAACATGCTACATACATACAACATACATACATACATACTACATACATACTACATACAATACATTCATACATTCATACAATACATACATATAGACATACAGTACATATAACATAGAGTACATACTCACCATCACTTTGATCCCTGAAGCCAGTGTCACCTCACTGTAAAAAATATTAAAATAAGAAACAACCAATATACTCCCTGATCTGCAGAAATCCACGAGTGTCCCATGGCGATCTCCTGCAGTGCATCACTGAGAGGTTACTATAGTTCACTGGTCTCACTTTATGGCAAAAGCTGTGTGGACACTTTCTCACACAGCAATGCCAAAAGTGAGACTAGGGACTATTTTTTTACAGTGGTGGAGGAATACAGTGCGGAAGGATACCTACCTCACTGAGCCCCTAGAGAGCAGTCGCATCAGCTGATGCTGCTGTTCTCCAAGGGAGATCGTCGTGGGACACTCGTGGATTTCTGCGGATCAGGGAGTATATTGGTTGTTTGTTATTTTAATATTTTTTACAGATGACACTGACTTCTGGGCTCAAAGTGACAAGTGAAGGTGAGCATGTACTCTATGTTATATGTACTGCATGTCTATATGTATGTATTGAATGAATGTATGAATGTATTGTATGTAGTATGTATGAAGTATGCATGTTGTATGTCTGTAGCATGTTTTATGTATGTTGTATGTATGTAGTATGTATGTAGTATGTACTATGCATGTATGCATGTTGTATGAATGTAGTATATATGTACTATGTATGTATGTTGTATGACTGTAGTATATATGTAGTATGTATGTAGTATATATGTTGTATGAATGTAGTATATATGTAGTATGTACAGTTGTGGCCAAAAGTATTGACACCCCTGCAATTCTGTCAGATAATACTCAGTTTCTTCCTGAAAATGATTACAAGCACAAATTCTTTGGTATTATTATCTTCATTTAATTTGTCTTAAATGAAAAAACACAAAAGAGAATGAAGCAAAAAGCAAAACATTGATCATTTCACACAAAACTCCAAAAATGGACCAGACAAAAGTATTGGCACCCTCAGCCTAATACTTGGTTGCACAACCTTTAGCCAAAATAACTGCGACCAACTGCTTCCGGTAACCATCAATGAGTTTCTTACAATGCTCTGCTGGAATTTTAGACCATTCTTCTTTGGCAAACTGCTCCAGGTCCCTGATATTAGAAGGGTGCCTTCTCCAAACTGCCATTTTTAGATCTCTCCACAGGTGTTCCATGGGATTCAGGTCTGGACTCATTGCTGGCCACCTTAGAAGTCTCCAGTGCTTTCTCTCAAACCATTTTCTAGTGCTTTTTGAAGTGTTTTGGGTCATTGTCCTGCTGGAAGACCCATGACCTCTGAGGGAGACCCAGCTTTCTCACACTGGGCCCTACATTATGCTGCAAAATTTGTTGGTAGTCTTCAGACTTCATAATGCCATGCACACGGTCAAGCAGTCCAGTGCCAGAGGCAGCAAAGCAACCCCAAAACATCAGGGAACCTCCGCCATGTTTGACTGTAGGGACCGTGTTCTTTACTTTGAATGTCTCTTTTTTTCTCCTGTAAACTTTATGTTGATGCCTTTGCCCCAAAAGCTCTACTTTTGTCTCATCTAACCAGAGAACATTCTTCCAAAACGTTTTAGGCTTTTTCAGGTAAGTTTTGGCAAACTCCAGCCTGGCTTTTTTATGCCTTGGGGTAAGAAGTGGGGTCTTCCTGGGTCTCCTACCATACAGTCCCTTTTCATTCAGATGCCGACAGATAGTACGGGTTGACACTGTTGTACCCTCGGACTGCAGGGCAGCTTGAACTTGTTTGGATGTTAGTCGAGGTTCTTTATCCAACATCCGCACAATCTTGCGTTGAAATCTCTTGTCAATAATTCTTTTCCTTCCACATCTAGGGAAGTTAGCCACAGTGCCATGGGCTTTAAACTTCTTGATGACACTGCGCACGGTAGACACAGGAACATTCAGGTCTTTGGAGATGGACTTGTAGCCTTGAGATTGCTCATGCTTCCTCACAATTTGGTTTCTCAAGTCCTCAGACAGTTCTTTGGACGTCTTTCATTTCTCCATGCTCAATGTGGTACACACAAGGACACAGGACAGAGGTTGAGTCAACTTTAATCCATGTCAACTGGCTGCAAGTGTGATTTAGTTATTGCCAACACCTGTTAGGTGCCACAGGTAAGTTACAGGTGCTGTTAATTACACAAACTGGCAAAGCATCACATGATTTTTCGAACTGTGCCAATACTTTTGTCCACCCTCTTTTTTATGTTTGGTGTGGAATTATATCCAGTTTGGCTTTGGGACAATTCTTTTTGTGTTTTTTCATTTAAGACAAATTAAATGAAGATAATAATACCAAAGAATTTGTGTTTGCAATCATTTTCAGGAAGAAACTGAGTATTATCTGTCAGAATTGCAGGCGTGTCAATACTTTTGGCCACAACTGTATGTAGTATGTAGTATGTATGTATGTATGTTGTATGAATGTAGTATATATGTTGTATGTATGTAGTATGTATATATGTTGTATGAATGTAGTATATATGTAGTATGTATGTAGTATGTATGTATGTTGTATGAATGTAGTATATATGTAGTATGTATGTAGTATGTAGTATGTATGTATTTATGTTGTAAGAATGAAGCATATATGTAGTATGTATGTATTATGTAGTATGCATGTATGTTGTATGAATGTAGTATATATGTAGTATGTATGTAGTATGTATGTGTGTTGTATGAATGTAGTATATATGTAGTATGTATGTAGTATGTATGTATGTTGTATGAATGTAGTATATATGAAGTAAGTATGTAGTATGTATGTATGTTGTATGAATGTTGTATATATGTAGTATGTATGTAGTATGTATGTTTTTTTTTTTACATTCAACACGTTAGCCGGATGATGGGACTACTACTGTCCCATCATTGGATAATGTGTCTATCACTGTCAATGTAGCAGGCATAACCCGATGGGACTTGTAGTCCCATCGGACGATGCCTGCACACACACACAACCCCCGGCAGCCCACACAGACCCCCAGCAGGCCTGTACAGACCCCCGGCAGGTCCACACAGACCCCCGGCAGCTCGCACAGACCCCCGGCAGGCCCGCACAGACCCCCGGCAGTCCGCACAGACCCCCGGCAGCCCGCACAGACCCCCGGCAGGCACGCACAGACCCCCAGCAGACCCGCACAGACCCCCGGCAGGCCCGCACAGACCCCCGGCAGGCCCGCACAGACCCCCGAGAGGCCCGTACAGACCCCGACCGCACACACACGCACAGTCTACTCCCATGCACCGCCCACACTCTTCCCCCCTCCCGAACTGGATGTGCAAGGAAAGAAAGGGTTTATTTTCATTCCGATATTTGTGCCCCATTAACTTGCATGGGTTTCCGGTATCGGAATCGGCGATACCCGATATTTTTGGGGTATCGGTCCGATCCAATCTGATCCGATATTTCCCGATATCGGAAGGTATCGCTCAACACTAGTCCCATCCCAAGGTCCAACTGGGTCCCAGCTTACACTATATTAACCTTGTGTGCCGTCATCGAGTTGTACCGTCTCTGCCCACAAGCACTTGTCCAAGTGTCCGTGGTTAGGTGGACTTTTCCAGTAACTGCAATGTTGAGGGCACGTCTAATGGTGTGGGACATGTGTTTGTGTAATGCGGTGATGGCACACCAGGAGAAATAGTGGTGACTGGGGACAGAGTACTGAGGGATGGCCGCCACCATTAGGTGGCGGAAAGCTTCCATCTCCACAAGCTTAAAAGGCAACTACTAGCACTTAGGGCTCTGTACATGGTATCTGCAAACTATTCTACAAAACATTGTTCTCCAGGAGTCAAATAGCGCTCCATCTCTCCCGAGTGTTGCCAGGTGGTTAAGCAGTAGCCACAAATAGGGTATTGCCACATTGAGCAGAAATAATGTGGAAAATTTTGGTGCCATTTTTAACCATTTTACCCTTGTGAAAATGTAAAATCTGGGGATAAAACAAAATGTTTGTGGTAAAAAGTTAATTATTTTTTCTTTGCAGCCCAATGGAATAAAATTGTATGTAACACACCTGTGGTGTCAATATGATCACTGCACCCCTAGATTAATTCTTTGATAGATACAGTTTTTAAAATGAGGTCATTTATGGGGAGCTCTGCTGTTTTAACCCCCCAAAGATTCTGACAATGAGTCATGGCACCCACCAACCATAACAGCAAAATCTGAACCACAATATGTCACTCCGTGAGGCAAATGTGGTGTCAACATGCTCCCTCAAACTACATTCAGGGATGTAGTTTGTAAAGTGGTGTCACTTATTGGTGGGGATTCTGTTGTTCTGGCATATTAGGACTCTGCCAATATGAAATGGCACCCTCAAACTACTGCAGCAAAATCTAAACTCCAAAATGATGCTCCTTCTCTTCTTAGCTATGCACTGAGCCTCAAATGTAGTTTTTGTCAACATATGGGGTATTGGCATACTCAGAATACATTTTGTAACAAATTGTACCATTTGTTTTCTCCTCTAATCCCTTATGGAAATTATAAACTTGGGTCTAAAGCAACATTTTAGTGGAGAAAATGCTAACTTTTCATTTACTCAGCTCAATTTTACACAATTCTGTGAATCGCCTGAGGTTAAGTATGCTCACTCTACTAGATGAATTCCCTGAGAAGTTTAGTTTTCAAAATGGAATCTATTGTTGTTTTTTTTAACTGTTTAGGCACATCAGGTGCTCTGAAAATGCGACAATGTGTCCGCTATCTATTCCAGCCAATTTTGCTCTGCAAAAGTTAAATGGTGCTCCTTCACTTCAAAGCCCTGTCATGTACCCAAACAGTAGCTTCCCACCAGATGGACAGACATCTAACTGGGATGATTTAGCGAATCCTGCTTTGAGCAGGGGGTTGGACCAGATGGCCCAGGAGGTCCCTTCCAACTCTACGATTCTATGATTCACCACATATGGGGTATAGGGGTACCCAGAAAAAAATTGCACAATAAATTGTATATTCTATTTTATCCTGTTACTCTTGTGAAAATGAAAAATTTAGGGCAAACGCAACATTTTTGAGGGAAAATATAAGTTTTCATTTTCATGGCTCAACATTATAAAATTCTGTAAAGCACGTGCAGGTTAAAGGTTATCGCTAAACTTCTAGATAAATTCCTTGAGAGCTACAGTTTCCAAAATGGGGTCACTTGTGTGGTGTTTCCACTGTTAAGGTACATAAAGGCCTCTGTAAATTCTACATTGTGTCCACTATCTATTCCAGCCACTTATGTGCTCCAATAATCAAATGGTGCTGCCTCCCTTCTAAGGCCTTCAGTACACACAAACAGTGGCTTTCCATCACATATGGGGTATCGGTGTACTCATGAGAAATTGCAAAACAAATTGAATAGTCCATTTTTTCCTGTTACCCTTGTGAAAATGCAAAATTTGGGGCTAAAGCAATATTTTTCAAATTTTCATTTTTTTCCTTCCACATTGCTTTAATTCACACATTAATGAACACTTTGAGGGTTGCAATTTTAAAATTATTTCATTTTTGGGTATTTTCTGTCACATAAGCCCCTCAAAGTCATGTCAAATGTGATGTGATCTTTAAAAAATTGGTTTTGTAAATTTTGTTTTAAAACATGAAACATTGCTGATAAAATATTAACACATGTAACCTCCTAACAAAAAGATTATGTTTTAAAAATGATGCTGATGTAAAGTAGACATGTGATAAATGTTATTTATTATCTATTTTGTGTGCTATAACTATCTGGTTTAGGGGCATAAAAAAATCAAAGTTTGAAATAAAAAAAAAATTATTATTTTGTAAAATTGTCCATATTTTCATTAATTACCAAATAATATCAACCAAAATTTAGCACTAACATAAAATTCATCGTAGGAAGGTATATGGCACTCAAAAAGAGCAAGAATTTGGGTACTCAAGCAAGGGTTCCACCCTGTCTGGTAAGAAAAGTAGAAACTTGACACTCAAAAATGTGTGATGAATATTTTATTAGGAAATCCAAGTGAGTCAGTGATGTTTCGGTCCTAAGACAAGACATGGGCCTTTATCAAACACCTGTGTGAAATGAATAGCACATATAGTACAGCCATGATGCGATTATCTTTATTCTGCAGAAAAAACAATAGAAATGCAAAGAAACAGCATTTATTATAGAATCATTTACAATAATTTACAACTTAGATATCTTTCTCAAGGAAAAGAAGTGAGAAAACATAGAAATAAGACTATGAATTGCAAACAAATTAAACTTTATATATAATTTAAAAAAATGGAAGAACAGAAAATAGAATCATAGCACGGTAGAGTTGGAAGGGACCTGCTGGATCATCTGGTCCAACCTCCTGCTCGATACAGGATTCACTAAATCATCCCAGACAGATGTCTGTCCAGCCTCCGTTTGAAGACTTCTATCAAAGGAGAACTTATTACCTGTCATGGCAGCCTTCACTGTCAAAAAGTTTTTTCTCATATCTAATCTGTGTCTCCTCCCATTTAGTTTCATCCCATTGCTTCTAGTCTTTCCTTGTGCAAATGAGAGTAAAGCTGATTCCTCTACAGTGTGACAGCCATTGAGATATTTGTAGACAGCTATTAAGTCTCCTCTCAGTCTTCTCTTTTGCAGGTTAAACATTCCCAAATCCTCTAATCGTTCCTCATAGGGCATTGTTTGTAGACCAGTCACCATTTCGGTTGTTCTTGACTGAACTTGTTCCAGTTTGTTCATGTCTTTTGTGAAATGTGGTGCCAAGAACTTAACACAGTATTCCAGATACGACCTTTTGAAGGAGGAGTTGAGAGGCATAATTATTCCTATTGATCTAGACTGTATGCGTCTGTTAATGCAGCTCAGAATTGTGTTTGCCTATATTTGCTGCTGCATCACACTGTTGACTCATGCTTAGTCTGTGATCTATTAGTATAGCCAATCTTTTTTTTACATGTGCTGTTGCTTAGCCTTATTGCTCCAATTCTGTATATGCTTTTTTTCACTTTTCTTGACCAGATGTAGGACTTTACATTTCTCCTTCTTAAATACCATTCTGCTTGCTGCTGCCCACAGTTTGTCTATATCTTTTTGAATCTCTCTCTTTTCTAGAATTAGCTATTCCTCATAGCTTTTTGTCATCAGCAAATTTAATCAGTTTACCATCAATTCCGACATCTAAATCATTAATAAAGATGTTGGATAACAAAAATCCCAGGACAGAGCCCTTGAGACATTCTTCCAACTGAATGTGCAGCCGTTTATGACCACTCTTTGGATCTAATCACTAGACCAGTTATGAATCCACCTAACAGTTGCCTTGTTCATTCCATACTTAGTCATTTTTTTCAATAAGGATGGTATGAGATATTTTGTCAAATGATTTGGTGAAGTCAATATATACTGTATCTACTTCATTTCCCTGATCCACCCAATCAGTGATTCCGTCATAGAAGGAAATTTAGTTAATCTGACATGACTTATTAGTTACAAACCCATGCTGGCAATGGTTTGTCACTTCATTCTCATCCAGGTACTGACATACATGTTGTATAATAATTTATTCAAATATGTTTCCTGGTATAGAAGTCAGACTCTCCTGCCTATAGTTACCTGGGTCCACCTTTTTCCACTTTTTGAAGATAGGGACAACATTTGCTCTTCTCCAGTCTTCTGGGACTTCTGATCTCCAAGAATATTCAAATATTATTATTATTATTATTATTATTATTTATTGTTATAGCGCCATTTATTCCATGGCGCTTTACATGTGAGGGGGGTATACATAAAAACAAGTACAATAATCTTAAACAATACAAGTCATAACTGGTACAGGAGGAGAGAGGACCCTGCCCGCGAGGGCTCACAATCTTCAAGGGATGGGTGATAATACAGTAGGCGAGGGTAGAGCTGGTCGTGCAGCGGTTTGGTCGATCGGTGGTTACTGCAGGTTATAGGCTTGTCGGAAGAGGTGGGTCTTCAGGCTCTTTTTGAAGGTTTCGATGGTAGGTGAGAGTCTGATATGTTGTGGTAGAGAGTTCCAGAGTAGGGGTGATGCGCGAGAGAAATCTTGTATGCGATTGTGGGAAGAGGAGATAAGAGGGGAGTAGAGAAGGAGATCTTGTGAGGATCGGAGGTTGCGTGCAGGAAAGTACCGGGAGACGAGGTCACAGATGTATGGAGGAGACAAGTTGTGGATGGCTTTGTATGTCATGGTTAGGGTTTTGTAATGGAGTCTCTGGGCAATTGGGAGCCAGTGAAGGGATTGACAGAGGGGAGAAGCTGGGGAATAGCGGGGGGACAGGTGGATTAGCCGGGCAGCAGAGTTTAGAATAGATTGGAGGGGTGCGAGAGTGTTTGAGGGGAGGCCGCAGAGCATGAGGTTGCAGTAGTCAAGGCGAGAGATGATGAGGGCATGGACTAGGGTTTTTGCAGATTCTTGGGTGAGGAATGAACGGATGCGTGAAATATTTTTGAGTTGAAGTCGGCAGGAAGTGGAAAGGGTTTGGATATGTGGTTTGAAGGAGAGATCAGCATCAAGGATTACTCCGAGGCAGCGAGCTTGTGGGACTGGGGAGAGTGGGCAGTCATTTACTGTAATTGATAGGTTCGTAGGGGGGGTCACGTGAGATGGGGGAAAGATGATGAATTCTGTTTTGTCCATGTTGAGTTTCAGATATCTAGTGGAGAAGAAGGATGAAATAGTGGACAGACATTGAGGGATTCTGGTTAGTAGGGAGGTGATATCTGGTCCAGAGATGTAGATCTGTGTGTCATCAGCATAAAGATGATACTGAAAGCCATGAGATTCTATGAGCTGTCCCAGGCCAAAGGTGTAAATAGAGAACAGCAGGGGCCCTAGGACTGAACCTTGTGGGACTCCGACAGATAGGGGGCGAGGTGAGGAGGTGGTGTGTGAGTGGGAGACGCTGAATGTCCGGTCTGTTAGGTATGATGAGATCCAGGAGAGGGCCAAGTCTGTGATGCCGAGGGATGAGAGGGTCTGTAATAATAGGGAATGGTCCACTGTGTCAAAGGCAGCCGACAGGTCCAGGAGGAGGAGGACAGAGTAGTGTCGCTTGCTCTTGGCAGTTAAGAGGTCATTGGTGACCTTAGTAAGGGCAGTTTCAGTGGAGTGGTGTGACCGGAAGCCAGATTGTAAGCGGTCGAAGAGGGAGCAAGAAGAGAGATGGGAGGACAGGTCAAGGTAGACGTGTTGTTCCAGTAGCTTGGAGGCGTATGGGAGAAGTGATATAGGGCGATAGCTAGATGCAGAGGATGGGTCAAGAGAGGGCTTTTTGAGGATAGGTGTGATGGAGGCATGTTTAAAGCTTGAGGGGAAAACACCAGTTGTTAGTGATAGGTTGAAGAGATGGGTTAGGGTTGGGATGAAGACTGTGGTGAGGTTTGGGATGAAGTGGGATGGGATCGGGTCGAGTGCACAGGTGGTGAGATGTGATCTTGAGAGTAGAGTGGAGAGTCGATCTTCTGTAATGGTGGAGAAGTTGGTTTTGAAGGTGGAGGGCTGGGAAGTCGGGAGGAAGGGCTCTGGGGGTTGTTGACCAAAACTGTCCCTGATGTTATCAATTTTCTGCTTGAAAAATGAGGCAAAGTCTTCAGCTGAGATGAGTGGGGAGGGAGGAGGTGCTGGGGGGCGGAGGAGAGAATTGAAGGTGTTGAATAACTGTTTAGGGTTGTGAGACAGGGAGGATATGAGAGATGAGAAGTAGGTTTGTTTAGCTGTGGCGAGTGTGGTCTTGAAAGTAGTGAGGGACTGTTTGAATGTGATGAAATGCTCGTTGGAGTGGGATCTTTTCCATCTGCGCTCAGCAGCCCTGGAAGCTCGCCTCAGCTCTTTGGTCAGGCTGGTGTGCCAGGGCTGTCTGTTGATTTTGCGAGTTTTGGTATGTGTAAGTGGGGCAGCGGATTCCAAAGCTACAGCTATTGTGGTGTTATATAGAGCGGCAGCGTCATCCGCATTGTGTAAGGAACTTATATCTGTAAGAGGGAGGAGGGATTCGGAGAATGAGTGTAGGTCAAGGTGTTTAAGATTCCTGCGAGGGTGTGAAAGTTTGTGGGGTGGGGATTGTAGACATGGAGTGAAGAGGGAAGAGAATGTGAGCAGGTTGTGGTCAGAGAGAGGAAGAGGTGAGTTAGAGAGGTTAGATAGGGAGCAGAGGCGGGTGAAGATGAGGTCCAGTGTGTGGCCATCTTTGTGGGTGGCTGTAGAAGACCATTGAGTGAGGCCGAAGGAGGAAGTGAGAGATAGAAGTTTAGTGGCAGCTGAGAGGGAAGTGTCAATGGGGATGTTGAAGTCGCCCATGATGATAGTAGGGATGTCCGCGGAAAGGAAATGAAGTAACCAGGTGGTGAAGTGGTCAAAGAAGGTGGTGGCTGGCCCTGGGGGGCGGTAGATGACAGCCAGTTGGAGGTTGGAGGGGGAGTAGATGCGCACAGAGTGCACCTCAAAGGAAGGGAGGGTAACAGAGGGTGGCAGTGGGATTGGGGTGAAGGAGCAGGTATCTGACAGGAGAAAACCAACTCCTCCACCATGTTTGCTGCTGGGGCGGGGGGTGTGAGAAAGGTGGAAGCCGCCATACGAAAGTGCAGCAGGAGAGGCTGTGTCAGAAGGGGTGAGCCAGGTTTCGGTGATGGCGAGGAAGGAGAGTTTGGTAGTAACAAAAAGATCATGGATGTAGGAAAGCTTGTTGCAGACAGAGCGAGCGTTCCACAGAGCTCCTGTTAGTGGGACTGGGGAAGCGGGGGCTGGGTGAATGGGTATAAGGTTGGAGAGGTTACGGAAGGTTGTGATAGAGCGTGGATGGGAGGTAGAAATGACTGTGGGAATGTGGTGAGGAGGACCAGGATTTGGAGAGATATCACCAGCAGTGAGAAGGAGCAGAGAAAGTGTTAGCAGGTGGGAGCAGGAGAGGGCATGAGGGGGCTGTCTGTGTTTGGAGACAGAGGATTGTATGTTAAGGAACAGTTTTGAGGCGGAGGTGAGGTGGATGGGGAGGATTGAAGAAGAGATGAACAGTTCCTTACTAGGAGTAGGGATTAGGGGAATTAGCAGAAAGTGAAGGATTATTGGGGTGAAAGTGAAAACAAACAGAAACATTGTTTACAGTGACTGTGTCCAGTAATATTATATTATCTATAAATTTCAAAGATTCAAATATATTTTAGTCACTCCATAGTATCAGTCTGGAGAATGTACCTTATATGTAGTCTACTTAACTACATTAAATTCCTACAAAAAATGGAAGCAAATGCCAAACGTTCTGAAAAAAATAAGTGCACTAAGCATTTTAATAGGTTTGAGAATTGGATTAATTCACTTTCCATAGTTGCATTTTGCTGTATTCTCTTTTTTGTGGTATGGATCCACTTTATGCACTTTGGCACTTTTCTTTGTGCACCTGTATTTATCAGCTTAATGGTGCAGTTTAATGCTAATATATGATCAACATGAATAACCACAAATTGGCTTTAGAATAAATCCACAGTTTTTCTATGGTTTAGTTATTTTGACAATGACACTTTGCTAATTTATTCCCCCTTGGATTATCCTATGCATCAATGTTTACTTCTATGATGTATTATTTCTCTACATAGCGCTTAATCTATATACTAATATAGGATTACATTGCAATACCCTGTGCTTGCAGCCTTTTTATCTGTATTCCCGTTATCATCATTTTTAAAAAATTGTGTATTGTATTATATATGTTTAATAAAATTATAGTCTAGATTTTTCAGAACGTTTTGCATTTGCTTCTGTTTTTTTGTAGGAATTTATTGATTGGAAGTGCCTTTTATGTAGGCCTATTTATTGGTTATACTTAACTACCTTGTTGAAAGTAAATAAGTATGCCTTTCTGAGGTATATGATCATATAACCATGTTGTTGAAAGATGGTATACTAGAGTTGGTGAAATTGTAGCATAACAGCAAAGGTCATCCAAGGTCACCTGATGTTCTAGAATAAATTTTGCTCCATTGCATTTCTATTGTTTTTACTATATATAGAGATGATTATATCTTGACCGTATTTTATGTGCCTAAATATCTTAGGGCCAAAATGTCACTGACTTACTTGGATTGCCTAATAAAATTTTCATCATGCATTCTAGAGTGCCGAGTAACTTACTACATAAAGTACAATGTGTCACAAAAAAAGTCTCAAAATCACAAACATAGATTCAAGCGTTCCAGAATTATTACCTCATAAATTGACACTAGTCAGAAATGAAAAAGTGACCTAGCCAAGAAGGTGAAAACAGGTTTGGAGATGAAAAGGTTGAAGGATTGCTCATTGACTACAATTATTTTTAATAGGCATGCAGCTACTGACATTCCCTTCTATTTCCAGTCTGTCACTTTGAGATCCCAAAGAAGACAGTGGCAGGAACCAGGAATGCAGCAACATGGAAGCTCTGGGGGTTGGTGAGGGTGAGCATAACTTTTATTTTTAAAATGTTAGTCTAATAAAACAAATATTTACCTGCTAGACAGCACTTTCAATCTTTTAAGAATGCCTTGTATGTGGGCGATAAATATTTACTTTCAAACATTAAAAAAAAAAAACTTTAGTGGCTACAGTAGTTATGTGTTGGCAGAGAATGTCATTGCTGGGGCCTGACTGGTTAGTAGAAACAGCAGGGGACCACGGACGTAACAGCACAGAAGCAGAAGAATTGGTAAGATATTTCTCCATTTATTACAATATTGTAAACTGTTTGCAAAGAAAAAAATCATGGTATTAGAAAATGTTTGAAAACCCCTTTAGTTACTATAGGACAGTACATAAACAACCTAATGCTATCTATTTTATTCTGCAGTGACATTCTATAATGCTGTATACTAAAGCTGCTGCACACATTGTGCAGCTGTGGGGGCAGGGAGCCAACTGTCAGACATAGCTAGACTCCAAAGAAAGAAGACGAACATATTACCTTGTCTGCCTTGTATACACAGTGTTGAACAAGAGCTATGTATAGTGATTAGGAAGCACTGACTGTGCTTCCTTCTCCTGACCCAGAGATCAGGAGACAAACAGGAGCTGCTGAGTCAAAAGAAGCTCAATCAGCACCTCCACGCAGATAAGAGACTGATTTTCTCCTGTAACTGTGGCTAATATACCAGCCCCACTTACAAGACAAATCAACAATAAAACAAAAGTATTAATAAGTTCAAATGCACTTTAGAAGACCTTACTGAGGGCATATTATGCAAAAATAATGAAAAGTTAAATAAGGCACCATAAAAAATAATAATTAATCAAAACAAAACAAAAAGACAGTGCCAATCTGAATTGCTGTTCTAGCCCTACTCCCATCAAAAAAACATTTGTCTAATATCTAAAAATAATTTTTATGGAAAAAAAATTACTATCTAAATTAATTTTAGTGGTCTGTTGTGGTTGTAAAAAAGAGATATGTATCTATTCTTTCTATCTATTTTCCATCATTATCAGCAAAATATTGTGCCAAAAATTATTGTGCATCCAAAACTGAAAATATTTTAAAGCCATTAAAAGCGCATGTACGATAAAACTCATAAAACTCAAAAATGTGTCTGGTCAATAACAGGGGAAAATGGCCCCGTAATGAACTGGTTAACTCGGAACTGATTGATTTACTTTTATATTTTCAACTTTTTTTTGGAAGTGCCCCTGCAAGAATTATCCTAGAAATATATAAACACTGTAGCGAGGGTTTTTGTTCACAACAAAGGATCTTACAGAATGTTCTTTACTCATTTTTTTAAAATCTCTAGCAGTGTATGAAGTATTGATGAAAACTTTGAACTGAAGTCATCCATAGGGACAGGCTTTGATATGTTTTCCCTTGAACTCATTGGTTATGTATGACGGAGTGTATAAGGTAAATCAGCAATTCATGCTGTTTGATAGTAGCAAGTGCTCTTAAATCATAAATGGGTGTTTAATGTTGTGGTGTTGATACATTCTTGATAGATGGAACATCCATAAAGTTAAACTTTTTTTCATTATTTTCCAGCAAAATAAACTTATTCATCACTTTGTGAGATATTGCTATGTCTATTATTTATAAATGGATTATGTTATTAGTGTAAAGAAAGATACTGGCATGTATCTTATTGACTGCATGAGGAGATAGAGGTGACATAAGAGGCAAAAGTGCTTGTTCTATACAAAAATCTCTCCATTTTTATAGTAAATAATAATAATAATAATCTTTATTTTTATATAGCGTTAACATATTCCGCAGCGCTTTACAGTTTGCACACATTTTCATCACTGTCCCCGATATAGCTCACAATCTAAATTCCCTATCAGTATGTCTTTGGAGTGTGGGAGGAAACCGGAGTGCCCGGAGGAAACCCACGCAAACACGGGGAGAACATACAAACTCCTTGCAGATGTTGTCCTTGGTGGGATTCGAACCACTAACCACTGAGCCACCGTGCTGCCCTAAATAAATAGAGTGGTACACAAAAATCTGCATAGTAGCCAATGCCTCAGTTTTCTTACCTTATGAAAAGCACTATACATAAAAGAGGATACTATGTAGTAATAAATAGCACTATATACTGTACAATAAAAGGATGCCATATAATGCAGGTTGGCGCTATACGTAACAAAGAGGAAGGCTGTGTAATAAGAGACAGCTATACAGTGCCTTGAAAAAGTATTCACACCCCATGATCTTTTCGACATTTTTTCATGTTACACTCACAAACCAAACTTAAATGTAATTTTTTGGAAGTTTATGTGATTTAAAAACACCAACAAGCAAATATCTGTGAAGCAAAAAGGAAATGATACATAGTTTTCTAAGTATTTTAAAAATATATTTCAGTAAATTGCGACTTGTTTGGATATTCAATCTCCTGTAGTCTGATACCCCTAAATAAAATCATAAGTGACCAGTTATTATTATTATTATTATTTATTTATACAGAACCATTAATTCCATGGTGCTGTATATGAGACGGGGTTACATCAAAATACAAATATCACAGTAAGCAAAATTAACAATGACAGACTGGTACAGAGGGAAGAGGACCCTGCTCTTGCTGGCTTACATTCTACAGGATTATGGAGAAGGAGACAGTAGGTCAGGGGTGGCAGTAGCTCCGATGATGTTGAGGTCACCATGTGGTCATTGCAGGTTGTAAGCTTTTTTGAAGAGATGGGTTTTCAGGTACAGTTTGAAGGATCCAAATGTGGTGGATAACCAGACGTGTTGGCAAATAGAATTCCAGAGGATTGGGGATATTCGGGAGACGTCTTGGAGGCAATTAGGTGAAAAGCGAATAAGCGTGGAGGAGAGAAGGAGGTCTTGGGAGGACTGGAGATTATGTGAGGGAAGATATTGAGAGATTAGTTCGGAAATATATGGAGGTGAAAGGTTATGGATGGCTTTGTAGGTTAGTGTTAGTAGTTTAAACTGGATACACTGGGAAATTGGGAGCCAGTGAAGGGATATGCAAAGAGGGGAAACAGGAGTGTAGTGAGGAGAGAGATTAATTAGTCGGGCAGCAGAGGTAAAGACGGACTGGAGGAGTGCGAGAGTGTTAGAAGGTAGGCCACAGAGGAGGATGTTGCAGTAGTCGAGGCGGGAGATGATTAGGGCATGCACAAGCATTTTGGTAGAATTAGGGTTGATGAAAGGATGGATTCTGGAAATATTTTTGGATCTGGAGGCGACAGGAGGTGGCGAGAGCTTGGATGTGCCGTTTGAAGGACAGGGCAAAGTCAAGGATTACTCTGAGGCAGCAGATTACCGGGACAGGGGAAAGTGTGAATTCATTTATTGTGATAGATAGATCAGGTA
Organism: Dendrobates tinctorius; assembly: GCF_039654945.1. Taxonomy (NCBI): domain Eukaryota; kingdom Metazoa; phylum Chordata; class Amphibia; order Anura; family Dendrobatidae; genus Dendrobates; species Dendrobates tinctorius. The sequence goes on along the minus strand of NW_027361730.1, from coordinate 8,474,020 downwards.
GGGAAGGTATGTGAGATGGAGGAAAGATAATTAGTTCAGATTTGTCCACATTGAGTTTGAGGAAGCAAAAGGAGAAGAAGGATGATATGGCTGATAGAGACTCTGGGATTCTGGAGAGCAGAGAGGTGACATCTGGAACAGAGAGGTAGATCTGAGTGTCATATACAGCTCTGGCAAAAATTAAGAGACTACTGCACAGTTTTATAAAAAACAACTTCTCTACATGTCTGACAGCCATTCCATTGCAGTGTCAGTTGAATTCAAACCAAAGTACACCTCATTCTACTTAATGTGCTTCTGATTAGGTGATCAACTGAACCAAATCTTATTTAATGAAGGAAAGTATAAAAAATCCTGCTGTGGTGTTCACAATGCTCTTGCAATAGGACAAGCTCTATGGCAAAACAATGCTAGTAATATCCCAAAATTAATAGGAATGAAAAAATAACTTTTAACTGTTATGAATGGGTCACCGAGGAGGAGAGCAGGTCCAGGCTAAGCCACAGAAAACCAGAGAGGTTGGTGCCTAAGCGGATTGCAGACCCCTGATCCTATCCACACAACTAGTAGTACCCATGGAGCATACCTACGATGATCCTAGACACCTTGACACAGCCGGAGAGCTAACTAAGCCTAAAGCAAGAAAGGGGAAATCTAAACTGCCCCAGAGCAGACCCCAAAGGAATAGATAGCCCCCAAACATATATTGTCGGTGAGACAAGATGAAAACACAAACACAGGTAGGAAAATAGACTGAGCAAATCATGAGGCCCACACTGACTAGACAGGACAGGAACGGAAAGACATTGTCTGCAATCATGCAAAAAACCCTGCAAAAAGTCCAACATGTCTGATACAAAAAACACTGAAGTCACACGACTTCGCCTCCTACTATATCAGCCGAAGATTCCACTTGTCCTGAAGAAAATCGAGGATGAAACCCAAAGTTACAGAAAAAGGGCGACATCAAAGTGGCAGAACTAGCTCTATTGTTTAGCGTGAATTTAGCCAAGGGGAAAAATGAGACCCAGTCATTCTGATCAGCAGATATGCAACATCTCAATAGGACTCCAAAGTCTGGTTTGTTCTCTCAGTCTGCCCATTGGTCTGAGGATGAAATGCAGAGGAGAAAGATAACTGAATTCCCAGTATGGAACAAAAAGCTCTCCAAAATCTGGAAACAAACTGGACTCCTCTGTCTGACACAATGTTCTCAGGAATCCCATGCAACCGAACCACCTATTGTAAAAACAAGAGCACCAATTCAGAAGAGGATGGCAACTTTGGGAGTGGTACAAGATGGGTCATCTTAGAAAATCTATCACAAATTACCCAGATAACAGTCATTCTCTGAGAGACAGGAAGATTGGAAATAAAATCCATTGAGATATGGGTCCATGGCCTCCTGGGCACCGGCAGGGGCAACAACAACCCACTAGAACGAGAACAGGGCTTGGACTGAGAACAAGTCCCACAGGACTGCACAAAATTCCAGACATCACGAGATAAGGCAGGCCACCAAAAAGACCGACTCACCAAATCTCTGGTACCAAAAATACCTGGAAGACCAGCCAACGCGGAGCAATGAATTTCAGGTATTATTCTTTTCCTCCACTGGTCAGGGACATACAATTTTCCCATAGGGCAATGTTCAGGTTTGCCCTCCTGAAATTCCTCCAGGGCACGTCTCAAATCAGGTGAAATAGCGGAAAGAACTACACCCTCATTTAGAATGGTAGTAGGCTCGGTCACATCAAGAGAATCCGCAAAGAAACTCCTAGAAAGGGCATCTGCCTTAAAATTCTTAGTGCCCGGAAGAAAAGAGACCACAAAATTATAACGTGTGAAAAGCAAGGCCCACCTAGCCTGTCTAGGATTCAAGCGTTTGGCTGATTCAAGATAAATCAAATTATTGTGGTTGGTGAAGACCACAACTTGATGTCTAGCTCCATCCAACCAATGTCTCCACTCTTCAAATGCCCATTTTATAGCCAACAGTTCCCGATTCCCCACGTCATAGTTGCGTTCAGATGGGGAGAAGTTTCGAGAAAAGAAGGCACAGGAATTCATCTTAGAAGTCACTGGATCTTTTTGGGACACTAATCTCAGAAGAATCTACCTCCACCTGAAATGGGAGTGAGACATCAGGTTGCCGTAGAACCAGAGCAGAAGTGAATCTCCGCTTAAGCTCCTGAAATGCCGAGACTGCCTCTGGAGACCAATTCAACACATCAGCACCCTTTTTGGTCAAATCAATCAGTGGTTTAACAACACCAGAAAAATTACTTATAAATTTACTGTAGAAATTAGCAAAACCCAAAAACTTCTGGAGAGCCTTCAAAGAAGTGGGCTGAACCCAATCATGAATGGCCTGTATTTTGGTCAGGTCCATTTCAATAGCAGACAGGGACAAAATGAATCCCAAAAATGAAATCCTCTGTACACCAAAAAGGCACTTCAATCGCTTAACATACAGAGAATTTTCCCTCAAAACCGGAACACAGTCCGGATATGTTCCACATAAGAATCCCAATCACTAGAAAAGATCAAAATATCATCAAGATAAATGATCAAAAACTTATCCACAAAGGCCCGGAAAATATCGTTCATAAAAGTTTGGAAGACAGAAGGGGCATTAGTGAGCCGAAAAGGCATCACCAGGTACTCAAAATGTCCCTCCGGAGTATTAAACGCCATCTTCCACTCATCCCCGTGCTTGATGCGAATAAGATTATATGCCCCCCTGAGGTCAAGCTTGGTAAACCAACAGGCATTTTTAACTCTGGAAAATAAATCAGAAATCAGGGGTAACGGCTAGTGATATTTAACAGTGATTTTGTTAAGGGAGCGATAGTCAATACATGGCCTTAATGAACCATCTTTCTTGGCCATAAAAAAACCCAGCACCTAAAGGTGAAGAGGATGGTCTAATATGACCCTTCTCCAATGACTCCTTGATATAAGATCACATAGCATCATGTTCGGGTACCGATAAATTGAAAAGCCAACCCTTGGGAAATTTACACCCGCGCATTAACTCAATTGCACAGTCATAACTCCTATGAGGAGGCAAAGACGCAGACTTACTCTCACTAAATACATCAGAAAAATCAGCCAAGTAGTCAGGAATATCATGAGACTGGGGAGAGGTGGAGAAAACAGGAGTGTCACTAAGAACAGACTGACAACCCAAACTCACCACAGACACAGATTTCCAATCCAAAACAGGATTATGAGTTTGCAACCAAGGAAAACCCAGAACAATAGTATCATGCAAATTGTACAACACCAAAAATTTACAATTTTCTTGTTGGTCTGGGGCGACACGCATTATCACCTGGGTCCAAAACTGGGGTTTATTCTCTGCCAAAGGAGTAGCATCAATACCCCTCAAAGGGATTGGAGTCCGCAGTCCATTTAGTAAGGACCGCCCACTTTCTGAATTTTTGACAATATAAGTCTGCAGAATCCTGACCCTGGTTCAATGCCAATAAGGTTTCCTCAGCTTGATCACTAGCATTAGGTTCATCATACAACAACCCCAAGGCTTGAAAAAATGCATCCACATTAGCCAGAATAGGATCTCCAGGTGTCAAAGAAAAGGCCCAATCCTGGGGATCGCCACGCAGCAGGGAAATGACAATTTTAACCTGCTGCACAGAGCTCCCTGATGAGTTAGGTTTCAAAGCAAAAAATAGTTTACAATTATTCTTAAAATTCAAAAATTTAGACCGATCCCCAAAAAACACATCAGGAGTAGGGATCTTGGGTTCAACAGCAGATGATTGAGCGAGATAGGCAGAAATTCCCAGCACTTCAGCAGCGAGCTGCTCAACATGATCAGACAATTGCTTAGTCTCCGTTTAGAGAAAAAAAAATCTCCTCCTGCAGCCCCAGAAGAAAAGAGGAAAATATATATATATAAAAAAAATCCTGACACTTTTTTTTTTTAAATTGTTTCCTTCTTAGGAGTACCCTAGAGTCTACAGTTAGGCTGGTGATTCTGTTATGAATGGGTCACCAAGGAGGAGAGCAGGTCCAGGCTAAGCCACAGAAAACCAGAGAGGTTGGTACCTAAGAAGATTGCAGACCCCTGATCCTATCAACACAACTAGCAGTAGCCGTAGAGCGGCTCGACACAGCCGGAGAGCTAACTAAGCCTAAAGCAAGAAAGGGGAAATCTAAACTGCCCCAGAGCAGACCCCAAAGGAATAGATAGCTCCCAAACATATATTGTCGGTGAGACAAGATGAAAACACAAACACAGGCAGGAAAATAGGCTGAGCAAATGATGGGGCCCACACTGACTAGACAGGACAGGAAAGGAAAGACACTGTCTGCAATCATGCAAAAAACCCAGCAAAAAGTCCTACACGTCTGATGCATAAAACACTGAAGTCACACGACTTTGCCCCCCCGCTATATCAGCACTCTGGTATATTCTGAAAGCAGAGCAAAAAGAGGCCAATCTAACAGGGTATAAAACAAACTGGCACAAGCAGTAACATATGGGCGGTGATTCAGCATATCCCCAGCCGGAGCTGGCTGACCCGCACCAAGAAGAGATAGACAAAACCAGATCAAATGCAAACAGAATAGCAAATAAACCACTTAGCTGAACATGCAGGGACAGAGCTGGAGAAATCAGACCTCAGGAGGAACAGGACGCAAATCACCAGCAGGGATAGAGGCAGTCGGCTGTCTTAAATCCCAATCTGAAGCCCCAGATCTCCAATCATCATCATCATTATCAGGTGACAAGCCTCTGTCAATCAGATCAGCTCCATTACCTCAAGTAACCACCAGAGGGAGCCCAGAAAGAGAACTTGCAACCCCTCTGTCGATCTGACCAGCTCCACTACCTTCAGTAATAACAAGAGGAAGGCCAGAAAGCGAATTCACAACATTTAACCATGCCCAAGGAGTTGAAAAGAAAAGCCTTGAGTGAGGAAAAGAAGGGCTCAATTCTGGCTTTACTAGCAGAGGGATACAGTGAGCATCATGTTTCCTCCATCCTTAAAATTTCTAAGATGGTAGTCCATTACAACAAGGTCAAGCAGCAGACAACAAAGCTACAGACCGGCAGAGGGCAAAAACGACTCTCCACTGACTGGAATGACCGTCATCTTATTTGAATGCCACTCAGCAACTGCAGGATTACATCAAGTGACATACAAAAGGAATGGCAAATGGCAGCTGGGGTGAAGAGTATGGCAAGAACAGTTCGTAACAAGCTCCTAGAGGCAGGGCTCAAGTCATGTAAAGCTAGAAAAAAGCCTTTCATCCATGAGAAGCAAAGGAGAGCCAGACTGAACTTTGCCAAAGACCATAAGGATTGGACCATAGAGGACTGGAGTAAGGTAATCTTCTCTGATGAGTCAAATTTTCAGCTTTGCCCAACACCTGGTCATCTAATGGTTAGATGGAGACCTGGAGAGGCATACAAGCCACAGTGTCTTGCACCCAATGTGATATTTGGTGGAAGATCGGTGATGATCTGGGGATGCTTCAGCAAGGCTGGAATTGGGCAGGTTAATCTCTGCAAAAGGACGGATGAATCAAGCCACATACAAGATTATCTTGGAAAAAGAGTTGATTCCTTCTGCTCTGGCAATGTTCCTCAACTCTGAGGACTGGTTTTTCCAGCAGGACAATGCGCCATGCCACACAGCTAGGTCAATCAATGTGTGGATGAAGGACCACCATATCAAATCCCAGTCATGGCCAGCACAATCTCCAGACCAGAACCTCATTGAAAACCTATGGAATGTAATCAAGAGGAAGATGCATAGACACAAGCCATCAAACAAAGAACTGCTTAAATTTTTGTAACAGGAGAGGCATAAGATCACCCAAAAGCAGTGTGAAAGACTGGTTGAAAGCATGCCAAGACGCATGAAAGCTGTAATTAAAAATCATGGTTATTCCACAAAATATTGATTTCTTAATTCTTGCTGATTTAAAACATTAGTATTGTTGTTTCTAAATGATTATGCATTCTTAGCATTATTTGAGGTCTGCAAGCACTGCATTTTTTTTGTTAATTTGACCATTTTCTGAAAACAAATGCAAAGTTTAGTGCTTGGAAATTCGAAGACATGTTGTCAGTAGTTTGTAGAATAAAAGAGCAATTTACATTTTACTCAAAAATATACCTATAAAGAGAAAAATCAGACCGACTGAAAAATTTGCAGTAGTCTCTTAATTTTTGCCAGAGCTGTAGATGCTACTGGAAGCCATAGGACTTTATGAGTTGTCCCAGGCCAAGGGTCTAGATTGAGAAGAGAAAGGGTCCTAGGACAGAGCCTTGAGGGACACCAACAGAGAGGGGGCGAGATAAAGAGGTAGTATGAGAGTAGGAAATGCTAAATGTGTGGTTGGGAAGGTATCAGGAGATCCAGGATAGGGCAAGGTCTATGATACCAAAGGAAGAGAGGATATGTAGTAGGAGGCAGTGGTGAACTGTGTCAAAGGCAGAGGACAGGTATAGAAGGAGGAGTAGAGGGAATTGTCTGTTAGCTTTGGCTGTAAGTAATTTGTTTGGTCAGGTCAGTATCAGCGGAATGGTGGGGATGGAAGCCAGATTGTACGTTGTCAAAGAGTGAGTTATATGCAAAGTGAGAGGAAAGTTCAGCGTGGACAAGCTGCTCAAGGAGTTTGGAAGCAAATGGGAGCAAAGACATGGGGCGATAGCTGAACACAGCACTCGGGTCAAGGAATGTATTTTTGTGGATAGGTGTGATTGTGGCATGTTTGAAAGCAGAGGGGGAGGTACCAGAAGTTAGTGATAGATTGAAGAGATGGGATAGGGATGAGATTAGTGTAGTGGTGAGGTTAGGGAGGAGGTGGGATGGAATGGGGTCAAGTGCCCAAGTGGTGAGGTGTGATTTGGAGAGAAGATGAGAAAGCTCTCATTCAGTAATGTTGGAGAGGGAAGTCATGGGGTTAGAGCATTGGTCTGGCATGCAAAGGGATAGTGGTGGTCGGACAACAAAGACTTGCCTTGTTTGGTCTATCTTACTTTTCAAGTGCGTAGCCAAGTCCTCAACAGAGATAAGGGAAGTCGGAGGGGGCAGTGATGGGTGGAGGAGGGAGTTAAAAGTGTTGAACAACTGTTTGGGGTTGTGGGATAAGGAAGATGCAAGGAATGTAAAGTAGGCCAGTTTAGCAGAGGTGAGAGCTGATTTGAATGCGATTTTTGCTTGTTTGAGTGCAGTGAAATCATCTTGCGAATGCATTTTCTTCCATTGCCGTTCTGCAATTGTGGATACTTGCCGAAGCTTTTTAGTGATGTTATCGTGCCAGGGTTGTCTATTGATTCGTTGCACTCTGCTATGCATGACAGGGGTGACCGAATCGATGGCTGATACAAGAGTGCCATTGTAAAAACTAGTGGCAGTGCCTGAGTTGTTGACTGAAGCTATAGAGGACAGTGGCCAAATAGTCAGAGAGTGTGCAAGTGTCTAGATGTGCGAGGTTTCTGTGGGGGTGCACATATTGCTGGACATGGGTGACAGGTGAGGACAGTGATGAGAAAGTGAGTAGAATGTGGTCAGATAGAGGGAGAGGGGAGGTTGTGAAGTTAGATAGGGAGCAGAAATGGGTGAAGACCAGGTCTAATGTGTGTCCGACTGTGTGGGTGGCTGCGGAGGACCACTGAGTAAGTCCAAAAGATGAAGTAAGGGACAGGAGTTTGGAGGCTGCTGACTGGTGGGTGTCAATGGGGATGTTGAAGTCACCCATGATGATGGTGGGAATGTCAGCAGAGAGAAATTGAAGAAGCGAAGTGAAGAATTAGTCAATAAAGGCAGTGGTTGGGCCCGGAGGTCGGTACATGATGGCCATTTGGAGGTTGAAGGGGGGTATTTGCGGACAGAGTGGACTTCAAAAGAGGGGAGGATAAGGGAGGGTATATGTGGGGTAGGGTTAAATGTACAGTTGGAAGAAAGGAGAAAGTCCACTCCTCCCCCATGTCTGCTGCCAGGGCGAGGAGTATGGGTAAAGTGAAGGCCGCCGTAACAGTGCAGCAGGGGAGGCTGTGTCAGAGGGTGTCAGTCATGTTTCAGTGAGGCCCAGGAAGGAAAGATTATGAGAGGTAAAGAGGTCATGAATGATGTGGAGTTTATTGCAGATGGGGCGGGCATTCCAGAGTGATCCAGAGAGAGGAAACAGGGTGGTGGGAGTCAAGGGCACGGATTTGGGGTGGGCAAGATTGTGGGTGTTTACTTTGGGTTGGGAGCGATAGAAGGGGGTAATAATGGGAAGTATGAGATGTGGGAGTCCAGGATTGGGAGATATGTTGCCAGCAGTGAGGAGAAGCAGAGACAGACAGATCAGGTGGGAGAAGGAGAGTGGGTGGCTTGTTTTGTGCTTTATTAGGAGAGATCTGTGGTTGAGGAGCAGGTAAGTGGAGGAGGTCAGGTGGGGAGACAAGAGGGAAGGAGAGATTATTACTTGGTTAGAGGGTGCTGGGGTTTGCAGATAGCAAAGGAGAGTGAGGAGTAATGGAGCCAAAACTGTTAGAGCGTATGTCAGCATGATGAGAGTAAGTGTGGAGGAAAGAGAAAGAAATTTAGTACATTTATTAACAGTGGTTAGTCATACCTTCTGTTCACTTCTGGCTTATTTCTGGCATACTTCTGCTGTATCCTTAAAGAGCGATCCTTATGGAGACAGACCACAGTCAAAACAGACCTGGCAGTCTTAATTTATAGCAATCTAAGTGGACATGAAATAGGTCAGGTGTGATCAGGAGGGAGGGGCAGCAGGGAGATTGATCACAGACACGGGAGGGGATTAATTAGAAGTCAGAAGCAAAAATGCAAACAGGAAATAGTCAGATCTAAATGGACAGATAAAGCCAATTATGTGTTAGCATCAAGGAATTAAGGCGAGAAAACATGCAGGGGGAAAAAAGCAGTAATAGCAGATACAGGGTGAGAGGGGTCAGAAAAGATGAGTGATGGTATTGCAGCCAGTGGACATACCTGAGGATGAATCAGATTAATTGTCAGATTGATAGCAATAATGAAGCATCTATTGCAGGGGGTTATTTTTCTGGCATATTTCTGCTGTATTCTTTTAGAGACATCCTCATGGAGACAGACCACCCAGTTGACTCCAGACTTTGCATAATTAGTAAATTGAGTCCACTTGTTTGTAATTTATGATCAGTTTAACTGCAACTGTCCTCAAAAGTTTGTTTGAGAACATTCGCGATCAAACAGTATTATGAGACACACCAGACAGGTAAGGGATAAAGTTGTGAAGTAGAGTGAAGCAGAATTATGTTATAAAAATTAAACCGAGCTCTGAACATCTCACGGAGCACTGTTCAATCCTTCATCCAAAAATTGAAGGCATATAACACAAAAGCAAACCTACCAAGACATGGCCATACACCTAAACTGACTTTTTGAGCAAGGAAAGCACTAATTATAGAAGCAGCCAAGTGGACCATGGTCACTCTGGAGTAGTGATGAGCGATTATGTTTGGAAAATGATAGCCAAACATAAATTCGGCACAAATATGGTACATTGGAGATTAGGGCTGTCTAACATTACAGATGTCGTACATTGAGATACCAGCTCTAAGCTATGGTGGGTGGGGGGTGTTCTTTCCTTTGAGTGTTGCTGCCTGATTGTGATTGGTCAGTATCATACATGGGGAAGAAGTACATGCCCCAGAGTGTTTTCTGATAACACGTAATTGGACTTAATGAAAATTAACATTGGTAATTTGGGGCCAAATACTTTATTTGCTAATATTTCTGCAAACGATAGTAAAAAAATGTTTTTCATCCCCCTCTGCAGCCTTTATTACATCCTGTGTCCAGATCAACATGAAAAATGTATTGAAAGGTTCCCTTTAAAATTGAATTCTAAATTAGATGGGTTGTGAGCACAGTCATGCAATTGGAGAGACATATCAGCATAGCAGTTAAGCAGAAAGATAATTCTGGTGTTTTATAGTGTTTTTTAGAAGTGCAAGGGTGATAATAATAATAATCTTTATTTTTATATAGCGCTGACATATTCCGCAGCACTTTACAGTTTGCACACATTATTGGCACTGTCCTCGATGGAGCTCACAATCTAAATTCCCTATCAGTATGTCTTTGGAATGTGGGCAGAAACCCACGCAAACATAGGGAGAAAATACAAGCTCCTTGCAGATGTTGTCCTTGGTGAGATTTGAACCCAGGACTCCAGCGCTACAGTGCTATCCACTGAGCCACCGTGCATGATGTGGGTGATGTGTGTAATGCAGTATATTTGGGTGGCATCAGCAAAATAATGGTTTTGAAAGCTAAGTCTGCTGGCAGCTTGTCTAATATAAACTGCAAAGAGAGAAAAGAGAAGAGGACCTATGATTTACTCAAGAGGAACCTTAGCAGCAAGGGGAAGGAGAAAACAATAAAGCCAATAAAGGATTTGGATGAAAACCAAGTATGTGCAGTATTTCCAAGGCCAATGAAGTGAAACATACTGAGAAGGAGTGGGTGTTCTACATTGCCAAACGTTGCATTGGGATCCAAAAGAATTAGTAGAGAGTACAGTAGTCGTTACATGTAGCCATCATGCAATCAATAAAGACTTTCATAATGGCAGATTGTGTAGAGTGGAGAAAATACATTGTAAATGGTCAAGAAGAGACTTAAAAGAGGCAGCTGTTTAGGAGACCGAAGACCAAATGTTCCAGAGGATTAGCGATGAAGAGATTAGAGAGGGGTCAACAGTTTGCAGCACAGTACAGGTCGAAAATGTCTTTTCATTTGTCCCCTGAAAATTTTCAATTTGCACTATAGCAGTGATTTCTTGTTTCACAAATACTATAAAATGTGTATAGAGATAGAAACATATTTTATGTATCTAATTTTCTCATAAATTGCTATAGAAATACATCACTTGGTATCTTTAGGCAGTGCATATTATGCCCTAACAAAAAGATTATAACGCCTACACAAGTCTACAGTCAAAGACGGATTGCAGTCTAAACACTTCCTGCTGATCTGATCTGTCTACTCTGTTTAAACTCCTCCTTGCTTGTGCTGAATTGCAAATTACTACATTATTAAATATTAAAACAATAATTGTCTAGAACAGTTTGGCACAGATGGCCTGATGTTTTTTAACTGTGACCCAAACAATAGCAGGTTAAATATGTTATAAAGCAATATTTTTAATACTGAGGAACACATTGTGTTCTGTGCATCAAGAAAGTGCTCTGCAGTTTCCTTTATAGCTGAAATATATCATTTCAAAACAAGCAAATAATTCTGAGGTTTATCTTGAAATGCATAGACCATGCAATATGTGAATAAAAGAGACCCCTGCAAAGTAGGAACTGTCATTTTCGCTTTTTATGAAGCACATATACTGTAATTATAGTATCTAGAATTATAACAAAATAATAAATAAAAAACCAATATGATTTATAAAAAGCTGGCACTACTTTACATAAAGCAATAGTGGAATGGAACATGATGATTTATATGAAGATTAAATTTGATCTCTTCTTTGCATGCATCTAAAACACCGGACTAAAGTATCTTGGACGAACCAAAGGAAATCATTATTGAAGTCCACCATACAGGTATGCAGAAATAAATCAAAATCACCAATTGTATGGTAAAATGTACTAATATCATTGCATGACATAAAGCACAATAAATAAATAATTAATTTACTAAATAATGTTAATGTCAGACGGTGCATTTAAAAACCTCAGCAGCCACATATGATTGAATTTGGGCCCATTTACAGACAAAAGTCACTTTTCAACATATGCCATCTGTGCTACATCCTAAGGGTCCGTAGGTAGTGTTGATTTACTTACAGGAAATCTATAGCATAATTTAGTGCCAGTTAATGAAATTGTAAAATATTCAGTAGCTAGCACCCTGGATAGCTTAGACGATGAGGGTGGGGGGTTGGTAGTCACATGACATATTATGTGACATGTTACAAGACAATGGGTGGGGAAATGTTATAGGTCATGTGATGACACAAAGGTTCTCGACTGCATTTTTGCAAATGAAAGGAGAAAGCAGAAAATGAGGCACTTAGTAAGCAACAAAAAAAGTTTTCCCTTATGGACAGAGCTATACGCTATACCTAACAATGGAGGATACTATACAAAAATAGATGGTGCTATACATAACAAGAGAGGATGCTAGGTAATAAGAGATAACACTATAAAAAACAAGAGAGGACACTTTGCAATAAAGGACTGTGGTATACATAGTAAGAGATGATGTTATGTATTAAGGGACAGCACTGTACACTGACGAGAGGACGCTATGTAACAAAAGAAGACCCTCTACATTATAAGAGAGAACATTATGCAATAAGGGACAGCACTAAACATAACAACACAGGATGTTACAGCATATATGAAGAGACAGAGCTATTCATAACAAGAGAGGTCACTTGTAACATAGGATGGCACTAAGCATAACATGACAACACAATTTCAAAAAAGATTGCTCTATACTTAACAAGAGAGGAAACTATATAGTAATAGAAGGTGCTATACTTAATAAGAGAGAGCATATGTCATTAGGGATGGTGCTATACATAACTAGAGAGGGTGCAATGAAATAAGGGATAGTGCTATAGATAGCAAGAAAGGACAGTAAATAATAACAGACTATGCTATGCATAATAAGAGTGGAAGCTTTAAGAGACAACACTGTACATAACGAGAGGACAAAAGTGTACTATGGGATAGTGCTACACATATTAAAAAAGGACACTATATAATACTGGATTTTGCTAAAAATGGCACGAGAGGATGCTATTTAACCCCTTTCTGACATCAGGAATAATAGTACACCAATGTCTGACTTCCTCCCTTTAATGTGGGCTCCAGCGGTAAGCCCACATCTTTCCTGGCACATGTGAGCTGTTTTGAACAGCTGACATGTGCCCAGAACAATAAAAAAGAAGACAGCGCCTCAAACCGTGGTGAAAAAATAAGCCTTACATTTTATTTTGCCTCCTGTGGCGACATTTCGTTCAAGAGACCTTTTTCAAGCACAGAACAGATACGGGTGGAATCGTGATCCACCGGTGGCTATGGTTAAATGCCGCTGTCAATCTCTGAAAGTGGCCTTTAACATGGTAGACAACATAATTCATGGCTCCATTTACCACAGCAAATCTTCCAGGTCCTGAAGCTGTAAAACCACCATATTTTACTGTTGGTATGATGTTCCTTTCCTGAAATTCTGTGTTACTTCTACACCAGGTGTAATAGGACATACATCTTTCAAATAGTTCAACTTTTATCTCGTTAGTCCAAAGAGTATTATCCCAAAAGATTTGGGGTTCATCAAGATGTTTTCTTGTAAAACTGAGATAAGCCTTTATATTCTTATTGCTCAGCAGTGATTTACATCTTGGAACTCTGCCATGCAGAACATTTGTGCCCAGTCTCTTATGGTGGAGTAATGAACACTGACTTTATCTGAGGCAAGTGAGGCCTTCAGTTCTTTGGATGTTCTTGTGGGGTCTTTTGTGACCTCTTGGATGCATCATCACTGCGCTCTTGGGGTAATTTTGGTCCGCCAGCCACTTCTGGGAAGGTTCATCCCAGAACATGTTTTCACCATATGTAGATAATGGCTATCACTGTGGTTCACTATAGTCCCAAAGCTTTAGAAATGGCTTAATAACCTTTCCCAGACTGATAGATCTCACTTTCTTTGTTTCTAATTTGTTTCAGAATTTACTTGGATCTCAGCATGATGTCTAGCCTTTGAGGACTTTTGGACTACTTCACTCTGTCAGGCAGGACCTATTTAAGTGATTTCTTAATTGAGGACAGATTTGGCAGTAATCTAGCCTGTGTGTGGCTTGGGAATTTGAACTCAGCTTCCCAAAGATGTGATAAAACACAGTTATAATTTATGTTTTAAGGGGGGGCAATCACTTTTTCACACAGGGCTCTGTAGGTTTGGATTTCTTTTTCTCTTAGTAATTAAGACATTCATTTAAAAATTGCATTTTGTTTTTACTTGTATTGTCTTTGTCTAATGTTTTCGTTTATTTGGTAGAAAAAATAAAGACGTGCACTCGTGCTGTAGGAGGAGGTGCTGACTGAACGTGGATATACCACAGGTAAAAGTCAACGGGTAGACAGTCGCACTCAAAATTGAATGTCACTTACATCAGAGTCATTAAAGGAATTATTATGATTTTTATTTTTTTTTTTTCAATAAATCAAGAAAAGTGAAAAAACACCGCAAACAGAGATCAGATTCCAAACATGAGTATTACACGGTTACGTTTCGACCTATACCTAGGTCTTTCTCAAACCATACTGCAAGATAAAAATGCAAAGAAAAATTATTTACCACACTAAACAAAGTGATCAAGATAATGTACAAAAGGCTAGAGACATAGTGAACATAAATATATACAAAATTAATAAAATTTAAAGAGGGTGTATGCTGAAAAACCCTATAGATACAAAATATATAAACATCTATATATGCACACATAGGACTACACATGGATCTGCGCAATAACAGGAATGCAGTGTAAGACAAGAAAATGGTCATAGGAGATATTGCAGACTATTGGCAAACAAATATACAATACTAATCATAATGTGCTTGGATAAATGGAAAACGAAGCTGGGTGGTGGAGGAGAGTGGCTGGCTCAGGAAAGTATAGCAAACATGAGATACTAACCTCAATAGGAGTGTCAAGATATATGGAAAGATGACAATTTTTCAGAGTCCCAAAGTAAGTAACCCTTTTTTGTTTGCCAATAGTCTGCAATATCTCCTATGACCATCTTCTTGTCTTACACTGCATTCCTGGTATTGCGCAGATCCATGTGTAGTCCTATGTGTGCATATATAGATGTTTATATATTTTGTATCTATAGGGTTTTTCAGCATACACCCTTTTTAAATTTTATTAATTTTGTATATATTTATGTCCACTATGTCTCTAGCCTTTTGTACATTATGTTGATTACTTTGCTTAGTGTGGTAAATAATTTTTCTTTGCATTTTTATCTTGCAGTATGGTTTGAGAAAGACCTAGGTATAGGTCGAAACGTAACCGTGTAATACTCATGTTTGGAATCTGATCTCTGTTTGCGGTGTTTTTTCACTTTTCTTGATTTATTGAAAAAAATAAATGAAAATCATAATAATTCCTTTAATGACTCTAATGCAAGTGACATTCAATTTTGAGTGCGACTGTCTACCTGTTGACTTCGTTTATTTGGTGACCTGAAACATTTAGGTTTGACAAACATGCACAAGCATAGGAAATCAGGAGAGGGGCAAACACTATTTCACACCACTATTATATATATACTGTATATACCATATATACTCGAGTATAAGTCGATCCGAGTATAAGTCGACCCCCCTAATTTTGCCTCAAAAACCTGGGAAAACTTATTGACTCGAGTATAAGTCTAGGGTGGGAATTGCCGAAGATACTGGTAAATTTCAAAAATAAAAAAAGATAAGAATACCGTAATGCTGCACAACATATGCCCCCATAAATGCTGCACAGTGAGTAATGGTGGCCCAAATACCGTAATGCTGCAGAACATATGCCCCCATAAATGCTGCACAGTGAGTAATGGTGGCCCAAATACCGTAATGCTGCAGAACATATTCCCCCATAAATGCTGCACAGTGCATGATTTATTGGCCAAGTGATAGGATTACCGGTACCGTAATCCTATCATGTTGCTGCTGCCCCTGCTGGAATTTTAAAAAAAATAAAACAAAAAAAAAAAACACTATATACTCACCTCTGTTGCTGACAGCTGCTCCTGAGCGTTACCGGCTCTTCAGTGGCTCAGGCAGAGGGCGCGTGCTATCCACGTCATCGCGCCCCCTGCACGTCACTGCCGGAGGACGGGAGAGAGCGGCGCGCTGGGAGAGAGCGGCGCACAGTGACTTGTAACGCCACCGCCGCTGCCGCCAGGACACTGAAAGGCTGCAGGGGACCGCAGACACATACCGGGGAACGCGGAGACGACGGGGACCAGGTAAGTTTGAACCGTGACCCGTATATAAGTCGAGGGGGGTCTTTTTCAGCCCAAAAAGGGGGCTGAAAAACTCGACTTATATTCGAGTATATACGGTATATATTTTTTTCTCCACTCCGTACAACCCACCATCTAAAATATAAGTTGATAAGCCAGCACTGTACTATTAACTATAATTAGTCACTTTTTGCTGATCAATTGAAATATAAATTAATAAGTCACTATAGTCTTCCTCCAATTCATTACCAGTCATTCACCTGTTTCCTCATCCCCCATTACGATTACATGCTCTCTTCCTCTACAATTCATTACAATTCCTTGACCTCTCTCCACCCAAGTTAATTACAATTACATGTCCTTTCTCCCAATTCATTATAATTACTTGTCTTCTCCCCACAGTTCATTACCATCACATATCCTCTTCCTACTAACTCATAGTAATCACATGTCCTCTCTCCCCTAATTCAACACAATCAAGTCATCTTCTCCACTGTTCATTACAATGAAATGTAACTGCTTAAAAAAGAAAAAAAAAGTTATAACTTACCTCTCCAGAAGATCCCCTGTGGCAACACTTCCCTACTTTCTAAATGAGTACTTGCTAAATGACGCAGTTGTAGAAGTGACATCATCTCGCCGCATGCGCTGTAGAGAAAGAATTGGGAGGAAGCTGAGAATGGCTTTGTATATCTACACTGCTATCCATCATTGAGGGCAGTCCAGCATCTATTAATCATATGTCTTAATAGGGCATATTGAACTCATCCTAAATTTGATGAATACCAACAACCCTTGAATATTTTTCAATGTAAATTATCCAATAAATAATAGCTGGTTATGTGGGATTCTAGCACCACAACATTCATAATGGATTGTTGTCAGGGACTCCAACATGTTAAAGTGTTTCG
Organism: Dendrobates tinctorius; assembly: GCF_039654945.1. Taxonomy (NCBI): domain Eukaryota; kingdom Metazoa; phylum Chordata; class Amphibia; order Anura; family Dendrobatidae; genus Dendrobates; species Dendrobates tinctorius. Next base: position 8,457,085 of record NW_027361730.1, on the reverse strand, counting down.
CCAACCCATTTACGATACATTGCATATTACTTGTAGATGTTGTAAATAATAACATATGGAGACAGAATAAGACAGATGGTGCGCTGTAATTACCCAGTAAGGCTGGTTTCACATTTGCGTTTTTTAGCGCTGGAAAAAAACGCTAACCTGCGCATGCGTTTTTTCCCCTATATTTAACATGGGTGCGCATACCTGCGCGCTTGTAAGCGCATGTATGCGATTTTCATGCGCTGCGTTTTTTTGGGGTGTGCGATTGGATTTTCCAGACGCATCATGTTGCATTTTTTGGCTCTGCAAAAAAGCGCATGCGCACATATGCGCACGTTTTGCGCTAAAAATGGCCATTATAGCCTATGGATGCGCATATGTGCGCACTGGCATGCTCATGTAAGTGTTTTTTTGCATATGCGTTTTTTTTTTTTAACCATGGAATTTAGGGGTTTGAGTTAGAGTTAGGGTTAGTTAAGGGGGTTTAGGGTTAGGGTTAGGGTCAGGGTTAGGGTTAGGGTTGGGTTTTGGGTCAGGGTTAGGGTTTAGTATGGTTTGGTTAAGGGTTAGGGTCATGGTTAGGGTCAGGATTAGGGTTAAGTATGGTTTTGTTAAGGGTTAGAGTCAGGGTTAGGGTTAGGGTTAGGGTTAGGGTCAGGGTTAGGGTTAGGGTTAGGGTCAGGGTTAGGGTTAGGGTCAGGGTTAGGGTTAAGTATGGTTTTGTTAAGGATTAGGGTCAGGGTTAGGGTCAGGATTAGGGTTAAGTATGGTTTTGTTAAGGGTTAGGGTCAGGGTTAGGGTTAGGGTTAGGGTTAGGGTCAGGGTTAGGGTTAAGGTTAGGGTCAGGGTTAGGGTTAGGGTCAGGGTTAGGGTTAAGTATGGTTTTGTTAAGGATTAGGGTCAGGGTTAGGGTCAGGATTAGGGTTAAGTATGGTTTGGTTAAGGGTTAGGGTCAGGGTTAGGGTTAGGGTTAGGGTCAGGGTTAGGGTCAGGATTAGGGTTAGGGTTAGGGTTAGGGTTAGGGTCAGGGTTAGGGTTAAGTATGGTTTTGTTAAGGGTTAGGGTCAGGGTTAGGGTTAGGGTTAGGGTCAGGGTTAGGGTTAGGGTTAGGGTCAGGGTTAGGGTTAGGGTTAGGGTTAGGGTTAGGGTCAGGGTTAGGGTCAGGGTTAGGGTTAGGGTTAGGGTCAGGGTTAGGGTTAGGGTTAGTTAGGGTTTAGGGTTTGGGTTAGGGTTAAGTATGATTTGGTTAAGGGTTAGGGTCAGGGTTAGGGTTAGGGTCAGGGTTAGGGTTAGGGTCAGGGTTAGGGTTAGTAAAGTCATGGTTTGGGTAGTGTGAGGGGCCACCTAAAAATGTTGGAAAAAAACGCAAACGCGGTAAAAACGCGCTAAAAACGCATACAAACGCATAAAAACGCTGCGTTTTTTTCATGCATGCTCATCAAAATGCTTGAAAAAAACGCAGCAGTTGTATGCTTATGTATGCGTTTTTTCAATGCGTTTTTTTGCGGGAAAAACGCGCTGGAAAAAAAGCAAGTGTGAAACTAGCCTTAGGAAATCAAATGGGTAATTTTCCTATTACATTCTAAAATTTTTTTAGACATGTTTTACCACCTAAAGTATATACAGTACTGGTCCAAAGTTTAGGTAAACCAATTCATGCAGTGGCTTTCCTTGTTCTTATTAGAATGTGCACTACGTAGATTCAAACTGGAGGCAGAAAAAAACGCAAATTAATAAATATGGATACAAAGAGTAAAGAAACAACCAGAATATGTGTTAAACCTTATTCAAAGTACCTCCTGTATGATTTGATGACAGCTTTACACTTCCTTGGCGTTCTCTCAGGCAGCTTCATCAGGTGCTCACCTGGAATGGCTTTCAATAAAGAGGTATGCCTCGCCTAGAGTATATCTGCATCATCACCTGCCTTCAGAAAGTATTTCCAGCCAAAGGCAGTGTTCATACCCAGTTGTGGAATAGGAGCCCTATTCGACAGATATTCAATGTCAGAATATAGCAAGAACCACTCAACTAAGTGAACAAAAAGTTCAAGGAAGTTTCATCAATTGAAAATGAAATATTAGCACAATCTTTTGTGATTAACTTCCATCTTGCAAAGGCATTTTTTTCATTGAAGTCCCGTGAACAGATGTATCCAATGTTTTCATTGGTACTAGGAACAGTATATGTACAAACAACAACATCTTAAAAACTCAAATATTTTATATCCAGTAACTGTAACCCAATTTTAGAAATAAATGTGCCTTTATTATGTTGCAGTGATGAGCTGACATCTGTGAAATCAACTTTTTTTTGCCTGCATAATGCTTGCTGATGTTTCATCACATCAATATGGACATAGTTAAGTGGAAATATTTTTATTTTTTTCCCATGATTTAAATGCTGTAATTATAATGGCAGATAGGCATACGAAAAGTAGAAAGTATTTAATAAGAGAACAATTTTAAATGTGTTATACCCTCCCTTTTACTGCAAATGTAGCAAAATGTTCAGTTTCAAAGCAAAACCTACTGCATATTTGATCCTGCAGTGCTCTGAATGCCAGAGGAGCAGGAGCAGGGCAGAGGTTTAATGGATTTCGGGACCCATTAACTTTTTATGGTTCTCCATAAACTTGCCTTGCTATCAAATGAGGGAGTCTGAGAAGTGTTTCTGCTGAAATCTGTGTAATAAACTTAGATAGCTTGCTCCAGAAGGCTCTCAGCACTCTTCTCTCTGCAGCATTCACAGGCTAGAATAAATAGTTGCAAACCTTACATTGTAAATTTTTCCTTATGCAAATAAGTTTGCAGAAGGTTTAGAAGTGAGAGCTAAGACTATCCTTGCAGGAGGTTAGACACATCTCAGCTTTAAATCTCTATGGCATTAATCTATACAATGTCATTAATAAATTAAATGTAAAAATAATAAAACAACATTGATAAAGAGGTATTTACTGGTCAAAGATCCCATTTTGGAATTATATACAAAATAAACAGGTGCAGTATTTCAGCAACACTACATTTTTTTAGGGATGGATGTAAACAGGAGTGGATCGATGTAATGTATAATGATTTGACCTGTCTCTTTAAGAAGGGAAATCTTGTGACTAGAAGGTTATAGACAGGAAGTGGGTGGGGAGAGTTTCAGATTCAGTTTAGCCTGAGGAGAGAAATGTTATGCTGTGTGCTGGAGGAAGAAGGAGAAGAATAAAATATAGTTAAAGCGTTCTCTCTTGAATTCCTTATACCGTGTGGACATTACAATCCCCCCAAAATATTTTCCTTTATACTTTGCACAAGCCCCTTACTAGTAGACCTACTACCATTTGTGGAATATCAATAAGCATAAAAGAGGGATTTTGGGTTCTTACCGTAAAATCTCTTTCTTGGAGCCTTCATTGGGGACACGCGATAAAGAAAATAACCTTGTAGAAACTTGACCTGTATTCATATATTAAGGGTATGCTCACACTGGCGTATAACAGGGCTGACTGCGATCCGATGTTTTATAGACTCAGACAAGGGAGAAATTAATTTCTCCATCTTCTTTGTACCTCTGCTGCGATTCTCTCATGTGAAAGAATTGGACCACGCTAAGATGTCACTTGGCTTCAACCATGATAGAGTTTGAGCTGAGAGTCATTAGCATAAATGTCCCATTTCTCTTGCATGAGAGAATATACACCACTGTGCGCACACCTTTTAACTGCTTTTTCATTCTGACCAAAATTGCCACAAATCAAACACCTATTGCCAAAAATACAACATTTGAAAAAATTGCTTCTAAAACATCCTGTGTGAGCCAAAGAGAGTGTAGACATCTATCTTTCTCAATTAAACTCATAATAGCAGGGAGGTTTTTTAAAGTTGTAGTAAAAAAAGAGGCGATAATTTTGGGGTGAGTATGAAAGGATAGAATTTTAGTATTGAAAGTATATGCCTATTCTAAGCATATATATAAAGATACACACACACACACACATATATATTTCTTATATAGTCAACTTTATTCTGAATATTGCTGTCCCTTATTACACAGTGCCCTCTCTTGTTATGCAGAGCTCCAAAATTCCAGCAGGTACAGCTGTACCTGCTGGAATTTTAATATGCATTGGCACAATAAAATGGATTTTTAATTTTCCATTTCTGGCGCTGGAATTTCTCTTTTTTCTTTTCCACTGTTGATTGACTGCATAGTCAAATCCGTGCGCAGGATTTGGATTCTACCAGCAAGGCAGTACGGTGAGCTGGATTATTTTTTCTTTTCCTTTTACCATACATAATAAGTGAGTACACTATATACTAAGGGACTGTACTATACATAATCAGTGAGTACACTATATACTAAGGGTGCTATACATAATGTGGCTACATTCCTGTATCCATGTGCAGTGTCGGTGTGCTGCCTGCTTTTACTGATGCATTGAGCATGTCCTATTCTGATCCTCAAAATTGATTGCTCCCACAGTTGATTTCATCACACCAAGCTGCTTGCCTATTGCAGATTCAGCTTCCCAGGCTGGTGCAGGGCTACAATTTAGTTTCTAATGTCCTTCGACAGCGAATTGGTCTTCACCAAAATGGAGTTTAGAGTGTGACTGTTTGAGGTTGTGAACAGGTGTCTTTTATACTGATAACAAGTTCATACAGGTGCCATTACTACACGTTACGAGTGGAGGACAGAGGTACCTCTTAAAGAAGAAATTACATGTTTTTCAGTGATCAAATATTTAATTTTCACCATAGTTTGCAAAATAAATGCTGCCAAATCAGACAAGGTGATTTTCTGGATTTGTTTTCATTTTGACTCTCATAGTTGTGGTCTACCTATGATGTCAATTACAGGCCCCTCTCATCTTTTTAAGTGGGAGAAACTTGGACAATTGGTGGCTGACTAAATACTTTTTTCCCACTGTATAAATTATCCAGTCTGTGACTCTCCCCAATTAACTGTAAATCTATGTGCACAGGGAAAATGTTCAAGGTTTTACAGCAAAAGCAAAGTGAATGAGATCCCTGAAGTCTCATGCACACATTGCATATTTTTTTCCTTGCAGATTTGCACCAGATCCAAATCTGCATAATGTCAATTATTATCCTCTGCCACCTCCCAGTTCATTACAAATCCCTGACAGCATCTTCTCCCACCTTTCAATTTATTATAAAGGGTCCTATTCACCTTACCCTCTCCTCTGCCCAATCAATTTTAAGTCTCTGACAGCATCACAATGAATTGTGACATGGAGGAGATCACTATCAGTGGCTTAACACCCTCCTCCACCATCCAATTAATTTTACTTCTATATCTAATATCCTCCTCCCCCTCCCCCTAAGTCCATTATAAGTGCCCCTTCCTCCATCCCAATCCTGCACATCCCTCATTGTCCTCTCCTCCATCTCCATAATTGCACTCTCCAATACCTCCTCATTGCCCTCTCCACCACCTCCATCATTGCCCTCACCCACCTCCTCTATCATTTTCCTCTCCCCACCACCTCCATCACTGCCCTCTCCAACCACCTTCATCATTGCCCTCTCCACCACCTCCATCATTGCCCTCTCCCACCACCTCCATCATTGTCCTCTCCAACCCCCTCCATCATTGCCCTCTCCAACCACCTTCATCATTGCCCTCTCCAACCACCTCCATCATTCCTCTCTCCCACCACCTCCATCATTGCCCTCTCCCACCACCTCCATCATTGCCCTCTCCCACCACCTCCATCATTGCCCTCTCCCACCACATCCATCATTGCCCTCTCTCACCACCACCACCTCCATCATTGCCCTCTCCCACCACCTCCATTATTGCCCTCTCCCCCACCTCCTCCATCATTAGCCTCTCCAAAACCACCCCCATCATTGCCTTTTTCACCACCTACATCATTGCCCTCTCCCACCACCCTATCATTGTCCTCTCCACCACCTCCATTATTGCCCTCTCCATACCCCCCAAAATGTATTGTTAAACAACAAACACACCACTCACCTATCTGTATGTTCCCTCAAAGCCACAGCATTATCATCGCTGGAAGCTTTCTGTCTGACACAGCCATGCGCTGAATTATGACATCATCCAGCCAAATGGCAGTGTCAGACAGGAAGAGCAGGGCAGGAAGCACGGGACAGATTCCTGAAGCTCTGCTCTGCTGACATTCTCTCCTGTAGGCAGCGGAACTGCAGGGATCATTCCCTGCCCACTGCACATGAGAGCAATCTGGCTGGAACCTCAGGGCCAGAGAAAGGTCAGATTGCCCTCATTAATAACCACCCTGTGGGGCCCCACTCCACCTCCGGGCCCCGATGCAGTTGCACCGGCATTATGGCCGCCCCTGGAGCAATTGCTGATAGCATTGAATCAGATTATTGAAGTAATCTGATCTAAGCTGAGAGGTAGAACAACTAATTGTTATGTACTCTCAAAGTTATTAAGCCAGGATTCTGGTGTAAATGATTTTGAAAAGCCAAAAATTTTTTGCACTACGCGCAGTTGGACAAAAATGTTTGCACCTTTTAAGGTTTTTATGCCAGTTTTGGTAAGTTCTGCTAAAGTGGGTTTAGGTTTGCAGGACAAAGGCACTACAGGTACATGATGCCACAGTTCTTTTAAATCTTACTTCAATCCTTGACTCTTAATAAATCAAGAGATTTTGACTTCAATACTCCAGGCCCCTCAAGACAAGACTAGAGATAAGCAAACTTACACTGAAAACATTCGCCTAACTCAAATTTGGCATAAATGTAGCTCATTCAGATTCGTGTTGGGATTCCAGAGCAATTTTTTTCAATGTCAGCAAAATTCGGGCACAGTTCGGTAAATGATGGCGTTTCCACTAATGCTTTTGTTAGGACTATGGTTAGGATAGTGGTGCTATATAATGACCAGGGAGGACATGTTTTATGTCCCTCTCCATATAAAAAGTGGACATGTTGTTTTGCTGGCACCATTTTCTCAGTGTAATGTAAGCAAACAAGAAAAAAGGAGTATGCATATGCAGGGATCACCATACTGAAAGACAAGAAACTTTGTTTAATTCAACATGCGCAAAAAGACTAAAATATTAAAAACATTTAAAAGAGCCCAATGGTTGTGAAAGTATACAGCCCATAACAATTGTATACGGCTGAAAAGGGCCCTCCCTATGACCAAAATATGTAATTAAATGCAGAGGCAAGCAAAAGAGACAATGTTATTACGAAGCATATGCCATATCGATTACAATATTATATAGTTTCTATGCAAAACTATGACACGAAATGCACAATACAAAGAAATACAATATGCATTGCCGATACAACATCGATAAGAATACAATAGATGTCCAGATTAAAAAGGAGCAAAGCCCTATAGACACAGGTAATCATTGAATAATGTTCAAACAGATACTAATCATTGCATGCAAAACTGCCCCAATAATGAAAAAAAGAGAGGTCAGAGAGGGATGAGCCCATTTTCTCAGTGTAACAGCACAGAGAAGCCGCTTCTGCTGCAAGTTATCATATAGGGTGTCCTCCGAGTATTTTGGCATGCTCAGAGATATAGTGTTTGTCAACACAGCTGCATAATTTGCGGCTGCTAGACAACTTGAATACATGTGTGGAATTCCTAACAAACAGGCCATCCCCACATGCATTTAGCCTGTCTAGAAGCTGCAAATCATGCAGCTGCATCGACAAACATTCAGGCTATGTGCCCACGTTAGCGTTTTTAAACGCTCAGAAAACCGGACTCCTTCCCAGAAAACGCGTGTTTTTTGCGCGATTTTTGCACAAAAACCGCATGGTTTTGATGCGTTTTTTCCGCGCATTTTCTGGGAACATAGTAAACAGCTAAAAACGCGGAGCTATGCGGAAATTAATGAGCATACTGTGTTTTTAGCCGCTAAGGCTAGTTTCACACTTGCTTCTTTTTGCAGCGCGTTTTTCCCGCAAAAAAATGCATTAAAAAAACGCATACAATTGCATACAAACGCTGCGTTTTTTTCAAGCATTTTTATGCGCATGCAGGAAAAAAACGCAGCGTTTTTGTGCGTTTGTATGCGTTTTTTTTGCGTTTGCGTTTTTTTACAGATTTTGGAAAAACCCCACAAAAAAGAAAAAACAACCATTCAACAACACACAAGACCAATGGGACTGCATTGTGGGTGTGGTATGTTAATATATAGACCCTGTCTACAGTATTCTTCACATTTGCTTGATTCTTCTCGTGACCATGGATCTGCGCTGGAAGAGTTTTCACTTCAACTTGGATTTGGACATCGCGATGGCTCAGGCGTATGCAGTTGCTTGCCATGAACAAAGGAAGAGAGAGAGGCAGCGAAGACGGCGGCGTATGTGGATACATCCGATTGTTGAACTCCGGGATAGCCGTGGGGCATACCACACCCTCTACAGCGAGCTCCAGTCAAACCCGGAGAAATTTACAGATTATATCCGGATGTCCCACGAAAGTTTCATGGATTTGCTTGCTCATGTCCAACAATCCATCCGGAGACAGGACACACAGCTCCGTCGTGCGATTCCTCCTGAGGAACGGCTACTGGTGACATTACGGTATGTTTTAAAAACCAAGGGGTGCGGTCTGATGTTTTTTTTTAAATTTAGTATTCAAAACCTTGGGTAATTAGTTTTCGTGAATGTACTAATATTTTATTTTATAGTTTTTTAAAATAATATACATAAATATTAATTTTACTTCTTTGTCTGTTCACAGATTCCTGGCGACTGGAGAAACCCTATCTTCACTACACTTCCAGTACCGTATTGGAATCTCTACCTTGTCTGGAATTGTTGCTGACACCTGCCGGGCTCTCTGGAATGTTCTTTGTCCAGAATTTATGCCCCTGCCCACCGCTGAAAAGTGGATGGAAATTGCTGACAAATTCTGGACAGTATGCAATTTTCCTAACTGTTTGGGAGCTGTTGATGGTAAACACATACGGATCATCAAACCCCAAAGAACGGGATCTGAGTACTATAATTACAAAAAGTACTTTTCAATAGTACTCATGGCGATTGCGGATGCCGGATGTATGTTTGTAGCAGTGGACATTGGAGCATTTGGCCGTGGTAATGACTCACAGGCTTTTAAAAACTCAGACATGGGCCGGAGGTTGTATGGCAACCAATTTAATTTCCCTATGCCACGGCCTCTTCCTCACACCGAAGCTCCGCCACTGCCCTTTGTAATGGTTGGCGATGAGGCTTTTCAAATGTGCGGAAACTTACTGAAACCCTACTCCAGCCGGGACTTGGACCACACCAAAAAAATATTTAATTACAGGCTGACCAGGGCCAGAAGAACTGTCGAGTGTGCTTTTGGGATTCTTGTCTCCAGATGGCGAATTCTGGGCACGGCCATTAATCTTAAACTTGAAACAGTCGATGAGGTGGTGAAGGCCTGTGTGGTTCTACATAACTTTGTGATGGCTAAAGAGCACCCGACCTTTGAACTGGACGATGATGCTCCTAACCCATTGCCTGAATTCACTCAGCACACTCTCAGGTCATCCGTTGAAGTTGGCCAAATGAGGGACCAATTTGCGGCCTACTTTATTTCTGATGTAGGACGGGTGCACTGGCAAGATGAAATGGTGTAATGTTTTTGTTTGTTTATGGTAATAAAAAACCTTATTTGATACCATTACTGAGTGCACTATATTTTTTAAACTCCAATTAAATAAAAAACTTCCCATGTATAACTGAATTTTTTGATGTTCACACACCTGGGCAGGTAAATACACATACGAGTTAAAATGCAGCATTGCTAGTCTGCGTGAAATATATTGGAACGAGCAAAGCTGCAGGCCATGAATCAGGAAACCAAATTTTTTCAAGAGAAAATTGTGCAACTAGTTGAAAAAAAAGAATGTGATTTTCTCAAAACACAACCCTCAAAACCCAACCCCAATGAAAGTCAATGGTGAATACAAGTCAGCATTGAGTGGATGAATGTAATCTGCTCCATTCCAACTTACAAGTTATTACACTAGGCCTTGGAATAAATATACTAGGCCGTGGTATTTCAAATATGAGTATAGTAGGCCTTGGGCCTACTAGTATAGTCATATGTGAAATACCACGGCCTAGTATAGTCATACCAAGGCCTACTCGATTTTTACCAACTAGGATCTTGTTTCACGAAAAACAAACTGTTGAAACTTGACAAGTTTCAACAGTTTGTTTTTCATGAAACCAGATTCTAGTTGGTAAAACTAGAGTTATTACACTAGGCCTTGGAATGACTACACTAGGCCGTGGTATTTCAAATATGAGTATAGTAGGCCTTGGGGCTAGTAGTATAGTAATATGTGAAATACCACGGCCTAGTATAGTCATACCAAGGCCTACTGTAATAACTCGATTTTTAACAACTAGCATCTTGTTTCACAAAAAACAAACTGGTGAAACTAGAAAGAAACTTATTTTTTAGACAAGTTTCAACAGTTTGTTTTTCATGAAACCAGATTCTAGTTGGTAAAACTAGAGTTATTACACTAGGCCTTGGAATGACTACACTAGGCCGTGGTATTTCAAATATGAGTATAGTAGGCCTTGGGCCTACTAGTATAGTCATATGTGAAATACCACGGCCTAGTATAGTCATACCAAGGCCTACTCGATTTTTACCAACTAGGATCTTGTTTCACGAAAAACAAACTGTTGAAACTTGACAAGTTTCAACAGTTTGTTTTTCATGAAACCAGATTCTAGTTGGTAAAACTAGAGTTATTACACTAGGCCTTGGAATGACTACACTAGGCCGTGGTATTTCAAATATGAGTATAGTAGGCCTTGGGGCTAGTAGTATAGTAATATGTGAAATACCACAGCCTAGTATAGTCATACCAAGGCCTACTGTAATAACTCGATTTTTAACAGCTAGCATCTTGTTTCACAAAAAACAAACTGGTGAAACTAGAAAGAAACTTATTTTTTAGACAAGTTTCAACAGTTTGTTTTTCATGAAACCAGATTCTAGTTGGTAAAACTAGAGTTATTACACTAGGCCTTGGAATGACTACACTAGGCCGTGGTATTTCAAATATGAGTATAGTAGGCCTTGGGGCTAGTAGTATAGTAATATGTGAAATACCACGGCCTAGTATAGTCATACCAAGGCCTACTGTAATAACTCGATTTTTAACAGCTAGCATCTTGTTTCACAAAAAACAAACTGGTGAAACTAGAAAGAAACTTATTTTTTAGACAAGTTTCAACAGTTTGTTTTTCATGAAACCAGATTCTAGTTGGTAAAACTAGAGTTATTACACTAGGCCTTGGAATGACTACACTAGGCCGTGTAGTTTCAAATATGAGTATAGTAGGCCTTGGGGCTAGTAGTATAGTAATATGTGAAATACCACGGCCTAGTATAGTCATACCAAGGCCTACTGTAATAACTCGATTTTTAACAACTAGCATCTTGTTTCACAAAAAACAAACTGGTGAAACTAGAAAGAAACTTATTTTTTAGACAAGTTTCAACAGTTTGTTTTTCATGAAACCAGATCCAAGTTGGTAAAACTAGAGTTATTACACTAGGCCTTGGTATGACTATACTAGGCCGTGGTATTTCACATATGACTATACTAGGCCTTGGGTTGGTTTTTAACATGTATTTACCCATCAGTGTGTGTGAGCGGCGCAAACAACATTAATGAAACTTTGTAATGGTGAACCACAAATGTAAATTTATTTTTAATCAAAAAAAGTAAACCAAAAAATTATTTTTTACGGCGTTTGGGGGCAGATGGTTTCAATTTGGGGGTGTGCAGGGAATATGCAACACTTGCAGTTGAAGACGGTGTTTGAGGGGAAGGGGCAACAAAACTTGTGGGGGAAGGTAGTCCAGTTAAGGGAATTAAACTAGGAACACTTGGAGGAGAGGAAATCTGTTCAGGTACATTAGTTGTAATGGCATGTCGCCGTAGGCTTGTGTGCCTGGACCGACTTTGGCCCAATGCCCGCCTTGATAGATTTCGCCTTGAACTAGGGGCAAATATTGAGTGTAGGTCCCCCGTCTGCTGGTGTGGCTGCTGCTGCTGAGGTGGCTGCTGCTGCTGAGGTAGCGGCTGCTGCTGAGGTGGCGGCTGCTGCTGCTGAGGTGGCTGCTGCTGCTGAGGTGGTTGCTGCTGCTGCTGAGGTGGCTGCTGCTGCTGAGGTGGCTGCTGCTGCTGCTGAGGTGGCTGCTGCTGAGGTGGCTGCTGCTGCTGAGGTGGCTGCTGCTGCTGCTCTTCGTTGGCAGTGCTCGTCCTTGCAGGAGGACTGGTGGCGGCAGTGATGGTCCAGGTTTGCAGAGTGGTGGTGGCAGGGCTACTACATGTTGTTGTAGCGGCAGGGCTGTTCCATGTTTGCCTAGTGGTGGCTGAGCTCCACGCATGCATGGGAGTGGCGGTGGTGCTCCAGACAGGAGCAGCGCTTGCCATGGTGGTGTCGGTGAAGTGACCAGCTGCACTCAGACTTGTGGTGGTGTAACGGTGGGTGTCCTGGCTTTGAATAGAGGTATCCGTGCAGTGGTATGCAGCACAAGTCGGTAGTGAGGTGAAGCGAGTCAATGGTGGCACAGGTGGAAATGACACCACTGACTGCTGACCGTACCGATTATGCTGCATAGCCTGCAAGAAAGCATTGTTGCAGGCCTGCAGCACATTCAGCTGTTGCTCAGGACTAAGGTGTTCCACCATGCCCTTTTCAATCTTACTAAAAAAATGGTGTGCTGGTCTGTTGAGGTCGGCCTCCAGACGGTCAAGGCGCTGTTCTACAGAATTGAAGCGGTGTTCAAAGTGGTTAAAACCACGTTCCATGAGTGCAAAACCGCTTTCAACTCTGTCGGACAGTGACTTGAGGCTGGAATTAAAGGCCTCGCTCAAATGCATAAACTCGGGCAAGACATTCCTGTCCAAGGCCCTCTGCCGCTGGCGGGTAGTGCCCGCATAACCAGTGGCAGAGACCTGGGACAGGGGAACACCTGATGGCCCAGCTTCCTGGTCACCAGCTGTGTGTGTGGTTGACCTGCAAGGTGCTTCCTGGCTGTCGGATGGCTGGGACGGGTCAGAGGACGTCCGAGGAAGGACCGCTCCAGGGCCAGGTTGCAGGGTGCTGCTCCAGGTGCTGTGGAATAAAAAGGAAAATCATTACTACCATGCCTTTACAAGAAGCATCAGCTGTGGATTAGAAAAACACAGATTAATAAAAATAAAAACCCAAAATTTATAATACTTACGATCTCGTGGCAAGGACCGGTCTTAGGAACTGCAACGCGTGATAGTGACGGTATCTAGTTCTGGTCCTTGACGCAGATCCACTGCGAACCTGGCCCTCAGCACGAACATCACTGTTGAAGCGGTCCTTGATCGAACGCCAACGTGTTCGGACTTTGTCCACTGTTGTTAAAAAAAAAACAGTGCCGTCAAGGACAACAGTCACTGCGGCACAATATAGCAATACAATACTCAAAGCAGTCACTGTAGACCCCGATGACACTGTTGGGTTTCCTGCTAGAATACACCTAGCACGAAACCCAACAGTGCCGTCAAGGACAACAGTCACTGCGGCACAATGTAGCAATACAATACTCAAAGCAGTCACTGTAGACCCTGATGACACTGTTGGGTTTCCTGCTAGAATACACCTAGCACGAAACCCAACAGTGCCGTCAAGGACAACAGTCACTGCAGCACAATGTAGCAATACAATACTCAAAGCAGTCACTGTAGACCCCGATGACACTGTTGGGTTTCCTGCTAGAATACACCTAGCACGAAACCCAACAGTGCCGTCAAGGACAACAGTCACTGCGGCACAATGTAGCAATACAATACTCAAAGCAGTCACTGTAGACCCCGATGACACTGTTGGGTTTCCTGCTAGAATACACCTAGCACGAAACCCAACAGTGCCGTCAAGGACAACAGTCACTGCGGCACAATGTAGCAATACAATACTCAAAGCAGTCACTGTAGACCCCGATGACACTGTTGGGTTTCCTGCTAGAATACACCTAGCACGAAACCCAACAGTGCCATCAAGGACAACAGTCACTGCAGCACAATGTAGCAATACAATACTCAAAGCAGTCACTGTAGACCCCGATGACACTGTTGGGTTTCCTGCTAGAATACACCTAGCACAAAACCCAACAGTGCCGTCAAGGACAACAGTCACTGCGGCACAATGTAGCAATACAATACTCAAAGCAGTCACTGTAAACCCCGATGACACTGTTGGGTTTCCTGCTAGAATACACCTAGCACGAAACCCAACAGTGCCGTCAAGGACAACAATCACTGCGACACAATGTAGCAATACAATACTCAAAGCAGTCACTGTAGACCCCGATGACACTGTTGGGTTTCCTGCTAGAATACACCTAGCACGAAACCCAACAGTGCCGTCAAGGACAACAGTCACTGCAGCACAATGTAGCAATACAATACTCAAAGCAGTCACTGTAGACCCCAATGACACTGTTGGGTTTCCTGCTAGAATATGCCTAGCACGAAACCCAACAGTGCCGTCAAGGACAACAGTCACTGCGGCACAATACAGAGCAGGGAAATACTCACTAAACGCCTTTTTGGAGGATGCTGTGGCGCTGTCCCAGCCATCCATCAACGCTGCGGCCACCTCATTCCATAGCCGCCGGGTCACCACAATGTCCTTGTGCAGCCGGTCACGGCTGTCCCACAATGGCGAACGCTCCTGGACCAGGCTGATGAGCTGCTCATTATCCAGGTAGACGTCTTCATCCCGTTGTGGAACCTAGACAAAACACATTCATTAGAATAATCAAATTTAAATTGAATAAAAAGTTACAAAAAAAGAAACATAAAAAAGAGTAAAAATAGAAGATAAAAAATAAAGAACATTACAAATCATTTGATACATACATTCCGTATCACCACCGGGACTTGGCTTCGCTGCTCCTGCTCTTCGCCCTCACTAGTCCCGTCCGCAGAAGATGATGATGACGATGTCTTAAAAAAGTAGAAAAAAACGTAAGAGATTTGGAGAAGCAGCAGATATACTTACCAGATGCACGAAAATAATCACCTCACGGTCTGCTTGCGCCAATTCCTGCCGCGATGGGGAATACTCGGATTCTGAAGACATACTGCATGTAAAAATAATAAAAATCATTAGTACATACATAATTTAAAAGGACAGGCATATAATGTAATATACTCACATTCTTCGCTGATATAAGATGGGTTCCTTGTTGACTGTCTGCTCTCCAATCTGTCAGTGTAGTAGTGGCAGAGTTTTGGCAGGCACCTCCTTTATATAGACTTTTTTTTTTTTACTTTAGAAGATTATAACTAGTACAACAAGTGGACACTGCCAAAAAAACGCAGCGCTAAAAAAACGCTTACATGCGCATGCCAGTGCGCACGTATGCGCATCCATAGGCTATAATGGCCATTTTAGCGCAAAACGTGCGCATACGTGCGCATGCGCTTTTTTGCAGGGCCAAAAAATGCAACATGCTGCGTCTGGAAAATACAAACGCACACCCCAAAAAAACGCAGCGCATGAAAATCGCATATGTGCGCATGCCAGCGCGCAGGTATGCGCACCCATGTTAAATATAGGGGAAAAAACGCATGCGCACGTATGCGTTTTTTTACAGCGCAAAAAAACGCAAATGTGAAACCAGCATAAGCGTTTTCTGAGCGGGAAAAAACGCATGCATTGGCACAAAAAGCCAAAAATGCATTAAATTTAATGTAAAGCTTCTTTTAAGCGTTTCTGCAGTGTCTGATCCGGCTCAAACGCTGTGGAAATGCTTGCAAAAATGCAACGTGGGCACACAGCCTAAATCTCCGAGCACGCCAAAATACTCGGAGACCACCCGAGCAACGAGTATACTCGCTCATCACTAAAAAGATCCTGTCCTGTGCGAAATCAACCTCCCAGCATCTAACTAGTTTGGGCTAACAGGCAGGAGTCCACATTTCCTGATCAAAATCATTTGGGCCAATACTGTGTTGTAGTCAGGACTCAGGAGGTCACATTTACTAATCAAAATTGTAACGGCTAATGCAGGCACCAGGCCGCATTTCCTAATACAAAGCTTATAAGCTAACACTGTGTTGCAGTCAGGACTCAGGAAGTCACATTTGCTAATCAAAATTATGTTGGCGAATACTGAGGTGCAAGCACCAGGCCCTATTTCCTAATCCAAATCGTTTGGGCTAACACTGTGTTGCAGTCAATACTCAGGAGGTCACATTTAGTAATCCAAATCATTTGGGCTAATATTGGGGTGCAGCCACCAGGCCTCATTTCATTATCCAAATCATTTGGGATAATACTTTGGTGCAATAAACATACCTCATTTCATAATCAAAATTATTTGAGATAATACTCTGGTGCAGGCACCAGACCTCATTTCATAATCCAAATAATTTGGGATAATACTCTGGTGGAGGCACCAGGCCTCTGTCATGATCCAGACCGGGTTTTGAGTCCTGTTTTCCCTTTTTCCCGGTCTGGTAATATCAAGAGTTAAAATTTCTCAGCTTCTGTCTGGGTTCCAGTTGGCTATTTATCCCTGCTGTTTCCTGCAGGCGACATCAGTTATAGTTTTTGCCTAGGGCTGCTGTAGCTGACTCTGATCGCTCTGATTTGTCCTGCTACGTTTGCTGTCTGAACCCGTGTCTCTGTTTTCCCCTATTCCCGTCTTGACTCAGTGTTTCCATTTAGTGTACAGACTCGCTGGTTTTGACTCGGCTTGTATTCTGACCTGCTTCTGTCTTTTGGCTTATCTGCTCCTGACCTTTACTGTTCCTTTGGCTTGTCCCTGACCCTGAGTTTGCTTGTTCCTTTGGTACTGCACTATCAACCTGCATTGCAGCGTGACATTAAAAGGCTAGTTTCACACTAGCGTATGGAGGAGCTGAGGAGGGCTGTGGACTTCCTCTGTGAAGCTCCACCCATGGCCGCACCTCCTCCAGTCAGCTCCGCCTCTGTCGGCATGCGGCCTGCGTACCCTTTCTTTACCATTAGGCATGCAGGCCGAGCCGATGTATGCAGATGCCTCCGCATGCATCATTTTGACGGTGCAGTGACAGCACCAAAATGCAACATGCTGCGTTCGGTGCAGGTCGCCGCACGGTCAAAGTGATACATGCGGAGGCATCCACATACATCGGCATGGCGTGCGTACCTAATGCTAAAGATAGGGTACGCAGGTCGCATGCTGACAGAGGTGTAGCTGACCAGAGGAGGTGTGGCCATGGGTGGAGCTTCATGGAGGAAGCTTGCACCCCTCCGCAGCTTCTCCATATGCTAGAGTGAAATTAGCCTAACTGACGAGAAGCACAGTTTTTCTTTCTCTGCTCTGCTTTCTATGGATCTGCTCTGTACCTTGGCAGATTGAATGGCTAGTTTAACACAAATGATGCAAGATCTGTCTGTGGAACATAGGGTCTTCGCCACATCTCATAACCACCTGCAAAGAGAGCTTTCTGACATGGTAAAATCTTTGCAGGGATCCTCTTACCAGTCTGTCTGTAAGCACTCTGACACTGTTGATGTCTCATTGCACTCTCCTGAACCTACGGTCAGGCTCCCAGATACCTTCTCCAAGGAAAAGGAGAAGTTGTGGACGTTCAAGGAGAGTTGCAAGCTATTTTTTTCTCTTAGACCCCGATCTTCTGGAGATGAGAGTCAGCGAGTGGGAATAATCATTTCCTTACTTAGGGAGGGACCTCAATCGTGGACTTTCTCTTTACCTGCTTCTGCCCCTGAATGTGTGCCTGTGGATAGGTTCTTTGAGGCCTTAGGACTTATTTTTGATGAGCCTGACTGGTTTAGAGTGGCAGAGGACACACTCATGAGTCTCTTTCAGGGTAAGCTCTCGGCTGAATGGTATAGCTCCGAGTTCTGTCGATGGTCCACTGAGGTGTCCTGGGATCACTCTGCGTTGAGATGTCAGTTCAGGAGAGGACTGTCGGATCACCTGAAGGACGCTCTGGCACTCCATCCATTACCCAGCTCATTGGAGGAGGCTATGACCCAGGCTATCTGTTTGGATCGGAGGCTGCGGGAGAGAGGTGTTACACAGCAAGAGGTTCCGGTGCTCCCTGCTTTCCTGTTGTTTTGCCATCGTAAGAACCTATGGAGGTGGGGGCCACCAACTACAAGGAGAAGGAGAGGAGATGGCGATGTGAAGGAAAGCTGTGTTTTTACTGCGGAGATCCTGGACATTGGAAAAAGGACTGTACCTCCTGCCCACTGACTAACAAGCATCTGAGTCTGGGTGATTGTCGAGGAGGTCACCCAGACTCTCAGATACCTTTTTCCTTATTCTCTAAAGTATTGTTGGAAGTGGAATTTAATTGTGGGAGTTGCTTCACGCTCACTTGCACTTTCGTGGACTGCAGGTCATCCTTGAACTTTATTGACTCTAACTTGGTGACCAAGTGGAAGTTAGGGACAGTTAGGCTGGAGATTCCTATTCATATTGTTGCCATTAGCAAAACACCGCTGGCTAAGAATGCCATTAAATTTGTCTCGGAGGAGTTTCTCCTTAAAGTGGGTTCCTTGCATCAGGAGCATATTTCATGTTTTGTTCTGGACAATCTGCCTGCGGGACTGGTGTGGGATTTCCCATGGTTACAGTTACATAATCCTGTGATAGATTGGGAATTTTGAGACATTGTCAAATGGGGTCCTAATTGTGTTAAAAGTTGCCTTACTACTGTACTTATGTCATCCATTAATCTGCAAGGTATTCCGGACTACCTGAAGGATTTTGAGGATGTTTTTTCCAAAAAAGAGGCTGAGGTCTTACCACCACACCGCCCTTTTGACTGTGCTATTAATCTGGTTCCAGGTGCTAAATTGCCCAAGGCCCATTTGTACAACCCCTCTGGCCCGAAGCGATCTCCAATGAAGGAGTATATCTCTGAAAGCCTACACAAGCGCCATATCTGTCCATTTGTCTCTCGTGTGGCAGCTCGACTCTTTTTTTTGTAAAAGAAAATGGTGGTTTGCGCTTGTGCCTCGATTTTCAGGAATTAAATAAGATCACAGTGAGAAATACCTATCCCCTCCCGCTCATCCCAGATTTGTACAATCAATTGTCGGGGGCCCAATGGTCTTCTAAATTAGACCTCAGGGGAGCATATAATCTAATCCTTATTCAGGAGGGGGATGAGTGGAAAATGGCATTTCTCACTTCTGAAGGGTTATTTGAGAATTTGGTTATGCCCTTTGGTCTCACTAATGCGCCAGCTGTTTTTCAAAATTTTATCAACCATGTATTTTCTGATTTTATTGGGCACTTTATGGTGGTGTATTTAGATTATATCCTTGTGTTTTCATCTAACAAACAAGTTCACATGGATCATCTACGTGAGGTTCTCTAGAGGTTATGGGAGAACTCGCTCTTTGTGGAACATGAAAAATGCACAGTTTTTGTCCAAGAATTGTCCTTTCTGGGGCTCATTCTGTCTGATAAAGGGTTTTGTATGGATCCTGGGAAGGTACAGGCTGTTGTGGATTGGGTGCAACCTAGAGACTTAAAGGGTCTTCAAAGTTTTGGGGGTTTGCAAACTATTATAGGAAATTCATTAAGGGATTTTCATAGGAGGTCAAGCCCCTCACTGATCTGACTCGTAAGGGGGCAGATCTCAAAAACTGGTCAGCTCCAGTTGTGGAAGCATCTGCTTAATTAAAGAAATGCTTCATGTCTGCCCCTGTTTTGGTCCAACCTGATCCATCTTAACTGTTCATCATTGAGGTGGACACGATGGAGGTGGGGGTGGGGTGGTGCTGTCCCAAGGACCCTCCATTTTGACTTACCTGAGGCCCTGTGCCTTCTTCTCGAAAAAATTCTCTCCTGCTGAGAGAAATTACGATTTAGGAAATCAGAGCTTTTAGCTATCAAGTTCACCTTTGAAGACTGGAGGCACTAGTTGGAGGGGGCTGTTCATCGGATCACGGTGATTAAGGACCACAAGAATCTGCCTTATATTGAGTAGGCCAAACATTTGACTCCCACACAGACGAGGTGGTCGCTTTTTTTTCACGCTTTAATTTTTCTATCACCTTTCCGCCTAGTTCCAAGAATGTCAAGGCGGATGCTTTATCTCGCAACTTTTATCTGATATCACCTCCCAAACCTCCTTCCTCCATTCTTCAGCAAGGGGTGGTCATGGCAGTGGTGTCTTCAGAGTTGGAGTGGGAGATTCGTGAGGCTCAGTTTCTTGCTCCTCTGTCTTTGACTGACAAATGGCTCTCTGTCCCGGTTCAGTACCGGTTGAGGGTGCTCCAGGAGTTCCACAATTCTGCTCTTTGTGGGAATCCTGGAATCATGGCCACTCATAGAGCTATTGCTAGGCTGCTTTGGTGGTCCTCTATGGCTTCTGATGTCGCTGTGTTCATGTCTTCCTGTGATACTTGTGCCCGTGCTAAAAGCTCTCATAAGCAGCTGGCTAGGGAATTGATGCCATTGCCAATTCTGGATAGACCTTGGACTCATTTGTCCATGGACTTTATCACTAATGTTTCTACTTCCAATGGCAAAACTGTGGTTTGGGTGGTGGATAGATTCAGTAAACAGGTGCATTTTGTACCCTTGGCAGGATTTCCTAATGCTGAAACACTTTCTAG
The DNA here is from genome assembly GCF_039654945.1 of Dendrobates tinctorius. Classification (NCBI taxonomy): domain Eukaryota; kingdom Metazoa; phylum Chordata; class Amphibia; order Anura; family Dendrobatidae; genus Dendrobates; species Dendrobates tinctorius. The sequence goes on along the minus strand of NW_027361730.1, from coordinate 8,436,473 downwards.
GTTGTTTGTTGAGCACATGGTGCGATTGCATGGTGTGCCTTTGAATGTGGTTTAAGATAGGAGGGTACAATTTGTGTCCAAATTCTGCAGAGCTTTTTGTAAAAGGTTAGGTATTACTTTGGCCTTCTACTCGGCCTATTATCCTGAAACCAATGGTCAGATGTTGTGGACCAATCAGTCTCTTGAACAAATTTTGCAGTGTATTGCCATGTCCCAGCAGGATGATTGGTGTTCTTTTTTACCAGTGGCTGAGTTTGCCTTTAATAATTGCATTAATCAGTCCACGGCACCTCTTCTTTCTTTTGTAATTATAGCTTTTACCCCCATTTTGGTGAGTTTTCCAGGGGGGACTCAGGGTGTCCAGGGGCTAATTAGGCCATTCAGTGGCTAAGGGAGGTATGGATTGAGGTCCAGAGGAACATTGCGGAGGCTCAAGGCAAACATGTACAGTTTGCGGTTAAGCGATGATCTACAGGACCCATGTTACTGGTGGGAGATATAGTATGGTTGTCTACCAAGAACATTCGGCTGAAAGTTCCTTCTGCTAAGCTAGGTCCCTTGTTTTTAGGTCTTTAAAAGGTAATTGAGGTTGTCAATCCAGTTGCCTTTTGCTTACGTCTACCTCCGTCGCTTCGGATCCCCAATGTGTTCCATAAGTCTCTCTTGAAGCCATTTGTACCTTCCTCTGATGGGTCTCCATCCCCTCTGTCTCCAGTTTCTGGGGATGGACAGATGGAGTATGAGGTGGAACGGATTGTGGATTCGCACATGGTCCGCAGTTCACTGCAGTATTTGGCCCATTGGAAGGGTTACGGTCCTGAGGATCGATCTTGGGTTCCGGCGTGATTGGGTCATACCAATTGATTGGTTCAGGCGTTTCATGCGCGGTATCCTGGGAAACCTAGGGGTCCGGTGGCCCCCCTTGAGAGGAGGGTACTGTCATGATCCAGACCAGGTTTTGAGTCCTGGTTTCCCTTTTTCCCAGTCTGGTCATGTCAAGAGTTAACCTTTCTCAGCCTCTGTCTGGGTTCCAGTTGGCTATTTATCGCTGCTTCCTGCAGACGATGTCGGTTTTAGTTTTTGCTTAGGGCTGCTGTAGCTAACTCTGATTGCTCTGATTTGTTAGGTACAATAGTCTCCTTGAGACACCAGGCATCATTTTATCATTTAAATCATTTGGTGTAATGCTCTGATGCAGGCACCAGGCTTCATTTCATAATATATTTTTTTGTGATAATAATATATTGCAGGCACCAGGCCTCATTTCATAATCCAAATTGTTTGGTTACTAGACTGGTGGAGGTAGCAGACCTCCTTTCATAATCCAAAGCCTCAAAGGTTCAACATTAAGATTCAAAAAATACTGTGCGGAAATAATCTGTGCCAACACTACAGGCAACTCACTCTGAATGTAATAGAAACCCACATTAAATTGCACCTGAATGATGGTAACCCAGTCTGATATATACTGCAGATAAAAATAACCTCAATATCAGCACAATTTAATAATATCATGGCTGAGAAAGTACTATTACTAGTGCTGCATAAATCCACAAAGGTTATACATAAAGGGAAAGAAAAGGTAATACCTATGAAAACGCTGATGCCAGGTCTCTGGTGAGTGTGAATGATGCGACCTCCTTCACCCCAACACGTGTTTTGCACTAGCTTCTTCCGCCCCCGGAAGAATCAGGCTATGCAGCAGCAGGCTATGCAGCAATAGCAGGAAACCAATCAGCTGCTGATACAGCATATCACGGCAGTGCAGACAAAAGGAGCTGACCAGGGAATCCATGAGGTCCGGAAAGCGGTTCGTATAGCGATTCCAAAGATGGAGAAATCGGATGATGTGGAGGCATACCTGGAGATGTTCAAAGAAGTCGCTGAGAGAGAGAAGCTACCCCGAGACCATTGGGCGGATGTCCTCGCTCCGTTTCTGATCCCAGGACCTTTGAAGGCGTATCAGGACCTACCCCCCGAGCAAAGGGCGGTCTACACGGTCGTCAAGGGTGAGATACTGGCTCTTCTTGGGGTAAATGTGTTAGTGCGGGCCCAGCGGGTACAACAGTGGGAGTTTACCCCCTCCAAGCTGGCACGGTCCCAGTATTGTGACCTGTTGCACCTGTTACAAAAGTGGTTGCAGCCTGAGGTGTTGTCCCCCACGGCCATGCTGGACCGCATAGTGACTGATAAATTTTGGAGGGCTTTGCCCCACTCCCTCCAGACATGGGTCGGTCAGGCATCCCCTACTAATGCCATGCAGATGATAGACCTCATAGAAAGGTATGGGGCTACCAAAGAGTTACAGGGAGGGACCCCTCGAAAGGTAACAGGAAGGTTCCCCAAGTCCCCGCCCCTGGTTCGGCGAGCGGAGCCCAGGAAGGCTGCTCAGGACTTATCTGGGGAAGTAAGGAGCCCAATAATCTGCTGGCGGTGCCAGGAACCAGGTCATATGAGAGCTGATTGCTCCCACCTGACTGAGCCCATGGACACTAATTTTGGGTACCGCCAGTCCCACTATGCCGAACCGATGTGTGCAATGGGTACCCCGAAAGGTCCCAATATGGAACATTTGTGTCAGGTTGAAGTAGAGGGCAACCCGGCTGTGGCCCTGTTGGACTCAGGGAGTCTTGTAACCCTGGTACGAGCCAGCTGGATACATACCAGCGAGTATACGGGTCAGAAAATTGGGGTGTTGTGTATACATGGAGACTTAAAAGAATATCCCACTGCACTAGTGGTAATCAGCACCCCAGCAGGGAGGCGGTGTCACGAGGTGGGGTGGTGACTAATTTACATTATGAAGTGATAATTGGAAGAGACTTTCCGTTGTTTTCTGTGCTGTGGCCGTCGGTTGTCCCGTCCACTGAGCAACTGCCGGCACCAGAGGCAACCAGGTTACATTCTCCAGAAGGGGGGCATGAACCTGGTGGCCCAGAGGAAGAAGTGCTGGTGGTAGGAATAACCTTCCCTTCGGTGGAGGAGGGGGAGAGTTCTCCCATAGAAGTATTGGCTGGAGAGGTGGAAGACTTGCCGCTGGGACCCGAGTTGTTAGACTTGAATGTGTCAGGTGATAATTTTGGTACAGCGCAACTCCGAGACCTCACTTTAGCCAGGGCCAGAGAAAATGTATTGTTTTTCAAGGGGGATCCCAACAACCTGGGGCAGATACGGTGTTTCCACACTTTGAGTTGAATCAGGATTTGTTGTACCGAGTGGAGAAAATACGTGGGGAAATGGTAGAACAGTTACCAGTACCTCAGACATATCGAAGGCCGGTGATGGATTTAGCACATGCGCATGTACTTGGGGGGCATTTGGGCCAAAAAAAGACCCTCGACCGAATTCTGCAGCGATTTTACTGGCCAGGGGTTCATGAAGAAGTTAAACGGTACTGTAGCTCCTGTCCAGTATGCCAGGTAACCAGTCCCCAGCCTCACTTCGGAGCCCTTTGGTGCCTTTGCCAATTATAGAGGTACCCTTCGAGAGAGTGGCCATGGACCTGGTGGGGCCTCTCAATAAGTCGGCAAGGGGACACCAACACATTCTTGTAGGTCTAGACTATGCTGCCCGATATCCTGAGGCCATTCCTCTGCGCCACGCATCAGCTAAGCTTATAGCAAAGGAACTCATGGGTATGTTTTCACGGGTAGGAATTCCGCAAGAGATTTTAACAGATCAGGGAACCCCCTTTATGTCAAAAATTATGAAGGAACTCGGACGGTTGTTAAATGTTAAACAGTTGCGTACCTCGGTCTATCATCCCCAAACAGATGGTCTGGTAGAAAGATTCAATAAGACACTGAAGAGCATGTTAAAAAAGGCAGTTTCCAAAGATGGGAAGGACTGGGAACTGTTATTGCCATATTTGTTATTTGCAGTGCGGGAGGTACCCCAGGCATCTACGGGGTTCTCGCCCTTTGAACTATTGTATGGCAGACATCCACGGTGCTTACTAGATATAGCCAGAGAGGCCTGGGAGAACCAACCTACCCCCCACAAAAGTGTGATAGAACATGTTGCAAAAATGCAAGAGAGAATGGAGACAGTCCTACCTTTGGTCCGGGAAAATATGGAGGCAGCACAACGGTCACTGAGTCGGGTCTATAACCGGGAGGCTCGGGTAAGAACCTTTAGCCCTGGGGATCGAGTTTTGGTGCTTGTGCCTACCGTAGATAGCAAATTTCTCGCAAGGTGGCAGGGACCCTACGAGATCATGGAGAAGGTGGGGTCAGTAGACTACAAGGTACACCAACCAGGTCGGAGAAAGCAAGAACAGGTTTACCATGTTAATTTGCTTAAACCCTGGAAAGATAGAGAGCACCTTGGTGGGGATAGTCCGCTGCCAGCGTTTCAGATGGAAAAGGCTCCGTTACCTTGGGGCGAGGCAGGAGAAGTCCAACCCGCTGTCAAAATTGCAGATACTTTGTCTCCTAAACAGGTTCAGGCGGTCCGGGAGTTCATCAGCCGAAATACAGATGTTTTTTCGGAGCTCCCTGGATGCACCTCCCTAATCCAACATGACTTTGTCACAGAGCCACAGGCCAAGGTCCGACTAAAGCCATATCGAGTGCCTGAGGCCCGGCGACAAGCCATATCGGAAGAGGTTAAAATGATGCTACAGTTAGGGGTCATAGAAGAGTCTCAGAGTGAGTGGGCCAGCCCAATAGTTCTAATACCCAAGCCTGATGGGTCTCTAAGATTCTGTAATGATTTTAGAAAACTCAATGACATTACAAAGTTTGACGCCTACCCCATGCCCCGGGTTGACGAGTTGAGCGCTTTGGGCAAGCACGGACCTCACAAAAGGTTATTGGCAGGTACCCCTAACAGAGGCGGCGAAGGGAAAGACGGCGTTTATAACACCTGAGGGGCTGTTCCAGTATAAGGTGTTACCCTTTGGGTTGCATGGCGCTCCAGCAACGTTCCAGCGGTTAATGGATATTGTTCTCCGTCCCCATCGCCGCTATGCCTCAGCCTATCTAGATTATATTATTGTGTTCAGCACCGATTGAGAAAGCCACTTAGCAAAAGTACAGGCAGTGGTAGACTCACTGCAAAAGCAGGGCTAACTGCCAACCCAAATAAGTGTTTCATAGGGTTGGAGGAAGCCCTGGACTTGGGTTATGTCATTGGGAGGGGAGTTCTCAAGCCCCAAGTGAACAAGGTCGAGGCAATTCAGAACTGGCCCCGTCCCCTCACAACAAAGCAGGTAAAGGCCTTTTTGGGTTTGGTGGGATATTACAGGCGATTCATTTCCAACTTTGCAGCCCTGTCCGCGCCTTTAACAAATTGTTTAAAAGGGAATGATCAGTTAGAGGAGGCCTTTACAAAATTAAAAGGGGTACTGTGTGGTACACCAGTTCTGATCACTCCAAATTTCAAAAAAGAGTTCGTAGTGCAGACTGATGCCTCTGAGATAGGCCTCGGTGCCGTGCTGTCTCAGAAAGTTAACGGGGAAGAGCATCCCATTAGTTTCCTAAGCCGGAAGCTTACCCCAGCTGAAACCCGGTACAGTATTGTGGAGAGAGAGTGCCTGGCCATCAAGTGGGCACTGGAATCGTCGCGCTACTATTTGCTGGGGAGAACATTTCGGTTGGTGACCGATCATTCCCCTCTTACGTGGATGAGTCAAGCTAAGGAGAGGAATGCCCGAGTCACCAGGTGGTTCCTATCCCTGCAAAACTTTAAATTTTCAGTAGAACATCGTGCAGGCAGACTACAGGGGAATGCAGATGCCCTGTCCAGAGTTCACTGTATGTCATGTATCCACCTCTCTAGGGTTGAACATAGGGAGGAGGTATGTGGTACAGTAAAGGGTGTTTTACTGGATGGAAGATATGTTTCTCCTAGCAGATTGTTTGACTGGGTTTTTCCTTAAAGATGGGACCTGCGATGATGTCAGGGTCACGTGATCAGCCCATGTGATGTCTACCTCACTGGTGGGAGGGGTTAGGCCCTATGTAATGGAGGTTGGTGATTGTCACAGTGTGAGTGTTTCTGGAAGCTACAGGAACTTGTGTGGACTCAGTCTGGAACTTGTATATAGGATTCCCATGCTGCAGGACTATCGCAGCAAGACTCGGAAGAACCCTGGGAATGACACCTGGCGGATGCCGCAAGACCTGGCAGCCGCTTAGTTACGCCCGTCCCGTGCAAGGGGTGAGTCTGGGACCAGTGGTTCTCCAAGCTGAAGTATGTGTTTTATTTCCCTTATGTTTTGTTAAGCTGCTGGTTACTGAGTGACATTAAAACCACTGAAATTTGACTTTATGCCTGTGTGTTGCCTCGTTACTGCCGCCCAGTTATTGCCTACCAGAGCGAATCCCTACAGCTGTGACAATACTTTTGTGAGTGTGGGGGCTCCTGAGGATATTTTCATGTCCCATTACAGATTTTTCTCTCCTAAAAAAAAAAAAATGAATTAAATAAATCTGCAATCATTTTCAAAAGATAATGTATATTTTTTATAGGTTATAAGAATGATCACTTTCTTTCTGGAAGTGATTGTGTCACAGTAAATTTTGTTCTGGAAAGATTATGCATCGTATGTGTCAAACCTTCCTGCAATAAAACCTTAGAGAATGTATTGTGAAAGTGAATTACAGGACAATACCACTACTGCTTGGGGCAAGAATTAAAATACAGTCACTTTGTGTCCTTATGGAACTTACTCCAAACGAGCCTTCCATTCTCTCTATTTCTGCATAATGCTGTACTATCTGAGTCATAGCAGACGTCACAGAATTTTATTCTTAGCAACCATTTTGCAGTTAAGGGCTTTTTTGACATTTTGTTATTAAAAAGGGATGAATTACCAAATTAATACAGACTGGCTCATGTCTTATCTATGCAGGCTTAGAATGCATATATATGTCAGCATAGGATTCTTGGTTAATAATGTAGGCAAAATAAATGTGTTGTTATGGATCAGATAAATCAAAATTCAAAGTCACTGAAGCATCCTCCTCTGTGTGGAGATAAAGTAATTAATGAGCAGCTGACAGTTTCTGGAAGAGCACACTTTTAATGTATACATCCCCTTTAGCAAAGAGGAGCTAGAACATATTGGAGTAGATAATGGTCCCCAAGGTAGATGGTACGTCTCTATCCTACTAGGGGGATGACGTCCCAATGAAAATGCAATATTTCCATGTCATATTGATAGTAATCTCATATCAACATGATCTATAGATACAGTATATCTGTAATTGGGGAGACATGATTGCTTCGGTGGGTTCAAGAGCCAATATTTATGGTTTTGGGAAACCACAGGACCGTAAAAACCACCTAAATTATGGATATGTCATAGCCCTTAATGGTTTGTCCAGGATGGTGAAAGTATGCTTAGAAATATGGTGGTCATATTATTTCACTAGGATGTTTTTATGCGAAAATATTTCATAAATTAGAATCATGTCCTTACACCTATCTTACTGTACATACAATTAGTCATCTTCATCTTACCTGATGAGAAGGAAGGGTGAAGGGTGTGAATGAGATATTTGTTGATCTGTCCGAATTTCCGTGGCCATCTCTTCCACTTGAAGGTTTGAAAGTCTCACTGAATCCATCCATCTTACATTTCTGCATTTATTCCTTTTATTTGTCTACTGATTTTAACTTGTGTGTATGTCTTTTTATTATTTCATCTTTTTGTAATTTTGTCAAGCACTGTAGTTTTTTTGCGCATTAAATCTAAAATCGAATAAGTTGGTTACTTACTGCTCTACACAAACCAACAACTTTGAAGAGGGAAAATATAACCTGGTTGTGTTACACTGTGTATGCCATAATGCATGAAGTATGCCTGTCAGGTGCTTGAGAAAGTTTATTGTGTGTATGTACTAGTCACCCAGGGCATGTGTCTTTCTGGCCTATTAAAACACTGAGTCGTGGCAGCATGAGGTGTGTTGTGGATTTATTGAACAGGCTATGGGGAAGGCATACCTCATTGTAAGGCTATTGAAATTGGTGAGTAGACACATGAGTGTGGGAAGTGGAATCCCCCTTTATACTGTAGTTACATCCATGTCACATGTGCAACAAGAGGGTGGTGTTGGTATCAAGTAAGGCCATGTTCACATAGCATTAACACAGCCCGTTCAGCGCATAGCGTTGATGGGCTGTGTTAACGCTATAGCATAACTTGATATGCGTTATGCTATACCGCTGGCGCTGATGCTTCATCAGCGCTAGCGGTGATGGAGCCTCAGATGCTGCAGCCCGTGTCCGAGGCTCCGTCAGTGAATAACAGCACATTGCGAACGCATGCCGCTTTACGGCATACGTTGCGATGCGCCACATAATGGGGGTCTAAGGCGGCGTAAATGGACTGCATTACACCGCGTTATACCACGGTGTAACGCAGTCCGTTTAACGGACTGCCATAACACAGTGTGACCCCGGCCTTACACAGAGGATAAAAAATAGGATGTAGGTAAAATGTTTTATATTTTATATCCAGTAAGAAAATGAATGGGATAGATGAATGATACATTTATACATACAGTGTCTTAAAAAAATGTTCATACCCCTGAACTTTTCAATATTTTATCAAGTTACATGAACAAATGTAAATTTATATTATTGAGATTTTATGTAATATGCCAACACAAAGTAGCAAGTATTTGTGAACTGTAAAGGAATGATATATGGTTTTCTAATTATTTAAAAAATCTAAATCTGAAAATTTTGATGTGCATTTGTACTTCAGCCCCCTGTAGTCTGATACCCCTAAATAAAATCCTGAGTGAACAATTGCTTCCAGAAATCTCATAATTAGTAAATTGAGTACACCTGTGTGTAATTAATTCTCAGTATAACTACAGCAGTTCTGTGAAGTCCTCAGAGGTTTATTTGAGAATATTAGGGATCAAACAGCATCATGAAAACCAAGGAACACACCAGACAGGTCAGAGATAAAGTTGTGGAGAAGAATAAAGCAGGGTTAAGTAATAAAAAAGAATAGCCCAAACTCTGGACATCTCATAGAGCACAGTTCAATCCATCATCCAAAAATGTAAAAAAAAATGAGATAACAAAGGGGGTGATGACAGTGCTATTGAGTGCGACAAAAAGGCAGGTAGTAAAAACAAATGGGGCTACGTGTTTTAATATCAAATAAATGTATTCCAAAGGCCTGGCATGTATGTTAATAGTACAACAAACAAGGTTTAAATAGACCAAAAAGGAGGGAAAAAAGTCACACACTGATATCATGGGGTCAAGGGTCAGTGCACATTCAGTACCTGCCAGACTGGTAAATAATATATATGATAAATATTATTACAAAGATTCTAGCTGAATATAGCTTTTCATGGCTTTTCCATGTCCTAACAGAGTACTACTTATGTGGTCACTGGACCACAGTCCAGTGAATCTTTTTGTTCAGCTATAATATATTAACATATATTAGATGTAAAGTAAGAAGATAAATACAAGCACGTTACTTTCTGTGCAGCCCTGATCAAACTTTACAGTGCAAGGGAAGGTCCCGGTAAAACAGTAGAGTGTCTGAGCACTTGCAAAGTTGGGTTCTCCTCAGCACCATTCTCCTATATTGGATTGCAGCATGCCAGAATGCCCAGCTGTTATTGGGCATTAAAGGGAATCTCAGAGGGAAGTGAGGGGGAGTTTTTAATGAAGTAGTTGACAGGTTGTGAACATAATAGCACATATTGTAGTAGTGTTAGAGCCAGGGGTAGACATGCCATTGGTGCAGACACCCACTTCTACATTCAAAGCAGGTACAATTGTGCAAAGGGCCCTCTTCTGTTTGTGCCTGTTTCTGGTTAGAGAATATAGTTGACAGGTATAAGCTAAAATGGTATAGATGCTCAACTCATCATGGCAAATACAGACAGAGAACTCATCATGGCAAATGCAGGCAGAGAACTCATCATGGCAAATACAGACAAAGAACTCATCATGCGAAAGAAAAAAAGAATTTTATAAGCTGTATAAATTTCTGTACCTTTTTGGCATTGGGCAATGCTCAGTGCAATAAAGTTTTAATCTGTTCATGACCGGAGGTATTTTCATTTTTGCATTTTCGTTTTTTCCTCCCCTTCTTCCCAGAGCCATAACTTTTTTATTTTTTGTCAATATGGCCATGTGAGGGCTTGTTTTTTGCGGGACGAGTTGTACGTTTGAAAAACATCATTGGTTTTAACATATCATGTACTAGAAAGCAGGAAAAAAAATTCTGATTGCGGTGAGATTGGAAAAAAAGTGACATTCAACAACTTTTTTTTTGTAACATGTTCACTAAGTGCTGAAACTGACCCGCCATTATGATTTTACCAGTCATTATGAGTTCTTAGACACCAAACATGTCTAGGTTCTTTTTTAACAAGAAGGCTCTTTTTCATCTAAGTGGTGAAAAAAAATTCCAAAGTTTGTTAAAAAAAAAAAAGAAATCGCAATTATCCGATACCCATAGCGACTCAATTTTTCGTGATCTTCCGTTGGTTGAGGGTTTATTTTTTGCGCGCTGAGCTGATATTTTTAATGATACAATTTTGGTGCAGATACGATCTTTTGATTGCCCGTTATTGCATTATTATACAATGTTGCGGAAACCAAAAAAACTTAATTCTGGCGTTTTGATTTTTCACGTAACGCCGTTTAGCGATTGGGCTAATTTTTTTTATATTGATAGATCGATTCTGAACAAATATGTGTATGTTTGATTTTTTTTATTGTTTTATTTTGAATGGGGCAAAAAGGGGATGATTTGAACTTTTATATTTTTTTGTTTTTAAAAACCTTTTTTTTTACTTTTGGCATGCTTCAATAGTCTCCATGGGAGACTAGAAGCGGCCATAACCCGATTGGCTCTGCTACATACAGGCGATGATCATTTCACCTGTATGTAGTAGAATTGCTGACTTGCTATGAGCACCGACCACCGAGCGGCGGTCATAGCAATACGATAGTGACAACCATGGAGGTCTCCTGGAGACCTCTGGTTGTCATGCCAACCCATCGGTGACCCGCAATCACATGACAGAGGGCACCGATGGGCGGAATTTCCGGCGTGATTGTCAGAAGCATGTGTTAAATGCGGCTGCCAGAGTTTGACAGTGGCATTTAACTAGATAACAGCTGCGGGTTGATTGCGATTCCACCCACGGCTGTTAGAAGCACATGTCAGCATTAAAAACAGTTGACATGTGCCAGAAAGATGTGGGCTCAGCGGGAGAGTGTTCGAAATTGGAGTATTATTACGCTCGATGTCGGAAAGGGGTTAAAAAAACTCTTACTCCCAAGTTTTTTTCACGCTCGTCATAAAGAAACACACATTGGATATTGCCTCAATTGAATATAGTCATAAAATTAAGACAACTAGTTATTTTTTTTCTACACAGTAAATTAATTTTTGAAGGATTATGGATTCTACATCTTGTTTTCCATGAATTTTTCTGCTGTGGAGAGATTATGCTGTCTTAATGTAATGGTGGTTGAAATGTAATTTATTAATGTTATGATGGACCATTGTAAGCATGCTTTTGTCTGAAATGTGGCTTGGTGCTTAAGAGACAGAAATAACATTAAAAATAAAGCTGATATATAACATTTGGACATGCTGTAAATTTTAAGAGCTATATTTATAGCAATTCTCCAGTAAACCGCTATTACCTAAATTGCCTAGCCTTCTTTTAGGCTTCATTCGCACTACAGTGTTTGCCATTTGTGTGCTGTTTGGTTCTAATTGGGTTCTATTTGCTGACCAAGTGAATGGGTGTTTGTGGAAGCAAGCAGCCCAGTAATGCCAGTCATTGGCATTTGTGTGCTGTGCGTCTCTTACTTTGGCAACCTCTGTCGGGATTTTTTTTTGCATGCATAAAAAACAAATGACACATGGATGGGTAAGCAAAAGACACTTGAAAGACGGAAAAATAGAGAAACTGTTGAAAAATGGTCATTTTGAGGATGTGAAAATTATGAGCGTGTGAATAAGATCTAAGAAGGAATCAATTTTGGTAATAGTGGAGTGTGTTAGAGCCAAAATCAAGTTCCCTGTAGCTTTTGATTTAGACATCATCAAGAAAAGACAGATGACATTCATCTCTTTATCTAATCACAAAAGAGAGAGGCAAAGCCTGTCAGTATGTGCTAGAGTTAAGGGCCTGTCACACTAAGCGATATCGCTAGCAATATCGCTATAACGTCACTGATTTTTGTGACGTTATAGCGATATTGCTAGCGATATCGTAATGTCTGATACTTACCTCCGACCGCTCCCCCGCTGGTTATCGCTGATCGCGCGAGAACGTCCTGGGCCGCTTCTCGTCGTCAGCTTCCTGCTGTGGAGACGAGCGACGCGTGGACCCGGGCGGGAGGACGTCAGGATCGCCTCGTTTGACAGGTAAGTAGCGAGCCCCGACCCCTGCTATGTCGCTGGTGAGATCTGCCTGTGTGGCAGCTCACTAGCGACCACTTAGCGATGCACCAGCGATCCTGACCGCGTCATATCGCTGGTCGGGATCGCTGGTGCATCGCTAAGTGTGACAGTACCTTTAGGTGCTATTTCTGGGTAATGCAAGAGTAGTAGCTTTGCTTCCCTCTAGCATGCTCACAAAAAGACTTTTAAAGCATAATTTGTGATTTTTTTAGTTTTAATTTATCTTTATAGAGAATGCAAAATCATAAGAAAAATGTCAACAGTTAAAGAATACTGATCATTTATTTATTTCCTTCCTTGTATGTCCTGCATGGGCAGTGCTGTTCGGCAGGTAGAATCATCAAGCTTCTGCTTGGGTCCTCACAGAGTGATATATGGACTCAGTAGAAAAGTCCATAAACCTGTACACAGAATTGGGCATGGGATCATATACATTCTATTGATCCTGTACGCTGATTGGTGCACGTTAAGACTACAGTGGAGTGCCCTGCCAGGGCCGTGGGGGCACTTAGTACCAGGCTGGTCCTTGGGGGGGGTGACAGCAGCATTGACCTGGTCTGTGGCCCTGGGGGTCCAATAAAAATGATGGAAAGGGAAATTAAAGTTTATAAACTATAGTTTGTAGTTCATGACGCCACCTGTGGTATTCAACAATAAAGGTGTTAGCCGACGCTGCTGAGGAGACCACTGGGGCTGATGGTAATGTAGCAGAGTTGGTACAGCTCCCCACAGGTGGAGCTAGTCCCAGGGATGTATAGTGTGATATATGGAGATGATGGTGATTGTAGTACAGAGCAGGTGTCGCAAAAATTAAAGGGGAGGACACAGCAAAATGAAGTCTTCACTCTTTTACTCACAGTTTGTGATATAGTCGAGGGCACTGATTACAGCTGGTATTGGAGATCCATTCGGCCTGGAAGCAGCTTGGGATCCATATAGCCAGGTGGGTTCAGAGTAATCCTCCCTATTGTGCTGTATACTAAGGTCCTTGCTACCTAAAGCTGTGCTCAGTACTCGGCTCTTTTCTGTTTCTTTGGTTCTTGCTTGTATAGCAGGCAGCATGAGCCTATTGCTGGTATCACTACTTCACTGTGGCTCCAGCTCTGGTCTGTTGCTACTGTGCCCTCATGTATTATGGTGGGGCCAGGGGACCTGCAATCCCCTGCCCTCTGGATTCAGCTGGGGATTGCATTATTACGTATCTGCTAATCTCTTGCATGCCTTTTCCTGTTTCTTAGCTGTCTCCTCTGGAGTTTCCCTACATCAGTTACTTTTTTCCTTTCAAATTGACCCTATTCCCTCTCACCTTTGTCAGTCCCTCCCCCTGGCTGTCATTACCTAAATAAAATATTTAGTTTGTCTCATTCTTCCATTATTTTTCCTTCCACCTTCAAACACCTTCATAAATACATTACTAAAATAAACTATCCCTTACTGCATTGCTAACTACAGACCTGTCTTTAATCTTCCCTTTATCTCACTTGCTTGATTCACTTGTCTAATGCACTATTTCAGATAACTCACTTCTTGACCATTTACATGCTACACAAGCTGCCCTTACTAAAGTCTCTAACATTCTACTAAAAGCAAAATCTAATGGTCACAACTCCTTTCTTATTTTCCTGGTTCTCTTTGTGGAAATCAGTTCCTTCTCACTATGTTCCACTCTATTGACCTCAAGGACATCCTTTTCTCTTGGTTCTGCTCATTGCTCTCTAACCACTCCTTCAGTGTATCAGTTGCTGGCTCTTCTTTCCCTCCGCTTCCACTTATTGTCGGTGTTCCCAAGCCCTATCCCCTTTTTTCTGTAAACTTCTCCTGATGAACAAACCATTAGCATATCTGGTTTTCAGTACCATCTCTATGCTAACGACGCACAATTATATACTTCTTCTCCTAACATCACCGTCTGCATTAGTACAGAATATTGTCTTTCAGCTGACGCTAACACCATGTCTTCCCTCTTTTCCAAAACTGAATCTGTCAGAATCTGAACTCCTTTTTTTTCCATTCTACTCACCTACCTGAACTGAACCTGAAATTGTCATTTCCTTGTGTCATTGTACCATAACTATCAAGCACCATGCTTTCTGTCTTGTTATTAGATTTGATTCAGATCTTTTGTTCATTTATTATATCCAATAACTTGCTCACTCATATCACCTGGACCTCAAAAACATCTCTAGAATTCATCCTTTCCTTACATTTGACTCTTACCGTTTGATTCAGTCTCTCCTGGACTACTGCAACTCTTTACTAATCGATCTACCTAGTACTAAACTCTCCCCTCTCCAATTCATCCTGAATGCAGAGGCCAGAATCATATTTCTGTCCAGCTGCTACACTGATGCTGCCACCCTGTGCCAGTCTTTGCACAAGTTGTCCATCTTCTACAGAGTACAATATAAACTTATTACCAAATTAACTGATTAGAAGCATGTGGTTTCTACACATTACACTTTGATGATAAGCTTTTTATCCTATCACTTTTAAATTAGTGTTTGAATCTTTTATCTCATATGCATTATAATAAACTATAAAAAATTTGAATTTGCCATATTGAAATTGTGTTTTTTCCTTATTGGTGTTAGTATACATGCCCATTGAATTTCATCTAAATATAACCCTAGGGCTCTGTTACTGCGACTTCGACTAGAAGTCATATGAAGTCTTCCATTGACCAATGACTGTTTTTAAATATTCTAGTATATACTCGTTGCTATTAATTACTTTGATATTGCTTGTATATTTTCACAGCATGACCTCAGGCATTTGCAGATAAGAAAATCTTGTTTTACACACCAACATTGTAATCAAATAAGAATTGCTGTCCATGATTTATTCCAAATAACGACTGAGAAGATAGCTCCTGGTTTTCTATAATTAAATTGTGAGAGTAAATTGAGTAGAATCTCGGTAAATAGAATACAATGATTAGAAGAAATCTGTTGTAACATAATTTTCTTCATTACGCAGCTTTATTGCAGTAAAGTAGTAACCCTTAGGAGGATAAAAGTCTTGCACCACTTAAATGTGGTCCTGGCCCTATTATTGTATCTAGTCCTGAATTATTATTACAGGCATATGCATTGAAACTAAACAAGAAAATCAGTGTTTGACTGTGCATGCCATAAACCACCAGAGAATTAGGGGGCTCACAGAAAATGACTTACTGGGACTAGTAGGTATTTGTGTGAATAACCCATTAAAAACAATATATCCCAGTAATATTGCTCATGCCTGTCTTGTTCTCTGTAGATCTGAATGCTTGCTGTTGGATCTCAAAAGCATTATTGTGAGGAATAGTATACATAAATATGTAAAACATCAACAACTGAAAGACAATTGGTGGGGCATTCTAACTTACATTAGGAGAATTTTGATGTTGCCAACTTCTACGGCTTAAATATTGGCATAGTTTAATACAGTACAGATGATGTCTTTAACAGAAATACATACCATATATACTCGTGTACATACCACATTTTTCAGCACATATTTTTGAGCTGAAAATGCCCCCCTCAGCTTATACACGAGTTAATTGTCCTAGGGGGACGGCAGGGGAGAGGGAGCGGCGGAGCTGCGGGTCACAGAGGCAGGAGTCGACTGCTGTGGCTAAAGCCTGTGCCGCTGCTATAATAGTGCACAGTGCCAGCTGTAGCCACCCGGCTTCCAGCACAAATCTTACTTACCTACCTGCATGCCATCGCTGGCACTGCATCTCGTTTTTTCTGGTGCCAGCAGCTCTTCCGGCTGAGCGATCACATGGCACTGTTCATTAAGGTAATGAATATGCACGCCTCTCCACTCCCATAGGAGTGGAGTGCATATTCATTACCTTAATGAGGGTGGCCACTTGACCACTCAACCAAAAGAGCTGCTGTCGCTGGAACGAGGTGCAGTGCCAGCGTGGGCACTGGCGGGTAAATAGGATGTTGCTGTTTTTTAACAGGAATGCATAAAAGGATAGGGGATAAAGAGCCATACATACCAGGACAGTGACGTGGGAGCCATGCACAGGACATCGACGGGGAGCCATGCATACCAGGACAGCAATGGGAGAGCCATGCATACAATGACAGGGAAAGGGGAGCCATGAATACAGTGACAGGGGCGGGGGAGCCATGCATACAATGACAGGGATGACAAGGATGGGGGAGCCATGCATACCAGGTTAAGGATGAGGGGGACAATGCCTACTGGGCTTATACTTGAGTGAATAAGCTTACCCAGTTTTTTGTGGGAAAATTAGGTGTCTCGGCTTATACTTGGGCCGGCTTATACTCTAGTATATACGGTAAGTGAGTAAAATAAAAAATAAAGTACATACAGTTATTTGTAAGTAGTATGAAGCACAAATCCATTGTGTTTGCGTAAAACGTGCATTCCAGTTCCATGCGTATGGTGGTGAAAAAGTTGGTACATTTACACCCAGCATTACCATATATGCATCAGATGGCAACTCAAGATAACCTATAGTATCTGAGTAGGAGCTGATATTCAGTACTTGGCAGCAGCCACAACAAATTGAATGGAGCTACACAGTGCAACCCTGTACACTGTTTACATCCTGCCCATGCTTGAGCAACTAGCAGCTGATCGGTTGGGTGTCGGGGGTCAGACCCCATCAATTGATTTCGATGACCTCTTCTAAGGACATGTCATCATTATCATTTGTCTGAAGAATCCCCTATGAATACTTTTTTAGTGAAACTGAATTATATAAAGGGACTCTTTAATATTTTGAGAAGTATTAAATTTGTTGAGATGTTTTAAATGTTCAGGTGCCTGAATAGTCGGGCCCCTGTCCTACTATTCCCTTATCTGTATATAGGTTGGCTGACACAAAGCGAGAGTTTAATACTAATGATAGGATAGGACTGTCCCTATTGGGTACATCGAGCTGACAAAGCTGGTATATTTACATCCTGCATAATGTATGGATCAAATGGCAACTCAAAATGACCTATATCATCTGAATAGGAGCTAATATTCAGTACTCGACAGCTGCCACAACATATTGCATGGAGCTAGACAGTGCCACTCTGTAAGCTGTTACCATCCGGCCCCCGCTAGAGCTGCTAACAGCTGATCTGTTGGTTGTCGGACCCCCATCAACCTGATATTGATGATCTCTTCTAAGGACAAGAAATCAATATAATTTGTCTGAAGAATCCCTTTAATTATTAATCTTTTTTTGTGTGAAAATTAATTTTGGATGAATTTCTGATTATTCAATATTTTGAGATATTTTCATTTTTTTAATGAATGTAAAAAATACATTAATAAACCAAAATATTTTTAGAATTTAATGCATCTGTAATTGTAATAAGCTGTCAGGGAAATCCATGGAAGCAGACAGCCGTATTTGATATTTAAACTGTGCTTAAGCGATTATGAAAATCTGACCTTGTGCTTTTGTCACATAAAAAAGAATTTACATGGGAATTCTCAGTTCCAATAAATCTGTTGGTAATACAAAGCATTGATTGTCTTTAAAGTGGACCTGTCACCTATACAAAGTGAAGACATTACACTTGGCTCCTGAAATGCACCCTATTAATTGTCTAACACAGTGCTTCATTTATATAATTCAAACCCTTAAATGTTTATCTGCTCTTGTAAATTTACGGAATTGCTGCAAATTGTTTCTGTTAAAAAAAAGAATTATCCACTTTATATCGTTGATGTATCCATTTTTTAAAGTCCTTTAACTAGTAAAACTGTATAGAAATAATTCATTTCATTTAAACGTTAGTCTAAATTAAAAATGTTCTTGGAGAAAAAAACTGTGCATATAGCACTCCTATAGACATGCTTTAATACCTTATCATTCTTACCTGTCAATTTATAAATGGCTCTCCTAAAAAACTCATTATACAGTATGCATGTTCTGTTAAATTGTTGATGTTTTTTATTTCGCAAACCTTGCCTGTCTATACCTAAAATTATTGTTGTCAATTTTTGAGACTAGGTTTCGGAGAGTTTCTAGAATCAGCATGTCATGCAAATTGGGATAAGATTGCATATTTGCCTTATGCTAAGTCCTTATACAATCATTAGTATTTGATCAGTATTTTGCATTGCTATTTTTATGAGTCAAAACCAGCAGTAGATCCAATGGCATACATAGAAAACATAGCGCCCCAAGGCAAAAGATCAAAAGTTGTACCTTTCCCCACCCACTCTACCTCTAAAAAAAAATTATATATAGGTTGAGACATATCTCACAACTTTTACAAGTCAGGAGTCAAACATGCATTATGTCCCTATTGAAGCCCCTTAGTGTTCTCATGAGTCCAGTGATACTCCTTTTATGATCAATAAAGAGTACTCTGCAAGGGAGCCTTCCACAGTCCCTACTCAGTATAAAGGCCCCAAGAGCCCCTCACAAAGTGTAGAGGCCCCCACAAACACACTCAGCATGATTGCCCCCCAGCCCCTCACATAGTATTAGGGCCACCACATCACCCCAACCTGTATTAGGGCCACAACAACCCCGCCACAGAATTAGGTCCACCACAGAACATCACTCAGTATGGGGACTTCACAGTCTTGAACTTAGTGTTGGGACCTTCACAGTCCACAATTCAATATGGGAGCCCTCACAATTCTCCATAGCTCCTCACACAGTATTATGGCTCTCAAAGCCTCCCATTCAGTATAGTAGTTCCCGTCAACCCCCCCCCACTCAATATAATGGGCTCCACCAGCCTTCCACTCATTTGGATGCTCCCCATGAACCCCTAACCTATCCCAAGGACTGACCATCAACATAAAAGTTCTGGAACACTCCTTTAACCCCTTTACCCGAGGGTGGTTTGCATGTTAATGACCAGGCCAATTTTTACAATTCTGACCACTGTCCCTTTAAAAGGTAATAACTCTGGAACACTTCAATGGATCCCAGTGATTCTGAGAATGTTTTTTCATGACATATTGTATTTCATGATAGTAATAAAAAATTTTTGATATGACTTGCATTTATTTGTGAAAAAAAAGGAAATTTGGCAAAAATTTTGAAAATTTTTCAACTTTGACTTTAATAAGTAACACATGTCTACTTTACATCAGCACAATTTTGGAACCAATTTTTTTTGTAAGGAAGTTATAATGGTTAAAAGTCGACCAGTGATCTCATTTTTACACCATTTTATTTTCAGGGACCACATCACATTTGAAGTCTCTTTGAGGGGTCTATATGATGGAAGACACTCAAAAGTGACACCAGTCTAAAAATTTCACTCCTCAAGGTGCTCAAAACCACATTTTAGAAGTTTATTAACCCTTCAAGTGCTTCACAAGAATTCTTAGTTTGTGGAAAAAAAATTAACATTTAATTATTTTCTCAAAAAAATTTTATTTTGACAAACTTGTGTAATTTCTCCTGATCATGCCGATACCCCAGATGAGGGAGAAAACCACTGTTTGGGTGCATGGCAGAGCTTGAAATGAAGGAGCGCCATTGACTTATTGAATGCAAAATTTGCTGGAACAACTGGCGGATGCCATGTCACATTTGGAGAGCCCCTGATGTGCCTAAACAGTGAAAATCCCCCACAAGTGACATCATTTAGGAAACTATACCCCTCAGGGAATTGATATAGATGTGTGGTGAGCACATGGAACCCTCAGGTGCTTCACAAAAGTTTATAACGTTGATCCATAAAAAAAATCAAATTTTACTCACAAATGTGTTTTTAGCACAAAATATTGCATTTTCATAAGGGTAACAGAAGAAATTGCACCATACAATTTGTTGTAAAATTTCTTTTTAGCACAACAATACCCAATATGAGGGAGAAAACTACTGTTTGGGCGCACAGCAGGGCTTGGAAGGGAAGGAGCATCGTTGGACTTTTTGAATGTAAAATATCCTGGAACCATTAGCGGACATCATGTCCTATTTGGAGAGCCCCTGATGTGCCTAAACAGTGGAAACCCCCCACATTGACCCCATTTTGGAAACTAGACCATTCAAGGAATGTATTTAGATGCATGGTGAGCACCTTGAGCCCCCAGGTGCGCCAAAGAAGTTTATAACATTGAGCCATGAAAATAATAAAATCACATTTTACTCACAAAAATGTTATTTTAGCACCAAATTTTGCATTTTCAGAAGGGTAACAAGTGAAATTGCACCACAAAATTTGTGGTGCAATTTCTTCTGAGTACGCTGATACCCCATATGTGGGGGAATACTACTGTTGAGGTGCAGTGCAATGGTCAGAATGGTACAGGCACCATATTGGAGTTCAGGTTTTGCTGGAATGGTTTGAAGGTGTCATGTCACATTGGCAGAGCTCCTGAGGTGCCAGAACAACAGAAACCCCCCGTATGTGAACTTATTTTACAAACTACACTTCTCATTGAATTCATCTAAGGATGCATTGATCATATTGACACCATGGGTGTGTCACAGAATTTTATACCATTGGGCAGTGAAGACAAAATAGCTACATTTTTACCACCAAAATTTAGTTTTAGCGCTAGATTTTACATTTTCACAAAAGTGGGTAAAAACTGCACCAAAATTTGTCCCACAATTTCTACTGAATATGGTAATACCCCATATGTGGCTGTACAGTACTACTTAACCATACGGAGAGACTTGGGAGGAATGAAGCGCTATTTGCCTCCTGGAGCACAGATTTTCCTAGAACAGTTTCCGGACTCCATATGCAGAGTCCCTAATTGCTAGAATAGCAGAATCCCCCTTCAAGTGACCCTATTTTGGAAGTTATACAGCTTTGGGAATTTATCTATAGTGACAATTTTGACTCCATGGGTATTTTCCAGAAACAAACAGCAATGAATGTTGCAGAGTGAAAATTGCAAACTGCTGTTGTAGTGACCAGTACGCTTTAGTGAACAGTGCGTTGCAGTCATCAGTACGTTATGCCCAACCTGTACTTGAGGAGGCATGCACCCATAAGTTAGGCAGTTTCTCATCGCTTCAGAAATGCCAAATGTAGATGTAATATGAAGTTTAGGTACACTGTGGGGCTCAGAAGGGAGAGGGGCATTTGGATTTGGGATCACAGAATTTGCTGAATTTCTTTTGGCAGGTGAATAGCCATTTAGCTTTTCCAGAGCCTTTATAGAGTAATATAGAAGCCCCCTATATTTCCATTAACAGATGACAAACCTGCGTGGAGGCTTGCTTTCTTTGTGGATTGAGCTGAAGCTTTCATTTGGAAAATTTTAAATAACTCTACGCTGACCACTTACTTTGGGGTTTCCATCTAAATCTCTGAGTGATGTGATTCAGATGAAACCCCTGAGGGATTCATTTACTATAATTAGGCAGCAGAGTTACTCTGTACTCCATCTGGCCTCTGTTCAATGGTGTCCCTCTTTTAAGAAGTGCACAAAACTGTGGCCAACAGCACTTTTATACAATCCTAAAAAGACAGACACCACCGGATTTCAGGTCAGCTGGCGTCCACAGTGCCTCATTATAAGGAATCTTCTGTCGGGGGTTCCGTCTGATTCATGTATTTCAGAGATTTACCCAGAAACTCCCTGTGCTGTCAACACAAAGGATAAATGTGCGCCGAGCCTTACTGCTATCTTTGGGAGGCAGAATGAAAAAATCAAGTGCATGTAAAGAATTGCTTTTATTTATTTTTCACGCTGCTCCTCGGGTGATTAGGCAACTTTATTCTTTAGGTCGGTGCGATTACAGTGATACCAGATTTATATTGGGTTTTTATTGTTTGGCTGCTGTCACACACTAAAGAATGATTTTTATTGAAAAAAATAGTTTTTGCATCACCATATTTTGAGAGCTATAATTTTTCAGATTTTAGCCCACAGAGTCATGTGAGGGCTTGTATTTTGCGGGACAAGTTGGCATTTTTATTGGTACCATTTTCGGGCACATGACATTTTTTGATCGCGTTCTATTCTGATTTTTATGAGGGAGAATGAACAAAAACCAGCAATTCAGGAATTTGTTTTTTTGGATGGCTTTATGACATTCTGTATGAGGTAAAATTGATACGACAATTTTATTCTTCTGGTCAGTACTGTTATAGCGATACCTCATTTATATTTTTTTATGTTTTGGCACTTTTACACAATAAAACTATTTTATAGAAAAAAATAATTATTTTTGCATCGCTTTATTCTGAGAGCTATAACTTTTTTATTTTTCCGTTGATGGAGCTATTTGGCAACTTGTTTTTGCGGAACAGGATGATGTTTTCTACTGTGCCATGTTTATTTATATTCGTCTTTTTGATTGCGTTTTAGTCCACTTTTTGTTCAGCAGTATGCTGATAAAGCATTGTTTTTTACCTTGTTTTTTATGGTGTTCACTAAAGGGGTTAACTAGTGGGACAGTTTTATAGCTTTGGTCGTTGCAGACGCATCAATACCAAATATGTGTAATTTTATTGCTCATATTTTTTTTCACTCAAATATTTATTTAAAGATACAATATCTTTTTATTTTTATTTATTATTTTTTTTAAATATTTTCACAATTATTTAATTTTTTTAAAACTTTTTTCCAAATTTTTTTTTACCTTGCCCCACTATGAGACTATCATTTTTTGCAGGCTGATTGCTTCTACAGCATGGGAATGCAGCAGCATCCCCATGCCCTAGAAACTGTCAGCTCTGCACTGACAGACAAACTTGCTCAACATATGCTGGGCATGATCAGCACGTTTCCTAGGTCTGGTGACCGGGATGTTGTCATGCCGTAGGGTCTCCGATTTAAAGACTGAGGGGCTGTCAGCCCCCTGCTGGCTCCCAGAATACTGAAATCATGGTTGATCGCAGCATTTTTGGGGTTAAAGTGCCAGGAACGGTCTGTGATCGCTCCTGAAACTTAGTGCCGGGTGTCAACTGTCAGAATCAGTTGACACCCGGTAGCGATCACCTGCACACACCCCCGTGTGCGCGGGCGAGTGACTGTCCCTGGTCATATAGGCCCTGGGCACTTGGACGTATTATTACGTCTGATGTCAGAAAGGGGTTAAGGTGTTTTAAGAATATTTTATAATGTATATAATTCGACTAATTGTAATCTTTGCTAATGGTATCTTTTACTCAATGTGTAAATCTTTCTACATGACCACTTCAAATGGTCAAATTCACCACTGACGATGTGTACATATCAGTTTTTAGTATACCTATTACTTATTTTGTAAATTACTGGCTGGTGCAATACATTGTTAAATCTTACACATTACAGAGTGCTTCTAAAGGCACCTTTTCATGCTGTCATAATGACCCTCATAAACAGTTCACCTCTATATCAGCCCACTGACATTTTCACAAATGATGTCTATTCTTGTTTTTGCAGATCTCAAAAATTACTTTTTATTGAAAGCAAATATTACTTTTTTCAAGACAGCTGACTAAAAGTAATTTAATCCTCCCATTTCAAGAAAGGGCAACATTATCTTAAAATCTATATTTATTGCACTCCTATTATCTTTTACAAATAAATTTGCTTCTCTAATGTTGAAAGTTGCCACATTTATAGGCATGTGATGATATCATTATTTACGTGTGTCTGGTACAGTATTGTTAAAAAGGTAAAATATAACCTATTAGGTAACGCGGTGCCAAAGACCATCATACTGATGGAAGTTATGTTCATTACTTTCCCACTTTCACGACACAAAAACTCGGTAGCCAAAGCAGCATATAATAAAAGCCTGAACTGCCTACATGATGAAGTGAATGAATAGCTTATATATGAGGATATTCTCTAATGTGACGTAAATGAAATAAATAACATAAATGCTGCAATCAGAAATGCAGGTATAAGTTCAAAGAGTCCGGTTCCAATCTGTGAGTGTGATTCCTCTACATGGGGATGATATCTATTTTTTTTTGTTGTCATTTTTCATAATTTTTTAAGTATTATCAATAAAAATGATTTTAATTTAAAATTCACGTCCACTTAGTAAAGTAGCTGTTAATTTTCTGCATATTACTATATTTGTAGATAAGGGTCATTTAGCCACAAAATCATATGGTAAGCCCACAGATGGCAATAGCTTCATTTTAACTGATAGTTGCCACCTTCCAGTGTGGCTCGATAATATTCCTAGAGGGTAATTCATGCGAATTTGAAAAAATTGTACTAAAATACAGGACTATTGGGATACTAATATGATCCAAAAATTCACACAAAAAGGGTACAATGAAAACTTACTAGAAAAAAATATAACAATATAGTGGAATTACCTAGAAAATCCTTCCTTATCTCTTCCAAAATTAACATGGATACAGAGATAAATGTCAATAATTTCAATATTGAGGAAGGAGGACTTTCTCCTCTGAAACACATAGGCTTAGAGGCATACCCACTCATTTTGTCTGCATAGGAGTCCGTAGCTGGTGACTTTACTACAGAATAGGGCGGCAGTTTTTTTTGCATCATGGGTGGTGACCGGCCAGAACACTGAGCCTTAATAGTATCAGGGACTTTGGTTTGATCTATTCACCCAGCTGAGCATGGCAAAATCCATGGCTATCTACAGACATTGACTTAAAAAATGTCTCCCCATAAAGAGGAATACCACTCATAGATTCGAACGGGACTCTTTGGGCTCATACCTTCAGGTCTCATTGCAGCGTCTATCTTATTTATTTCACCTAGACTTAAAAAAAGGAAACATAGATAGTGATTGGTTGGCTAATTGTCTATTTTTATCCATGACACATGACGACATGAGGTCCTCTGCATTCTATTGGGAAATTAACCCATAGAACAAAAATGATTTAAAAAAGTGTTAATCTTTAAATACACTGACCAGGCATCTAAAGTCACTCATTATTTTTTAAATGGTTGTCCACTACTGGACATTCCTTTTCTTCATGCTAAAGTGTCCATAAAAAGTATCATAAACCCAGAGTGATGCTGCTTCTAATTTGTTGGCACTGTATCATCCAGCAATTATGTAACACTGTAATATTAAGTGACCACTGAAGCCAGTCACTTAAGTGACATTGATAGCTGCAGCCAATCAGTATCCACTAATCAGCTTCATCCTTCAGTATTCAACCAGAGTGGACATTCCGAAGATAAGTATATGTTTTTATTTTAATTTATTATTGACACTTTAGCATTTAACCCCTTACCTACAATGGACGTAATATTCCATCCATGTGACCCTGGACCTAATTACCATGGACGGAATATTACGTCCCAGCGATCAGCGGCGCCCACGTGGTGAGCACCGCTGATCGCGGCCGGGTGTCAGCTGATTATCACAGCTGACACCCGGCACAATGTGTCAGGGGCAGTCACGGACCGCCCCCGACACATTAACCCCTTGCACACCGCGATCAAACGCGATCGCGGTGTACCGGGGGTTAAAGGGAAGCATCGGCAGGGAGGGGGCTCCCTCCTTGCTTCCCTGAGCCCCCCACAGCAGCGCAATGTGCAGCGCTGCTGCAGGGGTCTCTTTCCCTACAGGCCCCCGGATCCAAGATGGAGACGGGGGCCTTCGGGGGCCTGTAGGGAGCTGACTTCCTCACTGCCTGCAAAGCGCAGGCATGAGGAAGTCTGCAGAACTGCCTGTGACAGATTGCTGATCTGTCACAGTGATCTGTGATGTGACAGATCAGCGATCTGTCACAGGACAGTGATGTCCCACCTGGGGCAAGGTAATAAAGGAAAAATAAAAAAAAAGTGCTAAAAATAATTTGAAAAAAATCGGTAAATAAATTAGTAAAAAAAAAAAAAATATTCCCCAATAAATCCATTTTTTCAAAATAAAAAATAAATAAATAAAAGTACACATATTTGGTATCGCCGCGTCCGTAGCGACCCGCCCTATAAAACTGTCCCATTAGTTAACCCCTTTAGCGAACCCTCTTAAAAAATAAAAATAAAAAACGGTGGTATGATTTATTATCATACCACCGAACAAAAAGTGCAATAACGCGCGATCAAAAAGACGCATATAAATATCCATGGTACCGCTGAAAACGTCATCTTGTCCCGCAAAAAATAAGCTGCCATTCAGCGTCATCCGCAAAAAAATAAAAAAGTTATAGCTCGCAGAATAAAGCGATACAAAAATAATTATTTTTTATATAAAATTATTTTCATTGCAAAAAACCGACAAAACATAAAAAAAGACCTATATGAGGTATCGCTGTAACTGTACTGACCCAAAGAATAAAAACGCTTTATCAATTTTACCACACGCGGAACGGTGTAAACGCACCCCCCCAAAAGAAATTCATGAAACGCTGGTTTTTGTTCATTCTGCGTCCCAAAAATCAGAATAAAAAGCGATCAAAAAATGTCACGTGCCCAAAAATGGTACCAATGAAAACGTCAACTCGTCCTGCAAAAAATAAGACCTCACATGACTCGGTGGGTCAAAATATGGAAAAATTATAGCTATCAATATGTGGTGATGCAAAAACTATTTTTACAATAAAAAGCGTCTTTTAGCATGTGACAGCTGCCAAATATAAAAACCGCCATAAACAGTAAATCAAACCCCCCGTTACCACCCCCTTAGTTAGGGAAAAATAATAAAACTAAAAGAAAATGTATTTATTTCCATTTTCCCATTAGGGTTAGGGTTAGGGCTAGGGTTAGGGCTAGGGTTAGGGCTAGGGTTAGGGCTAGGGCTCAGATTAGGGTTAGGGGTGTGTTGGGGTTAGGGTTGGAGTTATAATTGGGGGGTTTCCACTGTTTGAGCACATCAGGTGCTCTCCAAAGGCAACATGGCGTCTGATCTCAATTCCAGCCAATTCTGCGTTGAAAAAGTCAAATGGTGCTCCTTCCCTTCCAAGCTCTGCCATGCGCCCAAACAGTGTTTTACCCCTACATATGGGGTATCAGCCTACTCAGGACAAATTACAAAACAACTTTTAGGGTCCAATTTCTCCTGTTACCCTTAGGAAAATAAAAAATTGGGGGCAAAAATATCATTTTTGTGGAAAAAAATGATTTTTTATTTTCACGCCCAGGCGTTATAAACTTCTGTGAAGCCCTTGGGGGTTCAAAGTGCTCACCACACATCTAGATAAGTTCCGTGGGGGGTCTAGTTTCCAAAATGGGGTCACTTGTGTGGAGTTTCAATAGTTTAGGTACATCAGGGGCTCTCCAAACGCACATGACACCCGCAGACCAATCCATCAAAGTCTGCATTCCAAAACATCACTACTTCCCTTCCGAGCCCCGACGTGTGCCCATACAGTAGTTTTCTCCCACATATGAGGTATCAGCGTACTCAGGACAAATTGGACAACAACTTTTGGGGTCCAATTTCTCCTGTTACCCTTGGGAAAATAAAAAAATTGGAGACTAATTGATCATGTTTGTGGAAAAAATACGATTTTTTTATTTTTATGCCTGGGCATTATAAACTTCTGTGAAGCCCTTGGGGGTTCAAAGTGCTCACCACACATCTAGATAAGTTCCTCAGGGGGTCTAGTTTCCAAAATGGGGTCATTTGTGGGGGGTTTCCACTGTTTAGGTACATTAGGGGCTCTCCAAAGGCAACATGACACCCGCAGACCATTCCATCAAAGTCTGCATTCCAAAACGTCACTACTTCCCTTCCGAGCCCCGACGTGTCCCCATACAGTAGTTTTCTCCCACATATGGGGCTTCAGCGTACTCAGGACAAATTGGACAACAACTTTTGGGGTCCAATTTCTCCTGGTACCCTTGGGAAAATAAAAAAAATGGGGACTAAAAGATGATGTTTGTTGAAAAAATGCGATATTTTTATTTTCACGCCCGGTCGTTATAAACTTCTGTGAAGCCCTTGGGGTTTCAAAGTGCTCACCACACATCTAGATAAGTTCCTCAGGGGGTCTAGTTTCCAAAATGGGGTCATTTGTGGGGGGTTTCCACTGTTTAGGTACATTAGGGGCTCTCCAAAGGCAACATGACACCCGCAGACCATTCCATCAAAGTCTGCATTCCAAAACGTCACTACTTCCCTTCCGAGCCCCGACGTGTCCCCATACTGTAGTTTTCTCCCACATATGGGGCGTCAGTGTACTCAGGACAAATTGGACAACAACTTTTGGGGTCCAATTTCTCCTGGTACCCTTGGGAAAATAAAAAAAATGGGGACTAAAAGATGATGTTTGTGGAAAAAATACGATTTTTTTATTTTCACACCCGGGCGTTATAAACTTCTGTGAAGCACTGGGGGGTTCAAAGTGCTCACCACACATCTAGATAAGTTCCTTGGGGAATTCTAGTTTCCAAAATGGTGTCATTTGTGGGGGGTTTCCACTGTTTTGGTACATCAGGGGTTTTCCAATCGTGACATGGTGTCCGATCTCAATTCTAGCCAAAAACGTCAAATGGCGCTGCTTCCCTTCCGAGCTCTGCTATGCGCCCAAATAGTCATTTACACCCACATATGGGGTATCAGCGTACTCAGGACAAATTGCACAATAACTTCTAGGGTCCTGTTACTCTTGGAAAAATAAGAATTGAGGGTGAAAAGATCATTTTTGTGGAAAAAATATGATTTTTTAATTGTACGGCTGTATGTTATAAACTTCTGTGAAGCCCTTGGGGGTTCAAAGTTCTCACCACACATCTAGATATGTTCCTTGGGGGGTCTAGATTCCAAAATGGTGTCATTTGTGGGGGGTTTCCACTGTTTTGGTACATCAGGGGTTTTCCAATCGCGACATGGTGTCCGATCTCAATTCTAGCCAAAAACGTCAAATGGCGCTGCTTCCCTTCCGAGCTCTGCTATGCGCCCAAATAGTCATTTACACCCACATATGGGGTATCAGCGTACTCAGGACAAATTGCACAATAACTTTTAGGGTCCTGTTACCCTTGGAAAAATAAAAATTGGGGGTGAAAAGATCATTTTTGTGGAAAAAATATGATTTTTTAATTGTACCGCTGTACGTTATAAACTTCTGTGAAGCCCTTGTGGGTTCAAAGTTCTCGCCACATATCTAGATAAGTTCCTTGGGGGGTCTAGTTTCCAAAATGGGGTCATTTGCGGGGGTTTCCACTGTTTAGGTACATCAGGGGCTCTCCAAACGCGACATGGCGTCCGATCTGAATTCCAGCCAATTTTGCATTGAAAAAGTCAAACGGCGCTCCTTCCCTACTGAGCTCTGTCATGCGCCGAAACAGTGGTTCCCCCCCACATATCAGGTATCAGCGTACTCAGGACAAACTGCACAATACCTTTTGCAGTCCAATTTCTAATGTTACCCTTGGTAAAATAAAAAAAATGGGGACTAAAAGATGATGTTTGTTGAAAAAATGCGATATTTTTATTTTCACGCCCGGTCATTATAAACTTCTGTGAAGCACTGGGGGGTTCAAAGTGCTCACCACACATCTAGATAAGTTCCTCAGGGGGTCTAGTTTCCAAAATGGGGTCATTTGTGGGGGGTTTCCACTGTTTAGGTACATTAGGGGCTCTCCAAAGGCAACATGACACCCGCAGACCATTCCATCAAAGTCTGCATTCCAAAACGTCACTACTTCCCTTCCGAGCCCCGACGTGTCCCCATACTGTAGTTTTCTCCCACATATGGGGCGTCAGCGTACTCAGGACAAATTGGACAACAACTTTTGGGGTCCAATTTCTCCTGGTACCCTTGGGAAAATAAAAAAAATGGGGACTAAAAGATGATGTTTGTTGAAAAAATGCGATATTTTTATTTTCACGCCCGGTCGTTATAAACTTCTGTGAAGCACTGGGGGGTTCAAAGTGCTCACCACACATCTAGATAAGTTCAATAGAGGGTCTAGTTTCCAAAATGGGGTCACTTGTAGGGGGTTTCCACTGTTTAGGTACATCAGGGGCTCTCCAAAAGCAACATGACACCCGCAGACCATGCCATCAAAGTCTGCATTCCAAAACGTCACTACTTCCCTTCCGAGCCCCGACGTGTGCCCATACAGTAGTTTTCTCCAACATATGAGGTATCAGCGTACTCAGGACAAATTGGACAACAACTTTTGGGGTCCAATTTCTCCTGTTACCCTTGGGAAAATAAAAAAATTGGAGACTAATTGATCATGTTTGTGGAAAAAATACGATTTTTTTATTTTTATGCCTGGGCATTATAAACTTCTGTGAAGCCCTTGGGGGTTCAAAGTGCTCACCACACATCTAGATAAGTTCCTCAGGGGGTCTAGTTTCCAAAATGGGGTCATTTGTGGGGGGTTTCCACTGTTTAGGTACATTAGGGGCTCTCCAAAGGCAACATGACACCCGCAGACCATTCCATCAAAGTCTGCATTCCAAAACGTCACTACTTCCCTTCCGAGCCCCGACGTGTCCCCATACAGTAGTTTTCTCCCACATATGGGGCATCAGCATACTCAGGACAAATTGGACAACAACTTTTGGGGTCCAATTTCTCCTGGTACCCTTGGGAAAATAAAAAAAATGGGGACTAAAAGATGATGTTTGTGGAAAAAATACGATTTTTTTATTTTCACGCCCGGGCGTTATAAACTTCTGTGAAGCACTGGGGGGTTCAAAGTGCTCACCACACATCTAGATAAGTTCCTTGGGGGGTCTAGATTCCAAAATGGTGTCATTTGTGGGGGGTTTCCACTGTTTTGGTACATCAGGGGTTTTCCAATCGCGACATGGTGTCCGATCTCAATTCTAGCCAAAAACGTCAAATGGCGCTGCTTCCCTTCCGAGCTCTGCTATGCGCCCAAATAGTCATTTACACCCACATATGGGGTATCAGCGTACTCAGGACAAATTGCACAATAACTTTTAGGGTCCTGTTACCCTTGGAAAAATAAAAATTGGGGGTGAAAAGATCATTTTTTTGGAAAAAATATGATTTTTTAATTGTACCGCTGTACGTTATAAACTTCTGTGAAGCCCTTGTGGGTTCAAAGTTCTCGCCACATATCTAGATAAGTTCCTTGGGGGGTCTAGTTTCCAAAATGGGGTCACTTGCGGGGGTTTCCACTGTTTAGGTACATCAGGGGCTCTCCAAATGCGACATGGCGTCCGATCTGAATTCCAGCCAATTTTGCATTGAAAAAGTCAAACGGCGCTCCTTCCCTACTGAGCTCTGTCATGCGCCGAAACAGTGGTTCCCCCCCACATATCAGGTATCAGCGTACTCAGGACAAACTGCACAATAACTTTTGCAGTCCAATTTCTCCTGTTACCCTTGGTAAAATAAAAAAAATGGGGACTAAAAGATGATGTTTGTTGAAAAAATGCGATATTTTTATTTTCACGCCCGGTCTTTATAAACTTCTGTGAAGCACTGGGGGGTTCAAAGTGCTCACCACACATCTAGATAAGTTCCTCAGGGGGTCTAGTTTCCAAAATGGGGTCATTTGTGGGGGGTTTCCACTGTTTAGGTACATTAGGGGCTCTCCAAAGGCAACATGACACCCGCAGACCATTCCATCAAAGTCTGCATTCCAAAACGTCACTACTTCCCTTCCGAGCCCCGACGTGTCCCCATACTGTAGTTTTCTCCCACATATGGGGCGTCAGCGTACTCAGGACAAATTGGACAACAACTTTTGGGGTCCAATTTCTCCTGGTACCCTTGGGAAAATAAAAAAAATGGGGACTAAAACATGATGTTTGTTGAAAAAATGCGATATTTTTATTTTCACGCCCGGTCGTTATAAACTTCTGTGAAGCACTGGGGGGGTTCAAAGTGCTCACCACTAGTGTTGAGCATTCCGATACCGCAAGTATCGGGTATCGGCCGATACTTGCTGTATCGGAATTCCGATACCGACTTCCGATATTTTTTCAATATCGGAAGTCGGCATCGGAATCGGAAGTTCAAAGTTGATTGACAGCCTGACGTCATCATGATGCGCGGTGTGTGCGCATCATGATGCGCCGTCATTTCGGGCCTTCCGGGGTCTCTGCCGGCCTGCCGGGGGGCTGTGCCGGCCTGCCGGGGGGCTGTGTGGACTGCCCGGGGTCTGTACCGGCCTGCCGGGGGGCTGTGCCGGCCTGCCGGTGGTCTGTGCACCCTGTGGGGGTCTGTACCGGCCTGCCGGGGGGCTGTGCCGGCCTGCCGGGGGGCTGTGCTGATGTCCGGGGGTCTGTGCAAGCATCGTCCGATGGGACTACAAGTCCCATCTGGCGATGCCTGCTACCATGACAGTGATTGACACATTAGCCAATGATGGGACAGTAGTAGTCCCATCATCCGGCTAATGTGTTAAATGTTAAAAAAAAAAAAAAAAAATACTACATACATACTACATGCATGCTACATACATACTACATGCTACATACATACTACATACATACTACATACATACTACATACATACCACATATATACTACATACATAACACATATATACTACATACATACTACATATATTCTACATGCATGCTACATATATACTACATGCATGCTACATACATACTACATGCTACATACATACTACATACATACTACATGCATGCTACATACTACATGCTACATACATACTACATACATACTACATGCATGCTACATATATACTACATGCTACATACATACTACATATATACTACATGCATGCTACATACATACTACATGCATGCTACATACATACTACATGCTACATACATACTACATATATACTACATGCATGCTACATACATACTACATGCTACATACATACTACATATATACTACATACATACTACATACATACTACATGCATGCTACATACATACTACATGCTACATACATACTACATATATACTACATGCATGCTACATACATACTACATGCTACATACATACTACATATATACTACATACATACTACATACATACTACATGCATGCTACATACATACTACATGCTACATACATACTACATATATACTACATGCATGCTACATACATACTACATGCTACATACATACTACATATATACTACATACATACTACATACATACTACATTCATGCTACATACATACTACATGCTACATACATACTACATATATACTACATGCAAGCTACATACATACTACATGCTACATACATACTACATATATACTACATGCATGCTACATACATACTGCATGCTACATGCATGCTACATACATACTACATACATACTACATGCTACATACATACCACATATATACTACATACATACTACATACAATACATTCATACAATACATACATAGACATACAGTACATATAACATAGAGTAACATACTTACCAATACTTGTCACATTGTTCCCCGAAGCCATTGTCTTTTACGGAATAAATATTAACATAACAAACCACAAAAATACTCACCCACGATCCGAAGCAGTCCACGAGTGTGTCCCACGACGATCTTGGGTAGAGAACTGCAGCATCAGCTGTTGCTGCCGTTCTCTACGGGCTGCAGGAATCCAATGACGGAAGGTAGGTATCCTTCCGCACTGTATTCCTCCGCCACTTAAAAAAAAAAAAAGTCCCTAGTCTCACTTTATGCCATTGCTGCGTGGGAATTTCCCACACAGCAATGGCATAAAGTGAGACTAGGGACTTTTTTTTTTTTAAGTGGCGGAGGAATACAGTGCGGAAGGATACCTACCTTCCGTCATTGGATTCCTGCAGCCCGTAGAGAACGGCAGCAACAGCTGATGCTGCAGTTGTCTACCCAAGATCGTCGTGGGACACACTCGTGGACTGCTTCGGATCGTGGGTGAGTATTTTTGTGGTTTGTTATGTTAATATTTATTCCGTAAAAGACAATGGCTTCGGGGAACAATGTGACAAGTATTGGTAAGTATGTTACTCTATGTTATATGTACTGTATGTCTATGTATGTATTGTATGAATGTATTGTATGTAGTATGTATGTAGTATATATGTGGTATGTATGTAGCATGTAGTATGTATGTAGTATGTATGTAGCATGCATGTAGCATGCAGTATGTATGTAGCATGCATGTAGTATATATGTAGTATGTATGTAGCATGTAGTATGTATGTAGCATGTAGTATGTATGTAGCATGCATGTAGTATATATGTAGTATGTATGTAGCATGTAGTATGTATGTAGCATGCATGTAGTATGTATGTAGTATATATGTAGTATGTATGTAGCATGTAGTATGTATGTAGCATGCATGTAGTATATATGTAGTATGTATGTAGCATGTAGTATGTATGTAGTATGTATGTAGTATGTATGTGGTATGTATGTAGTATATATGTAGTATGTATGTAGCATGTAGTATGTATGTAGCATGCATGTAGTATATATGTAGTATGTATGTAGCATGTAGTATGTATGTAGCATATATGTAGTATGTATGTAGTATGTATGTAGCATGCATGTAGTATATATGTAGTATGTATGTAGCATATATGTAGTATGTATGTAGCATGTAGTATATATGTAGTATGCATGTTGCATGCATGTAGTATATATGTAGTATGTATGTTGCATGTAGTATGTATGTAGTATGTATGTTGCATGTAGTATATATGTAGTATGAATGTAGCATGTATGTAGTATGTAGTATGAATGTAGCATGTATGTAGTATGCATGTTGTATGTATGTAGCATGTAATTTTTTTTTTTTTTATTTTTTTTTACATTCAACACATTAGCCGGATGATGGGACTACTACTGTCCCATCATTGGCTAATGTGTCAATCACTGTCATGGTAGCAGGCATCGCCCGATGGGACTTGTAGTCCCATCGGACGATGCCTGCACAGACCCCCGAAGCCTGCACAGCCCCCCGGCAGGCCGGCACAGCCCCCCGGAGCCTGCACAGCCCCCCGGCAGGCCGGCACAGCCCCCCGGCAGGCCGGCACAGCCCACCGGAGCCTGCACAGCCCCCCTGGCAGGCCGGCACAGCCCCCCGGCAGGCCGGCACAGACCACCGGAGCTTGCACAGACCCCCTGGCAGGCCGGCACAGCCCCCGAAAGGCCCGTACAGACCCCAGAGAGGCTGTACAAGGGAAAAACAGGATTTTTCTTATTCCGATACCGGAAGTCCCATAGACTTGAATGGGACTTCCGGTATCGGAATCGGCGATACCGATACTTTTTTTTAAGATCGGCCGATCCATTCCGATCAGATACTTTGAAGTATCGGACGGTATCGCTCAACTCTACTCACCACACATCTAGATAAGTTCATTAGAGGGTCTAGTTTCCAAAATGGGGTCACTTGTAGGGGGTTTCCACTGTTTAGGTACATCAGGGGCTCTCCAAAAGCAACATGACACCCGCAGACCATGCCATCAAAGTCTGCATTCCAAAACGTCACTACTTCCCTTCCGAGCCCCGACGTGTGCCCATACAGTAGTTTTCTCCAACATATGAGGTATCAGCGTACTCAGGACAAATTGGACAACAACTTTTGGGGTCCAATTTCTCCTGTTACCCTTGGGAAAATAAAAAAATTGGAGACTAATTGATCATGTTTGTGGAAAAAATACGATTTTTTTATTTTTAACGCCTGGGCGTTATAAACTTCTGTGAAGCACTGTGGGGGGTTCAAAGTGCTCACCACACATCTAGATAAGTTCCTTGGGGGGTCTAGATTCCAAAATGGTGTCATTTGTGGGGGGTTTCCACTGTTTTGGTACATCAGGGGTTTTCCAATCGCGACATGGTGTCCGATCTCAATTCTAGCCAAAAACGTCAAATGGCGCTGCTTCCCTTCCGAGCTCTGCTATGCGCCCAAATAGTCATTTACACCCACATATGGGGTATCAGCGTACTCAGGACAAATTGCACAATAACTTTTAGGGTCCTGTTACCCTTGGAAAAATAAAAATTGGGGGTGAAAAGATCATTTTTGTGGAAAAAATATGATTTTTTAATTGTACCGCTGTACGTTATAAACTTCTGTGAAGCCCTTGTGGGTTCAAAGTTCTCGCCACATATCTAGATAAGTTCCTTGGGGGGTCTAGTTTCCAAAATGGGGTCACTTGCGGGGGTTTCCACTGTTTAGGTACATCAGGGGCTCTCCAAACGCGACATGGCGTCCGATCTGAATTCCAGCCAATTTTGCATTGAAAAAGTCAAACGGCGCTCCTTCCCTACTGAGCTCTGTCATGCGCCGAAACAGTGGTTCCCCCCCACATATCAGGTATTAGCGTACTCAGGACAAACTGCACAATAACTTTTGCAGTCCAATTTCTCCTGTTACCCTTGGTAAAATAAAGAAAATTGAACCTGAAGTATTTTTTTTGTGAAAAAAAAGTTAAATGTTCATTTTTTTTTTAATATTCAAAAAATTCCTATGATGCACCTAAAGGGTTAATAAACTTCTTGAATGTGGTTTTAAGCACCTTAAGGGGTGCAGTTTTTAGAATGGTGTCACTTTTGGGTATTTTCTATCATATAGACCCCTCAAAGTGGCTTCAAATGTGATGTGGTCCCTAAAAATAAAATGGTGTTGCAAAAATGAGAAATCGCTGGTCAATTTTTAACCCTTATAACTTCCTAATAAAAAAAAATTTTGGTTCCAAAATTGTGCTGATGTAAAGTAAACATGTGGGAAAGGTTATTTATTAAGTTTTTTGTGTGCCGTATTGCTGTGATTTAAGGGCATAAAAATTCAAAGTTGGAAAATTGCAAAATTTTCAAAATTTTTGCCAAATTTCTGTTTTTTTCACAAATAAACGCAAGTTATTTGAATGCAATTTTACCACTAACATGAAGTACAATATGTCATGAGAAAACAGTGTCAGAATCACCGGGATCCATTGAAGCGTTTCAGAGTTATGACCTCATAAAGGGACAGTGGTCAGAATTGTAAAAATTGGCCCGGGAGTTAATGTGCAAACCACCCTTGGTAGTGAAGGGGTTAAAAAGGCATTGTCCAGTAATGGACAACCCCTTCAAGATAGCACTGTCAAACAGTGCCAAACAATAATGTCATCATTCCAAGTCATTATAATATGGAGTTATTAAGGGGAATCTGTTAGCAGGCATTTGCTATGTAATCTGAGGAAAGCATGAGATAGGGGTTAAAACACAGATTTCAGTGATGTGTCACTTATCAGGCTTTGTGTGGTTGTTTACTGACAGTGATGCTTTTAACATGAGGACAACATTGCTGTGACTAAAGGCCCCGTTACACATAGCGATTTCCCAGCAAACCCACCAACGATCCAACATGGATGGGATCGCTGGGACATCGTTAGGCTGATCACTGGTGAGCTGTCACATAGACAGCCCCTCCAGCAATCAGGAACAGTGAGCAAGCTGGTTTCTAACGTAAATATCGGGTATCCAGGAGCCGCGGCTCTTGGATACCCACTGTTTACTTTGGAAACCGGCGTACACGATGGTTTCCAAGGTAAACATCGGGTATCTAAGAGCCGCGCTGCTCCTGGATACCCGCTGTTTACCTTGCAAACCAGCGTGTACGCCGGTTTCCAAGGTAAACAGCGGGTATCCAAGAGCCGCAGCTCCTGGATACCCGATATTTACGTTAGAAACCAGCTTGCTCACTGTTCCTGATTGCTGGAGGGGCTGTCTATGTGACAGCTCACCAGTGATCAGCCTAACGATGTCCCAGCGATCCCATCCATGTTGGATCGCTGGTGGGATTGCTGGGAAATCGCTATGTGTAACGGGGCCTTTAGTCACAGCAATGTTGTCCTCATGTTAAAAGCATCACTGTCAGTAAACAACCACACAAAGCCTGATAAGTGACATTAGAATCCAGCTTCCAGCGTCGCTGATCGCTGGTCTCTCGCTGCCACATGCAGCGATGCGTGCTGGCCAGCGGAGACCAGCGATCAAAAAATGGCCCAGGACGATCGAGCACGATCAGCGATACCCGGCAGGGGGGCCAGTCGCTGATCCCCGTCACACACAGCGATCTCGCTGGTGAGATCGCTGTGGCGTCACAAAATCAGCGATCTCGCTGTGTTTGACGGGGCCTTAAGCTGCCTGTTGACAAGCAGTCCTCCCACACTCCCTCCTGTGATAAGCAGCTCACTGTCAATAGACAATGCACATAGAGAGCCTGTTGTGGGGGAGGGGGAGACTTTTTTCAGCTCTGTATCATGCTGCATTTAAGAACACTGATCGTGTCACAATCGCTGCCCCCAGTAAACTGATAAATCGTTGGATTCAGGGTCTCTTTTCATACATCATGCTACTCTCACATGGAGTACCAAAAGTCTGGTGACTGATTCCTTTTAAATAGCTGTGCTAAAATGGGGAAAAAAATTGTACCATGCAGAGCTCATGTTAGTACACCATAAAGTGTACAAATAATAGTACAGTGCATTACTATGCCATAAATGCCATAAAGTGCTCCAATAAAAGGAGCAATATAACGACTTCCACATTATGCTGACATTCACTTCACAAACATACCACAGTTAGGTGGCCAATAATACTGTGCTAACATACAGTAAGTGTCATAGATAGCTTGGGAATATTAAATTGTGATCCTAGGATAGCGCATAGTAGGAAAATAAAGTAAGTCTTGAATACTGCATACTGTATAATGTAAAAGTTACAAGATAAGAAACCTTTCTATTACTACTGTACTCTGCAAGGTAACATGGTGAGTGAATAAAGGGACTTTCCTGAAATATCTGGGTCAAAGAAAAGAATGAGATATTTATATATTTGACAAGTGCCTATTTTATGAGAGGCAGAACCTCCAAGAAGCAATCAACAGTTACACACAAGATCCTGATGGGGACCAGAGCTGTGAACATAGTCTTTATATCTGTGTCTAGCTAAGTGTAGGGCATGTCATTGAGGTGAAAAGTAGGCCAATGTCAGAGAAAAGGCTGAAGTTTCTAGTTCAGATCTGGCTGACAGCTTGGTATGCCATATAATAAAATGTGTCATTTATGTTGACAAGTAAGTGCGGCATGATTTTTTCTGCCACTCAGTGGTTTACAGAATTTTGCAGGTCACACAGTTCTTAAAAAAAAAATTTCATTCTGAAGATATAATAACTATTTCATACCCGTCCTCATAATTCGCACATTCCAATAAAGAAGTTCAGCCATTTAAGTTTTATTTTATTGTTAATATTAAAGCATTTAATACTGATATTGTTTTCAAAGCAAATATAATAGTCAGTCATTCTAGATCTAAAGGAGTTGCAGTCTGTTTCCCAGGGTAGGATAAAGATGACAAATGCATTTTTTCTCATTCCAGGCATTCAAGAATTCTAACAGGGAATATTTGAGAATTTCAGGTACTGATTAGTTTCTTTCATTAAAATGACAGAACAATAATGATAAATGAATCTTTGGAAATTCGAATTTACTAGCTTTGTCAAATTTGTTCTGAAAATTAGATTTACAGGTACAGTAT
Organism: Dendrobates tinctorius; assembly: GCF_039654945.1. NCBI lineage: Eukaryota > Metazoa > Chordata > Amphibia > Anura > Dendrobatidae > Dendrobates > Dendrobates tinctorius. Next base: position 8,396,813 of record NW_027361730.1, on the reverse strand, counting down.
TTTTTGGATTATAATACGCACTTTTTTCCCAAAAAATTTTGGGGAAAAATGGGGGTGGATCTTATAATGTGAATATAGCTTACCGGCCGCGGTGGAGCAGGGTCTTAGGGCCGCTGCTGTAGGAGGCAAGAGTGGAGCGTTGCTGCAGGCCAGAAGCTGAGATGAGGGGATGTTCGGATGTGTGCCGCTGCAGGTGTTCAGTGGTGCGGGGGTTCTGCCAACATTTTGTGAAAGCCCAGAGCCTCCACACTTACATGGTTTACTGTGCAGTGGACTCTGGGAAAATGTCTGCCAGGACATGCGCAGATGGAGATCTCAGCCCCAAGATCTTGAGGGATGAGATCTCAGCGCTGAGAGTGCGTTAGAGTGCATTCACACATTTGAGTGAAATGTCCAAGTGCTGGACCCAAAAATTGTCATAGATTCATTCACATGCAATGAAAATCATGGTTTCAAGAATGAAAGTTACAAATTTAAGAACATATCCTATTCTAGTGTGATGTTGTGGATCAGAATATGACATACTCAGGGGGCCCTTGTGTTGCCTGTTTGAAAAATCAGGCAGAATACTGACATTCACATGGATATGAGAATATACCCTTATGTTGTAACATGATCTCACTATCCAGATTCCCCATAAAATGGCTACTGCATTTCCTGCTTCTGTTTTTATACAGGCTATGATTGTTACTACTGATAGGCTGTGCTCTACCTTGTGAATAGATAGCTGCAAGGCATTATTGTGAAGTCCATCTGAGTCATGTGGCTCTTCTCTGGCTGATTAAATCTTCTGAAATGTGTAACATAGTGGTGGACATTTTAAGCAATTCACAAAGCAAATTGCATTTCTGTTGAATTGATTTCACCAAATTCCTAGAAATTCCACATGAATTCGATTTGACTACAATCTATTAGCACACCTGTAGAGCACATACATTTTCTCTATGGAGAATCAAGGCACGTTAGAGTTCAGTGAAAACTGATTTGGGAAACTTATTGTCCCTGAATTAAAGGGGCATGTGCTCCAGGTGATACTTGCATGTAAGTATTCTTCTTGGAGAAATGAGAGAGGAATGACAAGCTCACAGAGGTCATATTTCACAATGAAAGCATGTATTTAGTAAGGAGGACTGACAGGTCTTCTTCAATTGCTCTATATCAGTCTTCTGAATTATAAAGCTGGTTCATAATTGACTATAGTAATCAAATAAAACAAATAGTTATGAGCAAATGTGCTAAGGTGTTATCTGAGCATGCTCGTGTGTTCAGTGTGCTTGAATGAAATGTTTGTGTCCCGACGGACTTGCAAGTATGAGGACCCTTGACATTGGGTGGCGAGCTTATCTATTTTGGCCAAAATATCAACCAATACCTCATTTATTGTATTTATCATATGCATTAATTTTTTCGTCTTTTATTGAACTTTTTATCATTTTTTGTAGGATGCAGCTAGGCCCCTTTTGCTGGCTTGGTGTCTCTCATCTTCCTCTTGACAATACACCAAAGATTCTCTATGGGGTTAAGGTCAGGTGAGTTTGCTGGCCAATCAAACACAGTGATACTGTTGTTTTTAAACCAGGTATTGGTACTTTTGGCAGTGTGGACAGGCGCCAAGTCCTGCTGGAGAATGAAATTTCCATCTTGAAAAAGCTTGTTGGCAGAGGGAAGCATAATGTGCTCTAAAATTTCCTGGTAGACGGCTGAGCTGACTTTGGTCTTGATAAAACACAGTGGACCCACACCAGCAGATGACATGGCTCCCCAAACCATCACTGATTGTGGAGACTTCACACTAGACCTCAAGCAGCTTGGATTGTGTGTCTCGCCACCCTTCCTCCAGACTCTGGGACCTTGATTTCCAAATGAAATGCAAAATTTACTTTCATCTGAAAACACCACCTTGAACAACTGACCAACAGTCCAGTTTCTTTCTCCTTGGCCCAGGTAAGACACTTCTGGCGTTGTCTATTGGTCATGAGTGGCTTGACACAAGGAATGCGACACTTGTAGCCCATGTCCTGGATATGTCTGTGTGTGGTGGCTCTTGAAGCAATGACTCCAGCAGCAGACCATTCTATGTGAATCTCCCCCAAATTTTTGAATGTCCTTTTCTTAACAATCCTTTCAAGGCTGCGGTTATCCCGGTTGCTTATACACTTTTTCTACCACACTTTTTCCTTCCACTCAACTTTCCATTACTATGCTTGGATACAGCACACTGTGAACAGCCTCCTTGTGGAGTGTGTCAGTGACTGCCTTCTGGACATCTGTCAAGTCAGCAGTCTTCCCATTGATTGTGGAGCCTACTGAAACACACAAGGGACCTTTTTAAACACTTAGGCCTCTTTCACACATCAGGTTTTCGCCGTCAGGCGCGATCCGGCGCTTTTGACAGAAACCGGATCCGGCGAAATGCAATGCCGGATCCGGTTTCCCCCCCATTGACTTGCATTTGCGCCGGATCGCGCCGGATGGCCATGCGTTTCATCCGGTTTTCGCCGGATCCGGCAATGTGTCGCGATCCGGCGTCTGGAAAAAACGGCTACTGTAACGTTTTTTGTCTCCTGCGAAAAAGCCGGACACGCCGTATCCGGCGCGTCCGGCTTTTTCACACAATGAAAGCCTATGAGCGCCGCAATGCGCCTGATCCGGCGAAAGCCGGATCCGGTAGCCGTATACGGTTTTTTTGGTCTGAGCATGCTCAGTAGCTCTGCCCACAAGACATATATAAAAGCAAGACAGTGGGACCCACAGCCACACCCAACATGCCACCCAAGAAAGCAACCAAGCGCAGCAGGAGAAGGCAGGAGACCACTGCAGCACCATCAGCACCACCACCACCCCAAATGGAGCAGCAAATGGAACATGCTGAGGAGGGGAGGCCAGCAGCAGATGAGAGACGGTAATTATCAAATCCCCCATTCCTCCAAACTAGGGCTATTGAATATCAAGATATTCATTGGCCCTTTGTTTCTCTTTATTCAACAGCCGCCCAATAGATGCAGCAGCAGCAGCAGCAGCAGCTGGAACACCACCCACAGGCATGGAGTGTGGCCACCAGGAAGACAGCACATCATCTTCTGGGAGCCCTCCCTCGCATCGTCAGCGTTTGACGGTAAGTTTTTATTTCCAAAATCCATCATCTCTGTAATATATGTCTATTCATTGCCTTTTATTTCAAAACAGGATTCACAAGATGAAGAGGAGCTCCCAGAAGAAGAAGGAAGGGGTGGACAGACACTTGGAGTGGGCTCAAAATTGGTAAGTTTTTTGCATCAAACACAACATCACACTACACACAACACATAGAAAACAATGTTCTGCAGACCACACACAGCAAACAAATGCCTACATCCAAAGACATAACATTTTTTGTTTTCTTCTCTAGTCTTCCCAATCTGGTGCTCGGCCAAGAGGTCCTCGCAGGGTCGTCGGCGACAGCAACGCGGCGGTCACCAGCGTGTAAGTATAAATATTTTTGCTTTGTTTTTTTGCACTTTTTATTTCATTTCTTTTGTGGAGGCTAATTATGTTATTTTTGTCTTTTGCATGGCAGCACTATCTCCTACCCAGCAGATGCATGTAATGCATTCGTGCCACGGTGCTCTACAGCAGGTTACATCCCAACCTCCACCTCCCACCACTGTAGTTCCTCCACCTGCACCCCCTCCAGCCACTTTCCATCCTCCCCCTCCTATTACATCTGCACCCCCTCCAGCCACTTTCCATCCTCCCCCTCCTATTACATCTGCACCCCCTCCAGCCACTTTCCATCCTCCCCCTCCTATTACATCTGCACCCCCTCCAGCCACTTTCCATCCTCCCCCTCCTATTACATACCAGCAACCTCACCAGTACCAGCAACCTTCCCAGTACCAGCAACCTCCCCAGTACCAGACATCTCCCCACTTCCAGCAACCTGCCCCGTACCAAACTCCTTCCCCGTACCAAACTCCTTCCCCGTACCAAACTCCTTCCCCATACAACTTTCCATCAACATCATCTGCTCCTACAGTCCCTGCCCAACCCTCCACTCCACCGCCCACCACCTCTTCTGCCTCCCACATGTCCACCCATTCTGTAGCTTTTTCCACACCATCACCTCTAACTGTACCTTCCCCACCACGATCCCAGTCCTCTCTCCACACTCCCATTGTCGAAGTGTCCCGCAGCCCCTCCAGCAGTATTTCCACCCCACACTACACCGAGTTATAAAGTTTTTTTTGTAATAAAAATGCCCATTTGGTTGGTTTCAAACCTTTATTAAAAAAGTTTTTTTAACTTTAAAAACAGTTTACACAAAAAACAATATTTTAAATAAAAGTTAAATTATTGTTTACACTGGTTGTCTGTCATTTCTTTCTGCGGCGAAATATGTTTAAAAAAAAGGTTAAATACAGGGTATTTAAAAGGTAAAAAGGTATTCAAAACCAGGTATATAACTGTGGGTAAATTTTAGCTTTTTGCCACAGTTGTGTTCCTGGTTGTGTTTGAAGCAAAGTATTTCACCTGAAAAGTTGTGTTTATTGTTGGTGATTTCCTAACAATGAACACAACTTTTGTTAAAAGGTGAAATACTTTGCATAAAACACAACCAGGTACACACCTGTGGCCTAAAGCTAAAAATAGTAAGACCATGACAAGATAGCCAGCTTTGGTTGGCAAAGGTATATACTGTTGGTCCAGAAGGTACACAAGTTTGGTTAGGGCACAAATCTTTCACACTCTGTCATCCTGCCAGTGTACTCTGCCTTGAGGTGACATAAAGTATAGTGCAAAATTGTCCCTCATTACTGAAACCGTCACAGAACTTCTAGTGGTAATATTTCCAATGACAACATCCATCTTCGCCAGTAACTTGCTCTTCTCTCCAACCTGCACTTTCTCCTCTACAACCTGTCAAAGAAGGGCTGTAGGAACATGCTATATATAGTTTTCCAGTAGCCAATCCCGTTCGGAAGGCCACAAGGGTCAATTTTAAAAACCAGATCCGGCGTAATCCGTCGAAAAACGGATAGAAAAACGGATGAACCGGATGAGACGGATCCGGTTTTGTCTGTCAAGAACAAGACGGATCCGGCAGAAAACCGGATCCGGCACATCAGGTTTTACAAAACATTTGCCGGATCCGGCATTCCGGCACGACGCCGGATCGCGCCTGACGACGAAAACCTGATGTGTGAAAGTAGCCTTAGGAAGTCTTTGCAGTTTTTTGCTAATTATTTTCATGGATTGTAAGCCATAATCATTAATATTAGCAGAAATAAACACTTGAAAAAGATCTCTCTGTTTTGTAATGACTATATAATATGAGTTTCACTTTTTGAATTGAAGAACTGAAATAAATTAGCTTTTTTGATGATATTCTAATTTTGCAAGAAGCACTTGTATTATTCGAGCACGCTGAGGACACTCGGAAAGCACACAAGCATGCTCTGATAACACCTTATCTGAGCACATTCGCTCATCACTAAAAACAAACAAAAAATGCATCAAAATTACAGTTTTTGCTTGAATTAATGTTTAAACAAATTTTATTCTACTATATATCGGAAAAAGTATCAAAATATATTTACGCGAATGAGCATAAATTTCAAGCTGTGCACAAGTTTAATCTACCACTGGAAACATGGTTTTATGCTAGACTCCCTGCCAATCAATGGTCACAATAATGTCTATGATATATGTAATAAATCAAACCTCTACACACTAATAGGGCTATAGATCTATGCGCAGCATAAATTGTGTCCTACATTCCTACCTAAATATTTGATGAACAGATCCCTGGTGTATTTATTACCCTAGAAAGCTCCTGGAAATTTATCTAAAGAAGATATTCAGCCATTTCTGTTCGGGTTAATAATATCTCCCCCAACCCTTAAACAAGTGTGCTCCCTTTCATGTCACGCTTTAATCCATATGTGGATTAATGAAGCAATTCATCTAGTGAACGAAGAAGCTTTCTAATCAAAACTTACTTTGTTAAAATGAAATTGCCATTTTTCAATATGCAACTTCATCACTGCGCTGCTATTCATAAGGGACTGGCCTGAATCCCGACCCACGGAGATACCTCTAAAGGTTAACCTTCTATTTCACTATAATTATCGAGCTCCATAAATAATTGGTCTGTTCTAATCATAATAAAAACACGAGAAAATATAACTTGATTGTTTTTTATGTGCCTCTTGATGACATAGATTCATTGAATGACTTTACAATGCTGTTGCTGTAATAATATTTTTACGGTGAAAAATTTACTTGGACTGAAAATTAAAATTCAGTTTAAGGCCAATAACATGGCTATTTAGTTAGCATAGAATAATTTGGAGTCAGAAATAAAAAAAATTGCTCTAAAGAAAATATATTTAATATATACAGTCTTGTCTAAATTTTTGGTTTTTGAAACTGAAAAGTTTGCTCCTTCAGTGTTTTTAGATCTTTTAGTCAGATGTTTCTCTCACTACTTTTTTTTGGGGATTATAAGATACACTTCCCAGGGTCGCTGCTGGTGATGATAGTAGAAGGTGGTGTTCAGGGTGTGGGGTCTCCGCCGTCATTTTGTGAAATCTGGGAGCAGCTGCACTTTGCAAAGAGGTGGACTTGGGAAAAATGGCCGCCGGAGGTGGCGCATGCGCAGGTTGAGCTCTCAACACTGAGATCTCATCTCCGAGATCTCATTTGTGCATGAAACGCCTCTGGAGGCCATTTTCCCACAGCTCACTGCATTAAAACGCATGGAAAGTGCGGGGGCTCCAGCTTCCAGGCTTAAACAAAATGTAAGTCGAGCCTCCGCACCGCTGAACACTACCTCCTACCAGCCCGGGGCCCGCAGCATTGCCCCACTCCTACCTCCGCCGAACAACACCTCCTACCAGCCTGGGGCCTGCAGCATCTCCTGTCTGCACCACCACCAGCTTCCTGCAGCAGCAGCCCTGCCACCTGGGTTCCCGCTTCACCATTGCTGCCCACCAGGTAACCTACCATGAAAGTGGATTATAATCTACTGCATTTTATAATTTGGTTCATATTAACCCCTTTACTCCCAAGAGTGGTTTGCATGTTAATGCCCGGGCCAATTTTTACAATTCTGACCACTGTCCCTTTATGAGGTAATAACGCTGGAACGCTTCCATGGATCCCAGTGATTATGACATTGTTTTCTCGTGACATATTGTACTTAATGTTAGTGGTAAAATTTCATTCATATAAATGGAAATTTGGCGAAAATGTTGAAAATTTTGCAATTTTTCAACTTTGAATTTTTATGCTCTTATATCACAGAGATACGGCACACAAAAAACTTAATAAGTAACATTTCTCACATATTTACTTTACATCAGCACAATTTGGGAACCAAAATTTTTTTGGGTTAGGAAGTTATAAGGGTTAAAAGTTGACCAGCAATTTCTCATTTTTACAACACCATTTTATTTTTAGGGACTACATCACATTTGAAGTCACTTTGAGGGGTCTATATGATAGAAAATACCCAAAAGTGACACCATTCTAAAAACTGCACCTCTCAAGGTACTCAAAACCAGATTCAATGAGTTTATTAACCCTTCAGGTGCTTCACAGGAATTTTTTGAATGTTTAAAAAAATTGAACATTTAACTTTTTTTCACAAAAAAAATTACTTCAGGCTCAATTTTTTTATTTTACCAAGGGTGACCGGAGAAATTAGACTGGAAAAGTTATTGTGCAATTTGTCCTGAGTACTCTGATACCTGATATGTGGGGGGTAACCACTGTTTGGGTGCATGGCAGAGCTCGGAATGAAAGGAGCGCCGTTTGACTTTTTCACTGCAAAATTGGCTGGAATTCAGATCGGATGCCATGTCACGTTTGGAGAGCTTCTGATGTGCCTAAACAGTGGAAAACCCCCTCAAGTGACCCCATTTTGGAAACTAGACCACCCAAGGAACTTATCTAGATATGTGGTAAGCACTTTGAACCCCCAAGGGCTTCACAGAAGTTTGTAACATACAGCCGTACAATTAAAAAATCATATTTTTCCACAAAAATGATCTTTTCACCCCCAATTTTTATTTTTCCAAGGGTAAGAGGACCCCAAAAGTTATTGTGAAATTTGTCCTGAGTACGCTGATACCCCACATGTGGGGGTAAACCACTATTTGGGTGCATGGCAGAGCTCGGAAGGGAAGCAGCTGGCTGGAAATGAGATTGGACGTCATGTCGCGTTTGGAAAGCCCCTGATGTGCCAAAACAGTGGAAATCCCCCAATTCTAACTCCAACCCTAACCCCAACACACCCCTAACCCTAATCTCAGCCCTAACCCTAGCCCTAACTCTAACCCTATTGGGAAAATGGAAATAAATACATTTTTTTTCAATTTTATTATTTTTCCCTAACTAAGGGGGTGATAACGGGGGGTTTGACTTACTATTTATGGTGGGTTTTTATGATTGGCAGCTGTCGCACGCTAAAAGACGCTTTTTATTAGAAAAATAGTTTTTGCATCACCATATTTTGAGAGCTATAATTTTTCCATATTTTGACCCACCGAGTCATGTGAGGTCTTATCTTTTGTGGGATGAGTTGATGTTTTTATTGGTACCATTTTCGGGCATGTAACATTTTTTGATCGCTTTTTATTCTGATTTTTGGGACGCAGAATGAACAAAAACCAGCATTTCATAAATATCTTTTGGGGGGTGCGTTTACACTATTTTTCCCTCCTCATTTAAGCATGCCATCATACATCCACTACTTAAAAAACCATCCCTCGACCAAAACTGTGCCGCTAACTATAGACCTGTCTCTAATCTTCCCTTCATCTCTAAACTCCTGGAACGCCTGGTCCACTCCCGTCTTATCCGCTATCTCTCAGAAAACTCTGTTCTCGACCCTCTCCAATCCGGTTTCCGCTCTTTACACTAAACTGAAACTGCCCTCATTAAAGTCTCTAATGATCTGCTAACAGCTAAATCAAATGGTCATTACTCCATGCTAATTCTCTTGGATCTCTCTGCAGCATTCGACACTGTGGATCATCAGCTCCTCCTCACTATGCTCCATTCCATTGGCCTCAAGGACACCGTTCTCTCCTGGTTCTCCTCCTATCTCTCCGACCGCTCCTTTACTGTTTCTTTTGCCGGTTCCTCCTCCTCTCACCTTCCCCTTACTGTTGGGGTTCCTCAAGGATCAGTTCTAGGCCCCCTCCTCTTCTCCTTGTACACTGCCCCTATTGGTCAAACAATCAGTAGATTTGGTTTCCAGTACCATCTCTATGCTGATGACACCCAATTATACGCTTCTTCTCCTGACATCACGCCAGCCTTTCTAGAAAACACTGGCGATTGTCTAAACACTGTGTCTAATATCATGTCCTCACTATATCTGAAACTGAACCTGTCAAAGACTGAACTCCTGGTGTTTCCTCCCGCTACTAATGTACCTATACCCGACATTGCTATTTCTGTGTGTGGTTCCACTATTACTCCCCAGCAACATGCCCGCTGTCTTGTGGTCATACTTGATTCCGAGCTTTCCTTTGCCCCCCACATTCGATCACTGGCTCGCTCTTGTCATCTGCACCTCAAAAACATTTCTAGAATTCGACCTTTTCTTACTTTTGACTCTGCAAAAACTCTTACTGTTTCTCTTATTCATTCTCGTCTCGACTATTGTAACTCTCTTCTAATCGGTCTCCCTCTTACCAAACTCTCCCCTCTCCAATCTGTCTTGAATGCTGCAGCCAGGATCATATTCCTCACCAATCGTTACACCGATGCCTCTACCTTGTGCCAGTCATTACACTGGCTACCCATCCACTCCAGAATTCAGTATAAACTTATTACCCTCACCCACAAAGCCCTCCATGGCTCAGCACCACCCTACATCTCCTCCCTTGTTTCAGTATACCACCCTACCCGCGCCCTCCGTTCTGCTGATGACCTGAGGTTAGTATCCTCAATAGTCAGAACCTCCCACTCCCGTCTCCAAGACTTTACACGTGCCGCGCCAATTCTTTGGAATGCACTTCCCAGGTCAATACGATTAGTCCCCAATCCCCACAATTTTAAGCGTGTCCTGAAAACGCATTTATTCAGACTGGCCTATCGCCTCAACACATTAACCTAACCTATCCCTGTGTGGCAGAGCCAAAAGTTTTACCATAACCAGGTTCCCAGCATCATGTTCCCACATGCTTTATGCATCCATTAGCCCTCTGTGTCTGTACTGTTACACACTTAACATTATGGCTGGTCCATACAATCAGGGCAACTGTTACCACCCACCTTTCGTGTCTACCTCTTTCCTCATAGACTGTAAGCTTGCGAGCAGGGCCCTCACTCCTCTTGTTATTTGTTATAATCTACTGTATGTGATTATTGTTATGCTGTAATGTCTATTGTCTGTACAAATCCCCTCTGAAATGTAAAGTGCTGCAGAATATGTCGGCGCTATAAAAATAAAATTTATTATATTATTATTATTATTACACTGTTCCATGTGTGGTAAAACTGATAAGGTGGTTTTATTCTTTGGGTCAGTACAGTTACAGTGATACCTCATTTATGTCGTTTTTTATGTTTTGGCGCTTTTATTCAATGAAAACAATTTTATATAAAAAAAAAAATAATTATTTGTGCATCGCTTTATTTTGTGAGCTATAACTTTTTTAGTCTTTTGCTGATGACACTGTGTGGCAGCTTATTTTTTGCGGGACAAGATGACGTTTTTAGCGGTACCATGGTTATTTATATCCGTCTTTTTGATCGCGCGTTATTGCACTTTTTGGTCAGCGGTATGAAAATAAAGCATTATTTTTTGCTTCGTTTTTTATTTTTATTTTTTAAGGGGTTCGCTAAAGGGGTTAACTAATGGGACAGTTTTATAGGGCGGGCCGTTACGGATGCGGCGACACAAAATATGTGTACTTTTATTGTTTTTTTTTTTTTCAAAAAATGAATTTATTAGGGAATTTTTTTTTTTAATTTATTTAGCGATTTTTTTATAAATTATTTTTGCATTTTTTTTAACTTTATTACACTGTCCCATGGGGGACATCACTGTCATGTGACAGATCGCTGTGACAGATAAGCGATCTGACACAGGCGCTGCACAGGCTTCCTAATGCCTGCGCTCTGCAGGCAGTGAGGAAGCCAGCTCACTGCAGGCCCCCGAAGGTCCCCGCCGCCATATTGGATCCGGGGACCTGCAGGGAAGGAGGCCCCCGCAGCAGTGCTGTACATCGCGCTGCTGCGGGGGTCTCAGGGAAGCACGGAGGGAGCCCCCTCCCTGCCAATGCTCCCCTAAACCCCCAGTACACTGCGATCATGTTTGATCGTAGTGTGCCAGGGGTTAACGTGCTGGTTGTCAGCTGTGATAAGAAGCCGACACCCGGCCGCGATCAGCAGCGCTCCCCACCGGGGGTGCCACTGATCGCTATGACGTACTATTCCGTTCTTGGGACTTAGGTCCCAGGTCACATGGACGGAATAGTACATCTAATGTAGAAAAGGGGTTAAAATCCACAAAATATGGTATAAGTATTTCATGATTTTTTTAAACTTTTATTGTCAATTACATCAGATAGTTTATACAAAGACTGAATATTTACAGTGTTGACCCTTATTTTTCAAGGCTTCAACTTTTTGTTGTAGCATGCTGGAAATAAGCTTCTGGCCAAATCCTGACTTATTGCCACACTATCTTGTCTATTCAGCGCCTGCAGTTTATCACAATGTCTGTGTTTTTCTTTTTCCATCCACTTGAGGATTGACTACAGGATCTCAATGTGTTTGAGATCCAGGGAGATTTCTAGTTATGGACTTTGTTGTCATTTTTGCTTGATGTACACAATCATGCTGGAAAAAACATTCTTCATAACTAAATTGCTCCTGGATGGTTGGGAGAAGTTTCTCTTCAAGACTGTTTAGATACCATTCTTTATTCATGACAGTTTTCTTAGGCATGGCATCCCTTTATAGAGCTGTGCATTCCATCTATATAGCTTTCCATAGAAAGTGTTGAAACAGACAGATTTTGGTCCTGCTCGTCCCTGGTCTTTTTTGAGGCCTGCTGTTGGAGACCATCCTGACTAGGCACACATTGTCATGGTAGGATGACTTTTAGGCTATGTGCCCACATTGCTTTTTTGATGCAGAATATTCCTGAGCAGAAACGGACACCCTCTTCCCGGGAAAACACATGCGTTTTATGAAGCGCTTTTGTAAGCGTTTTTGATGCTTTTGTTAAGCGTTTTAGCATGCGTTTTCCTATGCGTTTTTGCAATACAATTGTGTGTATGTAGAAACACACGCGTTTCTGCAAAATTAATGAACATGCTGCGTTTCTTTCCGCTAAGCGTTTCCGCAGCGGAAAAAAATGCACCATTAGCACATGTGCGGATTCAATTATGATTACATTGGATGCTTTTCTTAAGTGTTTCCGCGGCAGAAACGCGCGTCTAAAAGTGCTGCGGAAACACTTAAAAAACGCAACGTGGGCACACAGCCTCACACTCTTATAAAAAAAAAATAGTATCAACTAAGTACTCTATTTTATTTAAATGTGCTGCTACTATTTAATTGACATTTACTTCTATTATTTATGTATTTACAGTACTTACTGCGGGTTATTTGCTCATTTGTTTTTTATCCTAGGTTCTGTCAGTAAAATGGTCATAGTGTAAATGTGCATCTACACATTGCATTTATATCAACATTAATGCAGGTCAATTTTTTCGGTTTTGCTTTAGTTATCACTTTTGCCTTGAGACATGGTGCTCACTCATGCTGAAAAAAGCTTTGTTCATCACCAAATTGCTCCTGGAATATTGGAAAAAGTTGCTCTTGGAGGATGTTTAGATACCATTCTGTATTCATGGCAGTGTTCTTAGGCAAAATTGTGATTTTTTTTTTTTTTTAATGAAATTCAACCTCACACATGAATTGCCTCAGGTTGCTTTACTGTTGGCATAATACAGGACTAGTGGTAGCACTCACCTTTCCTTCTTTGGACAATAATTCTTCCAGATTTTCCAAACAGTCTGAAGGGGCTTCATAGGAGAAAATAACTTTATCCCAGTCTCCTGCAGTCCGATATCTCTAATTCCAGGAAAGGAAGAATGTTTTTCCTCAATAACTGATATTATAAAGCATTACACACCATAAAATGAAATGAGTGAATCTTATATTTTATACATAGGTGCATTTAAAAACAAGCCATCCATGTATAAGAATATTACAGAGTCAAAGGTTTGCTAAGGGTGCTTATAAGTAGAGATGAGCAAATTTGTTCGGATTCAGTTCCAAATACGATCAGCATCGAATATTGTTTTTGCAATATTCGTCTAACACAGCTGTACGCCATTAGAGTCAATGGGAGTAGGAACTTCTGAATATGTTTGGAACCAATCATCAAACATACATTCGGCACGAATAATGTTCAAATATGGCATGAATATGTCAAAATCGGGTTTGGGGACAAAAAAATGAACACATTTGCTCATCTATTCTACTATTTCTAAACACTATTTTTCGGTGATTACTTTGTATCTCCGTTCATACTCCACCCACACACACAAATGATACACCATTTAAAAGGTAAACTTGCTTCTTCAGCAAGAAAATAGCCAAACAAACCACACATCCACGATTTGATCACAAAATACAATTTAAACATTAATTTTCATAAACCTGCAGTAAGGAAAAATGACCTGCAGATGGCACCACACTACCCCAAAGCACACTACCACAAAGCTGTTTACAAACATCACAAACAAATCCAAACATTTGTCTTGGGGGCTTTCCAGCTTGCTGAACTGCTTGCCCAGCCTATTTTAGGCAAATTGGAGGATTGCACACTTCACTGCAGGTGAGGGACAAATGCAAACACACTTGTAAACATGCACTGCTTTTTCGCTGATTACTTCGCCCCACACATAAATGATGCACCATTTGAAAGGTAAACTTGCTCCCTTTAGCAAGAAAAGAGCCAGACAAACCACACATTCATGATTTTATCACTAAATACAGTTTAAACACTCATTTTCATAAACCTGCAGAAAGACACAATAACCTGCAGGTGGCACCTCAACTGGAAGACATTTTTTGGCCTCTACTTATCAAGTAAATTTATTGTATTACCAAACTACATAAATAAATACCTGTCTGTGTTCATCATCTCATGAAACACATTTACATTTGCCAGCTTGCTTTTTCTGAAATTGCCTGTGCCCCCAACGACCTATGTGCAAAAATTTCGCACAGGCCAACTAGTCTCTACTTATAAGTAGCCCTAATGGCAATCAATTGATAAATAAAGCATTCTCACACTGGGATATCTGTCACTTTTGCTAGAAAAGCTAGATGACAATGAATATGGCTTAGTCACTAGTATGGACTCCATTATGGCAATATAAGCCAACAAAATCCCCTGCAAAATTTATGATACATTCACATCTGTCAATTTGTTTAGCAGAACTTTCTGAGACTGTTTCAAACCATCAGAGGCAAAACTAGGGGTTCAGCACAGGGTAGACGTTTCTCCAGTCATAACATCTTCACTCGTTTGCATCTCCTATGCAGCACAATATCTTTCAATCTGCTGCTGACACTGTTATAGGAGTAAGGTCCCTGAATTCTACACTAATATCCCCAATCCTAGTAAATATGATTAGTGATGAGTAGAGTTGAGCGATACCAGCCGATACTTGAAAATATCGGATCGGAATGGATCGGCCGATCTTAAAAAAAAGTATCGGTATCGCCGATTCCGATACCGGGAACCAATGCAAGTCAATGGGGCCAAAATATCGGAATTAAAAAAAACCCTTTCTTTCCTTGTAGGTTAATTCTACATGAAGAAAAACAACTAAGAATAATGTAGAATGTATTGTGGGAGGTGGAGGAGACATTAAAGCCATAGAGGTTTAGCCCAATCAAATGGAATAGCAGGAATTAAACTTTTTTTTTAAAGACGTTAGGAGTTACAAAGATATTGACTATGTTAGCCTCATTTATATTTTGCCAGACATGTATGTCTTCTTCTTCTTTCTTCTTTCTTCTTCTTTCTTATTCTTCTTCCTTTTTTAACCTTCTTCTTCTTATTCCTTTTTTTACATTCTTCTTCTTCTTCCTTTTTTTACATTCTTCTACTTCCTTTTTTTACATTCTTCTTCTTATTCCTTTTTTTACATTCTTCTTCTTCTTCCTTTTTTTAAATTCTTCTACTTCCTTTTTTTACATTCTTCTTCTTCTTCCTTTTCTTACATTCTTCATATTCTTCTTATTCAACAATTATTATTCTACATATTCAACTTCTTCATCTTCTTCCTATTCTTCTTCATCATATTCTTGTTTGTGTCAGGCATTCCTGTAGTTGTTATCTAGAAAAGTTAGAAGTTTACACCTTCCGTTCTGCCTGTCACAAAAGATTTACAACAGGATTTTTCCGCGTTCAGTTTGGCCTGCAGCAGCAGGCCTTTTCCAGTGGCACCACGAGGAGGAACGGACTCACCCCCATACACTGCTTAGTCTTCTTCTGCTTATAAATAAGATAATATCATTTGCTCAGAGTATTAGTCTTATGCTTAATGTTCTTCTGCTTTGTTTTTTTTATGCTTCTTTGTCTTCTCTCTCTTGTTGTTCTGCATGTTGGTGGTTGTCTTCCTGTTCTTTGTCCTCTTGAACCAGCTGACGGTACTGGCACCTGGAGGGGCAGCAGAAGGAACAAGAGCCAATGGCACTACCGAGGACCAGCTGACGGTGCTGGAACCCGGTTACTAAGCAGGAGGTACCTGTGCTACAAAGCACTACCAAGGACCAGCAGACGTTGCCGGAACTCGGATACCGAGATGGAGGCACCTAGGCCAAAGGCTCTGACGAGAACCAGCTGACGGTGCTGGAACCCGGAGGGGTAGCAGAAGCTGCAAGAGCAAATGGAAATAGCGAGGACCAGCTGACAGTGCTGGCACCCGGAGGGGCAGCAGAAGGAATAAGAGCCAATGGCACAACCGAGGACCAGCTGACGGTGCTGGAACCCGGTTACTAAGCAGGAGGTACCTGTGCTACAAAGCACTACCAAGGACCAGCAGACGTTGCCGGAACTCGGATACCGAGATGGAGGCACCTAGGCCAAAGGCTCTGACGAGAACCAGCTGACGGTGCTGGAACCCGGAGGGGTAGCAGAAGCTGCAAGAGCAAATGGAAATAGCGAGGACCAGCTGACAGTGCTGGCACCCGGAGGGGCAGCAGAAGGAATAAGAGCCAATGGCACAACCGAGGACCAGCTGACGGTGCTGGAACCCGGTTACTAAGCAGGAGGTACCTGTGCTACAAAGCACTACCAAGGACCAGCAGACGTTGCCGGAACTCGGATACCGAGATGGAGGCACCTAGGCCAAAGGCTCTGACGAGAACCAGCTGACGGTGCTGGAACCCGGAGGGGTAGCAGAAGTTACCCCTGAAAAGCAAAGTTGGCATGCCGCAAGCTGGCCGCAGTTACCGAATCACACAGTCCTACAGGGGTGCTTGTCCTACTGGCACTACGGAACAAGCCTTTCTTACCAGAACCCGCAGTCCACATAGGAAGCACCTAAACTGCTGGCACCCTAGCCTCGGCTAACCCAACCGCAACACGACATGGCAACTTGGGGTGGCAAACTGACATTGACACTTCCCGGAAACAGCAGGCAGGGCTGGAACCAAGCTGGGCAGGAGGGAGTACCCGTGCCAAAGTCAGTTATGAGCAGCAACTGGCGATGTTGGAGCCCAGGGACAAGCACTTAGCAGGCTGAGGCCTGATGTGCTGTCAATTGGGAGGCAGCAGGACAGATTGCCATCAAAACAGCAGGGGAACAGCGGACGTTACTGAACCCCACAAACACAGGAGCTAGTGTTTTACTCTGTGAAGACGGCACTTCCGAGCAACAACTGGCTGTGTTGAAGCCCAGGGACAAGCACGGAGCAGGCTGAGGCTGCATTGAAGAAATTTTAAGATTGGTTGTAGACTTCTACTAATTTTAACCAAGCTCCACTTAGGCCTGTGGCTTCACTGATTTTCGTATTTCCCCTGTCCTCCAACCCCGCCAGTTACAGCTCCGAAGTGGCGTCTGCACAATCCACACTTGTTCCTGTGTTACAGGTGTTCAGTCCGGTCAGTTAATCCCCTGATGTGTGTCCGGCAATGTCGCCAGCTCTGTCCTCATTCCACTACTGGTTATGGGAATGTGGACAGAGCAGGAGACCTTGCTGGACACACATCAGGGGATAAACTGATGGGACTGAGCCACAGGAACACAGGAACAAGTGTAGATTGTGCTGACGCCATTTCAGAGATGTAGATGGCGGGGTTGGAGGCCAGGGGAAATAGTAGAGACAGTGGAGCCAGAGACCTAAGTTGGGCACGGTTAAAAATCAGTAGTGGTTTGAATGTTGATGGAGCTGGTGACTTTGCCATCCACACAGCAGGGGATCAGCTGGCGTTACTGAACCCCACTAACACAGGAGCTAGTGTGTTTCTCTGTGCAGACGACACATCTGAGCGACAACTGGCTGTGTTGAAGCACAGGGATTATAGTTCAGGTGGTAGAAAAATGAACACACCAGCAGACCTGGATACAGTTGCCAACCACTAATTTAGTGTGTAAGAGGAATGGCAAAGTCTTTGGAGATCCAGGCCTTGTTCATTTTCAGAAAAGTCAGCCGGTCAACATTATCGGAAGATAGTCGCGTGCGACGGTCTGTTAGTACACCACCTGCGGCACTAAAGACGCGTTCCATTAATACACTGGCAGCAGGGCAAGCCAGCACCTCCAATGCATACTGGCTAAGCTCTGGCCATGTATCCAGCTTAGAGACCCAAAACTTGAAGGGGGAAGAGCCATCTGGGAGTACAGTGACAGGGCAAGACATGTAGTCTGACACCATCTGACGGAAGCGTTGCCTCCTGCTGACTCGAGGCGTCGCTGATGGTGTAGACAATTGTGGTGGACACACAAAACTTTGCCACATTTGGGCCATAGTGGTCTTGCCTTGTGCTGCGGCGCTGCCTCTGCTCCCTCTTTGTGCAGAGTTTCCTCCACTGCCTCGACGCACAGAGCTGCTTTGTAAAGCACTAGCAACAATGTTGTCGGGTGGAATGGAAAACATTATGGACTACACCAGTGACTCTTCGTACTCCCGCAGTTTACGCTCCCGGTTCAACGTTGGTATGAGCCTTTGTACGCTGTCCCGGTAGCGAGGATCTAGGAGGGTGTACACCCAATAATCAGCCGAGACGAGAATGTGGGCGATGCGGCGGTCGTTTCTCAGGCACTGCAGCATGAAATCAACCATGTGCTGCAGACTCCCAACTGCCAAAGAACCGCTGTCCCCTGTTTGAGGCGTGACCTCGGCCTGCTCTGCATCACCCCACCCTCGCTGTACATACTGAGTAGAGGTTTGTGTACCTCCCTCCTCTGGAGAGATGTCTTCCTCCTCCATCGACTCCTCCTCATCCTCCTCACAAAGTGTCCCCTGCCTAGGCCTTTGTGAGGAAACACGTAGCGCAGACTGTCCAGAAGCAGATGGCATTTGGGACTCCTCATCCTCCACCTCTTCCGAAACCTCATCCCTTAGTGCTTGCAGTGTTTGTTGAAGCAGGCAGATAAGGGGGACAGTCATGCTGACTAGTGCATCATCTGCACTCGCCATCCGCGTGGATTCATCGAAGGCACGCAAAACGAGGCAGATGTC
This sequence comes from Dendrobates tinctorius, assembly GCF_039654945.1. Taxonomy (NCBI): domain Eukaryota; kingdom Metazoa; phylum Chordata; class Amphibia; order Anura; family Dendrobatidae; genus Dendrobates; species Dendrobates tinctorius. The sequence goes on along the minus strand of NW_027361730.1, from coordinate 8,378,102 downwards.
CTTCATAGAGGCCCACTCAATGGTGCTGAAGTGTGAACGGCGCACAGTGCGACTTGTTTGCGCCTGATGCAGCTGGTACTCCATGACTGCTGCCTGCTGCTCACACAACCGCTCCAACATATGTAACGTTGAATTCCACCGGGTGGGTAGGTCACATATGATGCGATGTTCCGGAAGGCCAAATCGTCGCTGCAGAGCAGCGAGGCGCGATCTTGCCGTGCTGGAACGCCGCAAGTGAGCGCACTCTATGCGGACCTTGTGCAACAGTGCATCAAGATCCGGATAGTCCCTCAGAAAGCTCTGCACGACCAAGTTAAGCACATGTGCCAGACATGGGATGTGTGTGAGGTTGCCTAGGCCAAGAGCTGCCACCAGATTTCGGCCATTGTCACACACTACGAAGCCCGGCTGGAGATTCGCTGGCCCAAACCACACATCGCTCTCCAGCTTGATAGCATTCCAGAGCTCCTGCGCTGTGTGGCTTCGATTCCCCAAAGAAATTAATTTAAGTACAGCCTGTTGACGTTTGGCCATGGCTGTGCTCATATCGGTCGTAACAGGCTCCTGCTCTGCTGTTTCTGAGGAACTTGAGTAGGAGGAGGAGTCTATGTGTACAGACTGGAGTCCTGCAATCCGTGGCGTTGGAAGAACACGTACAGCGCCACTCTCCAGATCTGTACCCGGCTCCACAACATTAACCCAGTGGGCAGTGAGGGAAAGGTATCGTCCCTGTCCATGGTTACTGGTCCACGCATAAGGTGGTCAGGTGGACCTTGCTACTAACGGCGTTTAGTAGCGCATGTTTTATTTTGCCCTCAACATGTTTCTGCAGGGCAGGGACGGCTCGCCTGCTGAAATAAAAGCGGCTGGGCACGTTGTATTGGGGGACAGCCAATGCCATTAAGTCCCGGAAGGTGTCAGTGTCCACCAGCCTGAATGACAGCATTTCAACTGCCAGAAGTTTGGCAATGCCAGCATTCAGAGACTGTGCTCTGGGATGGTTTGCCGAGTAAGGGCGCCTTTTATCCCATGCCTGTGCTACCGATGGCTGTGATGGATGGGAACGTGCTGCTATGGGTGGAATCTGACAGGGTCTCCGGACAACAGTGGCAGAGGTTCTTCCTTGGCGATCCTGTGAGGAAGCCGAACCAGCAGTGCGTGAGCTGGAGGAAGAGGCCCCAACACGAACTGAAGAGGTGGTAGGTGGTGCTGTATGTTGGCCTACGTCTTCAGGGTGTCTCTGCAACTCCAACTCGTGCTTGGTGCACACATGTTTCCACATATTTGTGGTATTGAGGTTGCTGACATTTCTCCCTCTTTTGACTATCTGATGACACAGCTTGCATTTGACAAAGCAAATGTCATCTGCAACTGTGTCAAAAAAGGACCACGCACTGCAACTCTTGGGAGCGCCCGTTTTGCTTTTGGAATGAGGAATGCTCCTAACGGGTGCCAAAGTGGAGGGTACAGGCAACCAAGTCTTCCCCCTCCCTCTGCCTCCTGTTTTGGCCGGTAGGGGAATCTCTTCCTCCGAGCTGCTCCCACCACCTTCCTGTTCCTCATGCCATGATGGGTCAAGGACCTCATCATCTTCCCTCCCCTCTTCAAACAGCTGCTTCTCCGGGGTTGTCTCGCCAGCACTGTACGCACCAGAAAGTGGCAACTGAGTCTTGTCATCATCTGATGCGTACTGAGGTGTGCTGACCATAGGCACTGGCCCACTCGCCTCTTCAGATTCAGAGGGACAAAGAAGTTGCGCATCACTGCATACTCCCTCTTCTTCACATTCAGGAATGCTGCTTGGCTGGCCCCCTCTTTCCAAGCCAACAGATTCCGAGAACAGAAGTAGAGACTGTGATGGCTCCTGTCCATGTCTCTCTGACGGCCTGGGCACTTTGGCAGGTGGTGAAGAGACAGATGGTTGCTCTTCGGTGCTCTGGCCCTGAGAGGATGTGGAAGTAATTGAAGTCGATGCGTTAGCTGCCATCCATCCGACAACGGCTTCAATTTGTTCCTCCCGCAGCAGTGGGGTACGTTGAGGTCCTACAAAGCTGCGCATAAAGGACTGTTGCCTGCTAAAACTGGGGGATGCTGATCCACTGGTGCCCGCAGCAGGCCCAGAATCCCCACGTCCTCTACCTGCAGAATCCCCACGTCCTCTCCCTGCAGAATTCCCACATCCTCTCCCTGCTGAAACTCCACGCCCACGCCCACGCCCACGCGCCTTACTCCCTGCTTTCTTCATCTTGCCAGACTGCTTAAGATAGGCAGAAAAGTACAAAGGGGGGCCTTAGTGTGCTTATTCCTGAACAGCTGGTTACAGGTACAAGAAACACTAATTTTATGAAGTGTGTGTGTGTGGACTACACTTTAATAGGAGCTGATGTGGCCTACACAAGTTCCAAATGTAGTGTTTGGTGAACTTTTTTTGTGGTTTCTTTGTTGGAAACAAACTCAAAGTATGTGAACAAAGAATTGAAACTGATAGTATCACCAACTTTTTGGAGCTATTACAATGCAGGCAGGTAACCTACAATGCAAAAGATGAGGCTCCCAAAAAATTGGGTAATACTAATCTGGCTGCGCCGGCAGGGCACAAGCCAGAAAAAAAGGCTCCTCTATCTACTCCTATATAGTGTTTGCAACCAACCAATGTTGATGGATACGGATGGATGCACACTAATAGGAGAAGAAAAAATGAGCTGCACTCAAAGACAAATATGTGTGAGGCAGTGACGCACGTTGAGCGTCCTACAACCAGACGTAGCTGCAGGACACTCTACTCTGCGTGAGCTGCACTCACACACAGTCAGAGACCTCTCAGACAGCCGTGAACAGTGCAGCTAAGTGGGCACTGGCACTGACAGGCTGCAGAAAGGCTCCGCTGTGTACTCCTATATAGTGTTTGCAACCACCGTAGATGGAGACGGATGGATGCACACTAATAGAAGAAAAAATGAGCTGCAATAAAAGAAAAATGTGTGAGGCAGTGACACGCTGAGCGTCCTACAACCAGACGTAGCTGCAGGACACACTACTCAGCGTGAGCTGCACTCACACACAGTCAGACACCTCTCAGACAGCCGTGAACAGTGCAGCAAAGTGGACACTAGCACTGAAAGGCTGCAGAAAGGCTCCGCTGTCTACTACTAGTGTTTGCAACCAACGTATATGGATACGGATGGAAGCACACTAGATTGAAATTATGTAAAAAATGCAGCTCAAAAATTAAAAGATGTATGAGGCAGCAGTGATCACACTGGGTGGCCTACAGCCTGACGTGGCTGCAGGACCCACTCCACAGCGTGAGCTGCACTCACACAGCCCTTGCAGACAGCTATTAAAACAGCGCTGCTGGGCTAAAAAAATGCTACTGTGGTGGATTATGTAGCCTGGGTAGAGCAATAGATATGTTTGATGATCGCTATTTCTAACTGTCCCTCACAGTCTTCAACAGCAGCCTGTCCCTAACTGAATTCACAGCAGAGTGAACCAGAAATGGCGGCTGCAGCGCTTTTTATAGTGCATCATGACATAATTTCGGCAGCCAATCACAGCCATGCCAATAGTTAACATGCCTACATGCCTAACAGGATGTGCCCACACTTCGGAGGATTCCCATTGGCTTAATCAAAGCAAGCAGGCTCATAGCATGATGGGAACTTCCGATTCCGATTCCGGAATCCGATATGACAAAAGTATCGGAAGTCAGTATCGGAATTCCGATACCGCTAATATCGGCCGATACCCGATACTTGCGGTATCGGAATGCTCAACACTAGTGATGAGCAAACTTGTTCGAAAAACGATCACAAAACATACATTTGGCACAAATATGACACATTTGGATTAGTGATCAGAAACACAAGCAAAATTTTATAAAATCGTTAAAAAGTGTGGGAAAATATTTGCATTGCCACTAAAGTATTTTCAGCACTTTGGCTACAATAATGGTGGTGTATGTGGGTCACCCTCCCAGGGCTGTGGGGTACTCTGTATCGGGCCGGTATCAGTGGGATGTGTCACAGAGGCGGTGATCCGAACCGTGGCCCTGGGCGCCCAAGTAATAGGAAGATGAATGGTGGAATGTAGTTAAATGAATAGTTTGTGAGGCCACCTGTGGTGTTCGACAAGGGAGGTGTTAAGCCGACGCTGCAGACAGATCCTCTGGGACAGATGGTGTGGTGCAGCAAGGATGGTATAGCCCTCCACAGGCAGGGCTGTTGTCCCAGGGCAGTGTAGATGTGGAGACACTGAGATGGTGTAGTGTCCGGCGCAGGGGATGTAGCAGTGTCAGGCGGACAGACGCAGGAAGGAATGGAGGACACCAGGGCATGTAGTTCCAAAGCTTTACTCACAGTCCATAGTGCCCGCTTCTGTGCCATGTCCTCCGGGTCAGGGACTCAGTCAACCTCCAGGCAAGATGGAATGCTCCCTTCCACACTCCGCCAATTTATGTGCCTTTTCTGAACGTCTCCTCTATAGCGCCTTTTGTGTGAAGATCTCCTAGTAATGTGTTACACTGGAGTTCCTCCTGACAGATGTTCCCAAGAACTCTACTTGCACAGCTGACAGCTGTAGCCTGCTTCGGGAACTCCTAAGTCCCGGCTCTCTATCCTTGTTGCTGTTCTGCCCTCAAGTCTTAGATGGGAGTAAGTGCATTTACAGCCCACTACTCCACCGGTGTCTGCTGCAGAACCATTAGTGTCCATACAACCTAGGGGACCGGGCCCCGGCATTGCGCTTAGAACTTCTAGGCAGGGTTCTTCCTCTAACCCACGTCCTCTGTGTTCCCTTTTACTCCTTCGTTCCGTACTTGTCTTTTCCCTTCTATGGAAGCTCAGGCTTCAGTTCAATGTCCTTCTCCTCTCCTTTCCTGTGCCAGCTGGCTCAGATCACTGAGGCAGCTGCAGCATTCCTTCCTCCATCCCTCTTCCAGGGATCCCCACTCCTCCCGAGTGGCTTCCTCTCTACTCCACCTCTGGACTCAACTGAACCTCAATTCTGGAACTGTCCCGCTCTTTTATATGTTCTCAACTCCACCCACCTCCCAGCACATCTAGTGTTCCAAGCCGGGAACCACCAAAGGTGCTTTGCTTCTCTCTCTAAGCAAGGAGCCACAATGTGGTTTTGCTGAACTACTCTATTGTGTGGGGTGCGAGTGTTGGAGCGTGGTCAGGAGCCTCCAACTTACCTGGATGGTGGGGCACCACACCTTAGGAGAAGGTGCAGTACCTCTGTGGCGACTGAGCCTCAGGGGCGCCACATATGATGAGCCACATATGATGGTCCATACAGTATATGATGGTCTCCATAGATGATGCTCCAGTGTGTTATGGGCCCAAATAAAGCTCCATATATAATGTGCCCCATTTCTAATGCTCCAGTGTATAATGGGCCCCATAGATTCTGCTCCAGTGTCTGATCTCCCCCATTTGGAATGCTCCAGTATATGATGGGCCTCATGGATGATGCTCCAGTGTATGATGGGCCCAAATAATGCTCCATATATAATGAGCCCCATTTCTAATGCTCCAGTGTATAATGGGCCCCATAAATGCTGCTCCAGTGTCTGATATCCCCCATTTGGATTGCTCCAGTATATGATGGACCCCATGGATGATGCTCCATTGTATTATGGGCCCAAATAATGCTCCATATATAATGTGTCCCATTTAGAATGAACCCAGGCATGGTATGTGAAAAGAGCTCCATGGAGTAATCTGAAGTGTAGGCTGCCACATCCTTCACTTTTGCTGTGGGTGAAGGACCCAAGGAAAGGGGTTGCTCCTGACCAGAAGCCTGCACTGACGACTCAGTGCTTGCATTTTTTGAAACTTCAGATGAGGAGGCGATAGAGCTGGAGACTGTTTCAGCAATGTAAGGCAAAACCAGTTCCTGATGCTCCGGCTTTAAAAGCAGTTTACCTACTCCCAGAAAAGGGAGCCTTACAGACCTTTTGGAGCCAGACCATGATGCAGGCTCAACACCTCCTGCCTTAGCTGCTATTGTGCTTTTGGCACTAGCAGCAGATGTACCACCACCACCATCAGTACCAGCTGGCCCCCCACGCCCATGTCCGCGGCCTCTTCCCCCATATTTACTAATTTTTGTGAAAATGTACCCAAAATACCAGCAGATATATGGTACAGTATCAGAAGCGTGCAGCTCTATACAGTCTATGGATAATTGTAAATCTCCGTATATATTTCATGAGTCATACACAGATGCTCACAGGCTCAGTATGGATTACACAATAATATAAAAAGGTGAAAAAGGGTACAGTATCACCAGATACAAGGTATATATAGTATACTTTAAACATTCTGAATCTCCGTATATATTTCAGGAGGCAGATACACATGCTCTCAGGCCCAGTATGGATTAGACAACAATATAAAAAGCAGTAAATGTGTAATGTATCACAAGCGTACAGCTGTAGACAGTGTTGGGGTAATCTTAAATCTCCAAATATATTTCCAGAGTAACAGACAGACGTTCACAGGCTTATTATGGATTACACTAGAATCAAAATAGCAAAAAAGGGTACTGTATCAGAAGCGTAGAGCTGTATACAGTGTTGGGCAAATTTGAAATCTCAGTATATATTTCTGGAGTCACCCTCAGACGCTCACTCAGTCTGGATTTCACCATAATGCAAAATGTTGAAAAAAAGGTACTGGATAGCAAGATAGCAGGTATATATATTATAGGGTACAATTTAAACCTCCGTATAGATATTCCCGTAGTCACCCTCAGGCGTTCAGTCAGTATGGATTTGACCGTAATACTAAATGTCAAACAAAGGTACTGTATAACAAGATAGAAGCTGTATATACTATAGGGTAAACTCTCACTCAGTATGGATTATACCGTAATAAAAAATTTAGAACAAAGGTACTGTATCAGCAGATATCAGGTGTATCCAGTCTAGAGGTAATTGTAAATTTCCGTCTATATTTCCGGAGTCAGGCATAGACACTCAGAGGCTCAGTATGGATTACACCAGAATATAAAAAGTAGAAAAAGGGAAATGTGTTCGGAGCGTACACCAGTATACATTGTTGGGATACTTTTAAATCTTCGTATATATTTCAGTCTCAGTAAGCCAGTCCAGACTCTCCGCTACTGGAAACTAGATGGATACAGACGAAAAGTCGAGTGTTTGCAGAAATTTTGGAATTGCTAATCACGGGAAAACCTCCCGGTAGATTTCGCAGAGGCGATGCTGACCCTCAAGTACTTTGTCTGTGGAGACAGCAAAAATGGTTATTTGTGGAGAAAGGATTGCTGTATCGCAGTAGCGTGGATCCCATCACCGTTACTCGTCTCCATCAAATTGTGATCACAGGGAGAGATGTAGACATGGTCCTCACTGCCTATCATGATCTGTCTGGTCACTTTGGAGTGCAAAAGACAGAAGCCACAGGCCGTAGGCGATTCTATTGGATTGCCATGAGAGGAGACATTGAAAAATGGTGGAAGGAATGTCACACGTCTGTGACTGGCAAAACTGTGAAAGCTGATCATAAAGCACCACTGCAGTTGACTGTGAGTTGACGTCCATTACAAATGGTAGCCATTGATCATCTGAAGGTAGAGGCCAGCAGGACAGGCCATAGCTACATCTTAACCATCATCGATCAGTTCACCAAATTTGTAGTGGCCGTCCCTGTCAAAGATTTAACTGCCCAGACTACACAGCGGTGGAGCAGGGATAGGTAAGTATTGCAACTTGCAAGTGCTGTGGCCATGAGGAAGCAGGGGGGGCCCACTCATGGGTGACGGTACTGGCACAGGGCCCCTCATAGTATGCTGGTGTGTCTGATGGCGAGTGGGCCCCCCACCGTCAGAGACACTGTATTCTACTATGAGGGGCCCTGTGCCAGTGCCATCGGCCAAGAGTGTGCCAACCCACCTGTTCAGAGCAACAACACTTGCCCGGGTGCACCAGGTGGTGACCCGAGCCCTTGGGGGGGCAGCACAGTTAGAGAGGTTTAAAAAATGGCATATGTTGATGTGTAGGCTGTACATTCAGCAGCTGTACATTCAGGACAAAAGCGAGCCAAATTTCTGGCAACCTATGTGTCATCAGGGGAAGGTGGGACAAAATCTTTTGAAACCCATGCATGGTTCATTTTAATGAAGGTTAGATCATCAACATTTTGGGTCGACAGACGGGTCCTTTTTTCTGTCAGGATTGATCCAGCAGCACTGAAGACTCTTTCAGATAGCACACTACCAGCAGGGCAAGCGAGCTCCTGTAAGGCATACTGTCCCAATTCAGGCCAGGTGTCCAGTTTACAAGCCCAATAGTCAAAGGGGAATGACCTGTGAGGGAGAACATTAATATGGGAGGAGAAGTAGTTTGTAACCATAGTTGACAACTGCTGTCTCATGTCACTTGCAATCGATGCAGTATTACCAATCGTGTGAGCAGTACTTGAGAAATCAGTCCACAACATGGTCATGAAACCCCTGTCTCCAACGCCACTTTGGCTGTGTGCACCACGAACACCTCTTCCATGTTGCCCACTTCGGCTCGTGGGAGAACCAGCACCGCTGCTGTGTGCTGGGAATGCCTCAAACAAATGGTTTACCAGAGTTGCTTGTTTGTTAGCCAATATTATCTCTAGGTTCTCCTATGGCATGATGGAGGAGGAGGAGGGTCGAACGCCTACAGCCAACTGTTTCCTATACCATGGGCTAGGCAGCACTGTTCCACTGCCGCTGTCCCCTGTGGAGCCTGCATCCTCCACATTAACCCAGTGTGCAGTGATGGACACGTAACAGCCCTGGCTATGCCTACTGGACCATGCATCTGTTGTGAGGTGCACCTTTCCACTCACTGATTGTTTGAGTGCATGGACAATGCAGTCTTTCACATGCAGGTGGAGGGCAGGGATGGCTTTTCGAGAAAAGTAGTGCCGACTGGGTAGGTCATAGCGTGGGACAGCATAGGCCATGAGCTCTCAGAAAGCTTCGCTTTCAACCAAACAGAAGGGCATCATCTCTAATGAGATCAGTTTGGCAATATAGGCATTCAAAGCCAGTGTACGCGGATGAGAGGATGAGTACTTTCTTTTCCTACTCAGAGTGTCTGCTAGGATGAGCTGGACTTGAGAGCTGCATATGGGGGAACTAGCGGTGGACCGGACAGACTGAGTGGGAGTTGGTGATGGTGTTGGTGGTGATGGCCTAGATTCAGTGTTTCGTTGCAAAACCATTGTGATTCCCTGACTGCTTTGGCCTTGCGACTACACCTCAACACTTATTGCTGGTGGTGTGCTTACCGATGGTGGTGGTCTTACAGTGGGGAAGTGATGGAGCGTTGCTGGCTACCTTCAGTCGGAGCAGGTGCACATGTGATACCTGAGGTTTAGTAGTCCGTCCACGCTTGCAAGTGCATGGTGGTTAAATGTCTAAGCATGCAACTGGTATTCAAATTTCTGAGATTTTTCCCTTGGCTAAAGCTCCTTCCGCACTTCTTACAGATAACCTTAGCCTCATCAGTAGGATTTTGGACAAAGAAGTGCCACACTGCACTCTTCCTACTATGGTATAAATTTTCAGGGCTTGCACGCTGTGCTAACTTGACCGTGTGGCCAAGATGTCCTGCACCTCTTTTGGGTTTTGTTCCACGCTTTTGGACAGCTACGGGCCTGCCAGATAACTGCTGCTGCGATGTCGATGCCTGCTGCAGATCCTTCTCCTCATCTGAGCTATTGCCAGCGGCACCCTCTTCCCCCAATGGATGTCAATCCAGATCAACAACTGGGTCATCCATCATCTCCTCTTCAATTTCATCTGCATCTTCCTCTGTGTCACTGTGTAACGTGGTATAGTATGTGGGAAGGGGCACCTGAGTTTCATGTCAGGGTCAGATTCTGGCTCAGTAGACTGTCAGGGCAATGTAGTGCTGTGGGTCAATGTACCAGCAGAATCATCTAGCAGTGACTGTGCATCAGTGCACTCCTTGTCAGATCTTTGACTGGGGAATTCAGGATTTGACTGGATAACCCAGGCAAGGTATGTGAAAAGAGCTCCATGGAGTAATCTGAAGTGTGGGCTGCCGCATCCTTCACTTTTGGTGGGGGTGAAGGACACAAAGAAAGGTGTTTTCCTCACCAGAACCCTGCACTGACAACTCAGTGCTTGCAGGTTTTGAAAGTTCAGAAGAGGAGGCAATAGAGCTGGTGGCTGTTTCGGCAATGTAAGCCAAAACCTGTTCCTGATGCTCCAGCTTTAAAAGCGGCTTTCCTACTCCCAGAAAAGGGAACCTTACAGGCCTTCTTGTGCCAGATGATGATGCAGGCTCAACACCTCCTGCCTTAGCTGCTATTGTGCTTTTGGCATAACCAGCAGATGCACAACCACCACCATCAGTACCAGCTTTCCCACTCCTCCCACGTTCACAGCCTCTTCCACCATACTTCCTTATGTTTGTGAAAATGTAACAAAAATACCAGCATATATATGGTACAGTATGAGGCGCGTATAGCTGTATAAGGTGTAGGTAAAAATTTAAATCTCCGTATATATTTCCTTAGTCACAGACGCTCTCCCAGTATGTATTTGACTGTAACCCAACCAGCAGACATACAGTACTGTATCAGAAGCGGACAGCTCTATATGGTGTATGTAAAGAAAAATGAAAAACTCCATCTATTTTTTTTACAGAGTCACACCCAGATAGCATGTATTTGTCCGTGATACCAGCTGGTACACGGTAGTGTGTGAGGAACGTACAGCTGTATATGGTGTATATATGGAAAATTTTAAATCTCCGTCTATTTTTTTTATTGAGTCACACACACACGCTGTCTCTGTATAGACTTGACCGTAAGACAAACGCGAGATATACGATACTGTTAGAGAAGCGGACAGCTCTATACGGTGTATGGAAAAATGGAAATGTCCGTCTATGTATTTACGGACTCACACACACACGCGCTCTCTGAATAGATTGGACCGTAATCCAAACAGCAGATATACGATACTGTTTGAGAAGCGGATAGCTGTACTGTATATGGTGTATGTATGGAAAATTTTAAATCTCCGTCTGTTTTGTTACAGATTTAAACACAGATAGCATGTATTTGACCGTGATACCAGCCAGTACACGGTAGTGTTAGGAGTCAGGTTCCTGCGTCTGCTCTGCAGGAATCCAGATCCTTACATTCTGCCGTCTCTTGCTCTTTATCTACCGCAGAGGAGATTGCCTTGCAGCAACTCTCCCCAGGGGCTAAGTCCCTCTGTCCTCCTACTGAGCATGCTCATGAGACGATTTCCCATTGGAGATCGGGAGTCATGTGCTCAGGTCCTGCTCCAGATCTCATTGGTCCATCTCGGAGATCGGGAAGCTTCCGGAAGGTCCTGGCTGCTATAAAAAGCATGCAAGGCCGTTCTGCCATGCGCTAGTATAGACTATACTCCTATGTGTGAATGGTGACGGATGTATGATTCTGGTGACTGACTTATACTAGCGCCAGGGTCTGGCTAGTGATGACAGATCAGCAGCAACTCCTTCAGTGCATTCGCCAGCTAGAGGGCCGGTTGGCTACTCTTGAGAGTGTTATCGCAGCAGCGAAGTCTTCGGAGGCTGCTGTACAGGCGATCGCAGAGGCGTTGGAGTGGGCTACGCCAGTATGGGAGCATGGTGACCCAGAGGTTCGGACCACTGCTCAGTTTTTAACAGCTATTAAGCAGGTCTTCCTGGGACCACGGGTCATGCACGACACCTCTCTACAGCTACTGGCTTTGACTCAGGGATCCCTCTCGGTTAGTCAGTATGCCGTTCGTTTTCGGACACTGGCTTCCGAGCTGGAGTGGTCTGACAAAGCCCACATCCCTGTGTTTTGGAGAGGTTTAGCTGAGCATGTTAAGGATGCTCTTTCTACCAGAGAGGTTCCTGCAAGTCTGGAGGAGCTGATTGCCATTGCCACCTGTATTGATCTCCGTTTTTCCGTTTTTCGGAGTGCGGGTTGGAGCATGCTCAATCCAGAAGGAAGGTTACTCCGGCTCCCAACCTCTTTGAACCTCTGGAATCACCCGAGCCAGAGTGTTCACTCCCAGAACCCATGGAGGTGTCTCGCTCCAGTCTCGAGGAGCGTCTAACACTAAGTTCCACTTGCGGCTGCCACTGTCAGCACTCTGTTCACCAGGATAACGGGGCCCCGCAATGGCCAAACTCTGTGCCGCCGAGCAAGACCCTTGTCCCCCCTCGCCTTTGGCCGAAGGTCCAGGGCGAGTGGTCACTGTGGCTACATACAGACCACAAAACTCCTGGCAGGGTTGTATTGGTGGCCGCACAGGGCTCGGGACATTAAAAAATATATTCAGGCATGCGCCTCGTGTGCTTGGGTAAGCTTCCTTAAACAGAGAGTGGAGACGTTCGCCGACACACCGCAGCATCCCACTTCAACTTTTGCTTCGGGTGGTTTTGCCGCTCCCGTTGTCTCCCACGTGTCCCTTCTTAAGCCTGGTGATCTTGCTGCCTCTGATACCTTCCTCGTGTCCCGGTTTTCCGTGTCACCTACCGGGACATCAGACTTGTCTTCGGACGAGTCTGAGGCCTATGCCTCTGATGGGCTCTGGGTGGTGGATTGGAAGTCTCAGAGGAGGTGGCCCTAGAAGGGGGGGTAATGTTAGGAGTCAGGTTCCTGCGTCTGCTATGCAGGAATCCAGATCCTTACATTCTGCCGTCTCTTGCTCTTTATCTACCGCAGAGGAGATTGCCTTGCAGCAAATCTCCCCAGGAGCTAAGTCCCTCTGTCCTCCTACTGAGCATGGTCATGAGACGGTTTCCCATTGGAGATCGGGAGTCATGTGCTCAGGTCCTGCTCCAGATCTCATTGGTCCATCTCGGAGATCTGGAAGTTTCCGTAAGGTCCCAGCTGCTATAAAAAGCGTGCATGGCCGTTTCGCCTTGCGCTAGTATAGACTATACAGCTATGTGTGAATGGTGACAGATGTATGATTCTGGTGACTGACTTATTATGAAACCCCTTCCCTCTGATATTACGCATGTGGTTAGGGAATTAGTTCAGTAGTCTGCGCCAGTCTGTGGCAAGCCTTAGGCCACTGTGCACACCGCACCTCTGTGCTAGCGTCCGACATAGCGCCTGCTTTGTAGCTGTGTCGTCCAGCGGCAGTGTCCTGCGCTGCGCTGCAGTTGCAGCCCTTCTTGGCGTTTGCAGTAGCGACGCGGCACACACGGTAAGTCTAGACGGACGCAGCCCCTCTGTCTTAGTTCCTGCTCCTGTGACCTTATACCATGTGTGCATTTACCTGAGGCCTGTGACTCTAACAGGCTCAGCCTTTTGTATGTTTCTGTTGCGGAGCCTCTGTGTGTGAACAGAGCCCGCTCTGCGCACTTCAGGTGAAGTTGAACCCGTGCGCATTATATCGCCATATTGCTCGTCTGCCATTAATCAGCAGCGGTTGTAACACCTACTGCACAGTGGACCCCGAGCGGCGAACGCACTTTATTATTATTTTTATTTATGGCGTTCCGCCGTTCCTAACATTATACTAGCGCCAGGGTCTGGCTAGTGATGGCAGATCAGCAGAAACTCCTTCAGTGCATTTGCCAGCTACAGGGCCGGTTGGCTACTCTTGAGAGTGTTATCGCAGCAGTGAAGTCTTCGGAGGCTGCTGTACAGGCGATCGCAGAGGCGTTGGAGTGTGCTACGCCACTATGGGAGCATGGTGACCCAGAGGTTCGGACCGCTGCTCAGTTTTTAACTGCTATTAAGCAGGTCTTCCTGGGACCACGGGTCACGCACGACACCTCTCTACAGCTACTGGCTTTGACTCAGGGATCCCTCTCAGCTAGTCAATATGCCGTTCGTTTTCGGACACTGACTTCCGAGCTGGAGTGGTCTGACAAAGCCCACATCCCTGTGTTTTGGAGAGGTTTAGCTGAGCATGTTAAGGACGCTCTTTCTACCAGAGAGGTTCCTGCAAGTCTGGAGGAGCTGATTGCCATTGCCGCCTGTATTGATCTCCGTTTTTTCATTTTTCGGAGCGCGGGCTGGAGCGTGCTCAATCCAGAAGGAAGGTTACTCCGGCTCCCAACCTCTTTGCACAACTGGAATCACCCGAGCCAGAGTGTTCACTCCCAGAGCCGATGGAGGTGTCTCGCTCCAGTCTCGAGGCGCGTCTGACACTAAGTTCCACTTGCGGCTGCCACTGTCAGCACTCTGTTCACCAGGATAACGGGGCCCCGCAATGGCCAAACTCTGTGCCGCCGGGCAAGACCCTTGTCCCCCCTCGCCTTCGGCCAAAGGTCCTCGCGTGGGCACACGTGTCCAGGGCGAGTGGTCACTGTGGCTACATGCAGACCACAAAATCCCTGGCAGGATCGTATTGGTGGCCGCACAGGGCTCGGGACATTAAGAAATATATTCAGGCATGCACCTCGTGTGCTTGGGTAAGCTACCTTAAACATAGAGTGGAGACGTTCGCGGACACACCGCGGTGTCCCACTTCAACTTATGCTCCGGGCGGTTTTGCCGCTCTCGTTGTCTCCCACGTGTCCCTTCTTAAGCCTGGTGATCTTGCCGCCTCTGATACCTTCCTCGTGTCCCGGTTTTCCGTGTCACCTACCAGGACATTAGACTTGTCTTCGGACGAGTCTGAGGCCTATGCCTCTGATGGGCACAGGGTGGTGGATTGGAAGTCTCAGAGAGGAGGGGGCCCTAGGAGGGGGGGTAATGTTAGGAGTCAGGTTCCTGCATCTGCTCTGCAGGAATCCAGATCCTTATATTCTGCGGTCTCTTGCTCTTTATCTACTGCAGAGGAGATTGCCTTGCAGCAAATCTCCCTAAGGTCCATCTCGGAGATCTGGAAGCTTCCGGAAGGTCCCGGCTGCTATAAAAAGCGTGCATGGCCATTCTGCCATGCGCTAGTATAGACTATACTGTTATGTGTGAATGGTGATGGATGTAGGATTCTGGTGACTGACTTATTATGAAACCCCTTCCCTCTGATATTACGCATGTGGTTAGGGAATTAGTTCAGTAGTCTGCGCCAGTCTGTGGCAAGCATTAGGCCTCTGTGCACACCGTACCTCTGTGCTAGCGTCCGAAACAGCGCCTGCTTTGTTGCTGTGTCGTCCAGCGGCAGTGTCCTGCGCTGCGCTGCAGTTGCAGCCCTTCTTGGCGTTTGCAGTAGCAACGCCTCACACATGGTAGGTCTACACGGATGCAGCCCCTCTGTCTTAGTTCCTGCTCCTGTGACTTTATACCGTGTGTGCATTTACCTGAGGCCTGTGACTCTAACAGGCTCAGCTTTTTGTATGTTTTTGTTACGGCACCTCTGTGTGTGAACAGAGCCCACTCTGCGCACTTCAGGTGAAGTTGAACCTGTGCGCATTATATCACCATATTGCTCGTCTGCCATTGCTCAGCAGCGGTTGTAACACCTACTGCACAGTGGACCCCGAGCGGCGAACGCACTTTATTATTATTTTTATTTAGGGCGTTCCGCCGCTCCTAACAGGTAGTGTGTGAGGAGCGTACAGCTCTATAAGGTGTATGTATGGAAAAATGAAAATCTACGTCTATTTTTTTCACACACAGATGCTGTCTCAGTATGGATTTTACCGTAATCCAAACAGCAGATATATGGTTCTGCATCAGAAGCGTACAGCTCTATACGGTGTTTGAATGGAAAAATGAAAATCTCCGTCTATCTTTTTATGGAGTCACACACAGATAGCATGTATTTGTCCATGATACCAGCTGGTACACGGTAGTGTGTGAGGAGCATACAGCTCTATACGGTGTATGTATGGAAATTTTTAAATCTCCGTCTATTTTTTTACGGAGTCACACACACACGCTGTCTCTGTATAGATTTGACCGCATTCAAGCAGCAGATATACCATACTGTTTGACAAGCGGACAGCTCTATACGGTGTATGTATGGAAAATTTTAAATCTCCGTCTTTTTTTACGAAGTCACACACACACGCTGTCTCTGTATAGATTTGACCATAATCAAAAAGCAGATATACAATACTGTGTGACAAGCGGACAGTGTTATACAGTGTTATACAGTGTTTGGAAAAATTTAAATGTCCGTATATGTATTACGGAGTCTCATACACACTCTGTCTCTGTATAGATTTGACCGCAATACAAACAGCAGGAATGCGATACTGTTTGAGAAGCGGACAGCTCTATACGGTGTATGTATGGAAAATTTAAAATCTCCATCTATTTTTTTTACAGAGTCACACACAGAGAGCATGTATATGTCCGTGATACCAGCCGGTACACTGTAGTGTGTGAGGAGCGTACACCTCTATACGGTGTGTGAAAAAATGAACGCTTTGTAACTGTGCAGAAAATCAGAATAAAAGTTTTTTTGCTTTTAAAAAAGCAGTCTGCACAGCAGTGTGCACACAGCAATGCAGCTATCAGGTAGCCTTATAAGGCAGCCTAATAACCACCAGCGCTGCGGCACACACAAAAATCCTCCCCTGTCACTGCACACTAACTGTACAGTTGAAATCGCTATCTGAAGAAGCACAGGTTTTATTTTCTTTGTTGCCTAACGCTCTCCCTATTGAGAATCAGTGGCAGCAACCTCTCCCTATGCTAAGATCGGCAGAAGTAAAATGGCGGTTAGGGCTTTTATAGCAACTGTAATGCCACACAAAGCAAGCCAATCACACGAATGCCCTTCTCTAAGATGGTGGTGGCCGCTGCCGATGTCATCGCGTTGCCCACAGTGTGCGTCCTTGATGATTGGCTGAGAAAAGGCGCTGGAAGCACCATGGGAAATGCGACTTTGACGCGCGGGTCGCCGACCTCACACTATGGTCGGGTTTCGATCGGCGAAACCCAACTTTAGCGAAAGTCGGCGACTTTTGAAATTGACCGATCCGTTTCGCTCAACTCTAGTGCCAAGTATTGTGAAGAAATTTTTTCTTGTTCTCCAACAATTTCAAAGTGAGATTTACCCTAGTGTATGACGTTATTAACAGAATAATTTTTTTTGGTGTGGAAGAGACCTGTATAACATAGACTAGATGCTCCAAACAATTTCAAACTAAAATCTCCCTTACTGAAGAATATTAGTAAAAGAAGACAATTTTTTGGTGTGGATGAGGTCTGTATAACATAAACTAGATGCTTCAAACAATTTCAAACTGCCATTTTTCCTACTGTATTACATTAGTAACAGGACAATTTTGTTTTTAGTGTGGTTGAGGCCTGTACAACCTAGAAGATATGCTCCAAACAATTTCAAACTCAATACTGCTGTATTACATTTGTAAAAATAAAAAATAACATTTTTTAATGTGCATCAGCTTGCACACAGAACAATTTCACCGCCACTTAATGACAAGGTGTGATATGGCAGCCTGTATCATGATTAGCAACAGAATTTTTTTTTTAATCTACGTGAGCTATGCAGACAGCTGTATTTCACTGCCACTAAATGACATGGTGATATATGGCATGCTGAATCACATTAGAAACTGCCTCACAAATTTATTTTTACTGTACAACTGCTCTACACACAGAACATTTTCACAGCCACAAAATTACAAAGTGAGATATGATGGCCTATATCACGTTTAGCAGCAGAATTTTTTTTATAATCATGAGCTCTGCAGACAGCTTAATTTCACCGCCACAAAATTACAACATGGAATATGGCTAGCTGTATCATGTTTAGCAACAGATTTTTTTTTTTTTATTCTGTGGACAGTTGAATTTCACCACCAATAAATGACAAGGTGAGATATGATATGCTTAATCACGGTAGCAACTGCCCCAAATTTTTTTTTTCCTGGCCAACAGCTCAAATCACAGAGCAATGTCACCACCACTAAATTACAAGATGACATATCACATTTAGCAACTGAAAAAATAAGATTTAGAAAGGTCTACTTGTGCTTGGAACACAATAGAAACAGTGCACAACACACTTCTATGAAATGTGCCCTGCTGTCTTTGTCTGTGTACCTCAGTAATGGCACAAAAAAAATGCTGGAAGGTTGACTTCACAGCTACACAGGACACAAGCTACCTAAACAATCAGAGATAGAAGCAACCACCTAGCTAACTAGCTAAAATCATCAACCAGTCACAGCATCAGGTGCAGACCCACTGCGCTGTTATATTGTCAAAATGGCACTAAAACAAGATGTCCACTCTTTGTATGGAGAGAAACATGTGACTGCAGCAGTCAATGACACAAGCCATTTTGTCAGGACATTGTGGATGTTTCCTGTGCCCTAATTGGCTAGCTGCAATGTGTATACATAAAGGTAGGAAAAAAAGTTTACAAGCATGCTTCTCCTGTGAGCTTTGCCAACCACCTCCCCTCATCAAACATGTGCCCCATGCTCCTCATACTCCACCAATATCCTAGCCAAAGTGCTCAAAATACTTTAGTGGCAACTAGTGTTGAGCATTCCGATACCGCAAGTATCGGGTATCGGCCGATACTTGCTGTATCGGAATTCCGATACCGACTTCCGATATTTTTTCAATATCGGAATTCGGCATCGGAATCGGAAGTTCAAAATGATTGACAGCCTGACGTCATCATGATGCGCGGTGTGTGCGCATCATGATGCGCCGTCATTTCGGGCCTTCCGGGGGTCTCTGCCGGCCTGCCGGGGGGCTGTGCCGGCCTGCCGGGGGGCTGTGTGGACTGCCCGGGGTCTGTACCGGCCTGCCGGGGGGCTGTGCCGGCCTGCCGGTGGTCTGTGCACCCTGTGGGGGTCTGTACCGGCCTGCCGGGGGGCTGTGCCGGCCTGCCGGTGGTCTGTGCACCCTGTGGGGGTCTGTACGGCCTGCCGGGGGGCTGTGCCGGCCTGCCGGGGGGCTGTGCTGATGTCCGGGGGTCTGTGCAAGCATCGTCCGATGGGACTACAAGTCCCATCTGGCGATGCCTGCTACCTTGACAGTGATTGACACATTAGCCAATGATGGGACAGTAGTAGTCCCATCATCCGGCTAATGTGTTGAATGTAAAAAAAAAAAAAAAATTACATGCTACATACATACAACATGCATACTACATACATGCTACATTCATACTACATACTACATACATGCTACATTCATACTACATATATACTACATGCAACATACATACTACATACATACTACATGCAACATACATACTACATATATACTACATGCATGCAACATGCATACTACATATATACTACATGCTACATACATACTACATATATGCTACATACATACTACATATATACTACATGCATGCTACATACATACTACATACATACTACATATATGCTACATACATACTACATGCTACATACATACTACATACATACTACATGCATGCTACATACATACTACATGCTACATACATACTACATGCTACATACATACTACATATATACTACATGCATGCTACATACATACTACATACTACATACATACTACATGCTACATACATACTACATATATACTACATGCATGCTACATACATACTACATACTACATACATGTTACATACATACTACATATATACTACATGCATGCTACATACATACTACATACTACATACATACTACATGCTACATACATACTACATGCTACATACATACTACATGCTACATACATACTACATACATACTACATGCATGCTACATACATACTACATACTACATACATACTACATGCTACATACATACTACATGCTACATACATACTACATATATACTACATGCATGCTACATACATACTACATACATACTACATATATACTACATGCATGCTACATACATACTACATGCTACATACATACTACATATGAACTACATACATGCTACATACATGCTACATACATACTGCATACTACATACATACTACATACATACTACATACATACTACATGCATACTACATACATACTACATGCTACATACACTCACTGGCCACTTTATTAGGTACACCTGTCCAACTGTGTGTTAAGACTTAATTTCTAATCAGCCAATCACATGGCGGCAACTCAGTGCATTTAGGCATGTAGACATGGTCAAGACAATCTCCTGCAGTTCAAACCGAGCATCAGTATGGGGAAGAAAGGTGATTTGAGTGCCTTTGAACGTGGCATGATTGTTGGTGCCAGAAGGGCTGGTCTGAGAATTTCAGAAACTGCTGATCTACTGGGATTTTCACGCACAACCATCTCTAGGGTTTACAGAGAATGGTCCGAAAAAGAAAAAAAATCCAGTGAGCGGCAGTTCTGTGGCCGGAAATGCCATGTTGATGCCAGAGGTCAGAGGAGAATGGGCAGACTGGTTCGAGCTGATAGAAAGGCAACAGTGACTCAAATTGCCACCCGTTACAACCAAGGTAGGCAGAAGAGCATCTCTGAACGCACAGTGCGTCGAACTTTGAGGCAGATGGGCTACAGCAGCAGAAGACCACACTGGGTACCACTCCTCTCAGCTAAGAACAGGAAACTGAGGCTACAATTTGCACAAGCTCATCGAAATTGGACAGTAGAAGATTGGAAAAACGTTGCCTGGTCTGATGAGTCTCGATTTCTGCTGCGACATTCGGATGGTAGGGTCAGAATTTGGCGTAAACAACATGAAAGCATGGATCCATCCTGCCTTGTATCAACGGTTCAGGCTGGTGGTGGTGGTGTCATGGTGTGGGGAATTTTTTCTGGGCACTCTTTGGGCCCCTTGGTACCAATTGAGCATCGTTGCAACGCCACAGCCTACCTGAGTATTGTTGCTGACCATGTCCATCCCTTTATGACCACAATGTACCCAACATCTGATGGCTACTTTCAGCAGGATAATGCGCCATGTCATAAAGCTCGAATCATCTCAGATTGGTTTCTTGAACATGACAATGAGTTCACTGTACTCAAATGGCCTCCTCAGTCACCAGATCTCAATCCAATAGAGCATCTTTGGGATGTGGTGGAACGGGAGATTCGCATCAGGGATGTGCAGCCGACAAATCTGCGCCAACTGTGTGATGCCATCATGTCAATATGGTCCAAAATCTCTGAGGAATGCTTCCAGCACCTTGTTGAATCTCTGCCACGAAGAATTGAGGCAGTTCTGAAGGCAAAAGGGGGTCCAACCCCTTACTAGCATGGTGTACCTAATAAAGTGGCCAGTGAGTGTACATACTACATGCATGCTACATGCATGCTACATACATACTACATGCTACATACATACTACATGCATGCTACATGCATGCTACATACATACTACATGCTACATACATACCACATACATACTACATACATACTACATGCTACATACATACTACATATATACTACATGCATGCTACATACATACTACATGCTACATACATACCACATACATACTACATACATGCTACATGCTACATACATACTACATATATACTACATACATACTACATACATACTACATACATACTACATGCATACTACATACATACTACATACATACTACATGCATGCTACATACATACTACATGCATGCTACATGCATGCTACATACATACTACATGCTACATACATAACACATACATACTACATACATACTACATACATACTACATGCATGCTACATACATACTACATGCTACATACATACCACATACATGCTACATACATGCTACATGCTACATACATACTACATATATACTACATGCATGCTACATACATACTACATATATACTACATGCATGCTACATACATACTGCATGCTACATGCATGCTACATACATACTACATACATACTACATGCTACATACATACCACATATATACTACATACATACAATACATTCATACAATACATACATAGACATACAGTACATATAACATAGAGTAACATACTTACCCATACTTGTCACATTGTTCCCCGAAGCCATTGTCTTTTCCGGAATAAATATTAACATAACAAACCACAAAAATACTCACCCACGATCCGAAGCAGTCCACGAGTGTGTCCCACGACGATCTTGGGTAGAGAACTGCAGCATCAGATGATGCTGCCGTTCTCTACGGGCTGCAGGAATCCAATGATGGAAGGTAGGTATCCTTCCGCACTGTATTCCTCCGCCACTTAAAAAAAAAAAAGTCCCTAGTCTCACTTTATGCCATTGCTGCGTGGGAAATTCCCACACAGCAATGGCATAAAGTGAGACTAGGGACTTTTTTTTTTTTTTTAAGTGGCGGAGGAATACAGTGCGGAAGGATACCTACCTTCCGTCATTGGATTCCTGCAGCCCGTAGAGAACGGCAGCAACAGCTGATGCTGCCGTTCTCTACCCAAGATCGTCATGGGACACACTTGTGGACTGCTTCGGATCGTGGGTGAGTATTTTTGTGGTTTGTTATGTTAATATTTATTCCGGAAAAGACAATGGCTTCGGGGAACAATGTGACAAGTATTGGTAAGTATGTTACTCTATGTTATATGTACTGTATGTCTATGTATGTATTGTATGAATGTATTGTATGTATGTAGTATATATGTGGTATGTATGTAGCATGTAGTATGTATGTAGTATGTATGTAGCATGCATGTAGCATGCAGTATGTATGTAGCATGCATGTAGTATATATGTAGTATGTATGTAGCATGCATGTAGTATATATGTAGTATGTATGTGGTATGTATGTAGCATGCAGTATGTATGTAGTATGTATGTAGCATGCATGTAGTATATATGTAGTATGTATGTAGCATGTAGTATGTAGCATGCATGTAGTATATATGTAGTATGTATGTAGCATGTAGTATGTAGCATGCATGTAGCATATATGTAGTATGTATGTAGCATGTAGTATGTATGTAGCATGCATGTAGTATATATGTAGTATGTATGTAGCATGTAGTATGTATGTAGCATGCATGTAGTATATATGTAGTATGTATGTAGCATGTAGTATGTATGTAGCATGCATGTAGTATATATGTAGTATGCAGCATGTAGTATGTATGTAGCATGCATGTAGTATGTATGTAGCATGCATGTAGTATGTATGTGGTATGTATGTAGCATGTAGTATGTATGTAGCATGCATGTAGTATATATGTGTTATGTATGTAGCATGTAGCATGCATGTAGCATGCATGTAGTATGTATGTAGTATGTATGTAGTATGTATGTGGTATGTATGTAGCATGCATGTAGTATGTATGTAGCATGTAGTATGTATGTAGCATGCAGTATGTATGTAGCATGCATGTAGTATGTATGTAGTATGTATGTTGCATGTAGTATTTATGTAGTATGAATGTAGCATGTATGTAGTATGCATGTTGTATGTATGTAGCATGTATGTAGCATGTAATTTTTTTTTTTTTTTTTAACATTTAACACATTAGCCGGATGATGGGACTACTACTGTCCCATCATTGGCTAATGTGTCAATCACTGTCATGGTAGCAGGCATCGCCCGATGGGACTTGTAGTCCCATCGGACGATGCCTGCACAGACCCCCGAAGCCTGCACAGACCACCGGCAGGCCGGCACAGCCCCCCGGCAGGCCGGCACAGCCCCCCGGAGCCTGCACAGACCACCGGCAGGCCGGCACAGCCCCCCGGCAGGCCGGCACAGCCCCCCGGAGCCTGCACAGCCCCCTGGCAGGCCGGCACAGCCCCCCAGCAGGCCGGCACAGCCCACCGGAGCCTGCACAGCCCCCCGGCAGGCCGGCACAGACCACCGGAGGCTGCACAGACCCCCTGGCAGGCCGGCACAGCCCCCCGAAAGGCCCGTACAGACCCCAGAGAGGCTGTACAAGGCAAAAACAGGGTTTTTCTTATTCCGATACCGGAAGTCCCATAGACTTGAATGGGACTTCCGGTATCGGAATCGGCGATACCGATACTTTTTTTAAAGATCGGCCGATCCATTCCGATCCGATACTTTGAAGTATCGGACGGTATCGCTCAACTCTAGTGGCAACGCAAATATTTTCCCGCACTTTTTACCGAAAGTTACTGATTTTTTTCCGATTTTATAAAAATTTGCTCATGTTTCTGATCACAAATCTGAATAGTCATGCCAAATTTATGTTTGGCGATTGTTTTTTGAACAAATTCGCTCATCAGTAATGCTTACTTGCTATGAGCGCCGACCACTGGGCGATGCTCATAGCTATCCGGCAATGACAACCACAGGAGTCTCCTGTAGACCCTCGGTTGTCATGCCAAGCCATCAGCAACCCTCAGCCATATGACACAGGTGCTGATGGGCTGGAATAGTGACAAGCTTCCTCCACGATGGTGTTAAATGCCGCTATCAGAGATTGACAGTGGCATTTAACATGTTAACAGCTGCAGATGGA
This sequence comes from Dendrobates tinctorius, assembly GCF_039654945.1. Lineage (NCBI taxonomy): Eukaryota > Metazoa > Chordata > Amphibia > Anura > Dendrobatidae > Dendrobates > Dendrobates tinctorius. The sequence continues at coordinate 8,353,785 of NW_027361730.1, read as the reverse complement.
TCGTGATTGCACCCACGGCTGTTACGGGCACATGTCAGCTGCTCAAATCAGCTGACATTTGCCGGAAAAGTTGCAGGCTCATCGCCGGAGCCCACAGTAAACAGGGGAAGACCACATTAGACATATCTATAAGTCTAAGGTGATAAAGGGGTTAATGGACCATTAAAGTGCATGTTCTCATATGAACTTCATGGAGAAGATCTGGGAGTAAAGGGCTGACTGTTTTCATGATATATCTGATATAGCATAAAAGCAATAATGTATTTGTAAAGTGATGTTTATATATCACCAATGCAAAGGTATTGTTGTGGTTATACAATATATTGCCATGTTTTAATGATGTTTTATCTATTTCCTGATGGGTAACAGTAAGAGTAAGTCAGCAGTAGACAGGGTTAATTCTTGGGACCAGCCCTGAAATGGAGGGATTATGCGGCACCTAACAGAGGCAGTTTAATGTTGATTAGTTAGATAGGGATAAGCATTGAGAAGTAACAGACCTATGGTATAACTGCTTGAAGAGCTGCATAGAAATAGTGCTGAGTGCAAGAGGAAGACCACAATATGCCAGATAGTATGTTCTGAAGGAAAGCAAAGATTAAGTCAAAGCAGTATTCTGGATCTCAGGCAGGGATCCTAGCAGAGATGAAAAGGAGGACTAGGTCCTGAGGCCAGGTAGGAGACTAACGTAAAGAAATTAAACTTCACTCAGCTGAGCAGCTGGACAACGTCCTTAACCTAATCCTGAGGTCTTACTTAAAGGGGTGAAGCTTACTAGATCAATTTGAATTGGAACAAAATAGATGGCTATTTAACTGATCAGTTTTACATAGACTTCAATGTTAACAAAACGGATCCAGTTGAAATCAGTTTTCTTAGCTGAACAAAAAGGTTGTGTCTGCAAGACTTTTATTTATTAACGAATTGCTGTTGGATCTGCTCTAACTGATGATTAATGGTCATGTGAACGTAGCCTTAAATGGGATTGAGCTGAGGGAAGGAATTCTAATCTCATTCTAGTAGGTCTTAAGCAAACAATCATCAATACCAGAGAAGAAGCTAGAGTGTCACCACACTGGGACATGAGTTGTCCTACTGAGAGCTGAAGATGCAGTGGCATACCAAAGAGCATGAGGCCATGGTGTAACTACCTCTACATAATGCAGAAGAAACATTCATGAGGTGTTATGCCTGCTTTCTGATGTATATAGTTCTCATCAAGTTCTTATTATAAAAAGTTTATTTTTGGACGATGGTCTCTCTCATTCGTCTCTACATCATCTGGTTCTGGACAGCTAAGTCAAGTGTCAGAATGTGGTCTGCAGAGGCATATCTCCAAGTAACATCAGCACACACACATAGCCAGGACCCCTACAGTGCTGGTTGGGGATGATGATTGCCTTGCCCATGACAACTGCCCTGCACAATGATACATGTATGTGTAATTTAGAATATGAGCCACTTTAAAGACAGGGACTGGGGTGAATGATAATTTCTGTGAATTGCTGATGACTATATAGTTGCTATATAAGCAAAGAATAATATCTAAATCTGTGTTTTTGAACACAAGGAAAGGAAAATTATGGTATAAGACCTGGAGACAGGTACTATATTAATGCTGCAAATTTATATGTATTACTATGGAATAAGTTGGTTCTATATAAGCAATGGAAAATGAATCTCTAAATCCCTTTCATGAACGCAAAAAAAGTAGAATTATAACACTAAATAAAAGACACGTGTATTCTAAAGATTAAAGCAAATACTTCTCATAAGGCTGCTTTCAGACAATCATAATAACACTGCAATTTAATGCCTATGCAAAGGCTTCAGCATATAGACCCCCCACAATTCTACAGAACTGAAGCAAACATAGATATCAACAGACCCTCTAAATTCAGTTTAGTAGAACTGTGGGGGGTATGCCTCGTCTTACTCTAAAATAGAAACCAGCCTTTCTCATAGAACTCCTTTAAGTGTTAAATTATCAGTGTTAACATACCAACTTTACATTTTTGTTTCATAAAGAAATTAGTATTTTGATTCACTTTTTAATTTGCTTAATTAAGTGAACAATTCCCCATTTATTCAAGCACAACGGTAGGGGTATGAATGAATATAATCTTTGTTCAGTTTCTACATTAAGTGATTTTTAAGTATTTAAACTGAAAGCAAAAAGAGGGAAACCTCTGAAATGTTGCCAAAAACTGTCAGCTAAAACCTTAGAAGTATCTGGACACTTTACTTTAAGAAGGCTTCGAATGTTTGATTTCAGGAGAATATTGAGCAACATTTCTGAATACATTAATCATAAAATGGTGAAGTGTGCATTTCTAGCTCTAAAAATCAACAAATAGCCTCCGCACAAACATTTTGATCACTGACAGAGCTCTGCAGAACTTTACTGCTGTGTTGTCAAAATAGAATAATACTTAATTCTGCAAACAAGGGAAGGTATGTCTGCAGAGCTCTCAAATGACGGAGCAGTGGGAGATTTTTTTTCATATATAAAATGACTGTTTACATATTACTGTCCACTTTGACAACATAACTAATGAAAGCCTGGAGGTTATTAGGCATAAAATCAACTCAAAACAGTTTTGTGAAGCACAAAAGCTCCTCTGTTATAATGTACTGACGTAGCCAGCAGTCTGAGTGTCATAGTGAGGAATGGTTCCTCTGTAATTCCCCCTCTCCAATTGACACCTACATTCCAAACAATAAAAATGTAAGCAATTTTCTCTATAGATCACTAACTTGAGATATAGAATATATATTTATAGTTCTTTAGGGTCTTCTTAGTGATTAGGTATATGGCTGATTCTCTGTATTTAAACTGATTTAATGAAGCACTTCCATCAAAGTTTTTATCCTCTTAATATATTCTTAATATATTGCTATCATTGTATTATGTAGCACTGTGTACTCACAACTGCTCATTTTGCCCTTCTACCCAGCTAGTTTTTCTCTTTTCTGTACTCTATGCAGAAACAGGAAGTCGCTTCTTCCCGCATGGGTCATCCCCCTCTTCAACTCCTGACCTATTTGCTCTGCTCCTCCCCCTGCCAGAGACTTTTTCAGTGACTTATGACTCCCGCAGGTAAAAAAAGACTTCCTGTTTCTACATAGAGCTTAGAAGGATTCAGCTAGTCAGTTTTTAATCACATGATGTCATAGACCTAATGGAAAAGAGAAAAATTAACTGGGTATAAATGAAAAATGAGCAATTGTAAGTACACAGTGTTATATAATATGATGACTGCAATATATTAGGAGGATATGAAAATAATGATGATCAGAAAATCACTGACAATTGTTGTCCCTTTGCCAAGCAGGAATAAAAACACATTTTAATATTGGTTGCAGTGCTGGAATAGGGAAAAAAATCTCTTGCTTCAGTAATTTAACCCTTTTATCCCCAAGGGAGGTTTGCACGTTAATGACCGGGCCAATTTTTACAATTCTGACCACTGTCCCTTTATGAGGTAATAGCTCTGGAACGCTTCCATGGATCCCAGTTATTCTGAGATTGCTTTTCTCATGACATATTTTACTTCATGATAATGGTAAAATTTCTTTGCTATAACTTGTGTTTATTTGTGAAAAAATGGAAATTTGGTGAAAATTTTGAAAATTCCACAATTTTCCAAATTTGAATTTTTATGCCTTTGAATCACAGAGATATTTCAAACAAATTACTTAATAATTAACATTTCCCACATGTCTACTTTAGATCCGCACAATTTTGGAACCAAAATTTATTTTTGTTAGGAAGTTATAAGGGTGAAAAGTTAAACAGTTTTTTTTTCATTTTTACAACATCATTTTGTTTAGGGACCACATCACATTTGAAGTCACTTTGAGAAGTCTATGTGATAGACAATATAAAACGAGACACCATTCTAAAAACTGCACCCCTCATGGTGCTCAAAACCACATTCAATCAGTTTATTAACCCTTCAGGTGCTTCACAGGAATTTTTAGAATGTTTTAAAAAAATTAACATTTAATTTTTTTTCACAAAAAAATTACTTCAGATCCATTTTTTTTTAATTTTAACAAGGGTAACAGGAGAAATTGGATCCCAAGAGTTATTGTGCTATTTGTCCTGACAGTGCTGATACCCCATATGTGGGGGTAAACCACTGTTTGAGTGCACGGCAGAGTTCGGAAGGCAAGGAGCACCAGATTTTACTGTTATGGCTTGCAGGTGCCATGGCCCACTGGGAGAGCCTATGAGGTGACAAAACAGCAGAACCCCCCCATAAGTGACCCCATTTTACAAACTACACCATTCAATGAATTAATCTAGTGGTGCAGCCAGTGATCATTGGGCAGTGAGGACAAAATAATTACATTTTTACCACCAAAATTTTGTTTTAATCAAAGTTTTTACATTTTCACACAAGAAGTGGGTAAAAATGGCAACAAAATTTGTCCCACAATTTCTACTGAACGTAGCAATATCCCATATGTGGCTGTACAGTGCTACTTAGCCTTGTGGAGAGACTTGGGAAAAATGGACTACTGAACGTAGCAATATCCCATATGTGGCTGTACAGTGCTACTTAGCCTTGTGGAGAGACTTGGGAAAAATGGATCGCTATTTGCCTATTCAAGTGAATATTGTCTGAGGGCAAAACACGCTGACATGTCCATTTTTTTATGTTAGCATGGGCCACAAAATATGTGCATATGCATAACACACAGATGTCATCCATGTGACAGGCATCAGTGCTGGGGAAGAAGCATTACGGTAAGCACTGTTCCCGGGTGCCGTACACGGCTCTCATCATTCTCCTCTGCTCTGCTGGCGATCGGCGCAAGCAGGGGAGAATGATGAGAGTTACATTTAAGTAATACAAGAGACAGCAGGCGGTGGCTGATGGGACTACTACTCCCATCAGCCTGCTCCTGCTGCTGCTAATAACAATGAGAGCAGGAGCGGCAGATGGGAGTATTTATATGCCACTCCTGCACTGTAAACAAATATGGCAATTAAAATAAAAATAAACTATGAGGGTTCTCTATTATTTTTGATAACCAGACAGACAAAACTTACAGCTGGGGGCTGGTATTCTCAGGCTGATAAGCTGGAGGTAGGCTTGATGTCACTGGACAATACAAAGGTGACATCAAGTCCACAAATATGAACCCACTTGCCACCGCTACAGGGCAAGTGGGAAGAGCCAGGCAAAGCACCAGAATTGGTGCATCTAATAGATGTGCCTTTTCTGGGCAGCTGCAGGCTGCTATTTTTAGGTTGGGGGTCAATATTCTTGGCCCCTTACCAGCTTGCAGGGGTAGGCTGATGGGAGTAAAAGTCACATCAGCCGCTGCCTGCTGTCTCTTTTATTACTTAAATGTATCTCTCATCATTCTCTCTGCTCGCTCTGATCGCCAGCAGGGCAGGGAAGAATGATGAGGACCGTGTTTAGCACCTTGCGCCGTGGAACAGCGTTTACTGTAATGCTTCTTCCCTGGCAACCATCCTTGTGGTACTGATGTGACACACACATGTTATACATGTGCCATATGTATTACACATATGGACACTGACATCTCCGGTACCGGAAATATCAGGCCATGTGAAAGAGGAGTTATAGCGGGTATTTATGTTTGGTTGCTGTCACACACTAAAAGACGCTTTTTACTGTAAAAAATAGTTTTTGCATCACCATATTTTGAGAGCTATAACTTTTATATTTTTCCAGTGATGGAGCTGTATGGGGGCTTGGTTTTTGCGGGACAAGATGACGTTTTCAGTGGTACCATTTTTTTTACATCCGTCTTTTTGATCACGTGTTATTCCACTTTTGTTCAGTGGTATAATGATAAAGCATTGTTTTTTGCCTTTTTTTATGGCGTTCATTAATGGGGTTAACTAGTGGGACAGTTTTATAGGTTGGGTTGTTACGGACACGGCAATTCCAAATATGTGTACTTTTATTGCTTAGATTTTTTTCATTCAAATATTTATTTTAGTGATAGAATATGTATTGATTTTTTATTTTATTTTTTTAAAATATTTTTACAGTTATTTAATTTTTTTTTACTTTTTTCTAACTTTGCTACTTTGTCCCATTATGGGACAATCAGTTTTTGCAGGTTGATCGCTTCTACAGCATGCAGATGAAGCAGCATCTGCTTGCTATCGAAGCTGCCAGCGCTGCACTTAGTGAACTGACACTGAGAGTCTTCCTTATCATGCACTGCACATGACAGGAAGTTTCTTAGCTCTGGTGACCAGGATGTCATCATGACTACAATGGGTTACCATGGTAGCGATCGGGACACTGCATCACGCCGGGGGTTTCCGATTCAAAGGCAGAGGGGCTGTCTGCCCTTTGCCTGCTCCCAGAATGTGTTTGATCGCAGCAATTCGGGGGTTAAAGTGCCGGGGGTGGTCTGTGACCACTCCTGGCACCTAGTGCTGGGTGTCAGCTGTGAGAATCAGGTGACACCTGTCAGTCATCAGCCGCGCACCTCCTGTGTGCGCAGTCAATCGCAATGACGTACTATACCGTCCACGGTCAGACAGGCCCAGGTCATGTGGATGGTATAGTGACGTGAAGTTGCACCTGCAAAGGCTAATCTATCTCCTCTCACTCGGTCCAGCATTCAACCTCTGTCCTATGCTGCAATGGAAGCATAATTCACACCCTGATACAGACCATGCACCCCCGCTTATATATGCTGCCACCACTCACTGAACATGTGGATGATGAGTCCCGGAAATACTACTGCTATATGCCAATCAACAGGATCATACACTCTAAGGCCATGGATTCTTTTAAAGCACACAAGGTTCAAACTTAAAGTTTTAATCTTTAATAGAAAAGGTACAGTGATTACAATAAAAGGATATAAAAAATATGGGAATAAAAAGTGGCATACAAATATGCAAAACTGTAATAAAAACAAAATGGAGAAACTCACAGAAATATCTAAACCTTGCAGTCTGGTATACTGCTCCCTGAGAGAGAGATAAATATGAAATGGCTCACATCAGCTTGGCTGTCCCTAGGTCAGATGGCATAGAGGGGGGGGTTAAAGGTTTTTATTGCACTACGCATTTAAGTGCCATACTAGCACCTTTCTGAAGTGATGCTTTGGTTGGTGAAATCTGTCCTGTTGTTGTTTAATCTCTATTTGCTGTTTTCAGCTAATGAGATTATCATGCTCCGGGACTGCCTGTGGGGGTGTCTTTATCTGGTGCTCTGATTACATATTCATCTGTATGGTTTATGACAGGTCACTGATCTGTCAATGACTTGCCCCCTATTTTACATACTGATTATACTATTGTGGGGTAACCTAAACAAACTGTGCATCATCAAAATGGCGTCTGTGTCGATAGAAGCTACTGCACAGGTGCCACCACAGGTGCCATTTTGATGAAGCCAATTTTTTTTTCTTCATCAAAATAGTATCGGCGGCATTGTTTACTCAGTAGCACCTATCTGAACATGATAGATGCAGCTGCGCAGGTGCCATTTTAATGAAGATAATTTGTTAGTTTTTTTACTCATGATGTTATAGGAATATAGCATAAATGAATATAGGCACATTATGAATGTATCTACTACTATTGGCCACTCTTTCTCTGCAAGATTTAATATAATTTACTGTCTTTTCTACCAAAAATTGTTTCACAACATAATCAAAATCTATACCAGTTTATAGCTGGCATAGATTTTCTTTTGTTATTCATGAACTGCTGGAGATACACCAAAAATATTGCCCTCTATCGTCTAATGACTAATCACTATATTTATTATAATGTCATGATTGATGGGAAGATTGTGCATAGCAGAGAAAGTTATATCAGTGAAAGAAAACCGTTCCTAGAGTCTATAAGGTGCGAGAAAAGATCACACAGGCAGCATCAGTGAAGGGATAGAAGAGAGAACCTTCAGGAAACACTGAAGGGAGGAGAAGAGATTACACAAATACAGATGTTGCAATCCTCATTCCAATGAGCCTGTAGTACTATGTCATTACTGTAGCGTTCCTATACAAATTGCATATACTTTGTTGACGTGGCCAGGCCATACAACTTAAGTACATAGTATCACTGTACAACATGGAAGTTCATAGAGCTCCAAAAATTTGTTTAAGCACTTAACGTCCATTGCAGGGTGTAAGTTCCCACACCATGATGGACTACGCTCGTCATGCATTTAAACTGTCACTGGGTGTAAACACGCAGTGACAGTCTCATGCCAACAGCTGTCACAGACAGCTAAGAGGCATGGGAAGAGGTGCCATCGGTCCCCGCACCCAGAACGCTGTGATCGGTCAGTAAATATGACTGACCGGTCACAGCATGCCCGTGCAGGAGATGCTGAAAGATCAGCACCTCCCACCCGGTCAGTGCTGGAGCTCAGCGCTGCCAGTGGCTGAGCTTTTGAACTAACAGCCAGTAATGGCGTCCGTGCCGTCCCTGGCTGTTAACCCACTAATTGCTGCGATCGAGCCAGATTGCAACATTCAGGAGGGAGGCAGAGGGACAGGAGCACCCTCTGCCTTCAGATCGGCATCCCCACGCCGTTATCGTGGGGCCCAATCATTGCCATGATGACCCAGGGTCCTCATGCCGACCCTGGGTCATCAAACTAAGGAAAGCATCTGAGACGGAGACCATGCTCACAGCATGGTGTCAGAAGCTTTCAATATAGGTATAACGCACTGCAATGCTAATGCATTGCAATGCATTATACCTGCAACCAAAGTGTCAAAAGTGAAAGTCCCATAAAGGGACTAGGTAAAAAAGAAAACATTTTTTAAAAAATATGTAAAATAAAATATTGATATCACCGCGTCCGTAAAAGTCCAATCTATAAAACTCTCACACTAATTAACCCCTTCAGTAAATGCCGTAAAAAAAACACAAAAAAGTAGCAAATTATGCTTTATCATCATACCGCTTGGAAAAAGTGGAACATAGCGCGATCAAAAAGACAAATGTAAATAAAAATAGTATAACTGAAAACGCCATCTTGCCCCACAAAAAAAAGCCATGATATAGCTCCATCAGTGGAAAAATAAAAAAAGTTATAGCTCTCAGAATAAAGCAATGCTAAAATAATTATTTTTTCTATAATAGTTTTTATTGTATTGTGCCAAAACATAAAAGAAGATATAAATGTGGCATCGCTGTAATCATACTGACCCGAATAATAAAGCTGCCTTACCAATTTTACCACATGCAGAACAGAGAGAGAAAAAAACAATTCCTGAATTGCTGATTTTTGTTCATTCTGCTTCCACAAAAATCCAAATAGAAAGCGATCAAAAAAGTCATGTGCCCAAAAATGGTACCAATAAAAACATCAGCTGGTCCCACAAAAAACAAGCCCTCACATGACTCTCTGGGTCGAAATATGGAAAAATTATAGCGATAAAATATGGCGATGCAAAAACTTCTTACCAAAGAAGCATCTTTTAGTGTGTGACAGGAGCTAAACATAAATAAGGATATAAATCTGGTATCTCTGTAATCGCACCAACCCGAAGAATAATGTCGCCTAATCACTCATACTGAACGAGGAACGGGGTAAAACATAAAACCAATTCTTCACCTTTTGTGGATTTGTTCATTCGGCCTCCCAAAGATCGCAGTAAGGCATTCACAGTGGTTTATCCCCACATATGGAGTATCAGCATACTCAGGACCAATTGCACAACTTTTGGGGTCCAATTTCTCCTGTTACCCTTGGGAAAATAAAAAATTGGGGGCAAAAAGATCATTTTTGTGGAAAAAATATGATTTTTTTACTTTTACAGCTCTATGTTATAAGCATCCGTCAAGCACTTGGGGGTTCAAAGTGCTCACCACACATCTAGATGAGTTCCTTAGGGAGTCTAATTTCCAAAATGGTGTCACTTGTTGGGGGTTTCCACTGTTTAGGCACATCAGGTACTCTCCAAATGCAACATGGCGTCCAATCTCAATTCCAGCCAATTTTGCGTTGAAAAAGTAAAACAACACTCCTTCCACACCGAGCTCTACCATGCAGCCAAACAGTGGTTTACCCCCACATATGGGGTATCAGCATACTCAGGACAAATTGTATAACAACTTTTGGAGTCCATTTTTCCTGTTACCCAGCGGAAAATAAAAAATTGGGGCAAAAAGATCATTTTTGTGGAAATATTTGATTTTTTATTTTCATGGCTCTACGTTATTAACTTCTGTGAAGCACTTGGGTTTCAAAGTGCTCACCACACAGGCAGATAAGTTCCTTGGGGTTCTAGTTTCCAAAATGAGGAGGTCACTTATGGAGGGTTTCCACTGTTTAGGTACATCAGGGGCTCTGCAAATGTGACATGGCGTCCGCTCTCGATTCCATCCAATTTTACGTTCAAAACCTCAAATGGTCCTTCTTCCATTCCGAGCCCTGCCGTGCTGTTATGAGCTCATTTTCTCGTTCACCTTTGATGTCCGATGAACTCCCTCTGCTGGTGAAAGGAGGTGGTGAAACTGATTTGGATGGGAGAAACCTGTCACCTGAACAGGTGGATTGCGATTGGACATCCGGAATCTTTGAGTGGATATAAGGCAGCCGACTCCCTTTAGGGTTGCTGGTGATTTCTCTGCTCTGAGCTCTGGCCTCTAGTTCAGTTCCTGTCTTCTAAAGCTAAGTTTTTGCTCTGTTAATGTTCTATGACATTTTGTCTGATTTGCTTAGTATTGTGTTCAGCCAGCCCCGGCTGGGGCTTTGCTGAATTTCCATTTTTGTCCCTGATCGGTTAATTCTCTTTTGCTCTGTCTTCAGAATATATCAGAGTGCTGATATAGGGATTTTGATGTCTAGTGACTTCAGGGCTGTTTTTTTCTATCAGACGTGTTGGGACATTTTTGGTAGGGTTTTTGCGGATTGCAGCTAGCATCTTTTATGTCCTTTCCTATCTAGTTAGTTGGGCCCCATCATTTACTCTGCCTGTCTTTCTGTCTGTGTTTGTGTTTTCATCTGTTTTCACCGACAATACATGTTGGGGGCTGTCTATTGCTTTGGGGTCTGCTCTGGGGCAGTTTAGATTTCCCCTTTCTTTCTTTAGGCTTATTTAGTTCTCCGGTTGTGACGAGGCATCTAGGACCACCGTAGGAACGCTCCACGGCTACTGTTAGTTGTTGTGAATAGGATCAGGGGTCTGCAATCCGCTAGCTACCAACCTCTCCGGCTTTCTGGATTTAGCTTGTATTTTTGTTTTTTCCTCCTCCGGTGACTCATTCATAACAGAATCACCAGCCATACCGCAGATTCTAGGGTACTCAATAGCAGGAAAGAATTGTAAAAAAAAAAAAAAGTGTCAGAATTTTTTTTTTTATGTATATTTTTTCCTATTTTTCTCTGGGGCCGAAGGAGGAATTTTTTTTTTTCTTAATGGAGATTAAGCAATTGTCTGATCGTGTGGAGCAGCTCGCTGCTGAAATGCAGGGAATTTACGCTTATCTCGCTCAATCACATGCTGGTGAACCCAAAATCCCCACTCCTGATGTGTTTTTTGGGGATCGGTCTAAATTTTTGAATTTTAAGAATAATTGTAAATTATTTCTTGCCTTGAAGCCTAACTCATCGGGGAGCTCTGCGCAGCAGGTTAAAATTGTCATGTCTTTGCTGCGCGGTGATCCCCAGGATTGGGCGTTTTCTTTGACACCTGGTGATCCTATTCTAACTAATGTGGATGCATTTTTTCAAGCCTTGAGGTTGTTGTATGATGAACCTAATGCTATTGATCAAGCTGAGAAAGCCCTGTTGGCATTGAGCCAGGGTCAGGATTCTACAGAGTCGTACTGTCAAAAATTCCGAAAGTGGGCGGTCCTTACTACCTGGAATGATGGTGCCTTGGCAGCTCTCTTTCGGAAGGGTTTGTCAGAAACCATAAAAGATACTATGGTGGGATTTCCTGTTCCCTCTGGTCTTGACGATTCTATGTCATTAGCCATTCAGGTTGATCGTCGTTTACATGAACGTAAAATTACACGAGAAATGTTGCCACCTGTTGAACAAATGTCTGAACCAATGCAATGTGATAGAGTTTTGTCTAGGGCGCAATGTCAGGAGTTCAGAAGGCGTAATAAGCTGTGTTTTTTCTGTGGAGATGCCTCTCATATTATTTCTGCCTGCCCTAAACGAGAGAAACGTTTTGCCACACATTTGCTGTGGGTGGTGTTCAACCTAAGTTTCTTCTGGCAATTACTCTGATCTGCTCCCTGTCCACATTTTCCGTGAAGGCTTTTGTGGATTTAGGAGCGGCTCTGAACCTGATGGACTTGGATTTTGCTAAACGTTGTGGGTTTCCTATTACACCTCTGCGGACGCCTATCCCTTTGAGGGGTATTGATACTACTCCTTTGGCGAAGAATAAACCTCAGTTTTGGACCCAGGTGGTAATGCGGGTCGCTCCAGACCATCAACAAAGTTGCAGATTTTTGGTGTTGCATAATTTGCATGATACCATTGTTCTGGGATTTCCCTGGTTGCAAATCCATAATCCAGTTTTGGATTGGAAATATGTGTCTGTGGTGAGTTGGGGTTGTCGGTGTGCTCTTAGTGACGCTCCTGTTTTCTCCACCTCTCCCCAGTCGCATGATGTTCCTGACTATTTGGCTGATTTTTATGATGTATTTAGTGAGAATAAGTCTGCGTCTTTGCCTCCTCAAAGGAGTTATGACTGTGCAATTGAGTTGAGCCCTTGGTCTAAATTTCCCAAGGGTCGACTTTTCAATTTATCTGTACCCGAGCACGAGGCTATGCGATCTTATATTAAGGAGTCGTTGGAGAGGGGTCATATTAGACCATTCTCTTCACCCTTGGGTGCTGGGTTTTTTTTCGTGGCCAAGAAAGATGGTTCATTAATGCCTTGTATTGACTATCGTTCCCTCAACAAAATTACTGTTAAATATCAGTATCCGTTACCCCTGATTTCTGATCTATTCTCCAGAGTTAAAGGTGCTTGCTGGTTTACCAAGCTTGACCTCAGGGGGGTGTATAATCTTATTCGCATTAAGCATGGGGATGAATGGAATACGGCATTTAATACTCCGGAGGGACATTTTGAGTACCTGGTGATGCCTTTTGGGCTCACTAATGCCCCTTCTGTCTTCCAGTGCTTCATGAAAGATATTTTCTGGGACTTTGTGGATAAATTTTTGATCATCTATCTGGATGATATTTTGATCTTTTCCAGGGATTGGGACTCTCATGTGGAGCATGTTCGGACTGTGTTCCGGATTTTGAGGGAGAATTCCCTGTATGTTAAGGGATCTAAATGCCTTTTTGGTGTACAGAGGATTTCATTTTTGGGATTTATTTTGTCTCCGTCAACTATTGAAATGGACCCGGCCAAGGTACAGGCCATTTATGATTGGGTTCAGCCCACTTCTTTGAAGGCCCTCCAGAAGTTTTTGGGTTTTGCTATTTTTTATCTTAAATTTATGGCTAATTTTTCTGGTATTGCCAAACCATTGACTGATTTGACTAAGAAGGGTGCTGATTTTCTGAATTGGTCTCCAGAGGCTGTTTCTTCCTTTCAGGAGCTGAAGCGGAGGTTCACTTCTGCTCCGGTTTTGCGGCAACCTGTTGTCTCACTCCCGTTTCAGGTAGAGGTGGACGCTTCTGAGATTGGTGCAGGAGCTGTTTTGTCCCAAAAAGATGCGTTAACATCTAAAATGAATCCCTGTGCTTTCTTTTCCCGAAAGTTCTCCCCATCTGAACGCAACTATGATGTGGGGAATCGGCAACTGTTAGCCATGAAATGGGCATTTGAGGAGTGGAGACATTGGTTGGAGGGAGCTAGACATCAAGTCGTGGTCCTCACTGACCACAAGAATTTGATTTACCTTGAGTCGGCCAAACGCTTGAATCCTAGACAGGCTAGGTGGGCCTTGTTTTTTACATGTTTTGATTTTGTGGCTTCTTTTCTTCCGGGCACTAAGAATGTCAAGGCAGATGCCCTCTCTAGGAGTTTCTGTGCTGATTCTCCTATTGTGACCAAGCCTGCTTCATCTTAGGTGAGGGGGTAGTTCTTTCTGCCATCTCACCCGATTTGAGATGTGCTCTGGAAGAGTTTCAGGAGGACAAACCTGATCGTTGTCCCATTGGAAAATTGTATGTTCCTGACCAGTGGAGGAAGAGAGTGATGTCTGAAGTTCATTGCTCTGCATTGGCTGGTCATCCAGGTATTTTTGGTACTAAAGATTTGGTGAGTCGGTCTTTTTGGTGGCTCGCCTTATCTCACGATATCAGGAATTTTGTGCAGTCCTGTGGGACTTGCTCCCGGTCTAAACCTTGTTCTCACTCTAGTGGGTTGTTGATGCCTTTGCCGGTGCCCAGGAGACCATGGACCCATATTTCAATGGATTTTATTTCTGATATGCCTGTCTTTCAGAGAATGACTGTTATCTGGGTGATTTGTGATAGAGTCTCTAAGATGGTCCTTCTTGTACCACTCCCTAAGTTGCCACCTTCCTCAGAGATGGTGCCCTTGTTTTTGCAACAGGTGGTTCGCTTGCATGGGATTCCTGAGAACATTGTATCTGACAGAGGAGTTCAGTTTGTTTCTAGATTTTGGAGGACTTTTTGTTCCAAGCTGGGAATTCAGTTGTCCTTCTCCTCTGCCTCTGCGTTTCACCCTCAGACCAATGGGCAGACGGAGAGAACAAACCAGACTTTGGAGTCTTATTTGAGATGTTTTATTTCTGCTGATAAGGATGATTGGGTCTCATTTTTTCCCTTGGCCGAATTTGCTTTAAATAATAGAGTTAGTTCTGCCACTTTGATGTCACCTTTGTTTGTAACTTTTGGTTTCATCCTCGATTCTCTTCAGGGCAGGTGGAGTCTTCTGCCTGCTCAGGTGTTGACACTGAGGTGGAGAAAATGCACCAGATTTGGGACCAAGTGGTGGATAAGTTGTCTCTCTCCCAGGAAAAGGCCCAGCGGTTTTCCAACCGGCATAGGACCATTGGTCCCCGATTTAAGGTGGGTGATATGGTTTGGGTCTCATCAAAGAATATCTCTATGAAGGTGACTTCTCCAAAGTTTAAACCTAAATTTATTGGACCTTACAAGATTTTGAAGATTCTTACTCCAGTCTCTTTTCGATTGGCTCTTCCTGTTACATTTAAGATCCATAACGTGTTTCATAAGTCTCTGTTGAAGAGGTTTGTTGAGCCAGTAGTTCCTGTGGTGGCACCTCCTGACCCTGTATTGGTTGAAGGTAATGTGGAATATGAGGTTGAGAAGATGCTGGATTCTCATCTGGCTAGACGGAGACTCCAGTATTTGGTTAAGTGGAAGGGTTATGGCCAGGAGGATAATTCTTGGGTCTCTGCATTCGATATTCATGCCGAAAGATTGGTTTGTGCTTTTCATCGGGCCCATCCTGATCGGCCTGGTGGCGTGGATGAGGGTTCGGTGACCCCTCCTCAAGGGGGAGGTACTGTTATGAGCTAATTTTCTCGTTCACCTTAGATGTCCGATGAACTCCCTCTGCTGGTGAAAGGAGGTGGTGAAACTGATTTGGATGGGAGAAACCTGTCACCTGAACAGGTGGATTGCGATTGGACATCCGGAATCTCTGAGTGGATATAAGGCAGCTGACGCCCTGTAGGGTTGCTAGTGATTTCTCTGCTCTGAGCTCTGGCCTCCAGTTCAGTTCCTGTCTTCTAAAGCTAAGTTTTTGCTCTGTTATTGTTCCATGAGATTTTGTCTGATTTGTTTAGTTTTGTGTTCAGCCTGATCGGTTAATTCTCTTTTGCTCTGTCTTCAGAATATATCGGAGTGCTGATATAGGGATTTTGAAGTCTAGTGACTTCAGGGCTGTTTTTCATTATATGTTGGGGGCTGTCTATTGCTTTGGGGTCTGCTCTGGGGCAGTTTAGATTTCCCCTTTCTTTCTTTAGGCTTATTTAGTTCTCCGGCTGTGACGAGGCGTCTAGGACAACCGTAGGAATGCTCCACGGCTACTGTTTGTTGTTGTGAATAGGATCAGGGGTCTGCAATCCTCTAGCTACCAACCTCTCCGGCTTTCTGGACTTAGCTTGTATTTTTGTTTTTTCCTCCGGTGACTCATTCATTACACTGTGCGCCTAAAGAGTGGCCTTCCTCCACACATGGGATATTGGTGTACTCAGGAGAAATTGCATAACAAATATTGTGGTATGTTTTTTCCTAATACCCTTGACAAAATAAAAAAAATTGTGTCCGAAGTAAAAGTTTTGTGAAAAAAATATAAATGTTAATTTTTTTCCTTGGGCATTGTTTCAATTGTTGTGAAGCATATGAAGGGTTAATTAACTTTTTGAATGCGGTTTTGAGCACCTTGAGGGTGCAGTTTTTAGAATGGTGTCACTTTTGGGTATTTTCTATCATATAGACCCTCAAGGTGGCTTCAAATATGAGCTGGTCCCTAAAAAAATGGTTTTGTAAATTTTGATGAAAAAATGAGAAATTGCTGGTCAAATTTTAACCCTTATAACTTCGTAACAAAAAAATTATGTTTCAAAAATTGTGCTGATGTAAAGTAGACATGTGCTGAATGTTATTTATGAACTATTTTGTGTGACATAATGCTCTGATTTAGGGGCAAAAAAAATTAAAAGTTTGAAAATTGTGACATTTTATAAATTTTTGCCAAATTTATACTTTTTTCACAAATAAACAGAAGACATTTTGAAGAAATTTTACTACTATTATTAAGTGCAATATGTCACAAAAAGGCAATCTCAGAATCAATGGGATACGTTGAAGCGTTCCAGAGTTATAAATACATAAATTAACAGTAGTCAGATTTCAAAATTAAGGCTTGTCATTAACCTACAAAGTTGATTGGTCCTTAAGGGGTTAAAGAGAATCTGTCAATAGGATCAGCACTCCTAAGCCTGCATGTCATAGAAAGTGGAATAAAATGATACCTTGATATTTGTGATCAGATATCTTATTCCAGAAAGATCTATCTTTGTACCATGTTGGCTAATAGATAGAAAAATATTAAAATTTGAGATTCCTTAAGTGGTTGATATCTTTTAATGGCTAATTAAAAAAATGGAAACAAATAGCAAGCTTTCGAGATTACTCAGGTCTTTTCACCAGGCATAGTATAACATAAAATCTGAAGCGTCACATATTTATACACAATCATTTCTGTGTCCTATTGTGTATAAATATGTGACTTCAGATTTTGTGTTATACTATCTTTGATGAAGAGACCTGAATATTCTCGAAAGCTTGCTATATGTTACCATCTTCTCAAGTAGCCATTAAAAGGTATCAACCACTGTGGACTCTCAAATGTTAGTATTTTACAGAGAGATCCACCTTTTTATTACATTGAAATAAGTTGTTAAGAGCTATGGGCCAGACACAGCTTATCTATAATAATAAATGCCCTAACCAGCTTCCGGTTGTAACAACTTCCGTCCAGTTGTAACCGGTGACGTCACCACACACACATGCACATGTTAACCCTCAACACACCACACCGCCTCAACACACATTCCTCTCACCTTTCACCTCCACTCATGTCCACTCACTCTTTCACTCGACATACGTTCCTTTCTCTCACTCCGTTTCTCATACTCACACCGTCATCGTCGCTGCCCCGACATCTTCCTCCGCCGCCGCGATCCAGGATCCAGACGTTCTCCAGGCCGCCGACATGTTCTTGCGGGACGCCATCTTGGATGTCGTGAAATCCCGCGAGATTCAAGATGGCGTCGCCGCAATAATATGTCGCTGGCGTGGACGACATCGTGATCCAAAAAGATGGCGTCGGCGATCTTTTGGATCCCGATGTCATCCACGCCAGCGACATGTTGTTGCGGCGACGCTATCTTGAATATCGCGGGATTTCACGAAATCCAAGATGGCGTCCCGCAAGAACATGTCGGCGGCCTGGAGAACGTCTGGATCCTGGATCGCGGCGGCGGAGGAAGATGTCGGGGCAGCGACGATGACGGTGTGAGTATGAGAAACGGAGTGAGAGAAAGGAACGTATGTCGAGTGAAAGAGTGAGTGGACATGAGTGGAGGTGAAAGGTGAGAGGAATGTGTGTTGAGGCGGTGTGGTGTGTTGAGGGTTAACATGGCAAGAGGTGTTAACGACGTCGGCGAAATCTCGCCATCTTGCATTCGTGAAATTGCGTCATTTACCTCACGCCGACTTGCTGTGCGGACGCTTGGCATTGCCTGTACCACCATAACTACTGCTGCCTTGGTCCTATGCCTATTTACTGCCGGTGTCTAATTACTGGACCAATTTGCCTGTACCGCCATAACTACTGCTGCCTTGCTCCTCTGCCGGTGTCTAATTACAGGGCTAATTTGCCTCTACCGCCATAACTACTGCTGCCTTGCTCCTCTGCCGGTGTCTAATTACAGGGCTAATTTGCCTCTACCGCCATAACTACTGCTGCCTTGCTCCTCTGCCGGTGTCTAATTACAGGGCTAATTTGCCTCTATCGCCATAACTACTGCTGCCTTGCTCCTCTGCCGATGTCTAATTACAGGGCTAATTTGCCTCTACTGCCATAACTACTGCTGCATTGCTCCTCTGCCGGTGTCTAATTACAAGGCCAATTTGCCTATACCGCCATAACTACTGCCTTTGTCCTCTGCCGGTGTCTAATTACAGGATCAATTTGTCTCTACCGCCATAACTACTGCTGCATTGCTCCTCTGCCGGTGTCTAATTACAGGACCAATTTGCCTATACCGCCATAACTACTGCTGCCTTTGTCCTCTGCCAGTGTCTAATTACTGGGCCAATTTGCCTCTATCACCATAACTACTGCTGCTTTGGTCATCTGCCTGTTTACTGCCGGTGTCTAATTACAAGGCCAATTTGCCTCTACCGCCATAACTACTGCTGCCTTGCTCCTCTGCCGGTGTCTAATTACAAGGCCAATTTGCCTCTACCGCCATAACTACTGCTGCCTTGCTCCTCTGCCGGTGTCTAATTACAGGGCCAATTTGCCTATACTGCCATAACTACTGCTGCCTTTGTCCTCTGCCAGTGTCTAATTACAGGGCCAATTTGCCTCTATCTCCATAACTACTGCTGCTTTGGTCATCTGCCTGTTTACTGCCGGTGTCTAATTACAAGGCCAATTTGCCTCTACCGCCATAACTACTGCTGCCTTGCTCCTCTGCCGGTGTCTAATTACAAGGTCAATTTGCCTCTACCGCCATAACTACTGCTGCCTTGCTCCTCTGCCGGTGTCTAATTACAGGGCTAATTTGCCTCTACCGCCATAACTACTGCTGCCTTGCTCCTCTGCCGGTGTCTAATTACAGGGCTAATTTGCCTCTACCGCCATAACTACTGCTACCTTGCTCCTCTGCCGGTGTCTAATTACAGGGCCAATTTGCCTCTACCGCCATAACTACTGCTGCATTGCTCCTCTGCTGGTGTCTAATTACAGGGCCAATTTGCCAATACCGCCATAACTACTGCTGCCTTGCTCCTCTGCCGGTGTCTAATCACAGGGCCAATTTGCCTCTACCGCCATAAGTACTGCTGCCTTGCTCCTCTGACTGTTCACTGCCTGTGTCTAATTACAGGGCCAATTTGCCTCTACCGCCATAACTACTGCTGCCTTGCTCCTCTGCCGGTGTCTAATTACAGGGCCAATTTGCCTCTACCGCCATAACTACTGCTGCCTTGCTCCTCTGCCGGTGTCTAATTACAGGGCCAATTTGCCTCTACCGCCATAACTACTGCTGCCTTGCTCCTCTGCCGGTGTCTAATTACAGGGCCAATTTGCCTCTACCGCCATAACTACTGCTGCCTTGCTCCTCTGCCGGTGTCTAACTACAGGGCCAATTTGCCACTACCACTTCATAACTACTGCTGGGCAATTACAGGGTCAATTAGTATCTGTTTACTCTACAATACTCCAGGACGCCTTCTTCACTGCCAGATAACTGCCAAATAGACTCCTTTACCTGTGCCAACATGAGTCATAACAAAAAGTATGCCAATGCCAGTGAAAGGAAAGCAGCTTTAGCACTACGACAAAAACAACGCCGTGCTAATGAGACTCCTGAGGAAAAACACCATCGCCTTGAGAAGATTAAGGCTTATAAACGCCGTCGCCTCACACACGAATCCCCTAACTCTAAATCCATAAGATTGGCTGAAGAAGCCTCTGCACGCCGTCACCGCCGACAACAGACGGCTTCTTCCTCATCATTATTATTAGACTCACAACAGGATGCTTCCACATCAGCATGTGGAACAATTTACTGCTACACTTCATCCCATATGCCGTTCACTGACATAACTAATCAGCAATCTGTTTCTGCCCTATCAATACCACCATTCAATACCGATGCACAGTATGCCAATGCCAGTGAAAGGAAAGCAGCTTTAGCACTACGACAAAAAGAACGCCGTGCTAATGAGACTCCTGAGGAAAAACAGCATCGACTTGACAAGATTAAGGCTTATAAACGCCGTCGTCTCACACACGAATCCCCTAACTCTAAATCTATTACATTGGCTGAAGAAGCCTCTACACGCTATCACCGCCAACAACAGACGGCTTCTTCCTCATCATTATTAGTAGACTCACAACAGGATGCTTCCACATCAGCATGTGGAACAAGTTACTACCACACTTCATCCTATATGCCGTTCACTGACATAACTAATCAGCAATCTGTTTCTTCCCTATCAATACCACGATTAGTCAATACCAACGCACAGTTTCTTCACATACAAGCTGCAGTTAGCCCGCAGAAAGTGCAACCAAGACAAATATACGTTGGTCTCAAAACTAGGCGCACCCCATCGGTTGGACATGCACTTCTACTACAACCTCACATTTTCACTAATGATGAAAATAGTATTACCGAACACAGTTGTGGTGACATGACCCATGTATGTGAGCATTGCAAAGCTTTGCATTTTGTAGCAGAGATACCTTCTGATAACAACTTTACGCTCTGCTGTCAGAAGGGTAAAGTCCATGTACCCATACTACAATATCCTGATGTCTTTACACGTTTGCTGAAAGGGCAAAGTGAATTTAGCAAAAATTTCATGGATAATATTCAAAGTATTAACAGTTCCTTTGCTTTTGCCTCCATGGGTGCAAATATTTCACCACCTCCTGGATATGGCCCATACTGTTTCCGCATACATGGCCAGATCTATCATAGAACTGAAACACTACATCCCTCAGATGACCAGCAACGCGCATTTGCCCAACTTTACATTCTCGATACCACTACCGCAAACGAACAACGCTTACGATGTAAAGAAAATCAAAAATGTCATCCTACATTGATGAACATTATTGCCCTTCAAATCCAAACTATTAATCCTTTTGTGGAAGCTTATCAAATGTTACGTGATGTGGAAGAACAAGAAAAAGATAAATCTCTACAAAACGGAACTGTCATGCCAAACATCACTATGGCTATTAAACAAGATCGTACTCAAGACCCTCGACGCTACAATAATCCCACTGTCAGTGAAGTAGCAGTCGTGTTTCAAAATGACAATGGTGAGCCACTAATGTCCACTCGCAGGATTTCAGAATACTCAAGATGGCATGGCCGCAAGAACATGTCGCCGGCGTGGACAATGTCGGGATCCAGGATGGCGCCGGCGGAAGAAGATGTCGGGGATCGTGGAGCAGCGATGATGACGGTGTGAGTATGAGAGACGGAGTGAGAGAAAGGGTCGTATGTGGAGTGAAAGAGTGAATGGACATGAGTGGAGATGGTGAAAGGTGAGAGGAGTGTGTGTTGAGGCGGTGTGGTGTGTTGAGGAGGTGTGTGTGTATTGAGGGTTAACATGGCAAGAGGTGTGTCACTATCCTCTCGATGCGATAGCATCGGGCCTTAATCTACTATAATAAATGCGCTAAGCAGCTTTCGGGTTGTAACAACTTCCGTCCAGTTGTAACTGGTGACGTCACAGCACACCTCTTGCCATGTTAACCCTCAACACACCACTCCTCAACATACACTCCTCTCACCTTTCACTATCTCCACTAATGTCCACTCGCAGGATTTCAGAATACTCAAGATGGCATGGCCGCAAGAACATGTCGCCGGCGTGGACAACGTCGGGATCCAGGATGGCGCCGGCGGAAGAAGATGTCGGGGATCATGGAGCAGCGACGATGACAGTGTGAGTATGAGAGACGGAGTGAGAGAAAGGGTCGTATGTGGAGTGAAAGAGTGAGTGGATGTGAGTGGAGATGGTGAAAGGTGAGAGGAGTGTGTGTTGAGGAGGTGTGTGTGTATTGAGGGTTAACATGGCAAGAGGTGTGTCACTATCCTCTCGATGCGATAGCATTGGGCCTTAATCTAGTCTACTATATAATCGTCTAATTCTGTCTGTGATGGAAATTCCGCATCGCTGATTGGTCGCACCCGGCCGCGACCAATCAGCGACAGGCGCAATCTGCCCACGAATTGGCGCTGAATTCAAATGACGCACACCACCGCTACCACCGGGAGATCTGCGGCGCTAGCCGCTGATCTCCCGATGGTTGCCGCGGGTCATCTCCTACTGCACGGAAGTCAGCGGCGACACAGCCGGGAGATGACCGGCGCAGCGCTCAATGTGCGGATGGTACCCAGGGTCCAGAGGAGAGGAGACTCTCCTCTAGGCCCTGGGTACCATAAACCTGTAAAAAAAAAAATAGAATTTAAATAAAAAAATAGTGATATACTCACCTTCCAACGGCCCCCGGACTCTTTCCCTTCTCTCACCACGCGCCTGGCATCTTCCGGTCCCAGTAATGCATTGCGCGAAAGACCGCTGATGATGTTACGCTCTCGCAAG
This sequence comes from Dendrobates tinctorius, assembly GCF_039654945.1. NCBI lineage: Eukaryota > Metazoa > Chordata > Amphibia > Anura > Dendrobatidae > Dendrobates > Dendrobates tinctorius. The sequence continues at coordinate 8,330,977 of NW_027361730.1, read as the reverse complement.
AGTGAAGTCATCTCCGATCCTTTGCGCTAAGCATTACTGGGACCCGAAGATGCCGGGAGCGTGGAGAGGAGATCGGGGGCCGTCGGAAGGTGAGAATAACGTTTTTTTAAATTTTTTTATTGTTTTTTACATTCTATCTTTTACTATTGATGCTGTATAGGCAGCATCAATAGTAAAAAGTTGATCACAATTGTCAAACATTATGCTTGACAAGTGTGACCAACCTGTCAATCACATTCCAAACGATGCTTCAAATCGCTTGGAATGCGCTTGAATTCCGCAAGTGAAAATCGCATGAAAAATCCATGTTTTCCGCGGGAAAATGCATGCGAATTCGCATGCGTTTTTCCCGTGGCGGGAGTTGCAGAAATGCTGCGGAAATTTCCGCAGCATTTCTGCAACGTGGGTACTTAGCCTCAGTGTGACACACAGCAGCAACCAGACCCCCGCTGTAAGATTGCCGATCATGGTGGATCGTCCTGGACCATCTTTTGAACATCGGTCTCCCGCTGGCCATATTCTAAAATACCTGATGCATTAGAATCGGGCCACCATCTAGTTTTAAATAAAAGGGGATGTTACCAGTAAACCAAGTAATTACTGACACTTTGTTCTCATAATCAAACACAGCTCTGCAGTGAGGTCAGAATTAACACAGAACAGAAGTGAAATTTATCTCATTATAAACATTTGCAGCAGCACTTGTCCTCTCGTAGTGCTGGCAACTCTGCTTCAGTGCTGTGCCTGATTATAACTAATACAGGACAGCAGAGTTGAGCCTTGTCTCACTGCAAATACAATAAGCACATTTATAGCCGTCTCCTCATAAAACTGTCACCTCTGCTGTACTACCCTTCCCCCACACTCCATCCCACTGGCTGCCTAAAAACAGAGATGTACAGCCCTATGAAGGGACAGCGTCTGCAAATGTTTTATAATGTAACAAACTTCCCTTCTGCTATGCTGTATTAGCTCTGTTCTCAATGCAGGGCTTAGTGTGATTATGAGAACAAGTGTCAGTCATTACATTTCTCACACTGGTAGCACCCATTAGTGTTTAAGAAGAGGAAAGGAATACAAAAATAAAACTACCCTAGGTCATGAGTCAGTGAAGGTAGCAACTTCCTGGACACCTCATATACAGCATGTATTAATGAGAGGGGCACACCAATGAGAACAAATTCTGAAACTAGAAGCAAATTGAAAAATGAAGGTATTAGTAACTAAAAATTGAAGACTGAAGCTTTAGCTCAAGATAACTACTAACATAAAAATAAACAAATTGGGTCCATATTCTTTATGCAGACTTTTTGTGGTAGCATCCTATACTTTTCAGTACTGTAAAAAAAAGTTATTCAGGTGCATGCTGAAAAGACAATCCTCTGTCATACATCTACACAATAAAAGCCAGAAATATCATTTGTCTGTCATGGTGACAAAATGGGATGTGCACTTAGCCAAAAGCACGGCACTTTTTAGATCCTTGAATAATTGGTGGAGATACTGTCAGACATATACCAGCCAAATAAGGTCCCATGGCTCCTTTTAACTTTTCTTTTTAACCTAAAAGAGCTATCTGTCAAGCAGAGTCTCTTTTAAGGCAATTACTGAAGAATAAAATCACCAAGTTGTCATTCCTTCAAAATCTCAAAAGGCTTCAAGCCAATTTAGACCTCTTCTCTGCCTCATTTACTTAAGCTTTATAATTTTCTCCGTAGCACAAATTCTGAATCACATAGGAGGCAAAAACCCAATGAACTGCAAGACTTACAGATTCAACCCATTAATTATTACAGATTTCAGGCACTCAGCTAGAATTCTTACTATCTTCTATACTCTCCTACCTGATACCGCAAGATCAAGAGGGATAATTTTCCAGGTAGACTAACATTTGAAAGTTTGCTAATTTATTGTGTATAATGGTAATTTTACTGTACACACAAAAAAACTTTTGATTGGCTAGATTGAAAGAAAAACTATAACCCATAGTACAGACTGACTTTTCTGTTTTGGTAAACAGTGTTTACCCTGCTGTTTATTGCGGAAGAGTGTGCATGATGCGTCAAGAAAATGTTCCTCCCTATTATCAGCATTAACATATTATGATTGATTATAATCATAAGATAACATATTGGATCACTCTGGCATATCATTTTAAGTTTGAAATGTCATATAGGAACTCTGATTATAGCTGCCCTCATAGTAAGCATAAGCATATACCGTAATTATTTTTTTCAACATGGACCTATCACCTTGGGAAATGCCATGATCATAAAGAAGATCAAAATAAAAAATCTCAATGATATAGCTAGGAAATAAAAAGTCCTGTCTAAACTAGGGGTAAAAGCTCTGTTTCTTTATAACAGGGATGCATTTTAGCCCACCCAGTAGATGAGAAAGACTGCAGTGGGCCAAAACACGACTTAACCAATTAATCAGTGCATCAATCTGTGAAAGATAGACCGAGTTAGCTTTGAGCTGAAATTCTTAAAATTGTCTTGTTCCAGTGAATTTGATCAAATTTGTGATTCGATTTGAAAAGCAAAGGTGAGCACTATTTCACCTACTGCTTAAAAATTGAAAGCAAACTGTTAATGCCATGATTTCCTCATAATGCCTTGCAGCTATCATATTACATGGTCTAACCCAATCAGGGGGTCTATTACAAAGACTATAAAAAAGGGGCAGCCAAAGATTTTACAGCTAAAGGATAGGAGGTCAGTTAATTCAACGTACTATAGCAATGCTAAAGCTCGTTGAAAATGGAAGTGGCTGTCTCAGTCTGTAAATAATAATATGAATAATGTGAATAATAGTCCAAATATTCAAGTGATAGGGAGGTGCTGGACCTGCATAGTGTGACTGTGAATTGATTGATCAGTTAAATCGAGCAGTAATCGTATCTTATTAACAGCATTTTTTTATTTTTCAGATACTCCAAACAAGGGCTGCAGTTATACACCCCTTGATCCTAATTTTCCAACTAAGCAAAAAAATCTGAAATCAAGGCCTGTGTGTTACAGTAAATGTGCTTCCTGAACTGGGAGATGGGCAAGCTATATTTTAATATTTTTGTTAAGACAAAAAAAATCTCCATAATCATAAATTTTAAAAGTAATTTTCTTCCTCAAAAATTGTGTGTGTTGTAAAATATATATTATTTTTTGTATAGTTTCTTGTAATAGGCCAACATTAGACTCATACATGCCACCTGAATGCTGCTGTTGTTACCAATAGTCAGAAATGTGGACATTAATCACCTGGATATTAAAAAGGCTGTGTTTTTCACCACATTAAGCTTGTGCTTTAAAGAGTTCAAAATGGAGTTATTACTGTCCTAAGAGACTTCAAGGTATTATACAAAAATTTTTCCTGTCAATCAGAGGTTTTGCAGCATTGCAATTATTCTCCACAAATCAAATTTCAGAAACAATTCAGTGAAGTTGGTGAATAAGAATTTCAAATGATCCGCTCATCTCTAATATTCACTCATATGATGTTACAGTATATAATCGAGTATAAGCCGATCCGAGTATAAGCCGACCCCCCTAATTTTGCCACAAAAAACTAGGAAAACTTATTGACTCGAGTATAAGCCTAGGGTGGGAAATGCTCCATAGATTATTCCCCCATATGGTGTCCCCATAAGAAGCTCCATAGATTATTCCCCCATATGCTGACCCCATAAGAAGCTCCATAGATTATTCCCCCATATGCTGCCCCCATAAGAAGCTCCATAGATTGTTCCCCCATATGCTATACTTACCCGTCCTGACGCTGTCTCTTGAGCCCCCAGCTTCTCCGCGCTCTCTCTTCCTGCTTTCAGCGTCTGTGATACCGCTTATTAAAACTCATGAATATGCGCATATTCATGAGTTTTAATGAGCGGTACCACGTGATTTCTGAAGGCAGGAAGAGAGAGCGTGGAGAAGCTGGGGGCTCAAGAGACAGCATCAGGACGGGTAAGTAAGACCTGACACCCCCGACCCCCTCCCCCTCCGACCTCCCGGTGTATATGACTCGAATATAAGCCGAGAGGGGGACTTTCAGCCCCAAAAAATGGGCTGAAAATCTCGGCTTATATTCGAGTATATACGGTAAGTTATATGTAAGCTGTAAATACATGTTTACCACTTCACTCTAGAGTGCCAACTGCAGTAACATTTCATTTTAAGAGAGGGACACTGCAGGAAACTTAAGTTTGGTTGACCACTATAGAAATATTTTACAGCTCTATAAGACTTTCTGCTTCTAAGCTGGGAGGTAGCACTATGAAGGTACTGTCACACTTAGCGATGCACCAGCGATCCCGACCAGCGATATGACGCGGTCAGGATCGCTGGTGCATTGCTAAGTGGTCGCTAGTGAGCTGCCACACAGGCAGATCTCACCAGCAACATAGCAGGGGTAGGGGGTCGCTACTTACCTGTCAGACGAGACAATCCTGACGTCCTCCCACCCGCGTCCATGCATCGCTCGTCGGTGCCACAGGAAGCCCAGCAGGAAGCTGATGACGAGAAATGGTCCAGGACGTTCTCGCGCGATCAGCGATAATCAGCGGGGGAGCCAGTCGGAGGTAAGTATCAGACATAGCGATATCGCTAGCAATATCGCTGCTACGTCACTAAAACCAGTGACGTTACAGCAATATAGCTAGCGATATCCCTTAGTGTCACAGGCCCTTGAGGGGTAGGATTGTGAGTGTGCAGCATGTAAACACAAGAAAGATCTGTGCTGCTGTCTAACTTCATGCTGTATGTGGATATATAAGAGTAGCAATACAACTTGTATTTCTGTGTGTCAAAGAGCTGGAGGAGATGGAAACTGTTAGACGGAACAGCAGAACAGGTAAACCCTGCTTAGTTTTCTTCTCGGTGTAGCATAACTGCTGCTAGCTTTGTGTGGTTGGCGACAAACTCAGATTAAAGGGAGTCTATCAGTAGAATTGCCATAAGATGGCTTAGGATGGTGGATTCTACTGACAGAGTCCCTTTAATCTTTTAAAAGAAGCTTCCTTTTCTAGCACGTTAAACCTTTAGAAACAGCTATGTTTTCTTCTTGCAGATTAACCAGATAGAATACAGCTGTTTTCTTATCCTCTAGCTGGGCTGTATAATATACAGGGACATCCTTTTACAATGGAAAAATGTAAAAGATATTCCAGCTCCTGGTAGTCAGGTGAACAAATCAAACAAATCTGCAAGGCTCACGTGATTAAATGGTGACTGCAAATAAAATCACAAAAAGTAACCACTATGAAACAAAAAGGAAAAGGAGTTTAAGTACAAAAAAAAATCTAAAAACAAAATAGAATTAATAATGACACATAATTTCTATGTGCAAGTTCAAACCCACAGGAAATCTAGTACCGAGATTAAAGATCCAAAAAGCTTCTCCTGTTAGTAGGTTTCTCCTCATGTCACCCACGAGAGCCTGTCTATTGACTCTTTCAATGCCCAAGATCTGAAGAGAAAAAATATTTTGTTGATAAATGGAAATGAAATGTTTGGCTGCAGATGAAATATGACAACTCATACTACTGACATTTGCAGTGTCATTGAAGTGGTCAGTAATGTGAATCTTTAATTTATGGGAAGTGCATCAAATATACAGTTTCTGACAAAAAGGTCATGTTTTACCATGTACCACATTTTCAATATGTGTACATGTCTTACATCATTTAGCTTTACACTTGCAGATACCTTTTTAATTAAGCCAAGTCCTGTTGGTACAGCAAGGGTTGAAAGAACTCGGAGAAATTATATTTCCCAAAGAGGGTCCACATTTTTTGCCACAACTATGCAACCAGAATGCAACAAGGATGCAAGAATCTCATCTTCCAACAGTACTGGTAAATATTTGTTGATTTTTCATTTAATTGCACCAAATTGTGAAGTATATTGTATAGAAACAACTGGTTTGGAGGTATTAAAAGTTTGAACATGGGATCTGATATAGTTAATTAGATCAAAATGATTCTTTTAGTTGAACAATGACATGAGCCGTATTTAGCATCCAAGTAGGATAGCCTCAATTTTTTAAACTTTTACTGAATTAATTAATTTTAAGTGTATATTCTTGAGGATCCCTACAGTTCCTCTTAACCCTTGTAGATTCTCCTGCAAGTATTCATCTGGCAATATATTTGGGATGGCTACTGTTGACATGCATGATGTAATTTCCCGCAAGTGGTTTGCAAAACATGGATGTATCGAGAATGTTGTTAAGAGTACCTGTCAATTCTAAATCTAGAAATGTGATAATGATGGATGATAGGAAGCAATGAATTTTAAATTAAAATGATTGTCATTGATGTATCGTATAAATGAGTATATGGCAGATACATTGCAGTTCCAGATGAGGAGCATATCTTCACTGTATCTGCCATACCATTTGACATATGAGTAGTAAAGATTCCGCAATGAATAGAGGAAAAGTTCTTCTCAGTATGCCAACACTAAGTTTGCCAAGGATGGGAAAAATGTGGCCTCTATCAAAACTCCCTTATGTTGAAAGTGATATTGTTGATTTAACAAAAAATAGTTATGTATCATTAAAAAAAGAAGTAATCTGAATAATTTAATCTGGTAAACATTTAGTTTTTTGACTTTATTTACTAAAATGGAAAATTATTCAATTGCATTATTTTGTGGTATAGACGTATGTAATGAAAGGACATTGCAACTAATTAAAAAAACACAATTTTGACATTGTTTGTTGGGAATTGCTTTTTTCGGTGTAGATTTTGTGGTTAAAATGACTACTAATATGATCTTTCTCATCGGTACTATTACAGTAATGCCAAGCATGTTCAGCGCTTTTTATTATTTTTAAGGTGAAAAAAATAGGAGTTTGCAAAAAAAAACTTTTGGGGGGGTTGGGTCGCCATTTTCCGAGACCTGTACTGTTTTCATTTTTCAGTCGATGGTGTTGTGTGATGGCTTATTTTTTTCAGGGAAAAACTATATTTTTAGTGATACCATTTTGGGCTAGCTATGATGTTTTGATCACTTGTTATAGCATTTTTTTGTGGTATGGCAGCAATGAAAAAAACATAATTTTTGCTTTCTTGAAAATTTTTTGTTCACAGTGTTTACTGATCAGGTTAACCCCTTAGTGACAGAGCCAGTTTGCAGCTTAATGACCAGGCCAATTTTTACAATTCTGAGCACTGTCACTTTATGAGGTTATAACTCTGGAACGCTTTAACGGATCCCGCTGTTTCTGAGATTGTTTTTAATGACATATTGTACTTCATGTTAGTGGTAAAATTTCTTCAACATGTCTTGTGTTTATTTATGAAAAAAATGGAAATATGGCGAAAATTTTGAAAATTTTGCAATTTTAAAACTTAAAATTTTTATGCCCTTAAATCCAGAGAGATGTATCAGACAAATTTCTTAATAAATAACATTTCCCACATGTCTACTTTACACCAGCAAAATTTTGGAAACAAATTTTTTTTTGTTAGGAAGTTATAAGGGTTAAAATTTGACTAGTGATTTCTCATTTTCACAACAAAATTTACAAAGCCATTTTTTTTAGGGACCACATCATATTTAAAGTCATTTTGAGGGTGTACATGACAGAAAATACCCAAAAGTGACACCATTCTTAAAACTAGACCCCTCAAGGTGCTCAAAACCTCATTCATGAAGTTTATTAACCCTTCACGTGCTTCACGGGAACTAAAGCAATGTGGAAGGAAAAAATTAACAATTAACTTTTTTTGCAAAAAATTTACTTCAGAACCAATTTTTTTATTTTCTCAAGTGTTAAAAAAGAAAATGAACCACAAAATTTGTTGTGCAATTTCTCCTGAATATGCTGATACCCAAAATGTGGGGGTAAACCACTTTTTCAGCGCACGGCAGAGCACGCAAGGGAGGGAGCGCCGTTTGACTTTTTCAATGCAGAATTGGCTGGAATTGAGATCGGATGCCATATTGCATTCGGAGAGCCCCTGATGATCCTAAACAGTGGAAACCCCCAACAAGTGATCCCATTTTGGAAACTAGACCCATTAAGGAACTTTTCTAGATGTGTGGTGAGCACTTTGAACCTTCAAGTGCTTCACAGAAGTTTATAACATAGAGCCGTGAAAATAAAAAATCATTTTTTTTCCAGAAAAATGATCTTTTCGCCCTCAATTTTTTATTTTTACAATGGTATCAGGAGAAATAAATCATACCCCCACAGTTGTTGTGCGATTTGTCCTGAGTACACTGATACCCCATATGTGAGGGTAAACCACTGTTTGGGTGCACGGCAGAGCTCAGAAGGGAAGGAGTGCCGTTTGACTTTTTCAATGCAGAATTGGCTGGAATTGAGATTGGACGCCATGTCCACAGTTGTTGTGCGATTTGTCCTGAGTACGCTGATACTCCATATGTGGGGATAAACCACTGTTTGGGCACACGGCAGAGTTCAGAAGGGAAGGAGTACCGCTTGACTTTTTCAATGCAGAATTGGCTGGAATTGAGAATGGACGCCATGTCGCTTATGGAGAGCCCATGGTGTCCCTAAACAGTGAAAAAAACCCACAAGTGACACTATTTTGGAAACCAAACCCCTTAAGAAACTTATCTAGATGTGTGGTGAGCACTTTGAACCCCCAAGTGCTTCACAGAAGTTTATAACACAGAGCAGTGAAAATAAAATCTCTTTTTTTTCCTCAAAAATGATAATTTAGCCTGCTATGTTTTATTTTCTCCAGGGTAACAGGAGAAATTGGACCACAAAAGTTGTTGTGCAAGTTGTCCTGAGTACGATGATACCCCATATGTGGGGGGGAACCACTGTTTGGGCGCATGGGAGAGCTTGGAAGGGAAGGAGTGCCATTTTGGAATTCAGACTTTGATGGAATGGTCTGCGGGCATCATGTTGCATTTGCAGAGCCACTGATGTGCCTAAACAGTATAAACCCATGACAAGTGACCCCATTTTGGAAACTAGACCCCTGAAGGAGCTTATCTAGATATGTGGTGAGCACTTTAAACCCCCAATTGCTTCACAGAAGTTTATAACGCAGAGCCGTGAAAATAAAAAAATTTTTTTTCCACAAAAGTGATTTTTTTTAGCCCCCAATTTGTTTTATTTTCCCAAGGGTAACAGGAGAAATTAGACTGCCATTTTCTTCCGGATCCAAGATGGCGGCGCTCACCGGAGGACGCCGGCGGGACAGAGGACAACCGGGAGGGAATCCAGGACCACCGGGAGGTACAAGGGGGGATCGGGGACCCTATTTCTCTCTCCTCTGATGTGCGATCACATCAGAGGAAAGAGAAATTAAATGCAAAATCGCGGCTCTTTTTTGCGATCGCCATTATAGGGTTAATAACGGCGATCGCAAAAGCCGGGGTCAGTAAAGAACCGACCCGATTCATGTTCTCTGGGGTCTCGGCTACCCCCAGCAGCCAAGACCCTGGAAAAAATCCGACACTGGGGGGCGCTATTTATTAACGGCGCTGTGGTTTAAGTACCCTTAATTACCGCAGTTAAAAGGCGTATCGGCGGTCGTTAAGGGGTTAATCATTGTAATTATAAATTGGACTTTTCTGAATACAATGATACCCAATATGTGTATTTTTTTTTCATATCAATATTTTTCATAGGGAAAAAGGGGGCAATTTGAACTTTTTTCTGCTTTTTTAAACTTTTCTTTTTTCACTATTCTTAATAGCTTAAAGCTGATGAGCGCTTGGATTGACAAGCCCCTATACGTGTTAAATGTTGGTGTGTGCACTGCTTCACCCGCAACTGTTAGTGGCAGCTCCTGGCTGTAATAATACACAGCCATCATCTGCCGAGTATCGGGTGGGTTCACCCCATGGCTCATCCCATACACCCGTTTCCGACTTGCACTATACATGCACAGCGCATTTCATGAAGGGGTTAAAAAATTTAAGTTGCATGAATGCAGCAAAAGGACACCCATTTGTCCACCATTTCGATGGATTTTAATGATGGGTAGGAAAAGGTTAAAATAAATTAAACTACGGTATACACTCAGCTTTTTCTTAACTTTTCTGCTGAGGTTTAATTTTCATGAATCCAGCAAAATGGCATCTGGACAGCCATCAATCTTGATGGATTTTATTCAGTGTAGGGAAAGGTTTAAAATAATAAAAAAAAATATAATAAACATTACATTACTTATTTTGCCACCTCTACAGCTACCTCAGTTCTGGTCCACCGCGCCGGTCTAATTTTCTTGCATGGCTAATATCCGTTCATTATCTGTGTCACCCTCAATGTGATTTCATTAGACCAATCACAGGCATTCAATTTTCACAATAGCATTGTTCATTTTAAGGTAAGTAGTATACTGAACATATTTGGATCATAGCCTAAACAGTGCAGCTAAAAAAAAAATCCTAATGTATGTTCCGTTTACTTCCACAATGATTGGAACCCTCTTGGCAGAAAAAGAGATGGTCTTATTTGTTTCAAATAGAAAAAACAAAGATCGTCAAAGATATTTGTGTACGATTATGATGAACAATTGTGTTTTTTTAATTCCGGTGAAAAGGATTGTCTTCAACAGTATCACTATGATTTGCAAAAAACATATTTCTCATAACCCAGAGAAGCAGCTGGGTCTAATGTTTGTCGAAAACTACACAAATATTTTGTCAAAGGAAATATGATAGTACATTCACATATAAGGAGAGGAAAACGGCCGTTTTAAGATTTTGACAATCAACACATATAATGTTAACTTGTATATTATAAACAGCGTTTCAATCCAGTTACTCAAAAAATGTAAATGAAAACACATGAAGAGAAGAAAGTATATGCACACAAATAGGGATCACCACAAAGATAAGATAATCAAAAAATATCAATTTTATTTGTGGACACAACAAACAAACACTTATGGGAATAACGCCGCCGGATCGCCAGTTGGCATCATTTATGGTCGGAACTACGACGGTATCTGATCGTCTTCGAACCTCCAACTTTCGTTCTTGATTAATGAAAACATTCTTGGCAAATGCTTTTGCTTTGGTTCGTCTTGCGCCGGTCCAAGAATTTCACCTCTAGCGGCGCAATACGGATGCCCCCGGCCGTCCCTCTTAATCATGGCCCCAGTTCCGACAACCAACAAAATAGAACCAGAGTCCTATTACATTATTCCTAGCTGGAGTATCCTAAATTGACACTGGATGGTGCCCGTTTATCCCTTCTTTTGTCAAAAAATGTAAATGGAATGAAAATTGTATAGATAAGTACTGACTATATGGCAAAAACAGCACAGTATCTCAAATATAAGTTTATATAACGGTATGCATAAAAAAATTCTCAAGCAAAAAATGGCTAAATCATGCTACAACCACTAGGGAGTAATAGAAGAAGTGTTATAGGTATATAAAGTAAATGAGTGAAATGCCTGAAAAGATAACATCATGCTTACTGGATTGCCGAGGAAAAATCAAGATAAAAACAACCCTGCCAAGGTAAATGGGTAATTGTATGATCATTGTAGAGAAAGTGCATGTGTTCCCTCTAGGGATGAGAGAATGTGCTTAGTGATACTTGGCTATCACTCGAGTATCATAGTGCTCGGTGGTGCTTGTTACTGAGTGAGTAATGGGTGGTGCTCAATACAAAACTCAAATCCCTGCCTCGCATCTTTGGAGCCTGTTATGCAGCCCAAAAGCATGTGGAGATTGCCTGTGAGTCACTGTAATGCCGTAGCCATCTTAGTTGGGGCATTACTGTAGTTGGCTGACCGTCGGACATTATGAGGGATTATAAAAGGACAGGCGCTGCCAGGCTTGGCACACTGACGCCATTGCACCGATCTGTGACACATCGTATTGAAGGGAGAGAGTGCTTGTCTATGCCTGTGTGCACAGTATAATGAATCAGAGGTTTGTAGTGTTGATACTGGTGCTCAAACTGTGCCATCATACCAACAGCCCTTCTAAGGGTTAACTGTTTGTAGGACATATAATCTGCATTTAAACTAGGGAGAGATAGAGAGATGCAGGATCAGGGAGAGTGACAGAATCCAGTCTGTAGACAGGGATTAGGCTTGTGCAGTCCATTGGCAAGTATATATCTGTAGTGTTTTTGCTTGGGCTGAAAAAAAGTAATATAATTTGATTCATCAAGTATTAAATACTTTGAGGTCCTTATTTGTGTTATGTAACAAACCCAAGAAATCATTGAAACATTTTTCTGGGCTACATTTCTCAACCATACAATATTCTGTAGTGTGGAGTAAATTTCTATGATCTCTAAAACTGCTAAAAACCTTTTACATTTTTGTAGGCTTCCAATTCTCAGACATACAGTGTTACATGGTCTGTAAACATTTTTGTGATTTGTAAAACTGATAAAAAGCTTTCAAAAATGTTGTAGGCTTCCATTTCTCAGACATACAGTGTTATGTGATCTGTGAAAAATTCTGTGATTTCTAAAACTGATAAAAGGCATTAAAATATTTTTTCTTGATTGAATTTGATTTTCATCCATATACTTTTGCATTCTTTCTGTTACATTACGATGGAGCAAACTCACAAAAACTTTTTTTGATTGCTGCAGGTGAACACTTTTTACTTTTATTAAAAATAAACTTGATTGGAAGTAGAAGTGATGATGATGGTGCACACAGATGCCGAGGATGTGGGGCAGGTGTGACTATGCCTGTTGCTGGAGCACAAGAAAAATGACCATCCATGACACATAGCTTCCTGTCCCACTTTGCTGGGAGACACAGTACACCACTTCTGAAGCCAGAGCAGTGTGAACATGTGGTCGGTTGGGTAGCAGATAATGCTTCCAGCAGCCTTTACAGAACCGCACAGTCTTCCACATGGTCGAGTCTCACCAGCCTAAAGTCTGGAGCATTTAATCCTCACCATGATCCTCCTTCCTCCCATCATTTTGAATCCCAGGAGACTAGTGACACTCTGAGTAGCTCTTTACTCCGAGGAGCTCTTTACATCATTTCTTGATTGTGGACTCTCAACCTGCATGCTCAAAGAGGGACAGGGGGACATGCTGTTTAGTGATGGAATGTTAAGGGGCTGGCAGAACGCACCAAATAATAAAGATGAAATAATATATAAGGTGCGTTCGCAGCCCAGGGCACACCGTGCAGAGGTGACCAACTGCTGCTGAACAATGCGGGAAAAGCATGTAGGAGGAAAGCCGAACACCAGTAGGTAACCACTAAGCCGGTGCTAGCAGGCACGAGCTCCATTACTTTATGTAACACGTACCAGCCGGTGAACAACCACAATCTGTTAGCGTCACAGGTCACGGTGGTGTGAACCACTGCTTGCAACGTGTGCAGTGTCTGCCCTGATGGATGCCACTAACCAGCCTAACAAATGGTGCTGGAAAGCGCACACACGGCGCACAGCGCTACTGTAGCGGATGCTGCAGTAGCAGTGGCCAAGGATGCCTATACTGGCTGATGCTCTAGGCGCTAGCGGTAGATGTGGAGCAACACTGCAGCGCTAAGCATTGCTAGAGCTAATGTGCTGACTCTAATTCCTAACCTTAACTAATACGCAATATCCAAGGAGGGGGGGGGAATTATAATGCGTCAGTCACCAGGCATCATCATACATACACTAAATACATTAGCCTCAGAGTTTATCATAGTGCATGGCGGGGCGGCCATGCGAACCTTTTATAGCCGTACCCTTCCAGGACCTTCCTGATCCTCCTGATGGACCAATCAGAACTGGAGAAGGACCTGAGCATGTGACTCCCGATCCCCAATGGGAGATCGTCTCATGAGCATGCTCAGTGGATCGAAGGAAAGACTTAGACTCTGGAGTCTTTTGCTGCTGGCTAGGCTGCATTGCCATAACTGGACCACAGGTGGCAGCAGCAACTGAACCCACAATGCTGGTGTGGACAGAACACCGGGATCATGGAGTCTGCTTAGCAGGCTCCATTGCAGCCGGAGGGGAATGGGAGACCACCGATGGCAAGGCTCTGGATTCCCGCTGTGCAGCGCCCGGAACCCGACGCCTAACATGGACAAACCTTGAAGGGAATCTGTCACCCCTTTTTTGAGATATCATATAATGATATCATTCAAATGTGTGTTACATAAGGATTCTCTTAGTACTTTTGCTTCCCCCTGACCCTGCACCTTTCATGCATAAATACCTTTTTTATATCGGTTCAGATGTATGTAAACTGTCGCTGTCCGGTCCGCTGGGCGGGGCTTATTTACCTGCTCCCCCCCTTCCTGTCTTGCTCTACGCATTTCTTCTTGTGTGGAGCATGACAGGGAGGGGGGGAGCAGTTGAATAAGCCCCACCCATCAGCAAGGTCCTGGAAGGCTGCAGTTATAAAAGGATTGCACGGCAACACAGCTAGTATAGACCATGTGGAGTGAGTGTTGTATGCACGTATAAATGTCTCTGGTGGATGACTCATTATGAAACCCCTACGCTTGGTACGCATGTATTGATCAGCCTTGCCAGTTTGTGCCTAGGCTGATAGTGCAGGTAGGAGGTAGAAGTCAAGGCCTAACTTCAGCGCCTAGTAGTGGCTTGCCTGTATGCCACTGTGCACGTTGCACTTCACAGTAGCCAGTGTCTATTAGTGGTGTTCGCAAGTGCAACGCCGTGCACTTAGTGGGTCTAGAGAGCCTCTTACCCCTCATCATTGGGGCAGAGTCTTGTGACCTTACACTAGTACTTACTCATCTGTGCCCTGTGACAGTCAACAGGGTACAGCATCTGTGTAATGCAGTTCCGTGGCTCTGTGAAGCAACAGGGCCCGTCGCTACTACACACTGGATAGCGTTTAACCCACATGTGTCCAATGCGATACTGCCATTTTGTGTCCATCATTGCCAAGCAGCAGTTAGCAACTCTGCACGGTGGACCCCGGGCAGCGAACGCACCTTATTACCTTCTTTATATTATTTGGTGTGTTCCGTGAGCCCTAACACCCAGGTTGCTTTGATAGCAGCCTTCAGCTCATCTGCATTGTTGGTTCTGGTGTCTCTCATCTTCCGCTTGACAATACTCCATAGATTCTCTATGGGGTTAAGGTCAGGCTAGTTAGCTAGACAATCAAGCACAGTGATACTGTTGTTTTTAAGCCAGGTATCTGCACTTTTGGCAGAGTGGACAGGTGCCAAGTCCTGGAGGAGAATTACATTTCCACCTACTAAAAGCTGGTCTTCAGACGGAAGTATGAAGTGCTCTAAAATTTTCTGGTAGACTGCTGTGCTGACTTTGGGCTTGATAAAACACAGTGGACCTACACCAGCAGATGACATAGCTCCCCAAACCATCATTGATTGTGGAACCTTCACACTAGACCTCAAGCAGCTTGGATTGTGTGCCTCTCCACTCTTCCTCCAGGCTCTGGGACCTTGATTTCCAAATGAAATGCAAAAATTTACTTTCATCTGAAGACACACCTTGAATCACTGAGCAACAGTCCAGTTCTTTTTCTCCCTGGCCCAAGTAATATGCTTTTGGTGTTGTCTGTTCATCATGAGTGGCTTGACACAAGGAATGCGACACTTATAGCCCATGTCCTGGATACATCTGTGTGTGGTGGCTCTTTAAGCAATGACTCCAGCAGCAGTCCACTTATTGTGAATTCCCTGAAATTTTTGAATGGCTTTTTCTTAACAATCCTTTCAAGGCTGCGGTTATCCTGGTTGCTTGTGCGCCTTTTTCTACCACACTTTTTCCTTACACTCAACTTTTCCACTAAGATGCTTGGATACAGCACTCTGTTAACAGCCAGCTTCATTAGTAATGAACTTTTGTGGCTTACCCTCCTTGTGTAGTGTGTCAATGACTGCCTTCTGAACATCTGTCAAGTCAGCAGTCTTCAACATGAATGTGGAGCCTATTCAAACAAAGGGACCTTTTTAAATGCTTAGGAAGCCTTTTCAGGTGTTTTTTGTTAATTAGTCTAATTTACCAAGATAATGACTTTTGGGTTTTCATTGGTTGTAAGCAATAATCATCAACATTAACAGAAATAAACACTTGAAATAGATCACTCTGCGTCAGTGTATGAATTTCACTTTTTGTATTGAAGAACTGAAATAAAATAACTTTTTGATGATATTCTAATTTTGTGAGAAACATTTTTTTGACTCCTGCCGAGAGTTCTGAGACAAACAAAATGGCCATTTGCAACCTGCCACATGCAAAGATCAGCAGGGGCCTCACCACTAAGAACCTAACCACCAAAAGCATGATCAGGCACATGTTATCTATTCACCACGATTGGTACCATTGGGTGACACTATTGCCTCTTCCCCTGCGCTAGGTGCTTTCCAATCCCTTGTCCAAAACACTGGTGCAGATGCCTCTTGTCATGCATTTATCCTTGCACATTCTGACTTACCATCATCAGGCACTTCCAAATTTTTGTCCCAGCCAAGTGTTGCGCTGTCTTTACCCTTGGAGCGAAAATGAAATTTCCTTGCCACCCACCCACAGGCTCAAATGTTAAACAGGCACATTTCCAGGCTACATGCCTTTCCACGCAATTACTGGCACTGTCTACTTAACGACTGATACATGACTTGTAGCCAGAAATGCTACGTTTCCCTGATGGCACAATGGAAAAACATTGTGGAGGCTGGGGCTGGGTCACACCCTGGCATGGCACATGTGCTCCCATCACTGAGAATTGCTGGCCATACTTCTATCATGTTTTTCTACAACTACTTCAGCAGTTCCTGCACCCACCTGCTCCTCCTCATCCATCTCTGATGTGATATCTCTGAGCACATTGTCCACATCAGCCGAAAGCTGAAAGCTCTGCAGCACTGCCTCAGTGAAGCAGAAATAGGCTCTGCTGCAGCTTATTCATCTAGGAAACAAACCGCATACAATGGCAGAGTTACTTAAAGAAATAACAGACCTGACAGATCAGTGTTTTTTGCTGCTGAACCTCCAACCACGTCACATGTCACAACAGGCATAACCTAGTATCGGCTGTAAAGCTTGGCAAGCTCTTGCACGTAACATGCTTGGCACATGTGCTCAAATTGGTACTTCAGTGGTTTCTGAAAGCATATCAAGATTTGCCAGAGCTTTTGGTCAAGGTACTCCGCATTTGCACTCATTTCCACAAGTTGTCTACAGCTGCTGCTGCTCTGGCAGTGCTGCAGCAGCGCATGCAAGTGCCAGCTCACTGACTGGTGTGCGATGTCACCACATGCTGGAGCTCCACACTGTACACAAGGCTTTGTGAGCAGAAGAGGCAAGTGATCGAGTACCAGGTCCAAAATGCCCATTGGTATTCTGGTCAGCCTCCTCACATAACAACTGAAAAGTGGGCATGGATATCTGACATTTGTTTGGTTCTCCAAGACTTTGAGGACTCTACAAAGATGGTGAGCAGCGATGATGCCAAAGTTAGAGCAACTATCCTGCTTCTGTGCCTACTTAAACAGTCACTGCTCACAATTAAACATGAAGCTTTGCATGTGGACCAGGTGGAGATGGAGGAAGACAGAACAAAGAGAGATTGTAGCTAGCCCAGTCTCATCTCATCTGCTCAGTGTGGACTGGGTAACAATGAGGAGGTGGATGATGAGGAGGAGAAAGAGGAAGAACTGGTGTCTAGCACAACAGAGGCTACTAGCCACATAAACTTTATCCTGTCTCTCCTACAGGGATGGGCAGAGGATAGAAAGTAGAATGAAGAGAGAAAGGAGGAGATGGAGAGTTGTCATTACTGTGGAGGCAGGGAAGTGTTGGCTGTATGGATCTTTGCACATACAGCTGACTTTATGTCACACTGCCTTTCCCGTGACCCTCGCATTACATTCATCTTGGACAAAAAAGAGTACTGGCTCTTCACCCTGCTAGACCCATGCTACAATGAGAACTTTGCATCTCCTCTTCATGAGTTGGAGAGGTCTTCTACAATGGTGCTATACCACCAGAATACCATTGTGGATATTATGTTGAAAAAATTTCCATCAGACAAAGCTAGTGACAGGGGTCAAGCTTCCTTCCTTCCACAGCAGAGGCAGGGGTATGCTGTCAAAGGCATGGGCCAATTTCATTACACCACTCCAGTGCCCAAGGTCTAATGATCGGGCAATTTTGACAAGGAGGGATATGTTATTAAAGATGGTCAAGAAATACCTGGCTGACCAAACCAGCATACTCCCTAATTCCTCTGTGACTTTCAACTATTGGGTCTCAAAGTTTGATACCTGGCACAAGCTGTCCCTCTATGCCTTGGAGGTGTTATGCTGCATTGCCACTAGTGCATTTTCTGAATGGGTTTTTAGTGCCGCCGGGGGGGTCATAACATACAGGTGCTCTGTCAACAGAGAATGTAGACAGGCTTGTCTCATAAAAATGAACAAAACCTGCATTAGCCCACACTTCTCCATACCACCAGATGACAGTAGCACGTAAAGTGTTTGTAATATTCAATATTTTATTTAGACCCACCAGTTATTGCCTTTTTGGGGTTTATGAATGACTCTCCATATAATTTCTGTCCGGCTTTGCACTATCTGCAAAGTCTTTTTGACTGTCTAAGTACATCAACTACACTTTCAAAATATTTTTGATCAAAATTTGTTTATGGATTCAATGACTTATAATTTAACACGGTTATTGTTATATTACAGTGGTATGTTAAGCTTACAAAAAGCGTAGAAAAATAGTTCAGGTTTAAATTACTCATTCACACGGTATTACATGCTTTCTGTCACATTTTGGTGCCATATAACAGTAGAAAAAAGAATTTGAAAATTTGGCTTGCTTCTTCACATTTCTTACTCATACACTATTCCGTGTTCTGGGGTACACTTTAGTGATATATAACACTAAAAAAAATACTAAACACTAAAAATGTTGCTGGGTAACATTTCTCAGTATTACATTTTCTTGGCTACATTTCGTTGATATATAGCCCTTAAAAAACTTGATGAAAATGTAACCTGTGTGCACACCTTGCAGATTTGGTGCATTTTTGTCACTTTTTCTGCACAGATTTGTGACAAAACCTGAAGCAAAACCTGATGCCAGCAAACTGAATGAGAAACCTGAAGTGTCATGCACACTGAGTATTTTTTTATTTGCAGATTTGGTGCAGAAAATAATGTGCGCCATGTTAATTTTCTGTTTGTTTTTGCCCTGCATTTTGCACAATTTCCTTCATTCAAATCAATCAAAAACTAAGTAAAAAATACATCAAGAACTTGGCAAAAATGCATGTTTTTGCAGCTGCATTTCTCAAGCAAAGAGATGCAGAAATGGTGCAGAAATTTTAATCAACATATGCACATACCTTACAGTATTACATTACTCCCCCATAGACTATTCTATGGTCTGGAGTACATTTCCTTGGTGTATAACCCTCAAAAGTGCTGAGCCTTTATGAGTCTAGTGTGGCGCCCCGGAGTGTTCAGTTGCCACAGAGGTACTGCACCTCAGGAGTGGTACCCCACCATCCAGGTAAGTTGGAGGCTCCTGACCACACTCTAACACCTGCACCCATCATCACAAAGTAGTGTAGCAAAGCCACATTGCGGCTCCCTGCTTGGAATGTAGCAGGGCACCTTTGGTGGCTTCCTGCTTGGAACACGAAACGTGCTGGGAGGCGGGTGGAGTTAGAATACATAAAAGAGCGGGAGGGTTTAGCAGTCAGTCAGTTAGTCAGTTGAGAGTCGAGTGTGGAGTGGAGCAGAGGAGATCCCTGTGAGAGGGATGGAAGAAGGAAGTGCTGCAGCAGATCACAGTGACCTGGGTCTGCTGGCACGGGAAAGGAAAGAAAGAGAGACAGACATTGAAGAGAAACCTGACCTTCCATAAGAAGGAAAGACTAGTACGGAACGTAGGAGAAAAAGGGAACAGAGGACGTGGTTTAGGAGAGAACCCTGCATAGAAGTTCTAAGCGCAAGGCCGGGGCCCAGTCCCCGAGGTTGTATGGATACTAAGGGTCCTACAGCAGACACCGGAGGACTAGTGGGCTGTAAATGCACTACTCCCATCTAAGACTTGAGGGCACAACAGCAACCTTGATAGTGAGCCGGGACTTAGGAGTAAGGAGTCTCCGAAGCAGGCTACAGCTGTCTGCCATACAAGTATAGTTCTTGGGAACAGCTGGCAGGAGGAACTCCAGTGTAACTCAGTACTGGGAGTACTTCACTCAAAGGCGCTATAGAGGAGACGTTCAGAAAGGCACATGTTGGTGGAGTGTTGGGAAGGAAGCATTCCATCTTGCTTGGAGGTTGACTGGGCCCCTGACCCGGTGGTCATAGCACGGAGGCAGGCACCTGTACGTACTACAGAGTGTGAGTAAGGCTTTGGAACTACAAGCCCTTGTGTCCTCCACACATTCCGGCGCCAACATCCTCAACACTGCTACATTTCTACACCATCCACGTCTCCCCGCTATCATCCCTTTTACACTGCCCTGGGACTACAGCTCTGCCTGTGGGGAGCTTCAACATCTTGGCTGCACCACACCACCAGTCCCAGAGGATCTGCATGCAGCGTCGGCTTAACATCGAAATTGCCGAACACCACAGGTGGCGTCACGAACTATTCATCTAAATCTATTGTATTTCCACCATTCAATCTCCCCTATTAATTGGGCGCCCAGGGTCACGGACCGGGTCACTGCTGCCTTGATACATCCCGTTGATACGGGCATAATACCGAGTACCCCACCACCCTGGGAGGGCGAACCAACACTAGGAGTAGCAATACATGACAATTTGAAGAGAGTATGTATGAGGCCCTCTTTTACAGTATGTCTAATACAGAGTGTATCTGAGTCTCTTATTTTTGGCAGTTCTTGCTTCTCTCATAAATTACACTGAAAGTTTCTATTTTTTTAATACAAAAACAATTTTCGTTTACTTAATTTTATTTTTTTAATTCTTTTTACATTTTCCCTATATGCAAGTCATACAGGAAAAATGTTTCTTGACTTTTTTTCTGTAAAATACAATTTCTGGTTGGTTTGGAATGTTTTATTTTCACTCCTTAATGTGGAATAAAAGTGTGACAGCAGTGATCTGAGAGTCAGAAATGATTCCAGGGTTCTTCAACATGCTATTCTTTTTCCATTCAGAACATTTCCCATCCATTTGAACATTTTCATTTTACCTCTTTGCATTGTCTACCTGAAAAAAGCACGAAACGAGAATGCAAGTATTAGGAATTGCTCATTTGAGCAACAAGCACCCAAGCATTTTTGTGTTAGCTTATCACTAGTCCCCTCGCGTCAAAGTGTTTAAATAGCCACTTTAATACTTTAGAAGCTGGAAGGAGCACGTATAGTGTCATGCTGCTAGGATGCTTGAAGCATGGCCAGAACCGGAAATGATATTGTTTATAGTGGTAAAATGCAGATTCCGAACGCACCAGAAGTGCATCATCAAAGCATGAATGTAGTGGAAGCTGGAACAGGAAGTGACCAGCAGTGAAGGCATGAGTGCAACACATCGTCTGTGTGCTGCTAAGATTCTAGGTGAGTATATAATAAAGATGTCTTGTTGACTTCTGTAAATGAAAGTAAAATACTAGTAGTGTAAAATGTCACACACAGGTGTAAACAAGCACTCTCTCCTTGCAAAATGAAGTGTCACACACCTGTGCAATGGCATCAGTGTACCGAGTCGGGCGGCACCTGTTCTTTTATAATCCCTGATTAGGTCAGGAGGCCAGCTAATCACATTAATGTCACAACCAAGATGGCTATAGCATTAAGGGCCTGTCACACTAAGCGATATCGGTAGCAATATCGCTGTAACGTCACTGGTTTTTGTGACGTAGCAGCGATATTGCTAGTGATATCGTTGTGTTTGATACTTACCTCCGACTGGCTCCCCCGCTGGTTAGCGCTGATCGCACGAGAACGTCCTGGGCCGTTTCTCGTCATCAGCTTCCTGCTGGGTTCCTGTGGCGCCGACGAGCGACGCGTGGACGTGGGTGGGAGGACGTCAGGATCGCCTCGTCTGACAGGTAAGTAACGACCCCTGACCCCTGCTATGTCACTGGTGAGATCTGCCTGTGTGGCAGCTCACTAGCGACCACTTAGCGACGCACCAGCGATCCTGACCGCGTCATATCGCTGGTCGGGATCGCTGGTGCATCGCTAAGTATGACAGCACCTTTACAGTTACTCACAGGCAATCCCTACATGCTTATTGGCTGCATAACAGGCTCCAAAGATGCAGGGCAGGGATTTGAGTTTTATATCGAGCACCAACCATTACTCACTGAGTAACAAGCACAACTGAGCAATGTGATACTCAAGTGATAACCAAGTATCACCAAACACATTCGCTCAACCCTAGAGGGGACACATGCGCTTTCTCTACAGGGATCATACAATTACCCATTTACCTTGGAAAGGTTTTTTCTTGTCTCCTTTTTATCTCAGTAATCCGGTAAGCATGCTGTTATCTTTTCAGGCATTTCACTCATTTACTTTTATACCTGTATCACTTCTTCTATTACCCCCTAGTTGTTGTAGCATGATTTTGCCATTTTTTTTCCTGGAGAACTTTTTTATGCATACCCTCAAATAAGCTTATTTTTGAGATACTGTGTGGTTTTTGACACACAGTCAGTACATATCTATACAATTTTCATTCCATTTACGTTTTATGAGTAACTTGATTGAAACGCTGTTCATAATATACAAGTTACACATTGTATGCAATGATTTTCAAAATCTTAAGGCTGAGTGCACACGTACTTTTTGGCCCTGCGGATTTTTCCGCGCAGAATGGAAGAAATCCGCAGGTCAAATGACCTGCATTTTTCCTGCGGATTTCTTCCATTTTTCATGCGGTTTTCTTGCGGTTTTTGTGCGGTTTTCCACTGTGGTTTTCCCCCTATGGATTTGGTGACAGGGGAGATGGAAAACCGCACAAAAGAAGTAACATGCTGCGGATTTTGTACCGCAGGAAAACCACGCGGAAAAATCCGCAGCGTCTGCACAGCGGTTTTTTTTTTTCATTGATTTTAAGGCTACTGTACATCACAATGCGGATATGCAACGTTTCTGCGCGGTAAAATCTGCTGCGGATCCGCTGCAAATCTGCATCGTGTGCACACAGCCTAACACGGCTGTTTTCCCCTCATTATAAAAGATTATGCTATGATATTTCCTTTAGCAAAATATCTGTGCAATTTTTTATTTTTTCTCTGTGTTTATTTCTTCAATTATATATTAAGTCTGATGAAGGTTAATCTGCAAGTGAGATGCGTTGAAGAAAGGGTTTGTATGCTTTATGTTTCTTCAATTGAACCTTCTTCTAAGCTGATTTACGACCAGCACAAATATCAATTTTCTTAATTTGATTAAGGATATAAGTTTTCAGAATTTTCACCAAATTTCAGATACTTTCATAAAAAAGTGAATTACTTTTACCTAAATTTGCCAGTACCATAAAGCACAATGTGTCAATAAAAAATATTATCAGAATCACTAGGATATGATGAAGCAGTCCAGAGTTATTACCTGTTTTATCAGCTCAATTTAGCAAGTTTACGAGCCACAACAACACTGCTGGCTGCTGCTATAACCTTTTTTCTGTGCGGGCATCTATCTACCAGGAGGAAGAATATTAAAGTGAAAAAGAAAAAAAAAGTAAATTTATATTTTTTGCTTAAGTGTTCAAATAAAAAAATTTAATCAGCACACACACAACATACAGATATTGGCATCTGTTGATGCAAGTTGCTTTACTTTCCTGTACATACCAATCCAATATATCATTCATGGTTATGGGAGTTTACCAAAGGCTTTACTTGTGATATAAAAAAAGATTAAAACATTTCAAACATTTTAATTTTTGCATATCTGTTTTGATTTATTTTAATTTTGGCACACCTGGGGGGGATCAATCTATTGTAATTTGCTTTTGGAAAAAAACACTGTGTACATCTTAGTTTAAATTGGCTTCATACATCCAGCAATCTGTTTGTGAAACTAAGCTTCAACATGTGCAAGTACTTCGCAATTGATGCTAAACTTCCAGGATGTTATTGCCCTTTGTGAAAGAATCACTATTGCTCAGTCTCATTGGAGGATAGTGATACATATATGTTATTAATTAAATTATTGAAAATTGTAATTTTTCCAAAACAAAATTGATCATGTTATGTCTCGTAACTTTCACATCCTTTGGCTATTATAGTAAAATTAAATTTTGTTGTTGTTGAATCTGGGGTGAGTTTCCCTGGTAGCACCCTGAGCACAGAAATGATCAGAAAAGGGCACAAAGGCCAAAATTGTGTAATTTATCCTAGTTACATAGGTTGAAAAAGACCTAGTTCCATGAAGTTCAGCCTTTCTCCACCAAATGTACATTTTTGTCACTAACTTATCTATAAGCGGCAATGTTATGTGTACTGAGGAAATCATCTAGCCCTACCACTGCACAGTCATGCTAGCCACACATTTCCTTGCAGCTCATTCTGCTTTACAGCCTTACTGAACTGCAGCTGTCATTGCTGGTGCTATCACTGCCAAACATCTTCTTAACGCTTTCACGCAAGAGCCTGTTTTTGCTTTTGTGACCTGGCCAATTTTTTCAGTTCTGACCAGTGTCAATTTATGAGGTCATAACTCTAGAACGCTTCAACAGATAATGGTGATTCTGACATAGTTTTCTCGTGACAGATTGTATTTCATATATAATATATATGGGTAAAGATAACCAAAGCTCCCAGGAAGATCAAACAATAATTACATAAAACCTGAGGCTGATCGAGTAGTTTTTGAATATGCAAATTTTGTCAGTCACACAGAGCCCCAACATTTCGACCAAGCAGGCCTTTATCAAGGGTATTTATCTAAACAAAATACAACCATAATATACAGTTAGAAATCCTGTCTGCCATTAACACCAAATATATAATCGGTACAGTGTCCCTGACTAATATATTTAGTACAAGAAAATTAATAAAGGAAAAATACATTTAATCAATATGCACAATACATTGACAAAATAAATAAAATTAACAAAAGAGATTTTTTCTCTCTTGGCCGAAACGTTGGGGCTCTGTGTGACTGACAAATAAAATTTGCATATTCAAAAACTACTCGATCAGCCTCAGATTGTATTTCATGATAGGGGTAAAATTTCTTTGATATGACTTGCGTTTATTTGTTAAAAAAATGGAAATTTGGTGAAAATTTAGCAATTTTCAAATTTTTCATTTTTATGCCCTTAAATCAGAGAGTCATATCGCAGAAAATAGTTAATAAATAATAATAAACATTTCCCACTTGTCCACTTTACATCTGCACAATTTTGGAAACAAAATTGTTTTTAGGAAGTTATAAGGGTTAAAAGTTGACCAGCAATTTCTCATTTTTACCACAAAATTTACAAAACCATTTTTTTTAGGAACCATCTCACATTTGAAGTGAGTTTGGGGGGGTCAATATGACAGAAAAGTGACACCATTCTAAAAACTGCCCCCCTCAAGGTGCTCAAAACCACATTCAAGAAGTTTATTAACCCTTCAGGTGCTTCCCATGAATGAATGGAAAGTGGAAGGAAAATATAAACATTTAACTTTTTTTCACAAACATTTTAATTCAGAAACAATTATTTTTATTTTCACAAGTGTAAAAAGAGAAAATGAACCACAATATTTTTTGTGCAATTTCTCCCGAATATGCCGATACCCCGTATGTGGGGGTAAACTACTTTTTGGGCACACGGCAGAGCTCAGAAAGAGCCATTTGACTTTTTCAATGCAGAATTGGCTGGAATTGAGATCGGACGCCATGCCGCATTTGGAGAGCCCCTGATGTACCTAAACAGTGGAAATCCCCACAAGCGACACCATTTTGGAAACTAGACCACTCAAGGAACTTATCTAGATGTGCAGTGAGCACTTTGAACCCCCAAGTGCTTCACAGAAGTTTATAACGTAGAGCCATGAAAATAAAAAATCATATTTTTTCCACAAAAATTATCTTTTTGCCCCCAAATTTTTATTTTCTTAAGGTTAACAGGAGAAAATAGACCACTAAGGTTGTTGTGCAATTTGTCCTGAGTATGCCGATACCCCATATGTAGGCGTAAACCACTGTTTGGCACATGGCAGAGCTCTGAAAGGATGGAATGCCATTTCACTTTTTCAATGCAGCATTGGCTGGAATTGAGATCGAACACCATGTCGCGTTTGGAGAGCCCCTGATGTGCCTAAACAGTGTAAACCCTCCACAAGTGATGCCGATTTGGAAACTAGACCTCTCAAGGAACTTATCTAGATGTGTTGTGAGCAATTTGAACCCCCAAGTGTTTCCCTAAAGTTTATAATGTAGAGCCGTGAAAATAAAAAATCATTTTTTTTCACAAAAATGATCTTTTAGCCGCCAACCTTTTATTTTCACAAGGGTAACAGGAGAAATTGGACTCCAAAAGTTGTCCAATTTGTCCTGAGTATGCTGGGAACCACTGTTTGGGCGCATGGCAGAGCTCGGAAGGGAAGAAGCTTGGTTTTGGAATGCAGACTTTGATGGAATGGTCTGCGGGTGTCATGTTGCATTTGCAGAGCCCCTAATGTGCCTAAACAGTGGAAACCCCCAATTCTAATTCCAACCCTAACCCCAACATACCTCTAACCCTAATCTCAACCCTAACCATAACCCTAGCCACAAACATAACACCAACACACCCCTAACTCTAATCCCAACCATAACCCTAACCACAACCCTAACCCCAACACACCCCTAACCCTAATCCCAACCCTAGCCCAACTCTAACCCTAATTTTAGTCCTCAATCCTAACCCAAACTTTAGCCCCAACTCTAACCCTAACTTTAGCCTAACAGTAACCCTAACCCTAACAGTAACCCTAACAGTAACCCTAACCCTAAAAGTAATCATAACTTTAGCCTAACCCTAACCCTAACAGTAACCCTAACTGTATAACTAACCCTAACCCTAACTAAAGCACTAACCCTAACTATAGCTCTAACCCTAACAGTAACCCTAACAGTAACCCTAACCCTAGCCCTAAACCTAGCCCTAACCCTAGCCTTAACCTGCGTACCTGCTTTTTTATTTTGTGACAAGATTGCTGCCTGGCACAGCTGTTGCCAGCAGCATTTGTCACACTGTTTCTCTTCTGATCTCGCACTGAGAGGAGATTAGAGGAGAAGCAGTGTTACTGTTTCACAAGATCGCTGCCTGGCACAGCTGTTGCCAGCAGCCCTTGTCACACAGTAACACTGCTTCTCCTCTGATCTCCTGTCAGAGCGAGATCAGAGGAGAAGCAGCGTTACTATGAGACAGATTGCTGGGAAAGCTCGTTACTACAACAAGCTTTCCCAGTGATCTCTCGCATTGGCTGCTGTGACGCTGACATCATCAGGACCTGAACCAATCAGGTCTCGATGCGGTTGGGGGTCACTGCATTCATTGTACGCTGGGATCCCCACGTTATAAGGTATATGGGGGTCCCGGGGCGCACAAAACTGCTGACAGTAGATAAATGTCGGCGCTGCACAAAGCCCAGCAAATGCCAATGTTTATCTACCATTGGCAGTCTGGAAGCGGTTAATTGTCACATCATATTTTTATACCGTGAAACCTTTGCTGCTACACAACCACACCAGCCACAAAACTCATAATCCACTGTGGGGTTTTTTGCCTGTCACATCCTACTTCTAGATGGTGCTGCTTACGCACTGTACTGCTGGAAGCGTACGCTCTTGAGGGTACACAAACATGAAACATCTCCCAAAATAGGGTTAATTTATTTTTTGCACTGAAAATTGCTGACAAGTCATTGCTTCTTCACTTTGAAAACAATTAACCTAATACTGCTCTTTATAAGGCAGTAGTGATGAACCTATTGCACGTGTGCTAGAGGGGGCACGCAGAGCCCTCTCTGTGGGTACGCATGCCAGGCCTGCCTCCACACGCATGCTGCTCCTTTTCCTTGTTCAAACATATTCGCATCTAAAAGATGCAAATATATTTGAGCAGTGCTGGGCCGGGACTGGGGCAAAGGAGGGCCTGTCAGCCCTGGGTCCAATGTACAGATGTGTGATGACATCATCATGCTACTGTCCTCATCACACTGCTGCCTGCACTGGGGCCACAGAGGAGCAGAGACCGTATACTGGTAAGAGCCCCATTAGATGTATCATTGTGAAAGGGGACAGAGTTTTGACAGAGGCAGTGTGTGAGGAGGGGGTCTGCTTTATTCAGTGGGACAGTGTGAAAGTGTGTATATATTGCGCAGAGGGGCAGTGTGTGTATTTTGAAGAGTGGCAGTGTGTTTGTATGTATTTTTCATAGGGGCAGTGTGTATGTATGTATTTTGCAGAGAGGCAGTGTGTATTTTGCAGAGGGGCAGTGTGTATTTTGCAGAGGGGCATTGTGTGTATGTATTTTACATAGGGGCAATGTGTGTGTATTTTGCAGATGGGCAAAGTGTGTATATTTTGAAGAGGGGCATTGTGTGTGTAATTTGCAGAGGGGAAGTGTGCATTTTGCAAGTTCTCTGTAATGTCTGCTTCAACCCCAGGTTAAATTGCTGTGTTGGCACTTTATGATAAAAGTGAGTTTTGGGTTGTCATTTGGGCACTCTGTCTCTAAAAGGTTTGCCATCACTGCTGTAAGGACTAATTCAGACATAAGTTATTTTCCTTTAACAGCTATCTGTAGTATCTATTATAGTCTCTGGAGCTATTCACATGTCACATATCGTTGTATTCTTGGGGACTGAAGACCGATTTTTTTCCAAGCCTTATGTCAAACTCACCAATGCAAGTCCATGGACAGCACTTAGATGATATTTTCCAAACAGCAATAATTTTTACACCCCCCACCCCAAGGTGAAAACAGCTTCTTCTATTTCTATTGTCAGTGTATAAATATCAGTGAGTCAGACATCTGCAAGCAAAATCGGGTAATTTTTGAATTGTTTTTACAATCCAAGTATCTTAAAAGTTTTTTACTGCAATTGTTACATAGGCTGTTGGTTACTACCGATGGCCATCCTGTTCATAGACAGATAGGTTGAGGTCACTTGGACATTAATAAAGCTGTATTATCAATGAATAGATAAAATAGGGTTTCATGCAGTCCTAGGAAACCTTTGCAGTATTGCAATAAATTTTTTGCAAATCACATTTTTAGGGAAAATTTAACAAAGCTAGTAAATTCAAATCTCAAACAATCCGCTCATCTACAATACATATCTCATGCCTTTATCTAATAGTTACAAGTCCTCTCCTGAAGAAGGCATTTTCAATGCAGCACATCTACAGCTGTCATAACTTTTACTAAACTATGTAACTTGATATATTTCTGTCAAAACTGAAAAAAAATCTAAACTAAAAAGAAAGAGAAGGCAAATGTCTAATGCATAATTTTTTTAAATGAATGTTGGCGAACACAATGAATTATTTGCCTTTTTGTTCACTACATTTATGTCAAAATAACATATTCATTGAAATCCAACACATTGCTTAATATAGTCATTTTACTATTTCTTATATAATATAAAGAACGACTTGACATATCAACATTATACCTGAGGATGTGTGATAGAAATTAATTGATATCATTGTGAATAACATCAAGGTTTATTGGACTTTTTTGCCCAAACTATCATATCTTTTTGTATTTTGCATTCTTCACTTCTAAATAAGGCTTTGTGTACACTAGAATCTTCCCTCACACCTGCCACAAAAAGGAATAAGGAAATTAAAAAAGAGTTAAGAGGCAAATTCTTCAAAATTCAAAAGTTTCCCATGCCAGTTTTGAAGAAAAGTTAGCAGGAGTAAGATACACCAAATTCATTAAAGGTTTCATGACTCTTAATGGCATTAACATGGCATACATTTCGAGCTGGTGTGCACCAAAATCTGAAATCTATACCAGTTAACAGAAGATATTTGTTATAATTTATGCCACGTACTGGTGCAAAATACAATAGACATGTATTTGACCCTTATTTCCCTTTCCATCTTCCTATAAAAAAAGAAATGAATGGCAATAGAGTCTAAAATGCAAGTTTGCGGTCAGAGAAACATGTAGATGATAAAGTTGTGAATGTGCAGTATTACAAATTTTCCAAAATAGGCCACATTAATTTTAGTCATGCTGCAGTCACATTTTTTAAAGAGAACCTGTCACTGACTCAAAACATTTGAGGTAAAGGTTAGAGATGAGCGAACTTGTTTGGAAAATGTTCGCCAATCTCAGATTCGGCACGAACATTGCTGTGTTCAGATTCCGGAGCATTTTTCTTTCGGCAAAATGTGACCAAAGCTCGGTAAATCATTGAGTTTCCACTAATGCTTTTTTTAGGTCTTTGGCTAGGGTAGTGGTGCTGTATGATGAGTGGGGGGAAGTGTTTGATGAGGGGTGGGAAGATGTAAGTGCAATGACTAACTTTCTTTTTTTCTTTTTTTATTAACTTAATGAGTGGAGATTCCACCAGCCAATCAGGGTGCAGAAACCACCCACAACATAAAGTCACAAGTGCTTCTTTCATTGGCTGCCTAAGTCACGTCTATCTCCATATAAAAAGCGGACATGTTGTTTTTGCACCACTTTGTCAGTGTAACAGTGCAGAGATGCTGCTCCTGCACGTAGTCACTTAGTTAGCTAGACGATTTATTGTCAACAAGTTCAGCTAGATAGGATCCTGTGTCAAACCGACCTTCCAGCATCTAAATCATTTGTGTTAACAGGGTGGTGCAGCCAGGAGAGTCCACTTTTCAGAATCTAAGTCATTTGTGCTAATAGTGTGTTGCAGCCAGGAGTCCATATTTGAAAGTCAAAATCATTTGTGCTAATTGTAGTGCAGCGAGGTTGGTGCAGTGTGACAGATAGGCAGGGACCACAGGAAAGTTCGAAGCAAAGTGTCTTCAATCTGCAAAAGAAACTTAGAAAGGGAAAACAATGATATACTCTGGATCACAGCTGGAGTGTCAAAATAGTCCATATCTGAGACCGGTTGCAGTGAGCGACTGCACCACCGTGTCAAGCTGAGGGGCGCCAGGTGTTCACTTCCCTTGGCTCTTTGTTAATGCACACCTAAGCCGGATATTGCAGAACTGCTCTGCAGTTTGTAAACAAACTCTGACACACCCAACCCTTGCTGCAGGGATTTTAAATGGAATCTGTGGCCATGGTCCACTTGTAAGACCCCGTCTGGAGGGAGCGAAGTGCCCCACTACCATCCTGCAGTTTTCTCCAAAAATAAAAGCCCAAGCAAGGTTTTTTTTAAATCTGCCTTGGGCAAATAGCTTGCCCAAGAAGACAAACTTACTTTTATTTTGCAATGCAATCACAGCTATGCCTGTGAGTGCAATGCACTTCAGCAGGCTCAATATGCTTCTATTCCTGGGGGATACATATCAACCTTTGTATATGATCCCCCTCATTGCCTCACATATTCCCCCTCTGTTCAAACTTGTGGGATTTCACACTTGTCACCATATAGGGGCCCGTGACAGGGCATCCGCAATTTCCTGCGACATCCCTGCACGATATTCCATGTTGAAATTAAAACTTTGCAAAGACAGGAACCATCTGGTGACCTGAGAATTCCTCTCTTTGGCATTTCTCATCCAGACCAAGGGTGAATGATCTGACACCAAGAGAAATGGGCGACCAAGCAAATAATAGTGTAGGGACTTGAAAGCCCACTTAATTGCCAGGGACTCCTCCAAAACGCTAACATTTTTCTCGGTCGGGGTGAGTTTGCTCTCACCTGTTTGGTGGTAACAGATTGGGGCCAGTTCTGTATGGCTTCGATTTTGTTTATTTGGGGTTTGATAACCTCACGGCCAATCATGTATCCTAAGTACCGGGCTTCCTCAAGTCCTATCTCATATTTCTTGGGATTCACCATCAGGCCCACGGTACTGAGCGAATCTAATACCGCTTGCACTCGGGTTAAGTGAGTATGACAGTCAGTCCTAAAGATGATGATATCATCCAACTACGCTGACCCTTATATCTGATGTGGTTCTAGCTCTATGTCCATTAGCCTCTTGAATGTGGCTGGTGCCCCATTTAGTCCAAAAGGTAAGACGACATAGTGATGCAAACCCTCCAGTGTTATGAAGGCGGTCTTTTCTTTTGCCAACTTCATAAGAGGCACCTACCAATTACCCTTGGTCAGATCAAGCTTGGTAAAGTACTGGGCCTGACCCAGTCAACTGATCAGCTCATCTACCAGGGACATTAGATAAAGATCAAATTTTGACACCACTTTCAACTTACGGAAATCATTACAGAACCTTAAGGATCCGTCCAGCTTCGGGATCAGTACAATGGGACTAGCTCACTCCTGGACTCCTCAATTACTCTCAGCTGGAGCATTTGTTTTACCTCACTCACATTTGCTTCACCTCATCAATAGGATTATTGATGGAGCCATGTACAGTAAAATCCTGAGTGACAACCTCCCTTCGCCAGTACACTAAAAATTGGTCGTGGCTGGGTCTTCCAGCAAGACAATGACCCAAAACATGCAGCCAAGGCAACAAAGGAGTGGCTCAAAAAGAAGCACTGTAAAGTCATGAAATGGCCTAGCCAGACCTTAATCCCATAGAATACTTATGGAGGGAGTTGAAGCTTCAAGTTGCCAAGCGACAGCCTCAAAATCTTAATGATTTAGAAATGATCTGCAAGAGGAGTGGACCAAAATTCCTCCTGATATGTGCACAAGCCTCATCATCAACTACAAAAAACATTTGACTGCTGTTCTTGCCAACAATGGTTTTACCACCAAGTATTAAGTCTTGTTTGCGAGAGGTATCAAATACTTATTTCTCACTGCAAAATGCAAATAAATTTATATAATTTATACAATGTGATTTTCTAGACTTTATTTTTGATGCTCTATCTTTCAATGTTACAATTAACCTTCCCTTAAAATTAGACTGTTCATGTCTTTGTCAGTGGGCAAACTTGCAAAATCAGCAAGAGATCAAATAATTATTTCCTTCACTGTATGCTGACAAGGAAAAACTGAACACTGCGCTGGGACCAAAAAGTGGACGTGGTTGCTCTTACTGTTCTTACTGTATGTACAACTGCAGGTTGTGGGCAGGAGGCATCAGCGCCTGTTTCCTGGACAGCAGATTGGGAAATATGTAACACATGCGAAGGGCCAGTGGTTTCCAACCACCT
Source organism: Dendrobates tinctorius (assembly GCF_039654945.1). Taxonomy (NCBI): domain Eukaryota; kingdom Metazoa; phylum Chordata; class Amphibia; order Anura; family Dendrobatidae; genus Dendrobates; species Dendrobates tinctorius. The sequence goes on along the minus strand of NW_027361730.1, from coordinate 8,297,853 downwards.
ACTCGCGTGGTGCGTATGTCAGCAGTAAATGGCGTATGCTAACAGAGGCATTACATCGAATTTCTCTTTATAAAGGGATGTGAGGGTAAATTTTCAAACTAGCAGCATATATATATAGAGCATGTTTCATTACTCATATTATTATTCTGGGTAAGGCTGAAACCTGAAGAAGTGTGTGGAGCATATTAATGCATTGATGTTCCACAATGTCCAAGTGCAAACCCAAAAATCAACATCAGACTCCCAAATACACACTTAAAGAGAAGGGAAACACAATAAAAAAATTATAAAAGTAGAATATATAGAGATTGAGAGTAGAAATTTGACCATTGCACAATGTACAAAGGTTTCCAAAAATTACCAAAGGGGTCTGTATCATACACACTGAAAGCGATGGTGATGGGACCTCTCAATAAATTTTGCAGTTATTATAATTGCTAGAGATGGAGAGTACAAGTTTCACCATTGCACAATGTACAAAGGCTTCCAAAAATTACCCAATGGGACTGTATCACACACTGAAAGAAACCGTGATGGAGACCTCTCAATTAATTTGGAGTTATTATAATTGTTAGAGATAAGGAGTGCAAGTTTCACCACTGCACAATGTACAAAGGTTTCCAAAAATTACCCAAGGGGTCGGTATCAAACAAGCTGAAAGAGACCATGATGGAATTCTAACAATAAATTTTGCAGTCATTAGAATTCCTAGAGAGAGGGTGTACAAGTTTCACCATTGCACAATGTGCAAAGGTTTCCAAACTTAAAATCATTACCCTTGTTGCGTATACATATATGACCACTAAGTACTTGTTGCAGAAGCAGGAGGAGTAGGATGTGATTTCCAGAACAAAATGGGTTTTGATAGTAAGAGATGGAAGTTAGACATAAGCTTACAAAAAAGAACATTTGGACTGCATTTATGTTGGGTTGCTGTCATCCATAGGACTTCCAGAGTCGGAGAAAATCAAGCCCTTGTTCAACTTTAGAAGAGTCAGCCTGTCTTCATTTTCCATTGATTGGCGCCTATCCGTTAATATTTCACTGGCCGAAATAAAAACACGCTCAGACAACACACTTGCGGCAGGGCATGGCGGCACCTCCAAGGTGTACAAGGAGAGATCAGGCCAAGTGTGAAGCTTGGACAACCAATAGTTAAAGGGCACTGAAGAATCAGAAAGGACGCTGGAATAGTCACTTAAGTACTCCTTCACAATCTTGGTTAATTTCTCCCTCCTTGTCAGAGTTACACCCACAGATAGCCCCTGCTGATGTGAGGGTTTCAGGAAAGTGGCCCAGTTGGTGGACATTTCCCCCACCTGAGTTGCACCTGGTTTGCGTGTCCCTCCCCTGTAATCCTTGCCAGTGAAAAGAGCCTTTACTTCTGCCAGCAGCATTATCTGAGGGTAAATTTTTCAGCAACTCTTCAAAAACGGCCCTCTAGCATGCATGCGCTGAAAATGGTATGTCTGACTCTGACATATGAGAAGGAAATGTCTCCTTGTACAGTGGGTCAAAAAAGGTGCACAGCCAGTATTTCATGGTGGACAAAATGTCTTTCAGTCGAGGGTCTTGGGAACGGCATCTGGACATGAACTGTGCCATGTATTGCAGATTGCAAAGACTCAAACATTCAGTGTCCCCACCAGGACGAACACTAACCATCCTCTCGTTACGTTGCCTCACCTACTACTCCAAATTAAAGCTCTGCTGCAGCGCTGCCAGACTGGCAAAAGCCTGAGATGACTTTCGGAAATGGGTGCTGATACGGCGTACCTTGGCAAGTCAGGGTATGCTTTTAAAGACTGCTGTACAACCAAGTTCAGCATGTGGACCATGCATGGAACATATAGCAGCTTGCTGAGCTTTGAAGCCCCCACCAAATTATGCCCATTGTAACACACAACCAAACATGGTTGGGCGCTCAGTGAGGAGAGCCATTGATTGGTCTGGTGTTTTATCCCTTTCTACAGCTTTTCTGCATTGTGAGTTTTATTACCTAAACAGATGAGCTTCAGCAGAGCGTGCTGCAGCTTCACCAAGGCAGTGCTGCAGAGTTCCCAGCTGGGGAGTGATGGTGAGGCTAGTTCAGCTGAGGATGAGGAGGAGAGACAGGAATTGGCATATGAGGAGACTGAAACCTTGATGGAAGTTGGGCCCGCTATTCTGGATGTGGGTAAGATGTGTGATGTCCAAGATTCCATCAGGTTCACTTCTAGCTGCAAAAATAGAGCGGTTTAATATATGCTGGTACTGAGGAATGTTATTTAGCTGTAAAAAGTGCGGTTTAGTACATGCTGGTGCTCAGGAATCTTATTTAGCTCTAAAAAAATTGTTTAGTATATGCTGGTACTGAGGAATATTATTTTGCTCTAAAAATAGCTGTTTTGTGTATTATAGTACTGGATATGAAACCCTGCCTCTCTCCCTACTCCCACAATCTGTTCCTACACTATACATAATGCAACCTAGCAGAGATCTGCAGCATGTACTTGCCATGCTAACACCCTGCCTGCATTTCCCTCTCCCTCGTATTAAATCTCTTTCTATGCTATCTCAACCTAATAGAGAACTAATCGTCACTCTAAATAGCTCTTAAAAGAGCTTTTTGGACTCAGAAACTCTCCCTATATGCTGCTTTCACTCTATACAATGAATTCTGCATGTAATGTGCGCAAGACGGCACCGGCAGGGCTTAAATATCCCCCTATGATGCTGTAAGGCCAGCCAATCACAGTAATGGCAATGCCATACCAAAGATGGTGTCGGAATTACTGTGATTGGCAAGCCATCCCAGCATGTTCATTGGCTGCAAATAAAGCGCCAAACATGCTGGGCGGGTCACTCAAATATACTGAGGTGAATAGCTATTTACTCACCGAATAACGAATAGCCTGAATAGCGTACTATTCGTGCTAGTTACGAATAGTGCCAAATGTATTCGCTCATCTCTATGGCTAAGGTATTACAGTGACTCAAAGCAATCCTCGAATGCTTGTTTGATTCGAGTTTTAAAATTGAGCACCGCCCAATGCTAGCTGTGTAATGAGCACTTTTTCTGTGTATATCCAAGTATACACAGAGGGAGGCATATCTAAAGAAGAATATAATGCTGTCTGCAGAACCTGCAGGGCACAAATCAGATTAGCTAAAGCTGAAAATGAATTGAGGCTTGCAAGAGATGTCAAAAGCAATATTAAAGGATTTTGGGGATATGTCAAAAGTAAAAGAAAAGTCAAAGATGCTATAGGATTTTTACAGGATGAAAATGATGAAATGGTAAGACAGGATGTTGAGAAGGCTGAACTTTTAAATTCCTATTTTGCATCTGTTTTCTCTCAGAAAGGAAATGTAGCATCAACTGTTATTCACTGTCCTATTAAGGGAATAGAAGAATCCAGGATATCTATAAACAGAAAGATAGTGAGGAAACACTTAGCTAACCTAAATGAATTCAAGTCTCCAGGTCCAGATGAATTACACCCCAGAGTACTGAAGGAGATAGCAGAAGAAATTTTTGAACCCCTCTCCATAATCTTTGAAAATTCTTGGAGAACAGGAGAAGTGCCAGAAGACTGGAGAAGAGCAAATGTTGTTCCTATCTTCAAAAAGGGGAAGAAGGTGGACCCAGGCACCTATAGGCCGGTGAGTCTGACTTCTATACCAGGAAAGATCTTTGAACAAATTATTAAACAACATGTATGTCAATACCTGGATAAGAATGAAGTGATTAAACAGAGTCAGCATGGGTTTGTAACTAATAAGTCATGTCAGACTAACTTAATTTCCTTCTATGATGGTATCACTGATTGGGTGGATCAAGGAAATGCTGTAGATATAGTATATCTTGACTTCAGCAAAGCATTTGACAAAGTCTCTCATACAATCCTTATTGAAAAAATGACTAAGTATGGAATGGACAAGGCAACTGTTAGGTGGATTCATAACTGGCTTAGTGATCAGACCCAAAGAGTGGTCGTAAATGGCTGCACATCCAGTTGGAAGAATGTGTCAAGTGGGGTACCACAGGGCTCTGTCCTGGGCCCTGTATTGTTCAACATCTTTATCAACGATTTAGATGAAGGAATTGAGGGTAAACTGATTAAATTTGCTGATGACACAAAGCTAGGAGGGATAGCTAATACTAGAGAAGAGAGAGAGAGGATTCAAAAAGATTTAAATAAACTGGAGAAGTGGGAAGCAACTAACAGAATGGTTTTTAACAGGGAGAAATGCAAAGTACTACATCTGGGCAATAAAAATGAAAAAAGCAGATATAGAATGGGAGGAATAGGACTAAGTGACAGCACATGTGAAAAAGACTTGGGTATACTAATAGATCACAGACTGAATATGAGTCAACAGTGTGATGCAGCAGCAAAAAAGGCAAATTCAATTCTAGGATGTATTAACAGAAGCATACAGTCTAGATCACGTGAAGTCATTATTTCCCTCTACTCCTCTTTGGTCAGACCTCATCTGGAATATTGTGTCCAGTTTTGGGCACCACATTTTAAAAAAGACATCAACAAACTGGAGCAAGTTCAGAAAAGAGCGACCAGAATGGTGACCGGTCTGCAAACCCTGTCTTATGAGGAAAGGTTGCAGGATTTGGGAATGTTTAGTTTGCAAAAGAGAAAACTGAGAGGAGACTTAATAGCTGTCTACAAATATCTAAAGGGCTGTCACATTGTAGAAGGATCAACTTTATTCTCATTTGCACAAGGAAAGACTAGAAGCAATGGGATGAAACTGAATGGGAGGAGACACAGATTAGATATTAGAAAAAACTTTTTGACAGTTAGAGTGATCAATGAGTGGAACAGGCTGCCACGAGAAGTGGTGAGTTCTCCTTCAATGGAAGTCTTCAAACAGAGGCTGGACAGACATCTGACTGGGATGATTTAGCGAATCCTGCTTTGAGCAGGGGGTTGGACCAGATGGCCCAGGAGGTCCCTTCCAACTCTATGATTCTATGATTCTATGATTCTATGTATCACTGAGCACGGTCACTCATCTCTAGTATTAATAGGATATTCAATGTTATTCGTGAAATTGCAAAAACATAGGCATTTTTTTACAAATGGATACATTATATGATTTAAACATGATGTTACATGACTTGGTATATAGACACATGTCACATGATTTAATTACCACCACACTGTCCCCTTTCTGTGTTGTAACTCCTATTGGTAAAACATCAAATACATAGCTGTCACACTGTCCTTTCTTACTATAGGTAACCATCACACTATCCCCTTATGAATTTTGACTGCATTTGTTGCCATACTGAACTATAACTGCCACATTCTCTGCGTTTTTTGCTATAGCCGCCACACCATTCACCCTTATTAGTTATATCCGCACACTATGAGCCATTATTAGCTACAACTACTCTGTCCCCCTTTATTAGCTATAACCCACCACACTGTCCACATCTTCAGTATCCCTCCCCACACTTCCTTATTCACATTGTCCTCTCCCAATGTGTCCCCCTCATGCTGTCAAGTTTCTACACTGTGCCTCCTCTGAAAACTGTCCCCTAGGCACTGTGTACTCACACTGTCCCCTCTCTATACTGTGCCCTATACTGTTACTCAAACTGTCCCCTTTAATACTCAGTTGCTGTACTATGCTCCCACCTCACTTTTCCCCTCTGAATACTGTCTCCTCCTTATTGTGCCTTGCACTGTCCACATGCTGTCCTACCTCTACACTCCATTGCCCAGTCTCTATACTGTGCACCCCTACACTTTCCCACCACATACTGTCCCCTCATACTATTTCCTGCCCAATAAAAGTTCCCAGTATCTTTGGTGTCATTAAAGTGCTTGCCTTCCCACCAACTTATACTCCTCTGTGGCACAGAAGTGATGTCACCAGTATGATTATGTAACCTGATCAAGCAGCTGTACTTTGACCTGACTCTGGAAATGTCGGTGGTAAAATTTCAATTGTACTCGGTTTGTGCCAATTGCATCTCACTTAAGGCATTCCATGATATCTGTTAGTGATGAGTGAATATATCCAAGTGGAACTGCATTTTTCTCAAATTTGACAAAAACTCCCATTCCCCAAAATATGGATTTTTTGTGGTTCAGTTCCATGCAGATTCAGCTGTTTTTCTAAATTGTATTGGGTCATCAAGAATTAAAAAAAATATATTTTACCCATTGTCATCACTCCAGCACCTCTGCTCCTCACTATCCCTAGTCAGGTCTTCGCTGCCTCTTTTTATCACCTGAAAAAATCTAAAGAAATGAACTGGGATGCAAACTGAGCACTTCCAGTAGACACACAGCCATGGGGAACAACAAGAATAGAATGTCCAGCTCAAGAAAAATACAGGCCACACCTTAATATGCACATGGTGCAAACATACTGAAAAAAAACTAAGGAAATGAACTGGGATACAAACTGGTGTGTATACAGCATGTATGCACACGTTCAGACTGGCCACTGAATAGAAAAAAAAAATAAAGACGGAAACATAATAAGTAAATGCCCTGCAGTAAGTAAATGAACAGCAATAGTGCATGAAAATAACATAGGGTACTTAGTTAACATAATTTTGATAACAAAAATGCAAAAGCCATCCCACCACTTCACGGTGACCCCAGTTGGAACACTCCTAACTTATTTTTTCAAAATTATGTCAACTAAGTACCCTATGTTATACTCATGCACTTCTGCTGTTTATGTATTTACTGCAGGGCATTTACTAATCATGTTTCTGTCTTTGTTTTTTTTTTTCTGTTAAGTGGCCAGTGTGAACGTGCGCATACATGCTGCATGCACACCAGCCGAGCTCATTTCTTTATGGTTGTTCAGTTTGTTTGCAATCTGTGCATATAAAGGTGTGGCCTACCTTTTCTTTGTGCTGGATATTATTTTAATGTGGCTGTGTGTCTATTAGCCGGGCTAGCCATTATTTACATGCATGTCACTTGACAAAAGGGAAGGATTTAATATTAAAATTAAGAATGCCCCAACTGGGGTCACCGTGAAGTGGTGGCATGGCTTTTGCACTTTTTTTTATCGAAATTATGTTAACTAAGTACTATATTATTTTGATGCACTATTGCTGTTTTTTAATTTATTGTAGGCTATTTACTCATTATGTCTTTGGTTATCTTATCATCGCCATGCACGCTGGTGCATCGCTAAGTGGTTGCTAGTGAGCTGCCACACAGACACATCTCACCAGCGACATCGCAGGGGTCGGGCGTCGCTACTTACCTTTCAGACGCAGCGATCCTGACGTCCTCCCGCCCGCGTACACGCGTCGCTCATCAGTGCCACAGTTAGCCCAGCAGGAAGTGGCCGACGAGAAATGATCCAGGACATTCTCGCACGACCAACGATGAGCAGCGGGGGAGCCGGTCGGAGGTAAGTATCACATGCAGCGATATCGCTAGCAATATCGCTGCAACGTCACAAAATCGGTGACTTTACAGCGATATTGCTAGCGATATCGCAGTGTGTAACGGGGCTTAAGGCTTTCTGCTATGTTTATCTTTTATTCATTATGGTCTGGAATCTCGAGAGACTCGAGACTAAAATAAGTGTCAATAAATTTGCAGAGAATAGCTTCAAAGGAAAATCCTCATAAACAGGGGAATTTGAATTTTGCCTGATTCTCTCTTGTCTAGTACCTGCACATGTCACTGCAATGAGCTAAATACCATTTCAGTCAAATAATTGAATGTGAGTTTTTTTTTTTTTTTTTTTAGTAAAATGTGTTGTCATCACAAATAAGCAAAGATGCTACAATATACAGGAGCTTCCTGGAATCGCTTTTTATAACACAAAAGTAGCAAATTACTCTTGGCAGAGCAGAATATCACCATCATAGTCGAGTAATACATGCCAAATATCAACAGCTGACTCAGTGCACAATATAACAGTCCCAAAATCTCAAAATCAGAATGCAAACATCACACTCTATATTGCAAATGGGTTAAATGATCCCAATAAGATTTATCTTGGAAACTGGCTCCATAATTTAATTAAGCTTTCTGTGGGATGAGCAGGCAACTCAACTTGTTTTCTAAGCATGGTGTAAAAATAGAATCTCTATTAATGCAGGGAAATCTGCCTTGAAGGAAAAATGTAGCCTATAATGGTATCAGCAGGGGCACTTAGTTCATTGCTGTAGCAGATGCGTGCCAAATAAAGAGACGGTACTATAGACCAATCTGTGATAACAAAACACTGCTGGGTAGTTCCAGTACTGAAATAAACTACCGCCTTTGTTTTGCTCATCAACTTCTGTCTATGCCTCAGATGATGATCCAAATGCTAGATATAGTGATGTGTTCATTTAACCTGCAATTCCTAACAAACTATGTGCTATAACCTTTTCCAAATATGCATTGCTTTATTTTCTATTGATTCTTTGAAGATGTGATATTTAGCTTTTTGGTTTTCTTGTTTTAAGGGATCTGACATTTGAATTTGGACAGAACCACATAGTAAAAATACTTAGATTTAGTGTAGACCTTGGAGCAATTTATAAGAAATTTGCTTACGTAGCAATTCACTAGCATTTAGGGATGAGTAGTAGATAGTGTTGAGCTTTCCGATACCGCAAGTATCGGGTATCGGCCGATATTTGCCGTATCGGAAATCCGATACCGATTCCGATATTTTTTTTTATATCGGATACCGGAATCGGAAGTCCCAAATTGAACAGAGCCACTTTTGTGGCTCTGATTGGCTGCCGAAATGAGGTCATCATGATGCGCGGTTTGTGCGCATCATGATGCGCCGTCACTTCGGGCCTTCCGGGTGGTCTGTACCGGCCTGCCGGGGGGCTGTGCAGGCTCCGGGGGGTCGGTGCCGGCCTGCCGGGGGGCTGTGCAGGCTCCGGGGGGCGGTGCCGGCCTGCCGGGGGGCTGTGCAGGCTCCGGGGGGGTCGGTGCCGGCCTGCCGGGGGGCTGTGCAGGCTCCGGGGGTCTGTGCAGGCATCGTCCGATGGGACTACAAGTCCCATCGGGCGATGCCTGCTACCATGATGGTGATTGACACATTTGCCAATGATGGGAAAGTAGTAGTTGAATGTACTCAAGCCTATGTGTTGAATGTAAAAAAAAAAAAAAATTACATACATACTACATACATACATGCTACATACATACTACATACATGCTACATACATGCTACATACTACATACATGCTACATACATACTACATATATACTACATGCTACATACATGCTACATACATGCTACATACATACTACATACATGCTACATACTTGCTACATACATACTACATACATGCTACATACATGCTACATACATGCTACATACATGCTACATACATACTACATACATGCTACATACGTTCTACATACTACATACATGCTACATACATACTACATACATACATACTACATGCATGCAACATACATATATACTACATACAATACATTCATACAATACATACATATAGACATACAGTACATATAACATAGAGTACATACTTACCATCACTTGTCACATTGTTCCCTGAAGCCATTGTCGTCTGAGGATTAAAAATTAAAATAACAAACCACAAATATACTCACCCTTGATCCGCAGAATTCCACGTATGTCCCACGACGATTTTGTGTGGAGAACAGCAGCATCAGCTGATGCTACCGTTCTCTACGAGCGCCAGGAATCCAATGACGGAAGGTAGATATCCTTCCGCACTGTATTCCTCCGCCACTGTAAAAAAAAAGTCCCTAGTCTCACTTTATGGCACTTTGCCATAAAGTGATACTCGGGCCTTTTTTTTACAGTGGATTCCTGGTGCTCGTAGAGAACGGCAGCATCAGCTGATGCTGCTGTTCTCCACACAAAATCGTCATGGGACATACGTGGAATTCTGCGGATCAATGGTGAGTATATTTGTGGTTTGTTATTTTAATTTTTAATCCTCAGACGACAATGGCTTCGGGGAACAATGTGACAAGTGATGGTAAGTATGTACTCTATGTTATATGTACTGTATGTCTATATGTATGTATTGTATGTAGTATATATGTATGTTGCATGCATGTAGTATGTATGTAGTATGTATGTAGCATGTATGTAGTATGTAGCATGTATGTAGTATGTAGCATGTATGTATCATGTATGTAGTATGTATGTAGCATGTATGTAGCATGTATGTAGTATATATGTAGCATGTATGTAGTATGTATGCAGCATGTATGTAGTATGTATGTAGCATGTATGTAGCATGTATGTAGTATGTAGCATGTATGTAGCATGTATGTAGTATGTAGCATGTATGTAGCATGTATGTAGCATGTATGTAGTATGTAGCATGTATGTAGTATGTATGTAGTATGTATGTAGCATGTATGTAGCATGTATGTAGCATGTATGTGGTATGTATGTAGCATGTATGTAGTATGTATGTAGCATGTATGTAGTATGTATGTAGCATGTATGTAGCATGTATGTAGTATGTAGCATGTATGTAGCATGTATGTAGTATGTAGCATGTATGTAGTATGTATGTAGCATGTATGTAGTATGTAGTATGTATGTAGTATGTATGTAGTATGTATGTAGCATGTATGTAGCATGTATGTAGTATGTATGTAGTATGTAGCATGTATGTAGTATGTATGTAGCATGTATGTATGTAGTATGTATGTAATTTTTTTTTTTTTTACATTCATCACATAGGCCGGATGATGGGACTACTACTTTCCCATCATTGGCAAATGTGTCAATCACCGTCATGGTAGCAGGCATCGCCCGATGGGACTTGTAGTCCCATCGGACGATGCCTGCACAGCCCCCCGGCAGGCCGGCACAGCCCCCCGGCAGGCCGGCACCGACCCCCGGAGCCTGCACAGACCCCCGGTGAGTCGGCACAGCCCCCGGCAGGCCGGCACAGCCCCACGGCAGGCCGGCACCGACCCCCGGAGCGGCACAGACCCCCGGGGAGTCGGCACAGACACCCGGCAGGCCAGCACAGCCCCGCGGCAGGCCGGCACCGACCCCCGGAAGGCCCGTACAGACCCTCAAAAGGCTGTACGTGGGAAAAAAAGGGTATTTCTAATTCCGATACCGGAAGTCCCATAGACTTGAATGGGACTTCCGGTATCGGAATCGGCGATACCGATACTTTTTTTTAAGATCGGCCGATCCATTCCGATCCGATATTTTCAAGTATCGGCTGGTATCGCTCAATTCTAGTAGTAGATTGATTTGCTCTCTCAAACTACTTTGTGTTTAATTTCAAGAAATTTTCACATTCTATCTGATGCAATCAATCTGTGTTTCGAATTGTCAAAAAATCGCCCAGCACGATTTCACTCATTGCCTCATGAGCATCTCTATAATGCCTTGTCGGTATCGCATTGAATGGTGTAAAACATCCTATCAGCAGGGACTATGAAAAATAGGGCAGGCAAATCATTGGTTATCTTAGAGTTTTACATCCTGGAGAGAGAAGTTAAGAACATAACTCATTGTCAGAGGTAGTCCGGGGTCATAGTTGTGAGAAACTCTCACGAGTCTCGCATCTCAATACCCTGCACTGCCGCTGGCACTCAGGACCGGAGTGTGCGGCTGCATGTATTTCTATGCATATAAGCACTTCTGTCCGAGCGACCGGCGGCAGTGCCGTGTATTGAGATGTGAGACTCCTGGGAGTTTCTCGCAAGTGTGACCCCTGCCTTAGAAAGAGAAAGGCTTTTAAACAGCAGAAAATTATTGCGAAAAGAGTGTGATGAACTGCTTCAGTGCTAAAGAACACTGAAAATGGGAGTGGTAGTCTGTGAATTTGGTAGTCTGTGAATTAGGGCTCATACTCATCACCGTTAAAAAAAACTGGTCCGATATAAGTTCAGAAAAGAGGGACGAGTTACATGCAAGTGTCATTCGGTTTTCTTGCAAGTACAATGTGATTTTTAGCACCTAGCATCCAAATTATGTCTGATTTACAAGTGAACGCAATCTGATTGCAATGCAATTTTAACATGAGCTTTTACATAGAGTAATTCTCTATGTCATTTACACATAGTTTTCAACAATGGAAATATTCTTATATATGTATATATATATACAGCTCTGGCAAAAATTAAGAGACCACTTTCAAATGTTCAGTTTGTCTGATTTTGATCTTTATAGGTATACTAGCTGAAGAGTCCGCCGTTGCATGGGCATAGTAACTAACTGTAGTTAGTTATAACAAATTATAATGATTATCCTCCATCCCATATACCCATCATACATATCCACCATCCCATAGTCCCGTGCCCATATACCCATCATACATATCCACCACCCCATAGTCCCGTGCCCATATACCCATCATACATATCCTCCATCCCATACTTCCGTGCCATGGTGACTGTGATGTCATTCTGACATTGTCGCCATGGCAACCTATTATGACATCATCATTGCCTTGGCAACCTATTATGACATCATACTCACCACCGTCACCATGTCAACCTACTATGACATCGTCACCATGGCAACCATTATGACACTATCGTCGACACACACACATACACACAAACCTACACACACACACATACACTCGTTTTATATATATAGAAGATTTTTGAGTAAAATGTAAATTGTTGATTTAGTCTACAAACTTTTGACAACATATCTCCGAATTTCCAAGCAATAAATTTTGCTTTTTTTTCTGAAAAGGAGAAATGGTCAAAATAAAAAAGCCCAGTGCTTTCAGACCTCAAATAATGCAAAGAAATCAAGTTAATAATCATTTAGAAACAACAATACTAATGTTTTAACTCAGGAAGAGTTCAGAAATCAATATTTTGTGGAATAACCATGACTTTTAAAAACAGCTTTCATGCATCTTGGCATGCTTTCCACCAGTCTTTCACACTCCTTCTGGCACAAAAAAAATAAGCAGTCTTCATTGTTTGATGGCTTGTGAGTATCCATCATCCTCTTGATTATATTTCAGAGGTTTTCAATGAGGTTCAGATCTGGAGAATGGGCTGCTCATGACAGAGTTTTGATGTGGTGGTCTATTCATTTTTGCCAGAGCTGTATATAGTTGAAATATAAAATGAGTGCTTTGACTGTACATGTATTTTAGTAATAAATGAATTATTTTCTGAAAAAAAATGACATGGGTACACCCAAAAATTTTTTTACCAGCAGAGGGAAAATGGACAGCTTTGGGCAGATGTTTATAGCCTGGGAAAGTGGTAATACCCATGGAGCTACTCAGGTTATTAATATCTCACAGATGTGTACTTAGCCTATACTGGTTAATAAAATGGCCCCGCCCAAAAAAAGATGTAGGGTCCCCTATAATTAATAATCAGCAAAGGCTAGGCAGACAGTTGTGGGCTGATATTAATAGCCTAAGAGGTGGCACAGATATTGACCCCCTCCAGACTAAAAATATCAGCTTTAAGCCACCCCAGAAATGGCACATCTATAAAATTCACCAAATCTGCTGCTTAGCCTCACTCTTCCCACTTGCCCTAGTGCGGTGGCAAGTGGGGTGATAGTATTAGGGTTGATGCCACCTTTGTATTGTCAGGTGACATCAAGCCCTTACTAACCCCATAGTCACATTATATAAAAAAAACCCAGAATACAGTCCTTTGTTTGAACAAATAACTTGGACTCCTTTATTGACTCTTAATTAACCAAAAACACTTCCGCCTTATTCCCAATCCACTGAAGCCAATGACCCCTGTAACAGAATTAAAATAATAAACAACTCTATTCCTCACATCTGTCCCACAATGCATCTACCTCTGCTTAATCTAAATGTCAGTTTGCATTGTTGTATTATGCACCTATACAGCCTGCCATCCAGCATAGATGCTGAGCTGCACGTGTGTGCTCAGCTCAGTGCTTCGCGGTAATGTGTTAAAATTGAACAAAGTTCATATACAATTATCTCGTTTCATTTCACCTCACTGACGTCACTGCGAGTGTGAGAAAGTTCTCACGCTAGGAGGTGCCGTCAGAAAAATCATCGGAGTTCGGTGCTGGAGCTGACGTTATTGAGTTGAAATGAGTTAATTAGCTCTGAACATAGTATAAGTGCAATTTTCATTTGCAAATAACCAAGGAAGTAGCAACAATTACAATTCATATGACATAATAAACCAGAAGATTTATCTGTCGGTGCAGCAAACTGATGTACATTAGCAAACAGAATTGCATCACCTGAATTATCCAAGTCCAGTTCAACCTGTGTCCTTTCTCCAGCAATCTGGTCTCCAATTCCATGTACTTTTGGATCAACAGATTGGACAAGTTTCAAGAACATGGCAAGTTTGCTATAGGCGTGCTGTCATGTCCAGCTTGCAGTGTAAATTTAGAGATTGTATTCAGCATGTCCTGTGCCTTTGCAATACCGAAGCAAACCAGGTTATTTTCCACAAATGTATAAAACCTAACATTTATTAAAATGGATTAGGCATGGATCAGTGCCGATTGTCATTCAGCTACGTTCCTGGACCACACTCTACTCTCATGGGCATCTACTCAGTCATTATCCATCATCTCATCAATACTCTAGGACTGCTGCTAGAGGCTTTCATTGTCAGCCCTATACAGCCATACATCTCCTTGCCACCCAATCTAATTCTCTTCTGTGCAATTTTTGCCTCTGCCACTGTCACTGTACAACAACATCTGCCACACATCCTGGCTATCCGTCCACTATCTTTTATAGTTTCTGACCATACTATTGCTGCAGTGGGTATTTTGTTCCTGGCCTTACACTGCCACAAATCTTCTTATTTGCCTTGTCCTAATTCTCTACCATGTGGTTTCTGTTGCTGATAATGCCACTGCAGAGCCATACCAGCCACACATCTTCTGGTTGAATCTGGAAGGCCACTCTGACCCTTAAAATGGGCTTTGGACAGGGTCATGCGACTTAATAGGCTTATTCCCCATTTGTCCCTTCGCTGTAGGGCCTGGGCTGGTTGAGGTCTCCATTCACTTTCACCAGTGTGCCACCCAACAAGTGACTAATCTTCCCAGTTTGAACCTTCTCCTATTTCAGCAGTAGTGACACAGATGAATTGTGTATTTAATCCGATATTAAACTGTGCCATGGGGCCTGGACATTCTTATTGTGAGACAGTAGTCAAATTGATATGTTACTCTTGGGGTGGAGACATTATACCAGAACGTCAGTATGCCCTTCTCATGAGTGACTACCCCTTGGTGATTGACTACCCCTTGAGCTAGGAAAAGGATAAGTGCCAGATGGATGAAGAGTGGCAGCCGCCACTGGACTCTGGATCCAGCATCTCCTCGCAGTGGGAAGCGTGGACCCATGGACTGCTGCGATAGTTGACAGAACTTCGAACAGGCTGTCATCTCTAGGTTCAAGGGTACGTCTGTTGAACCTCTTGGTGATGAGGACTCAGTCACTGGGCAGGATCTGGTGGGCTCCTATGTCCTCAGGATCTGGGATGGATGAAAAGACTCGAAAATGCATTTTAGTCACATGTTTTTAAACTTAGTCTACATATAGGCAATTATAAAGAACAAAATATAATCCTAAACTGTGAATATTTACAAGTAGGATCTTATAGGGCTGAGTTTTGTTGGACCTGCTATCATGTGTGTGTATTTGTGCGTGTGTGTGACCCAAGGGAAAGACTAAACTCTTATGCTATGACTCCCCTGTTTCCTGTATAGCATCAAGTATGTAGAGTTTTGTTCGAGGCCTTAAATTTTCCTTGTTCATCCTTTGGCGTATTTCATCCTTACTTCATCTTAGGTCCATTTCTTCCTTTCTCCCTTGGATACTTGTTTCTGGAGTGTCAGAACATCTTTTTCCAGGGTTATCCCTTTTCCTCTGTTTCCGTGTCAACCGGTATTACTGCTGCTTCTTTTGCTTTTTCTTCAGCTAGTCTGTTGCCCACTGCTTCCCTTGAAGTGTCTCCAGTGTGTGTGCTTTTACTTTTACCACCGCAACTCTTCCTGGCATCAACAAGGACTCCATTAATTCTTATATGGCTTTGTGGTGTCTGACCGGCGTTCCGTTAGCCGTGATGAAGTCTCTTTCCCTCCAGATTGATCTTGACAGCTTCATGTTGAGTGGACCTCTCGTATGCTTCTGTCAAGGCCCGCAGTCCTGCCTTTTGGATATAGGCAGTGGTTTTGCTGGCAACATGTATCTTCTGTAGCTACTGCTATACCAGTGTGCAAACTGCCTTCTTGGTCTGCATACCTTAGCCTATCCAGAAAGAGCATCAGGTCAGGATCTTCCAGGAGTTCTATTGCCTCATGACAGCAAGACAATCGCGTTCAGCCATTTCAGAGTCGACTACCTCTTCCACTAATGTGTCAGAGATGTGGTTTTCATCCTCCATCTTCCTCCCCCCGTTGGCAGAGGTAGAAGAGTAGCTGGACAGCACATCTTGAGATGGTGACGTTGTCCGGGAGCAGAGTAGGGCATTGCAGACAGGTGCTTTGGGCCAGGATCTTCAACTGGTGACCCATAAAAATATCAGAAGCTTTGTCCAGCAAAGGTGGGTTGCAAACACGGTTCTCATGCAGGCTCCACGAGCCACTTGGTCAAGTCTTGGAGAGTAGTAGCCAGGAGGGCATTGTCTTCCTCCGTGAAGCTGCGTCAGGACTCCAGTTGCATGGTCAGGCTTCTTCATGACATACAGACAAAACAGTTCAGTACAGCCTTAGAGCTGTGAAAATGTGATTGCAATTTAGCATATAAAACCCATTGATACCTTCTTGGAAAGTCTTGAAATAATTAAAAAAAGGTTGCATGTGTAGAAGAGCAGTATTGGTTTGGCTGTCTTCAGTCAGGGGAAGAGGTCATCCATATACATATATTGTAAAAAATAACAATGGAATGTGTCTTCTTCCTGGGCTCCAGGACCATGGTGATCGCTCAGGTGAACATAGAGAGGCTATACTGTGCCCCTTGAGGCATCATAGTCCAAATATATTGCTGGCACCATATGTAAAAACCAACAGGTACTGGCTTGCAGCATATAGAAATAAACTGAAGAAAGCATTGGCCAGGTCCATCACCATAAACCATAGAAAAATAAATAGAATTGATAAAAAAAAACATATTGTGTTGGTTTGGCACCATAGATGTGTTCAGTACTATAACTTCACTGACAGCACACAAATCATGTATCATCCATTACTAGATAAAAATAATTGCAGATTGTGAAATGGAGGGTGAATATTGCAATTTCCTTGGTAGCAGGGCTACTGGCTTCGGCCCCACCTTTACAAACTGGATTTTCAGCCTGCCAATATTGAGTCTGGGATCAGTGCCATTAGTTCAATGCCCACTTGATCTACAGGTGTGTCCTGTAAAAAAGAAAAGACTACATACTTCTTCAGCAAGTAGATCAATATCCCTGATTACTCTTCTGATTGCATCGGGACCCACCAGAAATTGAGCGGAGTATCTTCAACCTCTGTCTGGGTGAGAGATGTTGTTTTCTCTATTGTATTTTTGTGGGGGGGCTGTAAGAGTATACGTACTTTCATGGGTTGTGGAATCAGTATGCCAATACCCTATTAAAATCTATCTGGAGCTCGATGTTGGTGGGTGTCAAGCTTCTTCCATCTGGGAACTAATTTGCATTTGAAATCTGAGATCCAGAAACTTTTTATTACATCGGTGGAAGAAATTATCCACAGGTTCTCCTTTTCCCTGCATGACATCCTAGAGAATGGGGGTCTGGCAAACTGCTTACTAGGGTATCTGTCTCCTGGTATTTCCAGGAGTCCTTGCGTGGAGTAGATTGTGTACAAAAGTATGAGCTTTGAGGCTTAAAAGATGATGATGATAATTATGTCCCCCCACCATATAATGATAAATACTGTAGATTATCAGTCTGAGCTATTTATTTCCTGTCTTCTCCTGTTCTGTTTAATTATATACCTCCATGTCATATTCATCTTTTTCTTCATTATTCTTTTCATAAATGACATTAATTAATAAAACTATAAAGGATGCTGGACAGGATGTAGCATAAGATGTGCCGTCTATATAAATAGTTGGAAAGAAGGTACGGCTCTTTGGGTTGCTCATCTGACAGTCAGAACAAGTTTCACGATATTCTGCATTCTGCGTTTGACAGCTAGCACATGTCCAGTCATCGGGAATGTATATAAGAAGTATAAATGAATGTAATGCAGATATTGCATCTGACACATCTTCCTGTGTAAATATTTGTTTTGCATAAAATTCAGCAATCTTGTTATATTCCTCTCCTCATGCCTTTTTTCCTAACTTCCTCTGCCATCTTCTAAAATGCTTCAGAGTCCTGTAACATGTCATAATACCTGAGGCTGGGACGCTGCTCTCTACTCAGTAACACATTCTTCTATCCCTTCTTATCTAATGCTCCTCCCCTCGGGATCGGAGGGTTTCTTAACGTACATTTTCTTCCTCACTCCACTATGGGTCATATCTGTCTTATAGATATTGACTGACTGCTCCCACCCATTCTATCATCTGAATTCTGAGTATATCTGAAAAACATATGTATGTGTGCGTCTTGAAACAAATTCTCACGGGGTTATGATCAGTGGGATATGTGACTGTAAAAGCTGTATGTACTCCTTATGTCCAAGTAAAAGGGGTCTTCAGTGAACATAGTGATGTCTAGCTATCTTGAATACAGTAATATAGGGAATTAACCAACAACTAACACCAGAGTATTTCACAAATCTTGTGTATTCAGAAACTGCGTAGTCTAAAAATACCTGATAAATTGTTAAAATTTCTGCTTCCTCAAAACTTTTGCTTTAAAACATTTCAAAGAAAACCATCTCATAGAGATATCTGTACAAAACAAAGCAATTACCATTCAAGCAATTCTCTTTCTACCTGAACAAATTTTAACAACTAACCTCATAATTATAGTATGCAGAACAAAACTAGTTAAACTAATTCTCTAATTTCACAACATATATATATGTATACACACATAGAATGCATTCAAAAATTTTAACCACATGCTAGTACGCCTCCTGCCGGCAAATCATACACACTACAAAAGGCAAAAGACAATGAATTTAAAACTGGTAGTGACATCAAATACTGCGAATCCTTGACACCAAAACACTTCACAATTTATCTATCCATATGCCAACCTGATTTGTAGAGGTGAAAAATCTACACCTGGGCAAACCATACTTTTCAAGGAGAGAGCAATCACTGTCACATCAACACGGTAATTGTAATTAGTATAATTACCCTTCCACCCGTATAACTTATGAACCTATGCTGCAGCTAAAACACCATCACCTTAGCCAGGTGATGTCCGGTGGGAACCCCGCAAGAAGTCACCAACCACTTAGAGGTTGGAAAATCACTCAGAGTAATCAGGCCCCTACTCCCACTTGCCCACTGGGAGAGACACAGTTCAGACTTCTGCGATCATCGGTCAAGCCGAGAGCAGGACCGGAACCAGAGTGACAGTGATTTTGCTCATTACGTCTCCCTATCTACATTTTTTCCTTTTCAGGCTGGCTGAGGTAACAATCACGTATGCAAACAACCAAAACAGCAAAGCAGAGAGGCAAAGCAGATAAGGCAGACAAGGAAATCGTGACCTGGGTGGGTTTTTGGTGCTAGGACTTGTAGTAAGGAGATGGACTCTGTCTGAGCTTCTGTCAGAGTGTTAGCACAGAGGAGGAGGTAGATTTGCGTGGGCGTGGTGCCCCACAAACGGCACATGTGTCCCTCCAATCTGGGTTCTGATTTTGGCAGACTGCACATGTCCACCTCTCTGGAGAATACGAAGGTGGTTTGTGCGGTGCAGGTGCTATTATGATTAGCAATACAATAATCAATGTATTCCTTATCCCTTTCACTGTTCTTTTGTTACCAAGGCAACTAGAGCTGGGCTTTTTGTCACTTCAGGTGTAGCAAATAGTGGTAATCACCTCTAGATAGGTGGTTGATATTTCAGCAGTGGGGGAAAAATAGTAATCACCTCTTTCCTTAAAAAAAAAAATATATATGCCATGTCATTCACGTCACCGGGCCCAGTTTATACCGTGGGCGTATGGCCGGACGTGAGCACCTATATGTGTATATATATAAATATAACTTCTCCGACCGTCTGAGGTCGGAACCAGGGTGATAACCCAGTGAGAGAACACCCCCTTTGTACTCTGCTCTGTATGTTTGTAGTAGCCCTAGTGCAGTATGAAATAGTTTTTAACAGATACTAGACAGATTCTAGACACACCCTCCGAATTGGTTAGACCGGACAATACACACAGACAATTAAGGAATTATATATCTGACCGGGTCCGTAGGCTCAGGACTTTCAAACGTGGTCAGTTTAAGGGTTCAGAGAAGACAGCCAACTATATCCTCCCAGCCGGACGTGAATACAGAAGGGTAGGTAAGATGATATATTTTCTCACCAGATCTCGAGCTGCAGCCTCGTCCTGCTGGAAAGACGTCCGTCCGGGGGAGATTTTGTTGCGGATGTGATCGTCTGGTATCGTCCTGAGCCCCACATTGGGCGCCAACTGTTGATTTCTATGGATTCTGCCACACTAGGGTGTGGCCCGTCTTAATTGTCTGTGGCCGAATTGGATCTCTGGCAGAGATGTTACGTGCACGGAGAAAAGAATACACAAGACAAGGTGTATCATGTCAATATGATTCTTCTCTATCTTTAATCCAAGGTGTACAGTTTTTATAACAGAAATCGCGCTGTCTCATTGTGTTACATCATGGGTGCATTTCCAAACTACTGTTTACCCCAAATAGTAAATTAGTATTGATCTCGTATGATCTCATATGTTCCCATATCGCTACATAATCATTATGTACATAATTATCGTCTTCTAGCCCGATCCACCCTAGTCCACCCTAGTCCACCCAGTATTACATGAAGCCTAGGTGGGTTATACAATACAGAAGTAATTCTCAGAAAATCGGAAGTATCTTAAAGTTACATGATCCCAATATTCAGCAAAGCGTCCATATAGTGGTACAGTTTTGATTCTTGTATATATTCATATGCCATATATTTTCCCCTTAACACCCCACTGTATTTTATAGAGCTAAACCATACTATATAGGGCTAGTTTATTGAAAAGACTTTGTATGGCTAGTTTATTGTAAAAGGTTTGGTGACAAGCCATTGCTTCTTCATTTGCAAAACAGCCAGTCTGTTCCTGCTCCTTAAAAAACTGAATAATTTGGGGATATCTTGATAAAAGTGCAAAAGTGTATTGAATTTTTGAAAAATGTTATGTTAGCGAAATGCACTCTCTTCTATTCCTTTGGAAATCCAAATTAACCCCTTACCTACAATGGACGTAATATTCCGTCCATGTGACCCTGGACCTAATTACCATGGATGGAATATTACATCACAGCGATCAGCGGCGCCCACGTGGTGAGCGCCACTGATCGCGGCCGGGTGTCAGCTGATTATCACAGCTGACACCCGGCACAATGTGTTAACCCCTTGCACACAGCGATCAAACACGATCGCGGTGTACCGGGGGTTAAAGGGAAGCATCGGCAGGGAGGGGGCACGCTCCGTGCTTCCCTGAGCCCCCCACGGCAGCGCAATGTGCAGCGCTGCTGCTGCTGCGGGGGCTCCTTTCCTGCAGGTCCCCGGATCCAATATGGCGGCCGGGACCTCCGGGGGCCTGCAGGAAGCTGGCTTCCTCAGTGCCTGCAAAGCGCAGGCATGAGGAAGCCTTCTGGACTGCCTTTAACAGATCGCTGATCTGTCACAGTGATCTGTGATGTGACAGATCAGCGATCTGTCACAGGACAGTTATGTCCCCCTGGGACATTGTAATAAAGTTAAAAAAAAAAAAAAGTGTAAAAATAATTTTAGAAACCGCTAAATAAAAAAAAAAAAAAAAATATTCCCCAATAAATTCATTTTTTGGAAAAAAAACCCCAAAACAATAAAAGTACACATATTTGGTATCGCCGCGTCTGTAACGACTCGCCCTATAAAACTGTCCCAATAGTTAACCCCTTAAGCGAACCCCTTAAAAAATAAAAATAAAAAACGAAGCAAAAAATAATGATTTATTATCATACCGCCGAACAAAAAGTGCAATAGCGCGTGATCAAAAAGACGCATATAAATATCCATGGTACCGCTGAAAACGTCATCTAGTCCCGCAAAAAACGAGCTGCCATACAGCATCATCAGTGAAAAAATTAAAAAGTTATAGCTCGCAGAATAAAGCGATGCAAAAATAATTATTTTTTATATAAAATTGTTTTCATAGCATAAAAGCGCCAAAACACAAAAAAAGACCTAAATGAGGTATTGCTGTAACCGTACTGACCCGAAGAATAAAACAGCCTTATAAATTTTACCGCACCCAGAACGGCGTAAACGCACCACCCAAAAGAAATTCATGAAACGCTGGTTTTTGTAAATTCTGCGTCCCAAAAAACAAAATAAAAAGTGATCAAAAAATGTCATGTGCCCGAAAATGGTACCAATAAAAACGTCAACTCGTCCCGCAAAAAATAAGACCTCACATGACTCGGTGGGTCAAAATATGGAAAAATTATAGCTCTCAATATGTGGTGATGCAAAAACTATTTTTATAATAAAAAGTGTATTTTAGCGTGTGACAGCTGCCAAACATAAAAACCGCCGTAAATAGTAAATCAAACCCCCCATTATCACCCCCTTAGTTAGGGAAAAATAATAAAATTAAAAGAAAATGTATTTATTTCAATTTTCCCATTAGGGCTAGGGTTAGGGTTAGGGCTAGGGTTAGGGCTAGGGTTAGGATTAGGGCTAGGATTAGCGCTAGGATTAGGGTTAGGGGTGTGTTGGGGTTAGGGTTGGAGTTAGAATTAGGGGTTTCCACTGTTTGGGCACATCAGGTGCTCTCCAAATGCAACATGGCGTCTGATCTCAATTCCGGCCAATTCTGCGTTGAAAAAGTCAAATGGTGCTCCTTCCAAACTCTGCCATGCGCCCAAACAGTGTTTTACTCCCACATATGGGGTATCAGCCTACTCAGGACAAATTGCAAAACAACTTTTGGGGTCCAATTTCTCCTGTTACCCTTAGGAAAATAAAAAATTGGGGGCAAAAATATCATTTTTGTGGAAAAAATGATTTTTTTATTTTCACGCCCGGGCATTATAAACTTCTGTGAAGCACTTGGGGGCTCAAAGTGCTCACCACACATCTAGATAAGTTCCATGGGGGGTCTAGTTTCCAAAATGGGGTCACTTGTTGGGAGTTTCAATAGTTTAGGTACATCAGGGGCTCTCCAAACGCACACGACACCCGCAGACCATTCCATCAAAGTCTGCATTCCAAAACGTCACTACTTCCCTTCCGAGCCCCGACGTGTGCCCATACAGTAGTTTTCGCCCACATATGGGGTATAAGCGTACTCAGGACAAATTGGACAACAACTTTTGGGGTCCAGTTTCTCCTGGTACCCTTGGGAAAATAAAAAAATTGGGGACTAATTGATCATGTTTGTGGAAAAAATATGATTTTTTTATTTTCATGCCCGGGCATTATAAACTTCTGTGAAGCCCTTGGGGGTTCAAAGTGCTCACCACACATCTAAATAAGTTCCTTAGGGGATCTAGTTTCCAAAATGGGGTCACTTGTGGGGGGTTTCCACTGTTTAGGTACATCAGGGGCTCTCCAAAAGCAGCATGACACCCGCAGACCATTCCATGAAAGTCTGCATTCCAAGACGTCACTACTTCCCTTCCGAGCCCCGACATGTGCCCATACAGTAGTTTTCTCCCACATATGAGGTATCAGTGTACTCAGGACAAATTGGACAACAACTTTTAGGGTCCAATTTCTCCTGGTAGCCTTGGGAAAATAAAAAAATTGGGGACTAATTGATCATATTTGTGGAAAAAATACGATTTTTTTATTTTCATGCCCGGGCATTATAAACTTCTGTGAAGCCCTTGGGGGTTCAAAGTGCTCACCACACATCTAGATAAGTTCCTTAGGGGGTCTAGTTTCCAAAATGGGGTCACTTGTGGGGAGTTTCCACTGTTTAGGTACATCAGGGGCTCTCCAAAAGCAACATGACACCCGCAGACCATTCCATCAAAGTCTGCATTCCAAAACGTCACTACTTCCCTTCCGAGCCCCGACATGTGCCCATACAGTAGTTTTCTCCCACATATGGGGTGTCCGCGTACTCAGGACAAATTGGACAACAACTTTTGGGGCCCAATTTCTCCTGGTACCATTGGGAAAATAAAAAAAGTTGGTGACTAAAAGATCATGTTTGTGGAAAAAATACGATTTTTTTATTTTCACGCCCAGGCATTATAAACTTCTGTGAAACACTGGGGGGTTCAAAGTTCTCACCACACATCTAGATAAGTTCCTTGGGGGGTCTAGTTTCCAAAATGGTGTCATTTGTGGGGGGTTTCCACTGTTTTGGTACATCAGGGACTTTCCAAACGTGACATGGTGTCCGATCTCAATTCCAGCCAAAAACATCAAATGGCACTGCTTCCCTTCCGAGCTCTGCCATGCGCCCAAATAGTGGTTTACCCCCACATGTGGGGTATCAGCGTACTCAGGACAAATTGCACAATAACTTTTAGGGTCCTGTTACTCTTGGTAAAATGAAAATTGGGGTGAAAAGATCATTTTTATGGAAAAAATATCATTTTTTAATTGTACCGCTGTACGTTATAAACTTCTGTAAAGCCCTTGTGGGTTCAAAGTTCTCACCACACATCTAGATAAGTTCCTTGGGGGGTCTAGTTTCCAAAATGGGGTCATTTGTGGGGGGTTTCCACTGTTTTGGTACATCAGGGGTTTTCCAATCACGACATGGTGTCCGATCTCAATTCCAGCCAAAAAGTCAAATGGCGCTCCTTTCCTTCCGAGCTCTGCCTTGCGCCCAAATAGTGGTTTACCCCAACGTGTGGGGTATCAGCGTACTCAGGACAAATTGCACAATAACTTTTAGGGTCCTGTTACCCTTGGTAAAATGAAAATTGAGGGTGAAAAGATCATTTTTGTGGAAAAAATATGATTTTTTAATTGTACCGCTGTACGTTATAAACTTCTGTGAAGCCCTTGTGGGTTCAAAGTTCTAACCACATATCTAGATAAGTTCCTTGGGGGGGTCTAGTTTCCAAAATGGGGTCACTTGTGCGGGGTTTTCACTGTTTAGGCACATCAGGGGCTCTCCAAACGCGATATGGCATCCGATCTGAATTCCAGCCACTTTTGCATTAAAAAAGTCAAACGGCGCTCCTTCCCTTCTGAGCTCTGCCATGCGCCGAAACAGTGATTCCCCCCCACATATCGGGTATCACGACAAATTGCACAATAACTTTTGCAGTCCAGTTTCTCCTGTTACCCTTGGTAAAATAAAAAAAATTGAACCTGAAGTATTTTTTTTGTGAAAAAAAGTTAAATGTTAATTTTTTTTAAATGTTCAAAAAATTCCTGTGACGCACCTAAAGGGTTAATAAACTTCTTGTATGTGGTTTTGAGCACCTTAAGGGGTGCAGTTTTTAGAATGGTGTCACTTTTGGGTATTTTCTATCATATACACCCCACAAAGTGGCTTCAAATGTAATGTTGTCCGTAAAAATAAAATGGTGTTGCAAAAATGAGAAATCGCTGGTCAATTTTTAACCCTTATAACTTCCTAACAAAAAAAAATTTTGGTTCCAAAATTGTGCTGATGTAAAGTAAACATGTGGGAAATGTTACTTATCAAGTTTTTTGTGTGCCATATCTCTGTGATTTTAGGGCATAAAAATTCAAATTTGGAATATTGCGAAATTTTAAAAATTTTCGCCAAATTTCCGTTTTTTTCACAAATAAACGCAAGCTATTTGAATGAAATTTTACCACTAACATGAAGTACAATATGTCACGAGAAAACAATGTCAGAATCACCAGGATCCATGGAAGCATTTCAGAGTTATTACCTCATCAAGGGACAGTGGTCAGAATTGTAAAAATTGGCCCGGGAGTTAACGTGCAAACCACCCTTGGTAGTGAAGGGGTTAATAAGATTTGATTTATGAGAAGTGATGAGCGAATTTGTTCAGAAACTGTTATTGCCTATGCAGTGAGTGGATGGGCTGCGAAGAATTACGAGGCACCCCAATACCCCTTTCACAAGAAGTCCAGGAGGTCTTCCAGAAAAAATGTTGCATTGAATGCAAGGCCTGGCTTGCCCAAAAGTTACATGCACCCCAATAAGCTTTTCAAGCCACGTACTTGATGGGCCCAGGAAAATCCACTTCACATTATTCATTTTGTACTCCTATTCTGTTTTCTTATGCATTGACTGCAAGGCCTGCCCTGCTACCAAGTCATATGCACCCCAATAAGATTTTGGACCCACATACTGGATTGGCACAGGAAAATCCACTTCACATTATTCATTTTGTACTCCCATTTTGTTTTCTTATGCATTAACTGCAAGACCCGCCCTGCTACCAAGTCATATGCACCCCAATATCCCCAATCCCCCTTGGAAGAATCATGGAGGAGGGCCTCCTAACAATAAAATGTCCCATTAAAAAGGAGCGGGTCTCCTAGACTTGGAAGGCCCATACAGTGTGTTGGCTGTCAAACATTTTCCCCTGTTGGGTACACTTCAACCTTTTCCATAACAAGTATTTTATGCCCAACAAAACCACGGAATGGACGGAATAGTACGTCATACACAATCAGCCATGCTCAGCTGACACCCGGCAAAAGTGCCAGGAGCGGTCATGGACCACTTCCGGCACTTTAACCCCCGAAACACTGCGATCAAACATGATGAGTGAAAATGAAATGAAAATGAGTGTCCCTTAGTGTAAAACATAAAATAAAAAAATGTAAATAATTGTAAAAATATTTTTAAAAATAATAAAAAATCAATAATCATTATATTATTAAATCAGTATTTGAATAAAAAAATCTAAATAATAAAAGAACAACTATTTAATATTGCCGTGTCCGTAACGACCTGACCTATAAAACTGTCCCTCTAGTTAACCCCTTTAGTGAACACCATTAAAAAAACAAGGCAAAAAAGCAATGCTTTATCATCATACCGCCGAACAAAAAGTGGAATAGCACACGATAAAAAAGACGGATATAAATAAGTGTGGTACAGCTGAAAATGCCATCTCGTCCTGCAAAAAACAAGCTGCCACATAGCTCCATATCTGGAAATATAAAAAAGTTATAGCTGTTAGAATAAAGTGATGCAAAAATAATTATTTTTTTCTATAAAATAGTTTTTATTGTATAAAAGCACCAAAACATAAAAAAATATAAATGAGATATTGCTGTCATCGTACTGACCCAAAGAATAAAACTGCTTCATCAATTTTACCACATGCGGAACGGTATAAACGACCCCCTCAAAAGAAATTCATGAATTGTTGGTTTTTGTTAATTCTGCCTCCCAAAAACCAGAATAAAAAGCAATAAAAAAAGTCATAGGCTTCAAAATGATACCAATAAAAACTTCAACTTGTCCCACAAAAAACAAGACCTCACATGACTCTGTGGGCCAAAATATGGAAAAATTATGGATCTCAAAATGTGGTGATGCAAAAACTATTTTTTGCAATAAAAAGAGTTTTTTAGTGTGTAACAGCTGCCAAACATAAAAAACCCGCTTTAAATGGTAAATCCAACCCCGCTTTACCACCCCTTTAGTTAGGGAAAAATAATAAAATTAAAAAATGTATTTATTTCCATTTTCCCATTAGGGTTAAGGTTGGGGTTAGGGATGAGGCTAAAGTTAGGGTTAGAGTTGGGGCTAAAGTAGGTTTAGGGTTGAGGCAAAACTTAGGGTTAGAGTTGGGGCTAAACTTGGGGATAGGGTTGGAGCTAAAGTTAGGATTAGGGTTGGGGCTAAAGTTAGGTTTAGGGTTGAGGTTAAAGTTAGGTTTAAGGTTGGAGCTAAAGTTAGGTTTATGGTTGGGGTTAAAGTTAGGTTTAGGGTTGGGGCTAAAGTTTGGGTTTGGATTGGGGCTAAAGTTAGGGTTAGGCTTGGGGCTAAAGTTAGGGTTGGGGTTGGGATTAGGGTTAGGGTGTGTGTTAGGGTTAGGTTTGTGGTTAGGGTTATGGTTACTGTTGGGATTAAGGTTAGTGGTGTGTTGGGGTTAGGGTTGAAGTTAGAATTGGGGGGTTTCCACTGTTTAGGCACATCAGTGGCTCTCCAAACATGACATGCATCTGATCTCAATTCCAGCCAATTTTGCATTGAAAAAGTCAAACGGTGCTCCTTCCCTTCTAAGCTCTGCCATGCGCCCAAACAGTGATTCCCCCCCACATATCGGGTATCACGACAAATTGCACAATAACTTTTGGAGTCCAATATCCCCTGATTGCCTTGGGAAAATAAAAAAATGGGGCGAAAAATTTATTTTTGTGAAAAAAAATAAGATTTTTTATTTCTACGGCTCTACATTATAAACTTCTGTGAGGTACTTGGAGGTTCAAAGTGCTCACAACACATCTAGATAAATTCCTTAGGGGGTCTAAATTCCAAAATGGTGTCATTGTGGAGGATTTCCACTGTTTAGGCACATCAGCGGCTCTCCAAAAGCGACATGGCGTCCGATCTCAATTCCAGCCAATTTTGCATTGAAAAAGTTAAACGGCACTCCTTCTCTTCCGAGCTCTGCCATGCGCCCAAACAGTGGTTGACCTGCATATATGGGGTATCAGCGTACTCAATACAAATTGTACAACAACTTTTGAGGTCCAATTTCTCCTGTTACCCTTGGTAAAATAAAATATATTGGATCTGAAATAAATTTTTAGTGAAAAAAATTTAAAAGTTCATTTTTTTAAACATTCCAAAAATTCCTGTGAAGCACCTGAAGTGTTAATAAACTTCTTCAATGTGGTTTTTAGCACCTTCAGGGTTGCAGTTTTTAGAATAGTGTCACTTTTGGGTATTTTCTATCATATAGACTCCTCAAAGTGACTTCAAATGTGATGTGCTCCCTAAAAAAATTGGTGTTGTAAAAATGAGAAATCGCTGGTCAACTCTTAACCCTTATAACTTCCTTAAAAAAAAAAATTGGTTCCAAAATTGTGCTGATGTAAAGTAGACATGTGGGAAATGTTATTTATTAACTATTTTGTGTGACATATTTCTCTGTTTTAAGGGCGTGAATATTCAAATTTTGAAAATTGCAAAATTTTCTAAATTTTTGCCAAATTTCCATTTTTTTTACAAATAAATGCAAATAATATCAAATAAATTTTACCACTATCATGAAGTACAATATGTCTTGAGAAAACAGTGTCAGAGTCACCGGGATCCTTGGAAGCGTTCCAAAGTTAATACATCATAAAGGGAGAGTGGTCAGAATTGGGGTAAAGGGGTTAATTCAATTTATTACCATTTTGTCAGTATGCTTCGGGTCATTGTCCATTTGGAAGACCCCTTTCCACCCAAGCTTCAACTTCTTGTCTTGAGATTTTGCTTCAGTATTGTCACCTAATCTTCTTTTCTCATGATGCCATCTATTTTGTGAAGTTTACCAGTCCCTCCTGCAGCAAAACTACCCCCCAACATGATTCTGCCACCACCGTGTTTCACAGTTGGGATGGTGTTCTTAGGCTTCCAAGCTTCTGCCTTTTTCCTCCAAAGATAACGATGGTCATTATGTCCAAATGTTCAATTCTAGTTCCATCAGACCACAGGACGTCTCCAAAAGTTAAAGTCTTTGTTCCTGTGTGCTTTTGCTATCATTATTCTGGCTTTTTAAGTTTATTTTGGAGTAATAGCTTCTTCCTGGCAGATTGGTCTTTCAGCCCAGGTTGATACAGTACTCGTTTCACTGTTGATATTGACACAATCTTACCAGCTTCCGCCAGTATCATCACAAGGGCTTTTGCTTTTGTCTTTTGGGTTGAAATGCACATGTCAAACCAATGCACTTTCATCTCTGGGACATAGACCCTGTCTCCTCACTGAGCGGTATGACGATTGGACATTCCGATGTTTTTTGTGCTTGCATATAATTGATTCTACAGATGAACAAAGCACCTTCAGGTATCTTGAAATTGTACCCAAGGATGAGCCAGACTTGTACAAGTCCCCAAGTCTTCCTTATATCTTGGCTGATGCTTTGAGACTTTCCCATAACAATACACAAAAAAGCAGTGTGTTTCATGTGTGCATTTAAAACCATCCACAAGTGTGTCTCTAATTAACTCAGATGTTGCAAAAAAAATCAGAAACTTCCAAACACATGACATCATCAAATTGGCAGTCCAAAATTGTTTAAAGACACAGTAATCTTAGTGTATATAAACTTTTGACTTTGCAGTAAGTAATAAAAATGCCTTAAAGCATTTTCTCTCTCATTATTTTGGCATTTGACAAATTTTAAGAATTATGGTAATCCTAATTGACCTAAAACGGGAAGGGTTTATTATGATTTCATGTCAGATATTGAGAAAAATATGCATATGTGTCTTTTTATGTATTGTATATAAACTTTTAATTTCAACTGTATGTGTTGGTCTTACTGTTGGTATCCTCACACTTGGGAAGAATCTGGCAGCACGGTGGCTCATTGGTTAGCACTGCAGCCTTGCAGCACTGGAGTCCTGGGATCAAATCCCCCCAAGGAGAACATCTGCAAGGAGTTTGTATGTTCTCCCTGTGTTTGTGTGGGTTTCCTCTAGGTACTCTGGTTTCCTCCCAGAATTCAAAGACATACTGATAGAGAAATTAAATTGTGAGCCCCATTGGGGACAGCGATGATAATGTTTGCAAACTGTAAAGCACTGCAGAATATGTTGGCCCTATATAAATTAAAAGATTATCTATATATATAATCGTCTTATGGTGTCTGTCTGCCTGTAACCGAAATCCTGCATTGCTGATTGGTCGTGGCCACCAGGCCTCGACCAATCAGCGACAGGCGCAGGCGCAGTCCTCAATTAGAAGGACGCACGCCACCGCTACCGGTTGCCACGGGTCATCTCTGGGCGCACGGGTGTCAGTGGTGATGCAGCCAGGAGATGACCGGCTAACGTTACCCAGGGTCCAGAGGAGAGGACCCTAGGTACTATAAACATGTAAAAAATAGAACTAAAATAAAAAAGAGTGATATACTCACCTTCCGATGGCCTCCGGACTTTTTCTCTCCACGCTCCCTGCATCTTCCGTTCCCAGTAAGGCTTTGCACCAAAGACCACTGATGACATCGCGCTCTTGCAAGAGTGACGTCAGCAGCGGTCTTTGGCGCAAAGCCTTACTGGGAACGGAAGATGCTGGAAGCGTGGAGAGGAGGGGCACTGTCCGGGGGCCGTCGGATGGTGAGTATATCACTTTTTTTATTTTATTCTCCCGCTGGCCATATTCTAGAGTACCCGATGCTTTAGAATCGGGCCAGCAGCTAGTTATTATTATAATTGGAGTTTAGTGAATTTTGTGTGTTAATTCTCAGGCACCATTGATAGATGAAAAGTAATCCCATCAGGTATTTATGGCATATACTGTGCATATGCTATGATCATCAAAGATGCAAATGATTTAATGTTTTCTATTTTTCTGACTAAATCGCACTCATTGCTTCTCCCTATATACTGTTTACTGTGTACAAATATTCATTTTAATGAGCAGAAGATCATATTAATTATGAACAGAATCTGTAAATAATATCCATTCAGGTTTAAACACATCTTTAGGGTTTCAACATTTTCATGAAAAAGTAAAGTTAGTTCCTGAATCTAGGACATAGAAGACAGGAGGTCATCACTTCAAATAAAATCTACAATTCTAAAGCATTGCAGTTGCCAAAGATTTTCTTAGAAAACTAAAACAATGTCTAGCCTCAAAGCCTAGAGGAAGATAATTAACTTGCTGAATGTGGTGACTTGTGAAGAAAACTCTCTTGACTAAAACAAAGTAGACTTAGGGTACTATCACACTAAGCGATGCACCAGCGATCCCGACAGCGATATGGATCGCTGGTGCATCGCTAAGTGGTCGCTAGTGAGCTGCCACACAGGCAGATCTCACCAGTTACATAGCAGTGGTCGGGGGTCGCTACTTACCTGTCAGATGCGGCGATCCTGACGCCCTCCTGCCCGCGTCCACATGTCGCTCGTTGGCGCCACAGGAAGCTCAGCAGGAAGTTGACGGCGAGAAACGGCCCAGGTCGTTCTCGCGCGATCAGCGATAACCAGCGGGAGAGCCGGTCGGAGGTAAGTATCACACATAGCGATATCGCTAGCAATATCGCTATAACATCACAAAACCAGTGACGCTATAGCGATATTGCTAGCGATATCACTTAGTGTGACAGGCCCTATAGTCATGTGTAGAGATGTATACAAAAAAATGACCTATCTGCAATCTTTGTAATGAATGGTAAATCAAAGATCCTAATTTGCAATGGAATAAAAGTAAATTATGTATTCTAATTGTAGAAGTAGCAAACAGATATACAGTGATGGTCAAAAGTTTACAGACTGAAAAAAATTTGGATTTTCACAAAGTTTGCTGCTACAGTTTATATAGAGGCAAATTGCATTAATTAAAGATTGTTATGAACAGTAATCAGATTGATTACTTACTGTATTTGCTTTGAAAATTAACAAATCCCTATGTCTACTGAGCTTCAGAACTGTCAAAAAATGTCCTGCTTAGATCATTTTAGTCATCTTATCTTTAGCTCAGGAATGTTAATGAGGATAAGATATTTGTTGTCACTCTATCATGCTGATTGAATTATGAGAGCAGACTGGTAAGCACCAAGGATAAGGGCCCGTCACACTAAGCGATATCGCTAGCAATATCGCTATAACGTCACTGGTTTTGTGACATAGCGGCGATATTGCTAGCGATATCGCTATGTGTGATACTTACCTCAGACCGGCTCCCCTGCTGGTTATCGCTGATCGCGCGAGAATGTCCTGGGCCATTTCTCGCCATCAGCTTCCTGCTGGGCTTCCTGCTGTGGCGACGAGCGACGCGTGGACGCGGGCGGGGGGACGTCAGGATCGCCTCGTCTGACAGGTAAGTAGCGACCGCTGACCGCTGCTATGTCGCTGGTGAGATCTGCCTGTGTGGCAGCTCACTAGTGACCACTTAGCGATGTACCAGCGATCCTGACCGGGTCATATCGTTGTCGGGATCGCTGGTGCATCGCTAAGTGTGACAGTACCTTAACATGTATAGTCATCATTGCTTTGCATCAAAAAGGCTTCACACGCAAGGACATAGCTGCTTATAAGATTGCCTTTAAATCAACTATTTATAGGATTGCAAAGAACTTTAAAAAGAGAGGTTCAGTAGCTGTGAAGGAGGCTTCAAAGTGCCCAAGAAAGTCCAGCAAGTGTCATGACCATCTACTAAAGAAAATTCAACTATGAAATCAGTTCAACACCATTGCAGAGCTTGCTCAGCAATGGCAGCAGACAAATGTCAGTGCACTCAGTGAGGCGGCAAAGGCTTTTAGAGGCTGGCCTGTTGTCAAAAAGAGCAACACAGAATTCACTTTTCTGCAAAAAAGCCATAAATGACAAGCTGGCATTCTAGAAGAAGCAATGGATTGCACTGAAGAGGACTGGGGTAAAGTTGTTTTCTCTAATAAAGACTGTTTGAGACATCTGGAGGAATGATTGTTCAGAGAAGAAAAGGTGAGCACTACCTTCAGTCCTGTGTCATCTCAACACGAAGGAATCCTGAGCCCATTCATATATAGAGTTGCTTTTCTTCATAAAAAGTGGGATATGTCACAATTTTGCTTAAGAGCCCTGCCATAAATAAAGATTGGTATCTAAACAGATTCACAAACAGCTTCTCCTAATCATCGAAGAGCAATTTGGGGATGAACAATGATTTTTTCAAAATGACGCAGCATCTTGTCACAAGGCAAAAAAAAATAATAACTTAGTGCCTCAGTGAAATTTTGGATTCATGGCTGGGAAATTCTCCAGGTGTCAATTCTATTGAGAACCTATGTTCATTCCTCCAACATTAAGTGGACAAACAAAAACACAGAAATTGTGATTAAAGGGGGTTTTACACTAAGCAATATCGCTAGCAATATCGCTAAAACGTCACTGGTTTTGTGACGTTATAGCGATATTGCTAGCGATATCGCTATGTGTGATACTTACCAGCGACCGGCTCCCCCGCTGTCTATCGCTGATCGCGCGAGAATGTCCGGCTCCATTTCTCGTCGGGCGCTTCCTGCTAGGCTTCCTGCTGTGACGTCCAGCGACGCGTGGAGGCGGGCGGGAGGACGCAGGATCGCTGTGTGTGAATGGTAAGTATCGTGCGCTGCGTCGCTGCTGTGAGATCTTTCTGTATGAAAGCTCACTAGCGATCATTTAGCGATGCACCAGCGATCCTGACCGGGTCGGATCGCTGGTTGGATCGCTGGTGCATCGCTAAATGTAAAAGGGCCTTAAGTCTAAGCAGTGATTAGGCAAGAACTGGTTGCCATCAGTCAGGATTTGGCTAAGAAACTGATATCCAGCATGTCAGAGTAAATTGCTGATCCTTTGAAAAATAAGGGTCAACACTGTAAATATGAAGTTGTTACATAAACCTGTTGTATTTGACAATAAAAGTTTAAAAACATATGATATACTTTTATTTGTACTTCATAAACCAAGGAAGCATCTGACTAAAAGTCTAACAGCACTGAAGCAGCAAACGTGAAATCCAACCGTTTGTAGTTAGTTGGTGAATAGAGCTGGGTTGCAATACTAGAACCCTACTATGGACGGGTGGCACTAATATATTTTATTTGATTTTGTTTTGCTAATCTTGTGCAAACCCTTTATATAATTATGACGGGCTGCATTTTTTTAATATTTACTTAGTTGAAGTAGATCATAGCAAGTGTGCAATTTTGCTTTTTAGGTAAAGGCGCCTGTGATTTTATATTAAAAGTTATTTTATGGTTTTATTACTTAGCAAACTGCCAAATATACATCTATGACCTCAATAATAAATATTAAACAGTATTAGCTAAGGTCAGCAATTCATAATAACAGGGAGCACAACCTTGGCAAGGACCCCTCTTGGCATCTGCTTCTGTTGACTGGGTATTACCCATAAAAACTAGAGTTCCAGTTGGGGTCAAGATAGATTAGAGTGCGGTTTAATTAAGTTCTGTAATTATAAATTGAAGTAATTACTTGCTCAGTCCCTCAAGGATTTCATGCTCCCTGGGAAGTATGACAATTCTGCATGACTGCGTGCTCCGCTGCTCACTTGCTAGGTCCAGCTTAATTAAAAGGACATAATGCGACAATCTTGAAGCGGTATTCTCTTGGTATTTCTGACTGTTCATTGACCTTATCTGACAAAGCAGTCATGGCTTACACAACTTGTTTATTTAGCTTCAGATCTACAGTAAGCGAGGTGACCTCCATGTAATAGATAGCGTCAACCTTGATAAGACAAAAAGACCAAGGGTAGATGTTCCATTATGCAAGACTCTAATGAAGAAATGGCGCATGATATTGACTTGAAGAATCTACTACAAAAGAACATTGACCCAAGGACAGGTAAAGACTTGTTCTGCACTTATAGGTATGTAAGGACACTATGCTGCTTATGCAGTCCACAAAGGCATTGATTAAATGCTAATAGTAATGATTAAAATGCATTAGCAACATCAAATCAATAAGGACATCATTTTCAAATAAGTAATTTTATAAAATTGGCGAAATAGGTCATTTCATTTTTGTCTGCACTTTTCTTTCTTCTGATGCATGTAAACAATAGTAGATTACCAACTAAGCTATTACTGTTAGAATTCAGCCTTTGTTGTTTTGACCCTGTGTCTCTTTTAACTCTTGAGTTACCTCATTTTACAGCATTAATTTTCTAGCATAAAGGAGAATCTAAAGTGTCTTTGCTGCTATTCTAACATTTCCACAATTTTTGTCTCTGCACTGGTTAATGTTATCTGGAACAACCTCTGTCTACTTCTCGTTATGCCCAGGCATATTTTGCTAGAAGGCTCAATGCCCTGACTGGTAGTAGCAGATGTGTGCATATCAGCAGAGCTAATGGTAAACTGGCACAGGTGTCAACCTGGAAGCACCTTGCTAATTTAGAGCAATCATAACCTATTCAGCTGTGGACAGAACTGACACAAATTGGCCAAAAGATGTCTCTTCCAAAACGCAATCACAATAATGCTTTACGTGTTGATAGCAGAGAGCTTTTTATTGGCACCAGAAAAGAAAGTGAAAATATCACATTAAAAGATTAAAAGAGTGATTACAATGTGCATGTACTCATGTGGTCTGTTCAAAAAGCAGTTTATTTTCATTTTAACTTACTCATAGAAAATAAAGCAGGAACTGAAAATTATACCATACTCCGCCATGGACAAATCATTGTTCTTAATAATAATATGTAAGGTATTTTTATGTATTACAATATTTATAGCTTAAAGATATCGTTAGGACAGCCCATTAAAATCTGCATGTGTCCTACTCAGATCAAGCAAATTCGAGGAGCCACAGTGCTTACACATGATGTGCAGCCTTTTTAGCACTAGCGCTGCTTTGAGTACCCGTTTGACACCTACTTAATAACAAATTTGCTTGGTATTGCAGTTCTATCCATTCACTTTAACTAGATAATACTGCACTACTCAACACAACTGTTAGGAATTAAGGCCCCATCACACACAGCGATCACGCTAGCGAGATCGCTGATTTTGTGATGCCACAGCGATCTCGCCAGCGAGATCACTGTGTGTGACGGGGATCAGCAACCGGTCCCCCTGCCGGGTATCGCTGATTGTGCTTGATCGGCCTGGGCCATTTTTTTGATAGCTGGTCTCCCGCTGGCCAGCATGCATCGCTGAGTGTGGCAGCGAGAGACCAGCGATCAGTGACGCTGGACGCTGGTTTCTAATGTAAACATCGGGTATCCAGGAGCCGCGGCTCTTGGATACCCGCTGTTTACCTTAGAAACTGGTGTACACGCCGGTTTCCAAGGTAAACATCGGATATCCAAGAGCCGCAGCTTCTGAATACCCAATGTTTACATTAGAAACCAGCTTGCTCGCTGGTCCTGATCGCTGGAGGGGTTGTCTATGTGACAGATCACCAGCGATCAGCCTAACGATGTCCCAGCGTTCCCATCCATGTCAGATTGTTGGTGGGATCGCTGGGACATCGTTATGTGTAATGGGGGCTTTAGACAACATGCATGCACAGACCACGCCTGAGGAAGACATCTGCCCGATGCTGAAAACGTGTAGGTCTTATTCTTTTAATAAATTCATATGAAGATACTACCTGCCTGTGTGCTACACTCAGCAGCGTTTTTTATTTTACTTTTATCTGATACATGGAGGTTCTTGCACCAGATCATCACCTGGGGCAGCTGAAGCTGATTAATTCCATCTTTAGATTTGAAACAGGGTTTTGCCTGGTATTTGCACATTCCTGCAAGTTGAGCGCAATACCGTATTGCCTTTCTAATACCCCTCGCCATCTCCACTTTATTAAGGATTTCAGTACTACGGAGAGCCATGCCCTTTTATCCCCTTCACGACCAGAGGTATTTTCGTTTTGCGCTTTCATTTTTTTGCTCCCCTTCTTCCCAGAGCCATAACTTTTTTATTTTTCTGTTAATATTTTTCCAAATGCGGTGAAATTGCAAAAAAAGTGCAATTCTACAGTTGTTGGTTTTTTTTTTAGCATGTTCATTAACTGTTAAAACTGACCTGCCATTATGATTCTCCAGGTCATTATGAGTTCATAGATACCAAACATGTCTAGGTTCTTTTTTATTTAAGGGTCAAAAAAATTCCAAAGTTTGGTTAAAAAAAAATGCTGTTTTCCGAGACCTGTAGCCTCTACATTGTTCATGATCTGATGTTGGGTGAAGGCTTATTTTTTGCATGCCAAGCTGACGGTTTTATTTTGTACCATTTTGGTGCAGATACGATCATTTCATCGCCCATTATTGCATTGTATTGCAATGTAGCGGCGAGCATAAAACGCAAATCTGACATTTTGAATTTTTTTTCTCATTACGCCATTTAGTGACCAAGTTAATTTTTTTATATTGATAGATCGGGCAATTCTGAACATGGTGAATATGTGTATATTTGATTTTTTTATTGTTTTATTTTGAATGGGGCGAATTGGAGATGATTTGAACTTTCATATTTCGGAAAACGTTCACCAATCTTAAATTCATCATGAACATAACACATTCAGATTCATGTTCGTTTTCATGAGCATTTTTATTCAAAGTCGGCAAAAGTCGGTCACAGTTTGGTAAACCATTGCCTTTCCACTAATGCTTTTGTAAGACTTTGGCTCAGATTGCGGTTCTGTATGATGAGCGGGGGACAGGGGGATGTGTTTGATGAGGGGAGGTGATGTGGAGACTGGAGAGGTTAAATGAGCGTCTAACGAGATTACAGGAGCGGCGCATGCTTTTTTTTTCACTTAAATTTATGTGTGTTGATTCCTGCAACCAATCAGGGTGCAGAAACCATCCACAATGTCATGACAGAAGGTCTTCTGTGATTGGTTGCCAAAGTCACATGTCCCTGGCTATATAAAAAGTGGACATCTTGTTTAGCTGGCGCCATTTGCTCAGCATTGAAGTAGATTATGCACAAACTGCGTGGCAGTCTCCAGAAGCCCCATTAGCTTCTCCAATTCGTTTGTGCTAAAACTGTGTTTCAGTGGCAATTCAGAAGTCCATATTTCCATGTAAGAATTGTTAGGCCTAACATAGTGTTGCAGCCAAGAGGCCCAATTAGCTACTCCATATTGTTTGTGCTAAAACTGTGTTTCAGTGGCAAATCAGAAGGCCAGATTTCCATTTTGAAAATCGTTAGGCCTAATATAGTGTTGCAGCCATGAGGTGCAATTTCCTACTCCAAATAGTTTGTGCTAAAACTGTGTTTCAGTGGCAATTCAGAAGGTCAGAATTCCATGTAATAATTGTTAGGCCTAACATAGTGCTGCAGCCAAAAAGTCCAATTAGCTACTCTGAATCATTTGTGCTAAAAACTGCTGTTCAGTGGCAAATCAGAAGGCCAAATTTCCACGTAAAAATCATTAGGCTTAATATAGTGGTGCAGCCATGAGGCGCAATTTGCTACTCCAAATAATTTATGCTAAAACTGTGTTTCAGTGGCAAATCAGAAGGCCAGATTTCCACATAAAAATCATTAGGTATAATAATATTGTTCAGGCATACAATCTAAGAAAAAAATAGTGATTGTTCATTTAATGACAGGTGACAGACAGCTGTGGGCCTAAGGTTGTGAAACAGCAGGATACAAGATAGGAAGGCTATTTACAACATGATTGGGAAAAAGCAAGGTCGTGGTGGAAGGGGGAATAGGCTTGATGTTCGACATGTACGTGGGTTAGGTGTTAATGTGAATGAAGGCTCAACTGAACAAACATCGTCTCATTCTATCCAAAGACCAGTGACAACATCTGTTACTGGCAGGCCAACTCGACTCCCTTTCTTTGACAGCCGCACAGCGGTACACCTTGTAGATGAGGCTCAGAAAGAGCATGTGTTCGAGTGGGTGGCAAGCACCGCATCAAGTGGCTTGTCCTTCTCTTCCTCCACCTTAACATCACACAAAGTACAATACTCAGATGTGGCACCCCAATCACCCTTGTTTCCCCACCAGGTCAAAAATTTCCTAACGCCCAGCTGACTATGGGGAACCTCAGATGGGCCATTCTGAAGAGCTGTTCACATATTGTATTTCATGGGCATCATAAGTTTGCTCCAAAGAATCATAGAATCCAGAGGACTAAAGAATCTGCATCAATGTCCAAAATATTTTCATGTTGGATCCAGGGCTGGACGAAATAGGGTCCGAGCAGAATCCAGACTCTTGTCAACAGACATTAACCACCGAACATGGAGGTGAGCCTGATGAGACTCAAATACCTGAGGCGCACGTGGACTGTACTGTGGTGTCATGGCAGGAAGAGGAGGAGGGTGACTCACAGGGTGAGGAGTGTAGAAACAGAGAGGATGACAATGAGGTTGGAGATCCAACTTGGTGTGAACCCAGAGGTATGCAGCTAAGTAAGTTCAGCAGAGGATGTGGAGGAGGAGGAAGATGAGGAGGTTACTTCGCAGCTTCTCATGCAGACACGAAGTGATGCAGTGCAGACACGAAGTGATGCAGCCACGATAAGCACTGTATTTTTGGCCTCAACTCTGGCTGTGGCCAGCACCATTCATGAGTGTGCAGTTCGCAGGGGTGACAATAGTTGTCTAGCTTGGGCATTTTTCTGAGACCGCAAATTATGACGAAACAAATGTTATCTGTCAAATATGCAAACAAAACCTCAGTAGAGGCAAAAATTGCCATAATTTGACAATGAAATGCATGAACTGGTACATGCACGATCAACATGCCTAGATGTGGGAATCTCACTTCGCTAAAATGCGGACTAGCAGGCCTCATCAACCACCAGCTGTTCTATCAACCCCATCTGCTGCTTCCTCCTATATTCTAAGTCTTCTCACACAGGTCTCTGGCCACTGAAACTACAAATGTTTACCCACCACAGTTGGTGTGATTGACAGCTGGTCAGGTGTTATGGAAACAGACATAATTGCTGCTTTTGTGTCACCTAGCACAACACCTCTTTCTCAATCCACCATAAATCCGCTCTCTCTCAGTACAGCAGCTAGCCCTCAGTCTCGCAGTTGTGGTCACCTAAAAGAGTGTTTCCTCCTACATATGGCAAAGTTAAGAGCTTGAACTCTACCATCTTCAATCTGTTGGCCACAGAAATGCTGCCTTTCTGCCTGGAGGAAACAGATGGTTTCCAAAAGTTGATGGACGTCACAGTTCCCCAGTTCCAGCTGCTCAGTTTCCACTATTTCTCTAAGAATACTGTGCCTGTGCTACACCAGCATGTCGCCGACAACATCACTAATTCCCTAATTCAGGGAACTTAGAAATAACATATATCTCATAAATTTCATAATGATCCTGGACAAACATAGAAATTTAGTATAAGTGGCAAGTGCATTATCATAGTATCATAATATAATGAGATTCATATAATATAATATGTGAAAACCAAGACAAATAAATGAATAGATAAAGCATATAAATATAAATCTTTATGTAAAAATAAGTGTAAAAAAGTGAGGTGAACATACGTGTGAACGAGTGACAAGGTGAAATGTTAAATATTAAGATATATTGCAGACAGGAAGTATTAGATTTGAAAGATATGAAGATACTTTGTTTGAAGTCAAGACAATACAGATGGAGCTAAAAAAAAACAAAAGAAAAGTTAGGAAGAAAAAATAAAAACAAGCAGGATTAAAATTCATAAAAAAAAAGAGCTGTATGAAATCTGTTCATTCTGCCTCCTAAAATTTGGAATAGAAAGCCATCAAAAAATGTCATGTGTACAAAAATGGTACCAATTAGAACATCAACTTGCAAAAAACAATCTCTAACATGACTCTGTTGGCAGAAATATGGAAAAATGATAGCTCTCAAAATATGGTGATTCAAAAACAAGTATTTACAAAAAAATACTAGTATTTGTGTCTTTTAGTGTGTGACAACAGCCAAACATAAAAAAAGATATAAATCATGTATCTCTGTAATTGCACTAACCAGCAGAATAAAGTCGTCTAATCACTTATACCACACAGGGAATGGTGTAAAAAATAAATAAAACCAATTCTTCACATTCTCTTGATTATTTTATTCTGTCTCCCAAAGATTGCAGTAAGGCCTCTTTCACACGTCAGTGGCTCCTGTACGTGTAGTACTAGTGACATTTTTCTCAGGTATCAGAGACACTGACACACGTAGACCCATTTAAATGAATGGGTCTATGCAGATGTCAGCGTGTTTTCACGGACTGTGTGTCCATGTGCAAAATGCACTGACATGTCCATTTTAACACGGACACATGGCCCACAACATGTGCTGTACACGTGCACATGGAGAACGGTTCACACTGTCCTCTGTGCTCATGGACGGTCGCCGGGGAAGAAGCGCTACCGCAAGCACTGTTTCCAGCGGCTGGTGCTGAGCGCGGCTGTGATTCTTCTCTCCTGCTCTGCCGAAAAACAAACCAACCAACCATAAGACCTGTTAATAGTGTTGAGCATTCCGATACCGCAAGTATCGGGTATCGGCCGATACTTGCTGTATCGGAATTCCGATACCGACTTCCGATATTTTTTCAATATCGGAATTCGGCATCGGAATCGGAAGTTCAGTTGATTGACGGCCTGACGTCATCATGATGCGCGGTGTGTGCGCATCATGATGCGCCGTCATTTCGGGCCTTCCGGGGGTCTCTGCCGGCCTGCCAGGGGGCTGTGCCGGCCTGCCGGGGGGCTGTGTGGACTGCCCGGGGTCTGTACCGGCCTGCCGGGGGGCTGTGCCGGCCTGCCGGTGGTCTGTGCACCCTGTGGGGGTCTGTACCGGCCTGCCGGGGGGCTGTGCCGGCCTGCCGGGGGGCTGTGCTGATGTCCGGGGGTCTGTGCAAGCATCGTCCGATGGGACTACAAGTCCCATCGGGCTATGCCTGCTACCATGACAGTGATTGACACATTAGCCAATGATGGGACAGTAGTAGTCCCATCATCCGGCTAATGTGTTAAATGTTAAAAAAAAAAAATACTACATACATACTACATGCTACATACATACTACATGCTACATACATACTACATATATACTACATACATACTACATACATGCTACATACATGCTACATACATGCTGCATGCTACATACATACTACATACATACTACATACATACTACATGCATGCTACATGCATGCTACATACATACATGCATGCTACATACATACTACATGCATGCTACATACATACTACATGCATGCTACATACATACTACATGCTACATACTACATATATACTACATGCATGCTACATACATACTACATGCTACATACATACCACATACATACCACATACATGCTACATACATACTACATGCATACTACATGCATACTACATACATACTACATACATACTACATGCATGCTACATACATACTACATGCTACATACATACCACATACATACTACATACATACTACATGCTACATACATACTACATATATACTACATGCATGCTACATACATACTACATGCTACATACATACCACATACATACTACATACATGCTACATACATACTACATATATACTACATGCATGCTACATACATACTACATATATACTACATGCATGCTACATACATACTACATATATACTACATGCATGCTACATACATACTACATATATACTACATGCATGCTACATACATACTGCATGCTACATGCATGCTACATACATACTACATACATACTACATGCTACATACATACCACATATATACTACATACATACAATACATTCATACAATACATACATAGACATACAGTACATATAACATAGAGTAACATACTTACCAATACTTGTCACATTGTTCCCCGAAGCCATTGTCTTTTCCGGAATAAATATTAACATAACAAACCACAAAAATACTCACCCACGATCCGAAGCAGTCCACGAGTGTGTCCCACGACGATCTTGGGTAGAGAACGGCAGCATCAGATGATGCTGCCGTTCTCTACGGGCTGCAGGAATCCAATGACGGAAGGTAGGTATCCTTCCGCACTGTATTCCTCCGCCACTTAAAAAAAAAAAAGTCCCTAGTCTCACTTTATGCCATTGCTGTGTGGGAAATTCCCACACAGCAATGGCATAAAGTGAGACTAGGGACTTTTTTTTTTTTAAGTGGCGGAGGAATACAGTGCGGAAGGATACCTACCTTCCGTCATTGGATTCCTGCAGCCCGTAGAGAACGGCAGCATCATCTGATGCTGCAGTTCTCTACCCAAGATCGTCGTGGGACACACTCGTGGACTGCTTCGGATCGTGGGTGAGTATTTTTGTGGTTTGTTATGTTAATATTTATTCCGGAAAAGACAATGGCTTCGGGGAACAATGTGACAAGTATTGGTAAGTATGTTACTCTATGTTATATGTACTGTATGTCTATGTATGTATTGTATGAATGTATTGTATGTATGTAGTATATATGTGGTATGTATGTAGCATGTAGTATGTATGTAGTATGTATGTAGAATGCATGTAGCATGCAGTATGTATGTAGCATGCATGTAGTATATATGTAGTATGTATGTAGCATGCATGTAGTATATATGTAGTATGTATGTAGCATGCATGTAGTATATATGTAGTATGTAGCATGTAGTATGTATGTAGCATGCATGTAGTATATATGTAGTATGTAGCATGTAGTATGTATGTAGCATGCATGTAGCATGTACTATGTATGTAGCATGCATGTAGTATATATGTGTTATGTATGTAGCATGTAGCATGCATGTAGCATGCATGTAGTATGTATGTAGTATGTATGTAGTATATATGTGGTATGTATGTAGCATGTAGTATGTATGTAGCATGTAGTATGTATGTAGCATGCAGTATGTATGCAGCATGCATGTAGTATATATGTAGTATGTATGTAGTATATATGTAGTATGTATGTTGCATGTAGTATTTATGTAGTATGAATGTAGCATGTATGTAGCATGTATGTAGTATGTAGTATGAATGTAGCATGTATGTAGTATGCATGTTGTATGTATGTAGCATGTAATTTTTTTTTTTTTTTTTTTTAC
The DNA here is from genome assembly GCF_039654945.1 of Dendrobates tinctorius. Classification (NCBI taxonomy): domain Eukaryota; kingdom Metazoa; phylum Chordata; class Amphibia; order Anura; family Dendrobatidae; genus Dendrobates; species Dendrobates tinctorius. The sequence goes on along the minus strand of NW_027361730.1, from coordinate 8,253,176 downwards.
ATTCAACACATTAGCCGGATGATAGGACTATTACTGTCCCATCATTGGCTAATGTGTCAATCACTGTCATGGTAGCAGGCATCGCCCGATGGGACTTGTAGTCCCATCGGACGATGCCTGCACAGACCCCCGAAGCCTGCACAGACCACCGGTAGGCCGGCACAGCCCCCCGGCAGGCCGGCACAGCCCCCCGGAGCCTGCACAGACCACCGGCAGGCCGGCACAGCCCCCCGGCAGGCCGGCACAGCCCCCCGGAGCCTGCACAGCCCCCCGGCAGGCCGGCACAGCCCCCCGGCAGGCCGGCACAGCCCACCGGAGCCTGCACAGACCACCGGCAGGCCGGCACAGCCCCCCGGCAGGCCGGCACAGACCACCGGAGCCTGCACAGACCCCCTGGCAGGCCGGCACAGCCCCCCGAAAGGCCCGTACAGACCCCAGAGAGGCTGTACAAGGGCAGGAAAGGGTTTTTCTTATTCCGATACCGGAAGTCCCATAGACTTGAATGGGACTTCCGGTATCGGAATCGGCGATACCGATACTTTTTTTAAAGATCGGCCGATACCATCCGATACGATACTTTGAAGTATCGGACGGTATCGCTCAACTCTACCTGTTAACCAAAGAAAACCAGACAAGGTGTACTTAATTAATAATCTTTATTATACAGGTGGTTACATAAAAAACAAATAAAGACAAAGTGCACGTATAGGAACGATTTTACAAAATTGTAAAATAAAATTGGACCCAATTACATATAATTCATATTCTAATATGCATACCTCATATATTATAAAGTGAAAAAATTTTTTCAAAGATAGTGTAAAGTGCAATGAAAAAGTGCAAGTGCATACAAAAATAAAGCACAACCATTAAATAAATCACTGCCGTGAGGAGTTCAGTGTGCAATGTACAAAAAAAAACCAAAGTGTTATTTATATCATATTCACAAAAAGAAAAAAGATAAAAAAAGAGAGACCACTGGTAACTTAATAAATTGCTGTTGAAAAAGGAGCAATGTGCATATACAAAGAAACAACCATATATTGTATATCATAAAAATTATATAAGTGACTCAAAATAATCACTGCCATATAAAGTGCAGTGTGCATGTGCAGACTTTAACCATGTGCATTTTTATAGAACAACACAGTGACTCTTTTTATAAAGTGCAAGAAAATTATATATAGAGGATTGCAAACAATGGATCCTATACCTTTAAGGGTCACCACGTCCCTGTAACGCGCTCCCTGACGCGTGTTTCGGAATCCTTCCTTCATCAGGGGGTGGCTACATAATGGATCCGGGGGGGTTTTATATGTTGGCTACATAATAATGCTGATCTACGTAATGGCACTGATCAACATAATGGTGGTGATAGCGGTGCTCCGGGTGTGGAGATGGTGCCTGCGCAGTCTGGAGGTCCCATAGTCCCAAGCGCCGGACCACGTGACCGGAACACACAGGAACTAAGTCCGGCAGCAGAGAAGAATGAATGAAAACCCGATGTGGGGTCCCCCTCATTTTATGAACCAACCAGGTGAAACTTACAGCTGGGGGCTGCATTCCTCAGCTGTCAGCTTCATCAAGGTTGGTTGTGAAGAATAGAGGGGTCCCCAAGCTGGTTTTTTTAATTATTTAAATAAATAATTTTAAAAAACGGCGTGGGGTCCTCCCTATGTTTGACAACCAACTTGACTAAAGCCGACAGTTGAGGGCTGATATTCTCAGGCTGGTAAGGGGCCATTGATCTTGCCGCCCCAGCCTAAAAACAGCAGCTCCCAGCTGCCCAGAAAAGGCGCGTCTATTAGATGCACCTATTCTGGAGCTTTGCCCGATTCTTCCCACTTGCCCTGTAGCGGTGGCAAGAGGGGTAATAAGGGGTTAATGCCACCTTTCTATTCTAAGGTGACATTAAGCCTGGATTAGTAATGGAGAGGTGTCAATAAGACACCTACCCAGTGGCAGATTATAATGAGGTCAATATGGGTGGTAGCCCAGGGCCCAGTGGTGTGGGGGGCCCAACAGCCCAAGGAAAATTGCCCCATTATAATCCGCCACCAGCCACCGCAGCCCCTCATTGATAAATCTCTGCTCTGTGCGCACAGGACCTGGGACGAGGTCACAGGAGGGGAGAAGTCAGGGGTCACATGATCAGGCATCTCAGACGGAGGCTCCTGATCATGTAACTCCTGACTCCTCCCCTCCTGTGACCTCATCACAGGTCCTGTGCGCACGCACAGCCCTCGATGTATGTAACTATGCAGGACTCTGCTGTGCTGGTTCATCGTGCTGAATCAGTCAAGTATGTGTGGGGTCAGGAGGGGTTTACAGGGTGGATGTTGCTGCGTAGGTGTACGGAGCAGAGCTGCATGTGTACGAGGTGTACGGAGCGGAGCCGTGCATGTACGAGGTGTACGGAGCGGAGCCGTGCGTGTAGGATGTGTACGGAGCGGAGCCGCGCGTGTAGGACGTGTACGGAGGGGAGCCGCGCGTGTAGGACGTGTACGGAGCGGAGCCGCGCGTGTAGGACGTGTACGGAGCGGAGCCGCGCGTGTAGGACGTGTACGGAGCGGAGCCGCGCGTGTAGGACATGTACGGAGCGGAGCCGTGCGTGTAGGACGTTTACGGAGCGGAGCCGCGCGTGTAGGACGTGTACGGAGCGGAGTCGTGTGTGTACAAGGTGTACGGAGCGCAGACGTGTGTGTACGTGGTGTACGGAGTGGAGCCGCATGTGCAAGAGGTTTACGGAGTGGAGCCCAGCGTTTACGAGGTGTGCGGAGAGGAGCCGAGTGTGTGTACGAGGTGTAAGGAGCGGAGCCGTGTGTGTACAAAGTGTACGGAGCTGAGCCGTGTGTTTACGGAGCGGAGCGAAGCCGTGTATGTACAAGGTGTATGGAGCAAAGCCGCATGTGTACAAGATTTACAGAGCGTGGCCGTGTGTGTACAAGGTGTATGGAGCAGGGCCGCATGTATACGAGGTTTACGGAGCAGAGCCATGAGTGTACTGAGTGGAGCCGTGTGTGTGAGGTATATGGAGCGGAGCCGCTCGTGTGCGAGGTGTACGGAGCGGAGCCGCACATGTACGAGGTTTACAGAGTTTACAGTGTGTACTGAGTGGAGCCGTGTGTGTACGAGGCATACAAAGCGGAACCGTGTGTGTATGAGGTGTGCGGAGCCATGCATGTACAAGGTGTATGATGGGGAGCATTCATACCTTCCAACTGTTCCAGATTTTGAGAGTCTGCGCCACTGCCCCGACCGGGAGATGACTTTTCCCATGGACACAGGAGTACACGGCGGAGCTCCGAGGAGCACTTGAAAACTCGCACGTGACGTTCCATCAGAAGTGACGTGCTGGAATCTGACCATAAATGAGGTAATTTCGGGAGGAGATTGTGACGGAACCATGGAGGCTAGTGTTGAGCATTCCGATACTGCAAATATTGGGTATCGGCCGATATTCGCTGTATCGGAATTCCGATACCAAGTACCGATATTTTTTCAATATCGGATACCGGAATCGGAAGTCCCCATAATGCAATGAGCCACTGTTGTGGCTGTGATTGGCTGCTGAAATGATGTCATCATAATGTGCGGTCTGTGCGCATCATGATGCGCGGTCTGTGCCGACAGTCGGGGGTCTGTACGGGCCTGCCGGGGGCCTGTGCCAGCTGCCGAGGGTCTGTACGGGCCTGCCGGGGGCCTGTGTCAGCTGCCGAGGGTGTGTATGGGCCTGCCGGGGGCTTGTGCCGGCTGCCGGGGGTCTGTATGGGCCTGTGCCGGCTGCCGGGGGTCTGTACGGGCCCGCCGGGGACCTGTGCCGGCTGCCGGGGGTCTGTACAGGCCTACCGGGGGCCTGTGCTGGCTGCCGGGGGTCTGTACGTGCCTCCCGGGGGTCTGTGCCGGCTGCCGGGGGTCTGTACGGGCCTGCTGGGTGCCTGTGCCAGCTGCCGGGGGTCTGTGCGGGCCTGCCGGGGGTCTTGTGTGTGTGCAGGCATCGTCCGATGGTACTACAAGTCCCATCGGGCGATGCCTGCTACAATGACAGTGATTGACACATTAGCCAATGATGGGATCGTAATAGTCCCATCATCCGGCTAATGTGTTGAATGTAAAAAATATATATATATATATATATATATATATATATATACATACTACATACATACAACATTCATACATACTACATACATACTACATATATACTACATTCATACAACATACATGCATACAACATATATACTACATTCATACAACATACATACATACATACTACTTACATACAACATTCATACAACATACATACATACTACATACTACGTATATACTACATTCATACAACATACATACTACATACATACTACATTCATACAACATACATACATACTACATACTACATACATACTACATATATACTACATTCATACAACATACTACATAATACATACATACTACATATATACTACATTCATACAACATACATACATACATACATACTACATACATATATACTACATTCATACAACATACATACATACTACACACATACAACATACATACAACATGCTACAGACATACAACATACATACAACATACATACAACATACAATACATTCATACACTCATACAATACATACATACTACATATATACTACATTCATACAACATACATACATAGTACATACAACATACATACTACATACATACAACATGCTACAGACATACAACATACATACTACATACAATACATTCATACATTCATACAATACATACATATAGACATACAATACATATAACATAGAGTACATACTCACCAATACTTGTCACTTTGATCCCCGAAGCCAGTGTCATCTGTGGAAAAATATGAAAATAACAAACAAGCAATATACTCCCTGATCCGCAGAAATTCACAAGTGTCCCGCACCGATTTCCTGTGGAGAACAGCAGCATCAGCTGATGCGACCACTCTCTACGGGGCTCCAGGAATACAATAACGGGAGGTAGGCATCCTTCCGCACTATATTCCTCCGCCACTGTAAAAAAATAGTCCCTGGTCTCACTTTATGGCAAAAGCTGCGTGGGAACTTTCTCACTAGAGTTGAGCGATACCGTCCGATACTTCAAAGTATTGGATCGGAATGGATCGGCCGATCTTTAAAAAAAGTATCGGTATCGCCGATTCCGATACCGGAAGTCCCATTCAAGTCTATGGGACTTCCGGTATTGGAATAAGAAAAATCCTGTTTTTGCCTTGTACAGCCTCTCTGGGGTCTGTACGGGCCTTTCGGGGGGCTGTGCCGGCCTGCCAGGGGGTCTGTGCAGGCTCCGGTGGGCTGTGCCGGCCTGCCGGGGGGCTGTGCCGGCCTGCCGGGGGGCTGTGCAGGCTCCGGGGGGCTGTGCCGGCCTGCCGGGGGGCTGTGCCGGCCTGCCGGTGGTCTGTGCAGGCTCCGGGGGGCTGTGCCGGCCTGCCGGGGGGCTGTGCCGGCCTGCCGGTGGTCTGTGCAGGCTTCGGGGGTCTGTGCAGGCATCGTCCGATGGGACTACAAGTCCCATCGGGCGATGCCTGCTACCATGACAGTGATTGACACATTAGCCAATGATGGGACAGTAGTAGTCCCATCATCCGGCTAATGTGTTGAATGTAAAAAAAAAAAAATTACATGCTACATACATGCTACATACATACAACATGCATACTACATACATGCTACATTCATACTACATACTACATACATGCTACATTCATACTACATAAATATTACATGCAACATACATACTACATATATACTACATACATACTACATGCATGCTACATACATACTGCATGCTACATACATAGTACATGCTACATACATACCACATATATACTACATACATACTACATGCATGCTACATACATACCACATACATACTACATACATACTACATACATACTACATGCATGCTACATGCTACATACATATACATATATACTGAGGTAAAAGTGGCTGGAACCCTAGGAGGTAGCGACCATGCTATTTTAGAATTTTGGATAACTAGAGGCGGAAGACCTGTGAAGACTCAGACGTCAAGGTTAGATTTCAGAAAGGCAGATTTTAAGGGATTCAGAAAGATAATTGGAGGAATCCAATGGCTGGATATCCTTAAAGACAAAAATGTCCAGGAAGGATGGGAAATCTTGAAAAATGAAATTCTCAAAGCACAGTTGTTAACAATTCCGAAAAGAGGGAAGAATAGGAAGCATTTAAGGAAACCAGGATGGGTGAACACAGAACTTAAGCACATGCTAAAAAGGAAGAAAAAAATGTTTATAAAATGGAAAGAGGGAGGCATATCTAAAGAAGAATATAATGCTGTCTGCAGAATCTGCAGGGCACAAATCAGATTAGCTAAAGCTGAAAATGAATTGAGGCTTGCAAGAGATGTCAAAAGCAATAATAAAGGATTTTGGGGATATGTCAAAAGTAAAAGAAAAGTCAAAGATGCTATAGGATCTTTACAGGATGAAAATGATGAAATGGTAAGACAGGATGTTGAGAAGGCTGAACTTTTAAATTCCTATTTTGCATCTGTTTTCTCTCAGAAAGGAAATGTAACACCAACTGTTATTCACTGTCCTATTAAGGGAATAGAAGAATCCAGGATATCTATAAACAGAAAGATAGTGAGGAAACACTTAGCTAACCTAAATGAATTCAAGTCTCCAGGTCCAGATGAATTACACCCCAGAGTACTGAAGGAGATAGCAGAAGAAATTTCTGAACCACTCTCCATAATCTTTGAAAATTCTTGGAGAACAGGAGAAGTGCCAGAAGACTGGAGAAGAGCAAATGTTGTTCCTATCTTCAAAAAGGGGAAGAAGGTGGACCCAGGCAACTATAGGCCGGTGAGTCTGACTTCTATACCAGGAAAGATCTTTGAACAAATTATTAAACAACATGTAAGTCAATACCTGGATAAGAATGAAGTGATCAAACAGAGTCAGCATGGGTTTGTAACTAATAAGTCATGTCAGACTAACTTAATTTCCTTCTATGACGGTATCACTGATTGGGTGGATCAAGGAAATGCTGTAGATATAGTATATCTTGACTTCAGCAAAGCATTTGACAAAGTCTCTCATACAATCCTTATTGAAAAAATGACTAAGTATGGAATGGACAAGGCAACTGTTAGGTGGATTCATAGCTGGCTTAGTGATCGGACCCAAAGAGTGGTCGTAAATGGCTGCACATCCAGTTGGAAGAATGTCTCAAGTGGGGTACCACAGGGCTCTGTCCTGGGCCCTGTATTGTTCAACATCTTTATCAACGATTTAGATGAAGGAATTGAGGGTAAACTGATTAAATTTGCTGATGACACAAAGCTAGGAGGGATAGCTAATACTAGAGAAGAGAGAGAGAGGATTCAAAAAGATTTAAATAAACTGGAGAAGTGGGCAGTAACTAACAGAATGGTTTTTAACAGGGAGAAATGCAAAGTACTACATCTGGGCAATAAAAATGAAAAAAGCATATATAGAATGGGAGGAATAGGGCTAAGTGACAGCACATGTGAAAAAGACTTGGGTATACTAATAGATCACAGACTGAATATGAGTCAACAGTGTGATGCAGCAGCAAAAAAGGCAAATGCAGTTCTAGGATGTATTAACAGAAGCATACAGTCTAGATCACGTGAAGTCATTATTTCCCTCTACTCCTCTTTGGTCAGACCTCATCTGGAATATTGTGTCCAGTTTTGGGCACCACATTTTAAAAAAGACATCAACAAACTGGAGCAAGTTCAGAAAAGAGCGACCAGAATGGTGACCGGTCTGCAAACCCTGTCTTATGAGGAAAGGTTGCAGGATTTGGGAATGTTTAGTTTGCAAAAGAGAAGACTGAGAGGAGACTTAATTGCTGTCTACAAATATCTAAAGGGCTGTCACATTGTAGAAGGCTCAACTTTATTCTCATTTGCACAAGGAAAGACTAGAAGCAATGGGATGAAACTGAATGGGAGGAGACACAGATTAGATATTAGAAAAAACTTTTTGACAGTTAGAGTGATCAATGAGTGGAACAGGCTGCCACGAGAAGTGGTGAGTTCTCCTTCAATGGAAGTCTTCAAACAGAGGCTGGACAGACATCTGACTGGGATGATTTAGCGAATCCTGCTTTGAGCAGGGGGTTGGACCAGATGGCCCAGGAGGTCCCTTCCAACTCTACGATTCTATGATTCTATGATTCTACTACATGCATGCTACATACATACTACATGCTACATACATACCACATACATACTACATGCATGCTACATACATACTACATGCATGCTACATACATACTACATGCTACATACTACATATATACTACATGCATGCTACATACATACTACATGCTACATACATACTACATATATACTACATGCATGCTACATACATACTACATGCTACATACATACTACATATATACTACATGCATGCTACATACATACTACATGCTACATACATACTACATATATACTACATGCATGCTACATACATACTACATGCTACATACATACTACATATATACTACATGCATGCTACATACATACTACATGCTACATACATACTACATATATACTACATGCATGCTACATACATACTACATGCTACATACATACTACATATATACTACATGCATGCTACATACATACTACATGCTACATACATACTACATATATACTACATGCATGCTACATACATACTACATGCTACATACATACTACATATATACTACATGCATGCTACATACTACATGCTACATACCTACTACATATATACTACATGCATGCTACATACATACTACATACATACTACATGCATGCTACATACATACTACATGCTACATACATACCACATACATACTACATATATACTACATGCATGCTACAAACATACTACATGCTACATGCATGCTACATACATACTACATACATACTACATGCTACATACATACCACATATATACTACATACATACAATACATTCATACAATACATACATAGACATACAGTACATATAACATAGAGTAACATACTTACCAATACTTGACACATTGTTCCCCGAAGCCATTGTCTTTTCCGGAATAAATATTAACATAACAAACCACAAAAATACTCACCCACGATCCGAAGCAGTCCACGAGTGTGTCCCACGACGATCTGGGGAAGAGAAATGCAGCATCAGCTGATGCTGCCGTTCTCTACGGGCTGTAGGAATCCAATGATGGAAGGTAGGTATCCTTCCGCACTGTATTCCTCCGCCACTTAAAAAAAAAAAAAGTCCCTAGTCTCACTTTATGCCATTGCTGTGTGGGAATTTCCCACGCAGCAATGGCATAAAGTGAGACTAGGGACTTTTTTTTTTTAAGTGGCGGAGGAATACAGTGCGGAAGGATACCTACCTTCCCTCATTGGATTCCTGCAGCCCGTAGAGAACGGCAGCATCATCTGATGCTGCAGTTCTCTACCCAAGATCGTCGTGGGACACACTCGTGGACTGCTTCGGATCGTGGGTGAGTATTTTTGTGGTTTGTTATGTTAATATTTATTCCGGAAAAGACAATGGCTTCGGGGAACAATGTGACAAGTATTGGTAAGTATGTTACTCTATGTTATATGTACTGTATGTCTATGTATGTATTGTATGAATGTATTGTATGTATGTAGTATATATGTGGTATGTATGTAGCATGTAGTATGTATGTAGTATGTATGTAGCATGCATGTAGCATGCAGTATGTATGTAGCATGCATGTAGTATATATGTAGTATGTATGTAGCATGCATGTAGTATATATGTAGTATGTATGTAGCATGTAGCATGTATGTAGTATGTATGTAGTATGTATGTAGCATGTAGCATGTATGTAGTATATATGTGGTATGTATGTAGCATGTAGTATGTATGTAGTAAGTATGTAGTATGCATGTAGCATGCAGTATGTATGTAGCATGCATGTAGTATATATGTAGTATGTATGTAGCATGCATGTAGTATATGTGTAGTATGTATGTAGCATGCATGTAGTATATATGTAGTATGTATGTAGCATGCATGTAGTATATATGTAGTATGTATGTAGCATGTAACATGTATGTAGTATGTATGTAGCATGTAGCATGTATGTAGTATATATGTGGTATGTATGTAGCATGTAGTATGTATGTAGTATGTATGTAGTATGCATGTAGCATGCAGTATGTATGTAGCATGTATGTAGTATATATGTAGTATGTATGTAGCATGCATGTAGTATATATGTAGTATGTATGTAGCATGTAGCATGTATGTAGTATGTATGTAGTATGTATGTAGCATGTATCATGTATGTAGTATATATGTGGTATGTATGTAGCATGTAGTATGTATGTAGTATGTATGTAGTATGCATGTAGCATGCAGTATGTATGTAGCATGCATGTAGTATATATGTAGTATGTATGTAGCATGCATGTAGTATATATGTAGTATGTATGTAGCATGCATGTAGTATATATGTAGTATGTATGTAGCATGCATGTAGTATATATGTAGTATGTATGTAGCATGTAACATGTATGTAGTATGTATGTAGTATGTATGTAGCATGTAGCATGTATGTAGTATATATGTGGTATGTATGTAGCATGTAGTATGTATGTAGTATGTATGTAGTATGCATGTAGCATGCAGTATGTATGTAGCATGCATGTAGTATATATGTAGTATGTATGTAGCATGCATGTAGTATATATGTAGTATGTATGTAGCATGTAGCATGTATGTAGTATATATGTAGTATGTATGTAGCATGTAGTATGTATGTAGCATGTATGTAGTATGTATGTAGCATGCATGTAGCATGCATGTAGTATGTATGTAGTATGTATGTAGTATGTATGTAGCATGCAGTATGTAGCATGTATGTAGTATATATGTAGTATGTATGTAGCATGTAGTATGTATGTAGCATGTAGTATGTATGTAGCATGTAGTATGTATGTAGCATGCATGTAGTATATATGTAGTATGTATGTAGCATGTAGTATGTATGTAGCATGCATGTAGTATATATGTAGTATGTATGTAGCATGTAGTATGTATGTAGCATGCATGTAGTATGTATGTAGTATGTATGTAGCATTTTTTTTTTAACATTTAACACATTAGCCGGATGATGGGACTACTACTGTCCCATCATTGGCTAATGTGTCAATCACTGTCATGGTAGCAGGCATCGCCAGATGGGACTTGTAGTCCCATCGGACGATGCTTGCACAGACCCCCGGACATCAGCACAGCCCCCCGGCAGGCCGGCACAGCCCCCCGGCAGGCCGGTACAGACCCCCACAGGGTGCACAGACCACCGGCAGGCCGGCACAGCCCCCCGGCAGGCCGGTACAGACCCCCACAGGGTGCACAGACCACCGGCAGGCCGGCACAGCCCCCCGGCAGGCCGGTACAGACCCCGGGCAGTCCACACAGCCCCCGGCAGGCCGGCAGAGACCCCCGGAAGGCCCGAAATGACGGCGCATCATGATGCGCACACACCGCGCATCATGATGACGTCAGGCTGTCAATCAACTTTGAACTTCCGATTCCGATGCCGAATTCCGATATTGAAAAAATATCGGAAGTCGGTATCGGAATTCCGATACAGCAAGTATCGGCCGATACCCGATACTTGCGGTATCGGAATGCTCAACACTATTTCTCACACAGCAATGTAGTATGTATGTAGTACGTATGTATGCTGTATGAATGTACTATATATGTAGTATGTATGTTGTATGAATGTAGTATATATGAAATATGTATGTAGTATGTAGTAAGTATGTATGTTGTATGAATTTTGTATATATGTAGTATGTATGTAGTATGTATGTATGTATGTATGTATGCTGTATGAATGTAGTATATATGTAGTATGTATGCTGTATGAATGTAGTATATATGAAGTATGTATGTAGTATGTATGTATGTTGTATGAATTTTGTATATATGTAGTATGTATGTAGTATGTATGTATGTATGCTGTATGAATGTAGTATATATGTAGTATGTATGCTGTATGAATGTAGTATATATTAAGTATGTATGTAGTATGTATGTATGTTGTATGAATTTTGTATATATGTAGTATGTATGTAGTATGTATGTATGTATGCTGTATGAATGTACTATATATGTAGTATGTATGTATGTTGTATGAATGTAGTATTTATGCAGTATGTATGTAGTATGTATGAATGTTGTATATATGTAGCATGTATGTATGTAGTATGTATGTAGTATGTATGAATGTTGTATATATGTAGTATGTATGTAGTATGTATGTTTTTGTTTTTTTTTTACATTCAACACATTAGCCAGATGATGGGACTACTACTTGTAGGACGATGCCTGCACACACACAAGACCCCCAGCAGGCCCGCACAAACCCCTGGCAGCCGGCACAGGCCCCCGGCAGGCCCGTACAGACCCCCGGCAGCCAGCACAAGCCCCCGGCAGGCCCGTACAGACCCCTGGCAGCCGGCATAAGCCCTCGGCAGGCCCGTACAGACCCCCGGCAGCCGGCACAAGCCCCCGACAGGCCCGTACAGACCCCCGGCAGGCCCGTACAGGCCCCCGGCAGTCCCGTTCAGACCCCCTGCAGGCCCGCGCAGACCCCGCCCGCACACACAGACACGCACAGTGTCCACCCACGCACCGTCCACACTCTTCCCCCCTCCTGAACTGGATGTGCAAGTAATGAAAGGTTTTTTTTTAATTCCGATATTTCTGTCCCATTGACTTGGGACTTCCGGTATCGGAATCGACGATCCGTATCAGTTATCAGTTTTTTCCATCAGATATTTCTTAATAACGGATGGTATCGCTCAACAATAATTGTAACTGATGGAAAAAACTGATGTGTGAAAGGGGCCTAAGTGCTACATATCTCCCCTCTCCTCTTGAACTTTATCAGTGACTTTGTCACAAAGGTTATCAAAAATATTGATATAAAATTTATGACTTTATAATCTAGACATTTTCTTATGTATAATATTCTAAATGAAAAAGAGATTATGAAATATTTTAAAATTCTAATGCACCAGTTTAGAATTTTTTTTGTGAAACGTTCTACTCACTGTGAATTGTAATACTGCAAGGCCTTTAAATGTGTTGAAAGACATATGTAAAGCTTTGAGGACTCCCAAAAGTGTATCCAATCCCTTTAACCCGTACAGGCCCCCGGCAGTCCCGTTCAGACCCCCGGCAGGCCCGCGCAGACCCCGCCCGCACACACAGACACGCACAGTGTCCGCCCACGCACTGCCCACACTCTTCCCCCCTCCCGAACTGGATGTGCAAGTAATGAAATGGTTTTTTTTAATTCCAATATTTCTGTCCCATTGACTTGGGACTTCCGGTATCGGAATCGGCGATACCCGATAGTTTTTTGGGTATAGGGCCGATCCAATCCGATCCAATATTTCTCAATATCGGATAGTATCACTCAACACCAATGGAGGCACTTCAGGGAATGCTTCAGATCCATCACCATGTCCTCCTCCGACAGCGCGGACAGCGGGATCGCCTTGGACTCGGGGATGTCGGCCATGTGAGTGGATCATGATATGTTCTGCACCAGGAGGCTCAGGTGGGCACTACAATATGAGCCAGACTGGTATGGTATCTTTAAAAGCAAAAAGCACAAATATCCTGAACTAAAAAGTAAAAATATATACTGCAAATAATGCATAAAGGTAATAATAATAATAAGGGTATTTAGTAAACATAATTTTTTATCAAAATAATGTACAAGCCATCCCGCCACGTCACGGCAACCCTTGTGGGACAGTCCCTACTCTAGTATTTAAAACCTTTTCACTTGCCAAGTGGCGTGAATGTGAATAAGGGTCGAGCGGCTGAACCACTAGTAACAGCTTAGGCCAGACTGGATGGCTTTCCCAGCTCAGAAAGAGGGCGGTCACACCCATATATGCACTGAATGCGCAATGAAATGAATAAAAAACAAATCTGAACTGAGAAAAGTAAGTTAATGTGTATGCACAATGTAAGTGCATATTAACACATGACCATTAACCAGAGAAAACAAAAAGCAAAAAACGCAAATGTCCTGAACTAAAAAGTAAAAATATATACTGCAAATAATGCATAAAGGTAATAATAATAATAAGGGTATTTAGTAAACATAATTTTGATCAAAATAATGTACAAGCCATCCCGCCACGTCACGGCAACCCTTGTGGGACAGTCCCTACTCTAGTATTTAAAACCTTTTCACTTGCCAAGTGGTGTGAATGTGAATAAGGGTCGAGCGGCTGAACCACTAGTAACAGCTTAGGCCAGACTGGATGGCTTTCCCAGCTCAGAAAGAGGGCGGTCACACCCATATATGCACTGAATGCACAATGAAATGAATAAAAAGCAAATCTGAACTGAGAAAAGTAAGTTAATGTGTATGCACAATGTAAGTGCATATTAACACATGACCATTAACCAGAGAAAACAAAAAGCAAAAAACACAAATATCCTGAACTAAAAAGTAAAAATATATACTGCAAATAATGCATAAAGGCTCAGGTGGGCACTACAATATGAGCCAGACTGGTATGGTATCTTTATAGAATTTTTCTTTCTTTCTCTCTCTGTTTCTTTCTCTCTCTCTGTTCTTTCTTTCTCTTTCTCTCTGTTCTTTCTTTCGCTCTGTTCTTTTTCTCTTTCTTTCCCCTCTTTCTTTCTCTCTCTAATCTTTCTTTCTCTCTGTTCTTCCTTTCTTTCATTCTGTTCTCTTTCTTTCTTTCTCTCTATTCTTTCTTTCCCCCTCTTTCTTTCTCTCTCCCTCTCTGTTCTTTCCCCTTTCTTTTTCTCTCTCTCTTTGATCTTTTTTTCTGTCCCCTCTTTCTTCCCCCCTCTGTTCTTTCTTTTTTTCTCCTCTTTCTTTCTCTCTGTTCTTTCGTTTTCTCTCTCTGTTTCTCTCTGTCTTTCTTCTTTCTTTCTCTATGTTTTCTTTTTTCTATCTCTCTGTTCTTTCTTTTCCTCAGTACCAGCCACTGTGCCCACAATGCCAGCCACTGTGCCCATAATGCAAGCCACTGTGCCCTCAGAACCAGTCAGTGTGATCAGCAGTGCTAAATAGGTGTGGTTGTGGCATGGACATGGGTGTGACTAGTTGTGAAATGGGTGTGGTCGGGCAGCCGGTAACCAATCATCATAGTCTAAGTCGTCTGTTTCCATCAACTTTGTTATATGTGGGCAGTGGGCACCTCTAGTAAGGTGGGCACAAGATGGCGGATCTTGTCACCTCTGCCTCACACATAAGTTACTATGAGGTGTACTTTATTCCTGCCATGTTTCTTTCTTGGCCTACTGAGAGAAATATTTTGACCAGTTGAAAGTTATACAACCTGAGGATTGTGCATGTGTGCGCTGCCCGCATGTAGTAATATGTGTGTGTGTATATATATATATTTACTTACTCCAACCCCTAAATAAACCCTGCCACTCCGACCGCTGTCCACTTTCCCATGCTCCTGTTCAAATCCTGGGGTCTTTTTTGTCCCCCCTTGGTCCTCCACATGCTGAACATCTGGGACATGACTAATAGTGCGCAATGTGCGCTTGTTCGTCGGCAGATGCAGCGTCGTGTCCAGTGTGTGAGGAGACGGCGATTTGTCTGTGGCGTTAACCCCTCTGCGGCCATGTTGGGCACAGCCTGTGATGAGGAGCGTCTCTTCCTGTGTATCCGGCCACAGCCTGCACACCAGAGGCTGCTTCTTCTATATGGGAAAGTTCATGAAGCAGAAACCTCTGTGTGACTCATGTGAAGTAACTTGTCTGACAGGTCATGGGTCCAGGTCAGCAGGTGATTGCAGACTATTAGCTGGTTTCGCTGTTAGGTACAGGTGAGTCAGGACTAGATGTTGGGTGGAAGCCTTCCAGTATTTGTAAGGCCTCATGCACACGCTGAGTATTTGGTGAGTTTTTACCTCAGTATTTATAAGGCCTCGTGCTCACGCTGAGTATTTAGTGAGTTTTTACCTCAGTATTTATAAGGCCTCATGCCCACGCTGAGTATTTGGTGAGTTTTTACCTCAGTATTTATAAGGTCTCGTGCACACGCTCAGTATTTGGTGAGTTTTTCTCCAGTATTTGTAAGACCTCATGGACACGCTGAGTATTTGGTGTTTTTTACCTCAGTATTTGTGAGGCCTCATGCACACGTGTATTTTCTGAGTTTTTTACCTCAGTATTTAGCCCCTTCCCGCTCCTTGACGCACAGTATGCGTCATGAAAACTAGTGACTTCCCGACCCCATCACATGAACCCGTCACATGACTGGGGGGCCCACAGAGTCTGAACAGCCCGGGGCCCTGGCTACCGTTAATCCACCCCTGCACCTATCCATTACTAATCCTACAGTAACTAAAGGGTTAAATAAACACACACAATAAGAATAAATTATTTTAATGAAAGAATACACTACACACATTTTTATGATCTTTATTACACTTGTAATTCCTTTGCGAAGCCATAGATCTTCTGCAAAAAAGGTGAAAATAATAAAGCAACTCTATACATTACCTGTCCGGAATTCAGTCACGTCCCATGGCGTAAATCCATCTCGGGGGTTAATACGTTTACAGCCGGAGCGCTGCTAGTACAGTCGCTCCTGACTTTAAACAACTGGGGAATGAATGGAGCAGAACCAGGCTCAGTGATGAGCGGTGATGTCACCGCTAGTTACTGAGCAGGCGCCGGCTGCTTCCATTCATTCCCCAGTCATTTACAGTCGGGAGCAGCTGTATTAGCAACGCTCTGGCTGTAATCGTATTAACCCCTGAGATGGATTTACGCCATGGGACGTGACTGAGCGCCGGACAGGTAATGTATGGTGTTGCTTTATTATTTTGACCTTTTTTGCAGAAGATTGATGGCTTCGCAAAGGAATTACAAGTGTAACAAAGATTAGAAAAATGTGTGTAGCGTATTCTTTCATTAAAATAATTCTTATTGTGTGTGTTTATTTAACCCTTTAGTTACTGTAGGAAGTGTGGGGTCAGCACGCATTAAGCAAAGCATCGCATTAGCTAAGCATCTAGCAAGACAGTTACTCCATGACAGTTAGTCAGGACAGGAGTCAGGTAACCCACACTTTGCTGTATTTTTAGCCATGTGCTTTATTTTTATCCTCCTGTGTTCCCTTGCCATCCACATTCACCGCCCCATCCCTCCCCCATCACCACTCATACACATCAGCCCCTCTATACTTTCCTCTCCCATGTACAGCTCCCATGCACTTCTCACCTTCCTGAAAAACCTCAGTCCATCTTGCCCAAACACATTCAACAAAAAAACTGCTAACATTTCAAATAACTACCTGCTCTTTATGTTCTTACTCCTACTGATTTCAGGGGACATCTCCCCCAACCCTGGTCCACCATCCTCCAACCTCAACCCCTACCCTACCCCATATCAAAACCAAAATAATTGAATTAATATTACTTGCACTCCTTCATCTCCATCTTTCAATTGTGCCCTCTGGAATCCACGGTCTGTATGTAACAAGCTTCTTTTCCTGCATAACTACTTTCTGAACAACTCTCTTAATCTGTTGGCCCTGACTGAAGCCTGAATTCAGGATTCTCACACTGTCTCTCCTGCTGCCATTTCCTATGGTGAAACCAAACCAAAGAAAAAATGGAAGAGCAATGAATAAAATCTAAGATTTTTTATTTATACTCAGTAGAAAAATACAATATGTAGATAGAAGATATCAAAAAATACAAATAAGGAAGTCAGCAACATCCAATTACCACATATAAATAAGGGTCAAGGCAGTAATGTTAGTCCATACATACAGGCAGATAACAGTAACATAATCGGCTTTCTCTAGATTATCTTTTGAATATATTAGTAAATATCATCTCCCATTAAGTGCATAGTGCATATGCTTTCTCTCAAATATCTTTTAAATATAATGGTAAATAACATCTCCCATAAAGTGCATAGTGCGTATGATACAAAAATATATTGTAATCATAAAATAAGGGTCTAATAACCACCAGTGTGCGAGACTGTCAGCTGGTATAAGAATAGCATAAATAAGTGAGGGGAAGAGATAGCCAGATTCATAAACAAATGCCCAAGGTTCAAATTAAGAAGTACCAACTATATAATATGTGGACAGCGAGACCCCTACGCACGTTGCTTCATCGGGGGGCGTGACGTAGGGGTCTCGCTGTCTACATATTATATAGGTTGGTACTTCTTAATTTGAACCTTGGGCATTTGTTTATGAATCTGGCTATCTCTCCCCCTCACTTATTTATGCTATTCTTATACCAGCTGACAGTCTCGCACACTGGTGGTTATTAGACCCCTATTTTATGATTACAATATATTTTTTTATCATACGCACTATGCACTTTATGGGAGATGTTATTTACCATTATATTTAAAAGATAATTGAGAGAAAGCATATGCACTATGCACTTTATGGGAGATGTTATTTACTAATACATTCAAAAGATAATCTATAGAAAGACGATTATGTTACTGTTATTTGCCTGTACATATGGACTAACATTAGTGCCTTGACCCTTATTTATATGTGGTAATTGGATGTCGCTGATTCCCTTATTTGTATTTACTGATATCTTCTATCTATATATTGTATTTTTCTACTGAGTATAAATAAAAATATCTTATATTTTATTCATTGCTCTTGATTCCATTTTTTCTTTGGTTTGGTTATAGCTTCAATGGATGAGCTCTAGTAGTGATAGCCATTTTTGTGACATTTCTAGGGATGGGCGAATCTACTCGTTAGGACTCGTTACTCTGCGAGTAGTAGGGGACTCGCAGGAGTCGGTACTCTGCGAGTTTCCAAGCGATTACTCGCACAGTAACGAGTCCAATGCAAATGAATGGCAATCCTAGTTTTTGCAGAGTTTCTTAGCGATTTTGTGTCAGCAGCTGGACACAAAATCGCTAAGAAACTAGGATTGCTTGTATTAAACTGTGAAAAAACTAGCTAGGAGTTCTCTCTCTCTCTCTCTCTCTCTCTCTCCCCTAGAACTCCTAGCTAGTTTTTTAACAGTTTAATACAAGCAATCCTAGTTTCTTAGCGATTTTGTGTCCAGCTGCTGACACAAAATCCCTAAGAAACTCTGCAAAAAAAAACCTCTGCATCCCCATTCTCCTCCTCCCCAGCACAGGAATCCCCCAGCACAGGAATCCCCCAGCACAGGAATCCCCCAGCACAGGAATCGCTGCAAAACTCGCATCCCCATTCAATAACATTGGACTCGCTAGACTTGCAACGAATAGCGAGTTTCCAAGTCGGACTCGTTACAGCCTAGCGATTCCGAATATTTCAGGATTCGCCCATCCCTAGACATTTCCTATGGTGGCTTACAATTCACTCACTCCCCGAGACCCACAAAGAGACCTTGTGGTGGAGTCGGCATACTCCTGTCCCCACAATGCACTTTCCAGGTCATCCCCCCAGTTCCATCACTCTCATTCCCTTCTTTTGAGGTCCATACCATCAGGCTCTTCCGTCCCCTCTCCCTCAGAGTAGCGGTCATATACCGGCCCCCAGGCTCACCCACCCACTTCCTCGACCACTTTTCAGCCTGGCTGCCACACTTCATGTCCTCAGAACTACAAACTTATCCTGGGAGACTTCAGCATCCCCATTAACAGCCCTGCTTCCACATCTGCATCCCAGCTTCTATCACTAACCACCTCTCTCGGCCTCTCACAGCTCTCAACCTCTGCGACACCCAAAGACGGTAACACCCTTGACCTGATCTTTGTCCGGCTTTGCTCAATGTCCTACATAAATAACTCACCGCTTCCCCTCTCTGACCACAGCATTCTCTCCTTCACGCTCACAAATCCTCACCCACCCCAGCACACTCCTACCTATCACACAGTCAGAAATCTACAAGCCATTAACCCTCAAACACTTTCAGACTCCCTACAATCTTCCCTGTCCCCAATCTCCTTTTTTTCCTGTCCTGATCTGGCTGTTCATCACTACAACAACACTCTTACAACCAACCTTGACCAGGTAGCGCCCCTCACCCTCAGAACATCCAAACACAGAGTAAAACAGCCCTGGCTCACATCGCAAACTCAATTTCTCCAAAGATGCTCTAGGAGTGCTGAACGCCGATGGAGAAAAACCCGCACACCAGAAGACTTCAACCACTTCAAATTTATGCTAAGAACCTACAACTCTGCCCTTTACCTCGCCAAACAGACCTACATCACCACCCTGATCTCCTCACTAGCCAACAATCCCAAGAAACTTTTTGACACCTTTCACTCCCTCCTCAGGCCAAAAGAACAAGCTCCTATCTCAGACATTTGTACAAATGACCTGGCCTTCCATTTTAAAGAGAAAATAGATAATATCCGTCAGGAAATCCACTCCCAACCACCAAGTGCTGTGACTCCCATCCCTTCCTGCATCTCCCCTGGCTCACTTTCCACATTTGATCCCATCACAGAAGAAGAAGTCTCCAGACTCCTCTCCTCTTCTCGCCCAACTACATGCAATACCGACCCCATTCCCTCACAACTCCTCCAGTCTCTCTCTCCACAACTCACCTAACTACAATATTTAATCTCTCCCTCTCCTCAGGCATCTTCCCATCCTCCTTCAAACACTCTATCATTACTCCATTATTAAAGAAACCCGCTCTCGACCCATCCTGCACAAACAACTACAGACCAGTCTCCAATCTCCCCTTCATCTCTAAACTCTTGGAGCGCCTAGTCTACTGCCGCCTTACCCGTTACCTCTCCACTCACTCCCTCCTAGACCTTCTCAGTCTGGCTTCCGACCCCTACATTTGACTGTAACTGCACTCATCCAAATGTCCAATGACCTTCTGACAGCAAAATGTAACAGTGAACACTCTCTGCTCATTCTTCTCAACCTTTCTGCAGCTTTTGACACTGTTGACCACCGTCTCCTACTCCATAGGCTCCAGTCACTAGGCATTAAGGACACTGCTCTCTCCTGGTTCTATTCCTATCTCTCTGACCACTCCTTCAGTGTTTTGTTCGCTGGCTCCACGTCATCTCCTCTTCCTCTCACTGTCGGGGTACTTCAGGGCTCAGTTCTTGGCCCCCTTCTCTTCTCTCTCTACATGGCCCCAATAGGACAGACCATCAGCAGATTTGGCTTTCAGTACCATCTTTATGCTGATGATACACAACTATATACATCATCCCCCGACCATACCCCCGCTGTACTACAGAACGCCAGTGACTGTCTGTCCGCAGTCTCCAACGTCATGTCCGCTCTCTATCTGAAACTTAACTTTTCAAAAACTGAACTTCTTCTGCTCCCGCCATCTACTAACCTCCGTAAAGCTGACATTACCCTCTCCGTGGGTGGCACCATAATGACACCCTGGCAGCAGGCACACTGTCTGAGTGTTATGTTTGACACCAACCTCTCCTCACATCCCATATACAAGGTCTTGCCCGCTCTTGCCGCCTACACCTAAAGAACATCTCCAGAATTTGCCATTTTCTCACCATGGAAACAACTAAAACCCTCACTGTAGCATTGATCCACTCCCGCCTGGATTACTGCAACGGCTCTATTAATTGGCCTCCCCGCTACTCGATTTTCCCCTCTCCAGTCCATACTTAATGCAGCAGCCAGGGTCATCTACCTGGCTAATCGGTACTCGGACGCGTCCGCTCTTCGCCAGTCATTACATTGGCTGCCCATTCATTATAGGGTCCAATTCAAAGTACTTGTTCTCACCCACAAAGCTCTCCACAGTGCAGCACCCCCCTACATCTCCTCCCTCATTTCTGTCTATCGGCCTAGCCGACCGCTGTTCTCTGCAAAAGACTTTCGACCAACCTCTGCACTAATCCGCACCTCCCACTCCCGACTCCAAGACTTTTCCTGTGCTGCACCAATCCTCTGGAATGCTCTACCCCAAGAAATTTGGACTATCCACAATTTACACAGTTTTACACGCTCTCTCAAAACACATCTATTCAGAGCAGCCTATCACGTTCACTAATCAGTCATTTTATGTGCAAGTGTGAGTATGTAGCCCATTCAATATCTCTGTCCCCCACCTTCTCAAGATAGCTGGACCATCATTGTAAATACATCATTGTAAATACACACCTTTACTTTGTATCTCCCCCACCTCATTGTAGATTGTAAGCTCTCACGAGCAGGGTCATCTTATTTTACTTTAATTACTGTATTGTTAACATTGTTACTTATGACTTGTGTTTTGAAACTGTTAAACTGTAAAGCGCTGTGGAATATGTTGGCGCCATATAAATAAAGATTATTATTATTATTAGTAATGGATAGGTGTCTTATTGACACTTCTCCATTACTAATCTGGGCTTAATGTCACCTTAGAATAGAAAGGTGGCATTAACTCCTTATTACCCCACTTGCCACCACTACAGGGCAAGTGGGAAGAACTGGGCAAAGCTTCAGAATAGGTGCATCTAATAAATGTGCCTTTTCTGGGCAGCTGGAGGCTGCTGTTTTTAGGCTGGGGGCCAAGATCAATGGCCCCTTACCAGCCTGAGAATATCAGCCCTCAGCTGTCGGCTTTAGTCAAATTGGTTGTCAAAAATAGGGGGGAAGCCACGCCTTTTTTAAATTATTAAATAATTAAAAAACAGCGTGGGACCCCTCTATTGTTCACAACCAACTTTGATGAAGCTGACAGCTGTGGGATGCAGCCCCCAGCTGTAAGTTTCATCTGGTTGGTTCATAAAATGAGGGGGACCCCACGTCGGGTTTTCATTCATTCTTCTCTGCTGCCGGCAGAGCAGGAGAGGAGAATCACAGCCGCAGTCAGCACCAGCCGCTGGGAACAGCGCTTACTGTAGCTCTACTTCCCGGCACCTTCCGTGTGGTCCTGATGCAGCACACGTGCGGCACACGGTTGCCACACGTGTGCCACATGGAGGTACCATGTGTTCACATGGACACATGGACACGGATAGCTCCAGTACCGGTTTTTCCGGTACCGGAATTATCTGGATGTGTGAAATTGGCCGGAGTCACACACAACGATAAAAAAATCGGTCCGATTTTTACGGACCAACTTCGGACAAATGTTTCTTGAACAGTGATCCGTCTGTCATCCGAATTTCCTGCGATGATCCGATTTTATTCGCATGTAAGCATCCGTTTGACATCCATCTGGCGATATTTTCTCGGAGGCTTGCAAAATGGACAAATAACGTTTTTTAGGCCTGAAACTAATTTAAGTCATCATCCAGCCCTATATTTATGGGCTCTACAACAGGTGGGAGCCTGCTACCTTTGCCATAGAGTCAGTGCTTGGATTTGATTATCTCTGCTTTGTGATAAACAGGACAGACAGGCAGACTTTTAACACCACTGAGCGTGTTCTTTTCTATTGGGTTATATCCCGAAGTTTTGGTGAGCCATACTCTGTGATTGTCGATCCGAGGAGGCGTAGACGAATGTGGGTCCATCCGCTTTTGTTGCGCATGATATCTAAAGGCCATTTCCACCGTCTCTATACATCTCTGCGTAGCCATCCGGAGAAGTTCTTTCAATATTGTTGGATGAGCCTTGCTACATTTGATCTTTTGCTGGAGATTGTGTGCCCTGGGATCACGTTTCAGGACACGAGGATGCGCAAAGCAATTTCTGCAGAGGAGCGACTTCTCACCTTACGGTATGTCTTAAAGCAATATGTTGATGATTTGTGATGCAGTATATTTCATTTCCAGACCTTGATTCTTATAGATTTTTGTCCTTTAATATTATATATTTACAAGCACATTTCCCAAGATACACTATATACTTGTGTATTACTGAACCAAGCCATGGCCTGTAATTTATTGTTGACCATGCATACTTTAGAATTGATGCACTATAACTTTGATTTATCTGTTGTTTGTTGGGCTGTGTACTAGTGTTGAGCATTCCGATACCGCAAGTATCGGGTATCGGCCGATATTAGCTGTATCGGAATTCCGATACTTAGTTCCGATACTTTTTTCATATCGAATACCGGAATCGGAAATTCCCATAATGCTAGGAGCCCACTCGATTTGATTCAGCCAATGGGGATCCTCAGAAGTGTGGGCACATCCTGTTAGGCAAGTAGGCATGTTAACTACTGGCATGGCTGTGATTGGCTGCTGAAATGATGTCATGATGCACTATAAAAACCGCTGCAGCCGCCATTTCTGGTCACTCTGCTGTGAATTCAGTTAGGGACAGGCTGCTGTTGAAGACTGTGAGGGACAGTTAGAAATAGCGATTCCACAAAACATATAGTGCTTAACCCAGGCTACATAAACCACCATTGTAGCTTGCTTTTCCCTAGCAGCACTGTTTTCACAGCTGTCTGCAAGGGCTGTGTGAGTGCAGACACACGCTGTGTAGTGTGTCCTGCAGGCACGTCTGCTTGCAGGCCGCCAAGCGTGTGTCTCTGCCTCATACACATTTTTCTTTTATTGCTGCTTTTTTTTTCTCCTGTATAGTGTGCTTCCATACGTATCCATATACGTTGGTTGCAAACACTAAAGGAGTGAACAGCGGAGCCTTTCAGCAGCCTTTCAGTGCTATAGCCCATTTCTCTGCACTGTTTTTGGCTGTCTGATAGGTCTCTCTGTGTGTGAGTGCAGCTCACGTTGCAGTGTGTTCTACAGCCACCGCTAGCTGTAGTCCGCTCAGCGTGCGTCACTGCCTCATACATAGTCCTTTTTTTGCAGCTAATTTAGCCAGATTTTTGCTCCTATATTAGTGTGCTTCCAACCGCATCCATTGTCATTGGTTGGTTGCAAACACTATATAGGATTAGATAGAGGAGCCTTTTTGCTGGCTTGTGCCCTTCAGGGCCAGCCAGGCTAGTATCACCCTATTTTTTGGAGCCTCATCAATTGCATTGTAGGTTAGCTTCCTGCATTGTAATCGCTCCAAAAAGATTGTGATACTATAGCTTTCAAACTTTGGTCACATCCTTTCCTTTCCCCCCAAAAAAAATAGGAAATAAAGTTCACCAAACACTCCACTTTACAGTTGTCTAGGCCACATTAGATCATATTAAAGTGTAGTACACACACTCTTAGCCAAATTAGTGTTTCTTATACTGGTTAGCAGGTGTTCAGGAATAAGAACACTAAGCCACCCCTTTTTTACTTTTCTGCCTATCTTTATGAGTCTACCAAGATGAAGAAGGCAGGGAGTAAGGCACGTGGTCGTGGCCGTGGAGTTTCAGCAGGGAGAGGACGGGGGTATTCAGCAGGGAGAGGACGTGGGGATTCTGTGTCTGCTGCGGCCACCAGTGACCCGGCATCCCCCACTTTTACCAGGCAACAGTCCTTCATGCGCAGCTTTGTAGGACCTCGCCGTACCCCACTGCTGCGTGACGAACAAATTGAAGCCGTTGTCGAATGGATGGCAGCTAACGCATCCACTTCAATGACTTCCGCATCCTCCCAAGGCCAGAGCACTGAAGAGCAACCATCTGTCTCTTCACCACCTGCCAAATTGCCCAGGCAGTCTGAGAGCCCTGGACAGGAGCCATCTCAATCTTTACTTCTGTTCTCAGAATCTGTTGGCTTGGAAAGAGGTGGCCAGCCAAGCAGCATTCTAGAGCATGAAGAAGAGGGAGTATGCAGTGATGCGCAACTGCTTTTTCCCTCTGAATCTGAAGAGGCGGGTGGGCCAGTGCCTATTGTCAGCACACCTCAGTGCTCATCTGATGATGATGAGACTCAGTTGCCAATTTCTGGTGCGTACGGTGCTGGCGATACAACCCAGGACCAGCCGGTGCTTGAAGAGGGGAGTGGAGATGATGAGGTCCTTGACCCATCATGGCGTCAGCCACAGGAAGGTGGTGGGAGCAGCTCTGAGGAAGAGATTCCCCGAACGGCCAAAAGAGGAGGGAGAGGGCGGGGGCAGACTTGGTTGCCTGTAGCCTCCACTTTGGCACCCGTGAGGAGCAATCCTCTTCCAAAACACAAAACGGGCGCTCCCAGGACTTGCAGTGCGTGGTCTTTTTTTGACACAGTTGCAGATGACATTTGCTTTGTCAAATGCAAGCTGTGTCATCAGAAAGTGAAACGAGGGAAAAATGTGACCAACCTCAATACCACAAATATGTGGAAACATGTGCGTACCAAGCACGAGGTGGAGTTACACAGACACACTGAAGATGTAGGCCAACCTTCAGCAGCACCTACCACCTCTTCAGCTCGTGTTGGGGCCTCTTCCTCCAGCTCACACACAGCTGGTTCGGCTTCCTCACTGGAACGCCATGGAAGAACCACTGCTACTGTTGTCCAGAGACCCAGTGAAATTCCACCCACTGAACCACGTTCGCAGTCATCAGCACACTCCCAGGCCACTCACCAGCAATCGGTAGCACAGGCATGGGAGAAAAAGCGGCCATACTCGGCAAACCATCCCTGAGCACTGGCTCTGAATGCCGGCATTGCCAAACTACTGGCCCTTGAGATGCTGTCATTCAGGCTGGTGGAGACTGACACCTTCCGGAAATTTATGTCATTGGCAGTTCCACAACACAATGTGCCCAGCCGCTTTTATT
This sequence comes from Dendrobates tinctorius, assembly GCF_039654945.1. Lineage (NCBI taxonomy): Eukaryota > Metazoa > Chordata > Amphibia > Anura > Dendrobatidae > Dendrobates > Dendrobates tinctorius. Next base: position 8,226,555 of record NW_027361730.1, on the reverse strand, counting down.
TCAGCAGGCAAGCTGTCCCTGATCTGCAAAAGCATGTGGAGGGAAAAATTAAAAATGTGCTACTAAATGCCGTCAGTAGCAAGGTCCACCTGACCACCGATGCGTGGACCAGTAGCCATGGACAGGGACGATAACTTTCCCTCACTGCCCATTGGGTCAATGTTGTGGAGCCGGGTACAGATCTGGGGAGTGGCTCTGTACGTATTCTGCCAACTCCAAGGATTGCAGGAATGCAGTCTGTACATATTGAGTCCTCCTCCTACTCTAGTTCCTCGGAATCAGCACTGCGTGAGCCTGTTAGGCCAGATATGAGCACAGGTGTGGCCAAACGTCAACAGGCCGTCCTTAAATTAATTTCTTTGGGGAATCGGAGCCACACAGCACAGGAGCTCTGGAATGCCATCAAGCAGGAGAGCGATGTGTGGTTTGTGCCAGCGAATCTCCAGCCAGGTTTGGTAGTGAGTGACAATGGCCGAAATCTAGTGGCAGCTCTGAGCCTAGGCAACCTCACTCACATACCATGTCTGGCACACGTGCTCAATTTGGTCGTGCAGAGCTTTCTGAGGGACTATCCGGATCTTGATGCACTGCTGCACAAGGTTCGCCTAGAGTGTGCTCACTTGCTGCGTTCCAGCATAGCAAGATCGCGCATTGCATCTCTGCAACGCCGATTCCGCCTGCCAGAACATTGCATCATATGTGACCTCCCCACCAGGTGGAATTTAACGTTACATATGTTGGAGCGGTTGTGTGAGCAGCAGGCAGCAGTAATGGAGTACCAGCTGCATCAGGTGCAAACAAGTCGCACTGTGCGCCGGACACACTTCACCACCACTGAGTGGGCCACTATGAGGGACATCTGCCAAGTTTTGCGTGCCTTCGATGACTCAACGCGGATGGCCAGTGCAGATGATGCACTAATCAGCATGACTGTCCCCCTCATCTGTCTGCTTCAAAAAACCTTACAAGCACTAAGTGAGGAGGTTTTTGAAGAGGTCGAGGATGAGCAGTCAAAAATGCCATCTGCTTCTGGCAAGTCTGCGCAACGTGCTTCCACACAAAGGCCCAGGCAGGGGACACTTAGTGAGGAGGATGACGAGGAGTCAATGGAGGAGGAGGAACACGTCTCTCCAGAGGAGGAAGGTACACAAGGCTCTATTAGTCAGTGCGTACAGCGAGGGTGGGGTGATGCTGAGCAGGCAGAGATGCTGCCTCAAGCTGGGGACAGCGTTTCCGGTCCAGTTGGCAGTCTGCAGCACATGGTTGATTTCATGCTGCAGTGCTTGTTAAATGACCGCCGCATCGCCAACATTCTCCACATGGCTGATTATTGGGTGTACACCCTCCTAGATCCTCGCTACCGGGACAACTTACAAAGCCTCATACCACAGTTGAACCGGGAGCGAAAAATGCGGGAGTACCAAGAAACACTTGTGCAGGCCATCATGTTCTCCATTCCCCCCACAAGTGTTGCTGGTAGTGCTTTTCAAAGCAGCCATGTGGGTAGAGGCAGTGGAGGAAGCTCTGCACAAAGAGGTAGCAGAGGCAGTGCCGCAGGACAAGGCAAGGCCAGTATGGCCCAAATGTGGAAACGTTTTGTGGGACTGCCACAAACGGCTACACCATCACAGACGGCTCCAGTCAGCAGGAGGCAACGTTTCCGTCAGATGGTGACAGACTACTTGTCGTGTCCTGTTAGTGTTCTCCCAGACGGCTCTTCCCCGTTCAAGTATTGGGTCTCTAAGCTGGATACATGGCCAGAGCTTAGCCAGTATGCATTGGAGGTGCTGGCTTGCCCTGCTGCCAGTGTATTATCGGAACGTGTCATTAGTGCTGCAGGTGGTGTGGTAACAGACCGTCGCACGCGACTATCCGCCGATGATGTTGACCGGCTTACTTTTGTGAAAATGAACAAGGCCTGGATCTCACCTGAATTTGCCAGTCCTCTTCCAGAATAAATAATTGGCTGGCAACAGGATCCAGGTCTCCTGTTGTGTTCATGTTTCTATGACCTGAACTTTATTTCCTGGGCTACAGCAACGCCCGTTGTTGCTCAGAAGTGCTGTCCACACAGACAAAACACTCGCTCATGTGTAAGTGGGGTTCGGTAACGTCAGCTGATCCCCTGCTGTGTGTACGGCAAACTCTCCTGCTGCCTACAACTTCTGACTACCTCTGATTTAATATGTTCTCTGATTTGCCCTCTGTCTCCACTCTGTTTTGAGTATTTCCTCCGGCCTACAACACCGCCTGTTTCTGCTCTCAAGTGCCGTCTGCACAATCCACACTTGTTCCTGTGGTACCTGGGTCCTGTAACATCTGCTCATCTCCAGAGTTGAGCACGGCAATGTCTCCTGCTTTGTCTACATTCCCACTACTTGTAGTGGAAATGTGGACAGAGCAGGAGACATTGCCTGACTCACCTCTAGGGAGAAGCTTCTGTTACAGAACCCCAGTAACACAGGAACAAGTGTGGGTTGTGCAGACGGCATTTCAGAGCAGCAACTAGCGTGGTTGGAAGCCAGAGGAAATACTCGAAACAGAGTGAAGACAGAGGCCTAATTGGAGTAAGTTGACAGTTAGTAGTAGTCTAGAAACAATCGCAAACTGCCACCAAGTAGGCCTCGGCCTACTACCTGATTTTCCCTGGGCTCCGACACCGCCAGTTGGTGCTCAGAAGTGCTGTCCGCACAGAAAAAACACTCGCTCATGTGTAAGTGGGGTTCGGTAACGTCAGCTGATCCCCTGCTGTGTGTATGGCAAAGTGTCCTGCTCCCTACACAGTCAAACAACCTCAGATTTACACCTGGCTCCAAGTAGGCCTCAGCCTACTACATGATTTTCCCTGGGCTCCGACACCGCCATTTGGTGCTCAGAAGTGCTGTCCGCACAGACAAAACACTCGCTCATATGTAAGTGGGGTTCGGTAACGTCAGCTGATCCCCTGCTGTGTGTATGGCAAAGTGTCCTGCTCCCTCCACAGTCAAACAACCTCAGATTTACACCTGGCTCCAAGTAGGCCTCGGCCTACTACCTCATTTTCCCTGGGCTCCGACAACGCCAGTTGGTGCTCAGAAGTGCTGTCCGCACAGACAAAACACTCGCTCATGTGTAAGTGGGGTTCGGTAACGTCAGCTGATCCCCTGCTGTGTGTATGGCAAAGTGTCCTGCTCCCTCCACAGTCAAACAACCTCAGATTTACACCTGGCTCCAAGTAGGCCTCGGCCTACTAACTGATTTTCCCTGGGCTCCGACACCGCCAGTTGGTGCTCAGAAGTGCTGTCCGCACAGACAAAACACTCGCTCATGTGTAAGTGGGGTTCGGTAACGTCAGCTGATCCCCTGCTGTGTGTATGGCAAAGTGTCCTGCTCCCTCCACAGTCAAACAACCTCAGATTTACACCTGGCTCCAAGTAGGCCTCGGCCTACTACCTGATTTTCCCTGGGCTCCGACACCGCCAGTTGGTGCTCAGAAGTGCTGTCCGCACAGAAAAAACACTCGCTCATGTGTAAGTGGGGTTCGGTAACGTCAGCTGATCCCCTGCTGTGTGTATGGCAAAGTGTCCTGCTCCCTACACAGTCAAACAACCTCAGATTTACACCTGGCTCCAAGTAGGCCTCAGCCTACTACATGATTTTCCCTGGGCTCCGACACCGCCATTTGGTGCTCAGAAGTGCTGTCCGCACAGACAAAACACTCGCTCATATGTAAGTGGGGTTCGGTAACGTCAGCTGATCCCCTGCTGTGTGTATGGCAAAGTGTCCTGCTCCCTCCACAGTCAAACAACCTCAGATTTACAACTGGCTCCAAGTAGGCCTCGGCATACTACCTCATTTTCCCTGGGCTCCGACAACGCCAGTTGGTGCTCAGAAGTGCTGTCCGCACAGACAAAACACTCGCTCATGTGTAAGTGGGGTTCGGTAACGTCAGCTGATCCCCTGCTGTGTGTACAGCAAACTCTCCTGCTGCCTACAACTTCTGACTACCTCTGATTTAATATGTTCTCTGATTTGCCCTCTGTCTCCACTCTGTTTTGAGTATTTCCTCCGGCCTACAACACCGCCTGTTTCTGCTCTCAAGTGCCGTCTGCACAATCCACACTTGTTCCTGTGGTACCTGGGTCCTGTAACATCTGCTCATCTCCAGAGTTGAGCATGGCAATGTCTCCTGCTTTGTCTACATTCCCACTACTTGTAGTGGAAATGTGGACAGAGCAGGAGACATTGCCTGACTCACCTCTAGGGAGAAGCTGCTGTTACAGAACCCCAGTAACACAGGAACAAGTGTGGGCTGTGCAGACGGCATTTCAGAGCAGCAACTGGCGTGGTTGGAAGCCAGAGGAAATACTCGAAACAGAGTGAAGACAGAGGCCTAATTGGAGTACGTTGACAGTTAGTAGTAGTCTAGAAACAATCGCAAACTGCCACCAAGTAGGCCTCGGCCTACTACCTGATTTTCCCTGGGCTCCAACACCGCCAGTTGGTGCTCAGAAGTGCTGTCCGCACAGACAAAACACTCGCTCATGTGTAAGTAGGGTTCGGTAACGTCAGCTGATCCCCTGCTGTGTGTACGGCAAACTCTCCTGCTCCCTCCACAGTCAAACAAACTCAGATTTACACCTGGCTCCAAGTAGGCCTCGGCCTACTACCTGATTTTCCCTGGGCTCCGACACCGCCAGTTGGTGCTCAGAAGTGCTGTCCGCACAGACAAAACACTCGCTCATGTGTAAGTGGGGTTCGGTAACGTCAGCTGATCCCCTGCTGTGTGTACGGCAAACTCTCCTGCTGCCTACAACTTCTGACTACCTCTGATTTAATATGTTCTCTGATTTGCCCTCTGTCTCCACTCTGTTTTGAGTATTTCCTCCGGCCTACAACACCGCCTGTTTCTGCTCTCAAGTGCCGTCTGCACAATCCACACTTGTTCCTGTGGTACCTGGGTCCTGTAACATCTGCTCATCTCCAGAGTTGAGCACGGCAATGTCTCCTGCTTTGTCTACATTCCCAATACTTGTAGTGGAAATGTGGACAGAGCTGGAGACATTGCCTGACTCACCTCTAGGGAGAAGCTGCTGTTACAGAACCCCAGTAACACAGGAACAAGTGTGGGTTGTGCAGACGGCATTTCAGAGCAGCAACTGGCGTGGTTGGAAGCCAGAGGAAATACTCGAAATAGAGTGAAGACAGAGGCCTAATTGGAGTACGTTGACAGTTAGTAGTAGTCTAGAAACAATCGCAAACTGCCACCAAGTAGGCCTTGGCCTACTACCTGATTTTCCCTGGGCTCCGACACCACCAGTTGGTGCTCAGAAGTACTGTCCGCACAGGCAAAACACTCGCTCATGTGTAAGTAGGGTTCGGTAACGTCAGCTGATCCCCTGCTGTGTGTACGGCAAACTCTCCTGCTCCCTCCACAGTCAAACAAACTCAGATTTATACCTGGCTCCAAGTAGGCCTCGGCCTACTACCTGATTTTCCCTGGGCTCCGACACCGCCAGTTGGTGCTCAGAAGTGCTGTCCGCACAGACAAAACACTCGCTCATGTGTAAGTGGGGTTCGGTAACGTCAGCTGATCCCCTGCTGTGTGTATAGCAAAGTAGCAAAGTGTCCTGCTCCCTCCACAGTCAAACAAACTCAGATTTACACCTGGCTCCAAGTAGGCCTCGGCCTACTACCCGATTTTCCCTGGGCTCCGACACCGCCAGTTCGTGCTCGAAAGTGCTGTCCACACAGAAAAACACACTCGTTCATGTGAAAGTGGGGTTCGGTAACGTCAGCTGATCCCCTGCTGTGTGGAGGGCAAAGTGTCCTGCTCCCTCCAAAGTCAAAATACCTCAGCTTTACACCTGGCTCCTAGTAGGCCTCGGCCTGCACTATGATTGTCCCTGGGTTCCAACAACGCTAGTTGGTGCTCGGAAGTGCTGTCCACACAGAAAAACACACTCGTTCATGTGAAAGTGGGGTTCGGTAACGTCGGCTGATCCCCTGCTGTGTGGAGGGCAAACTGCTGCTGCCTCCAAATTGTAACTACTTCAGATTTAAACATTCTCTGATTTGGCCTCTGTCTCCACTCTGTCTCTAGTATTTCCCCTGACCTCCAACACCGCCAGTTCCTGCTCACAGTTGCCATCCACGCATTCCACACTTGTTTCTGTGTTCCTGGTGTTCTGTAACGTGAGCTGATCCCCCAATGTGTGTCCGGCACTGTCTCCTGCGCTGTCCACCTTCCCACTTCAAGTGGTGGGAATGTGGACAGAGCAGGAGACATTGGCAGACAAACATCAGGGGATCTGCTGACATTACAGAACACCAGTAACACAGGAACACGTGTGGATTGGGCAGACGGCTACTGTACGCATAAACTGGCGGTGTTGGTGGTCACGTGAAATCCTGGAAACAGAGTGGAGACAGATGCCTAATTGGAGCACGTTGACAGTCTGTTGTAGCCTACAAACAATCTAAAACTGCCACCAAGTAGGCCTCGGCCTGCACCCTGGTTCTCCCTGGGCTCCAACAACGCTAGTTGGTGCTCGGAAGTGCTGTCCACACAGAAAAACACACTCGTTCATGTGAAAGTGGGAGTCAGTAATGTCAGCTGATCCCCTGCTGTGTGGAGGGCAAACTGCTGCTGCCTCCAAATTCAAACAACGTCTTATCTTAAACTGCCTCCAAGTAGGCCTCAGCCTAAAAAATGACTATCCCTCGGCTCCAACATCGTCAGTTGTTGCTCGGAAGTGCTGTCCACACAGAAAAACACACTCGTTCATGTGAAAGTGGGGGTCGGTAATGTCAGCTGATCCCCTGCTGTGTGGAGGGCAAACTGCTGCTGCCTCCAAATTCAAACAATGTCTTATCTTAAACTGCCTCCAAGTAGGCCTCAGCCTACAAAATGACTATCCCTGGGCTCCAACATCGTCAGTTGTTGCTCGGAAGTGCTGTCCACACAGAAAAACATACTCGTTCATGTGAAAGTGGGGTTCGGTAACGTCAGCTGATCCCCTGCTGTGTGGAGGGCAAAGTGTCCTGCTCCCTCCAAAGTCAAAATACCTCAGCTTTACACCTGGCTCCTAGTAGGCCTCGGCCTGCACCATGATTGTCCCTGGGTTCCAACAACGCTAATTGGTGCTCGGAAGTACTGTCCACACAGAAAAACACACTCGTTCATGTGAAAGTGGGGTTCGGTAACGTCGGCTGATCCCCTGCTGTGTGGAGGGCAAACTGCTGCTGCCTCCAAATTGTAACTACTTCAGATTTAAACATTCTCTGATTTGGCCTCTGTCTCCACTCTGTCTCTAGTATTTCCCCTGACCTCCAACACCGCCAGTTCCTGCTCACAGTTGCCGTCCACGCATTCCACACTTGTTCCTGTGTTCCTGGTGTTCTGTAACGTGAGCTGATCCCCCAATGTGTGTCCGGCACTGTCTCCTGCGCTGTCCACCTTCCCACTGCGCATAAACTGGCGGTGTTGGTGGTCACGTGAAATCCTGGAAACAGAGTGGAGACAGATGCCTAATTGGAGCATGTTGACAGTCTGTTGTAGCCTACAAACAATCTAAAACTACCACCAAGTAGGCCTCGGCCTACACCATGATTGTCCCTGGGCTCCAACAATGCCAGTTGGTGCTCGGCAGTGTCTTTGGCACGGGGACTCCCTGTTGCCCAGCCTGGTTCCAGCACGCCTGCTGTTTCCGGGTAGTGTCAAGGTCACTATGCCACCAATCCGTTGTCCTGTCGTCTTGCGGCCGGGTTAGCCGACTCTACAGTGCCTGCAGTTTTGGTGACTCCTATGTGGGCTGCGGGAACTGGCACTGAAGGCTGGATCCGTAGTGCCAATGGGACATGGACCCCCTGTAGGACTGTGGGTTTCGGTAACTGCGGCCGGCTTGCGGCCTGGCTACTTTGCTTTGAATGGGTACCTTCTGCTACCCACCCGGGTTCCAGCACTGTCTGCTGGTTCTCGCCAGAGCCTTTGGCCTAGGTGCCTCCATCTCGGTATCCGAGGTCCAGCACCGTCAGCTGGTCCTTGGTAGTGCTTTCTAGCACAGGTACCTCCTGCCTAGTAACCGTGGTCCAGCACCGTCAGCTGTTCCTCAGTAGTGCCATTGGCTCTTGTAGCTTTTGCTACCCATCTGGGTTCCAGCACCGTCAGCTGGTTCTCGGCTGTGTTTTTTGCACGTGTACTCCCTGTTGCCCAGCCTGGTTCCAGCACGCCTGCTGTTTCCGGGTAGTGTCAAGGTCACTATGCCACCAATCCGATGTCCTGTCGTCTTGCGGCCGGGTTAGCCGACTCTACGGTGCCTGCAGTTTAGGTGACTCCTATGTGGGCTGCGGGAACTGGCACTGAAGGCTGGATCCATAGTGCCAATGGGACATGGACCCCCTGTAGGACTGTGGGTTTCGGTAACTGCGGACGGCTTGCGGCCTGGCTACTTTGCTTTGAATGGGTACCTTCTGCTACCCACCCGGGTTCCAGCACTGTCTGCTGGTTCTCGCCAGAGCCTTTGGCCTAGGTGCCTCCATCTCGGTATCCGAAGTCCAGCACCGTCAGCTGGTCCTTGGTAGTGCTTTTTAGCACAGGTACCTTCTGCTTAGTAACCGTGGTCCAGCACCGTCAGTTGGTCCTCGGTTGTACCATTGGCTCTTGTTCCTTCTGCTACCCATCCGGGTGCCAGTACTGTCCGCTGGTTCTCGCCACAGCCTTTGGCCTAGGTGCCTCCATCTCGGTATCCGAGGTCCAGCACCGTCAGCTGGTCCTTGGTAGTGCTTTTTAGCACAGTTACCTTCTGCTTAGTAACCGTGGTCCAGCACCGTCAGTTCGTCCTCAGAAGTGACATTGGCTCTTGATCCTTCTGCTACCCATCCGGGTGCCAGCACTGTCTGCTGGTTCTCGCCACAGCCTTTGGCCTAGGTGCCTCCATCTCGGTATCCGAGGTCCAGCACCGTCAGCTGGTCCTTGGTAGTGCTTTTTAGCACAGTTACCTTCTGCTTAGTAACCGTGGTCCAGCACCGTCAGTTGGTCCTCAGAAGTGCCATTGGCTCTTGTTCCTTCTGCTACCCATCCGGGTGCCAGCACTGTCTGCTGGTTCTCGCCACAGCCTTTGGCCTAGGTGCCTCCATCTCGGTATCCAAGGTCCAGCACCGTCAGCTGGTCCTTGGTAGTGCTTTTTAGCACAGGTACCTTCTGCTTAGTAACCGTGGTCCAGCACCGTCAGTTGGTCCTCAGAAGTGCCATTGGCTCTTGTTCCTTCTGCTACCCATCTGGGTGCCAGCACTGTCTGCTGGTTCTCGCCACAGCCTTTGGCCTAGGTGCCTCCATCTCGATATCCGAGGTCCAGCACCGTCAGCTGGTCCTTGGTAGTGCTTTTTAGCACAGGTACCTTCTGCTTAGTAACCGTGGTCCAGCACCGTCAGTTGGTCCTCGGTAGTGCCATTGGCTCTTGTTCCTTCTGCTACCCATCCGGGTGCCAGCACTGTCTGCTGGTTCTCGCCAGTTTCTCAGCCTTCTTGTACCTTCTGCTACATTTCCAAGATCAAGCTTTTTGAAATTGTCTTTGGTAATCCTTATTGATCTCCATGACGACGACCCTGATGACGACGACCCTGAAGACCACACCAAAGAAAACCAGAAATATGACCCTAAATAATAAGACCAAGAGGACAAAGAACATGAAGACAACCACCAAGATACAGAACAAAAGACAGAAGAACAAGAAGCAGAAGAAGCAAAAGCAGAAGAACAGAAAGCAGAAGAACATTAAGCATAATACTAAAAATCAGCATAGAAGAAATCAAAATTATAAGCAGAAGAAGACTAAGCAGTAAATGGGGGTGAGTCCGTTCCTCCTCGTGGTGCCCCTGGAAAATGCCTGCTGCTGCAGACCAAACTGAACGCGGACAAATCCTGTTGTAAATCTTTAGTGACAAAGAAGAATAGGAAGAAGATGAAGAAATAGCATATTAAAATTGATAATAGCTGAATAAGAAGAGTATGAAGAATGGAAAAAAAAAATTAATGGGAAGAAGATGAAGAAGAAGAAGATGAATAAGGCTGGTTTCACATTCGCGCTTTTTAAGCGCACGCACGGCCGGGGGTAGCTCCGCCCCCGAGCCGGCTCTCTGCCCGGCGTGCCCGCCCCTTCCTTGTAGCGCCGCCTCCTAGCGCACAGCGGCGCCTGCGATCGGCGCACCCTATCTTTAGCATAGGGTGCGCAGATCGTGCGCAGGCCGTGCGCTAGTTGCGCTTTGACCTGCGCTGCGCACTTTTGACGGTGCGCCGTGCGCGACAAAATCCGAAAAGTTTGATTTTGGCGCGCAGGCTTCGGGGGTCTGTGCAGGCATCGTCCGATGGGACTACAAGTCCCATCGGGTGATGCCTGCTACCATGACAGTGATTGACACATTAGCCAATGATGGGACAGTAGTAGTCCCATCATCCGGCTAATGTGTTGAATGTAAAAAAAAAATAAAAAAAAAAATTACATGCTACATACATGCTACATTCATACTACATACTACATACATGCTACATTCATACTACATATATACTACATGCAACATACATACTACATATATACTACATGCATGCAACATGCATACTACATATATACTACATGCAACATACATACTACATATATACTACATGCATACTACATATATACTACATGCATGCAACATGCATACTACATATATACTACATGCTAAATACATACTACATATATACTACATACATACTACATATATACTACATGCATGCAACATGCATACTACATATATACTACATGCTACATACATACTACATATATGCTACATATATACTACATACATGCTACATACATGCTACATTCATACTACATACTACATACATGCTACATTCATACTACATATATACTACATGCAACATACATACTACATATATACTACATACATACTACATATATACTACATGCATGCAACATGCAACATACATACTACATATATACTACATACATACTACATATATACTACATGCATGCAACATGCATACTACATATATACTACATGCTACATACATACTACATATATGCTACATATATACTACATGCATGCTACATACATACTGCATGCTACATACATACTGCATGCTACATACATACTACATGCTACATACATACTACATATATGCTACATACATACTACATATATACTACATGCATGCTACATACATACTGCATGCTACATACATACTACATGCTACATACATACCACATATATACTACATACATACTACATGCATGCTACATGCTACATACATACCACATACATACTACATACATACTACATACATATTACATGCATGCTACATACATACTACATGCTACATACATACTACATATATACTACATGCTACATACATACTACATATATACTACATGCATGCTACATACATGCTACATACATACTACATGCATGCTACATATATACTACATGCTACATACATACCACATACATACTACATATATACTACATGCATGCTACATACATACTGCATGCTACATGCATGCTACATACATACTACATACATACTACATGCTACATACATACCACATATATACTACATACATACTACATACAATACATTCATACAATACATACATAGACATACAGTACATATAACATAGAGTAACATACTTACCAATACTTGTCACATTGTTCCCCGAAGCCATTGTCTTTTACGGAATAAATATTAACATAACAAACCACAAAAATACTCACCCACGATCCGAAGCAGTCCACGAGTGTGTCCCACGACGATCTTGGGTAGAGAACTGCAGCATCAGCTGATGCCGCCGTTCTCTATGGGCTGCAGGAATCCAATGACGGAAGGTAGGTATCCTTCCGCACTGTATTCCTCCGCCACTTAAAAAAAAAAAGTCCCTAGTCTCCCTTTATGCCATTGCTGTGTGTTAAATGTTACTCTATGTTATATGTACTGTATGTCTATGTATGTATTGTATGAATGTATTGTATGTAGTATGTATGTAGTATATATGTGGTATGTATGTAGCATGTAGTATGTATGTAGTATGTATGTAGCATGCATGTAGTATGTATGTAGCATGCATGTAGTATGTATGTAGCATGCATGTAGTATGTATGTAGTATGTATGTAGTATGTATGTGGTATGTATGTAGCATGTAGTATGTATGTAGCATGCATGTAGTATATATGTGTTATGTATGTAGCATGCATGTAGTATGTATGTAGTATGTATGTAGTATGTATGTAGCATGCATGTAGTATGTATGTAGTATATATGTGGTATGTATGTAGTATGTATGTAGCATGCAGTATGTATGTAGCATGTATGTAGTATGTATGTAGCATACATGTAGTATATATGTAGTATGTATGTAGCATGTAGTATGTATGTAGCATGCATGTAGTATGTATGTAGTATGTATGTAGTATTTTTTTTTTTTTTTTTTTTTTAACATTTAACACATTAGCCGGATGATGGGACTACTACTGTCCCATCATTGGCTAATGTGTCAATCACTGTCATGGTAGCAGGCATCGCCAGATGGGACTTATAGTCCCATCGGACGATGCTTGCACAGACCCCCGGACATCAGCACAGCCCCCCGGCAGGCCGGCACAGCCCCCCGGCAGGCCGGTACAGACCCCCACAGGGTGCACAGACCACCGGCAGGCCGGCACAGCCCCCCGGCAGGCCGGTACAGACCCCGGGCAGTCCACACATCCCCCCGGCAGGCCGGCACAGCCCCTCGGCAGGCCGGTACAGACCCCGGGCAGTCCACACAGCCCCCCGGCAGGCCGGCAGAGACCCCCGGAAGGCCCAAAATGACAGCGCATCATGATGCGCACACACCGCGCATCATGATGACGTCAGGCTGTCAATCAACTTTGAACTTCCGATTCCGATGCCGACTTCCGATATTGAAAAAATATCGGAAGTCGGTATCGGAATTCCGATACAGCAAGTATCGGCCGATACCCGATACTTGCGGTATCGGAATGCTCAACACTAATGGCAACTTGAAACACTGGCGTTAATTGGCATAAGCCATGTGGGGTGAGAACAGGGGTGAAAAAAAAAAGATACCCGACGCGTGTCACCACCCGCAGTGGCTTCGCAGGCCGGTAACTAAAACAACAAGACACGGGGGAAGGGGAAACAGTTACAATAGTGGGCCCTGCGATAGGGAACGGGGACGTGGAGACCTCCTGCACTCCCCTGAGTCAGTGTCCCTAACACTCCTAACGTTCTCTATATAGGCTCCTCACCTGTCGCTGAGCCGGAACCCGTCACCCTAGCACACCCCAAGCCTATCCCTTGCTAGGGAGCAGGGTGGTGCAGGCACTGGCCCCAGCGCTGTACTAATACACACCAGGGAAAAAATACAAACAGGGATAACAGCACTTAGCTCTGCTCTGTTGCTCTTGCTCCCAGCAACAGAGTCCAGCACCAGAATGCAGCTTTCCTTCTGAATAGCTGCTACGTCACCAAGCGTTATCAGAGCTGCAAGGAACTCCTCACTGTGTGTCCTTCCACACCAGGACTCCAACCGTGCTGCAAGGAACTCTCTCTAGCTCCTTCCTCCACCAAGGATGGTTGAAATGACCAATCTCACCACCCCTGCTCATAGACCATGTGACCCTATATAGGAAAAGGGAATGGTGAAATGATCAGGGGCCAAAAACTGCTATAATCCCAGTGACCACCGGGGGCAAAAGGCAAAGCAAAGAAAAAATCAAGTGCAATGACCCTAACGGCCACCGGGGGCAAAACTAGAACTGAAACACCAGCTTAAGGAAAAAAAAAAGGTTACTAGTGCTTTTATCTGTCATAAACAAGGAGAAGAGCACTGCATTTGTTGTGAGAACAATTAGCCAAGGATTGCAATATTTGTCCGAAAATATTAATGGGGCCACCAGTCAGGGATAGGTAATTTATATTGGGAGAATATGCAGACATTAATGGCGCAGTACTTTCATAAAGAAAATTGGCCAAGGAGGCCACATATTGGAACTTACATAGACCACATCACATTTGTCTTTTTAATTATGGGTCCACATTTTTACAGTGCAATGTAAATTTTTGGAGAAGATTGAACTTACTAATTTGCTCCTGCTCCTCCCGAGGTCGGCCCGCATAACCAGTGAACATCTGGGAACAGATTCTTCTCCACGCTGCCTCCTTGCGTGCCCGGTCAGCATAGTGGGGATCTCTCTGGTCCCATAGTTCTGGCCTCTCCTGAACCAGAACTATGAGCATTTCAACATTTACATGTGTGGACATATTGGAGGAATCCGTGGAGGCGTTCTTCCTGGGTTTTTTTATGGTGCCAGTGAAATTTGCATGCCAAAGCTTCCTGCCAATACCTGATTCTATTTCCTGTTGACCTGGAGAAGTCTTGCGATTTTATCGCAAGTCACACTTGTGGTCCGTTTGTAATCCGACTTTTTATCGCATCCATAAACTTGCATTGGCGAGTCCGATCCGAAAATCGGTGACAATCGCAGCATGCTGCAATTGTCTCGGTCCGAGGAAAAGATAAAAAAAAACGGATCATGGGAGTGAGACCATAAAATAACATTGGGACGATTGCAATGCAATTTTTTATCGCATTGCATTCGTCCAATTTTTTTGCTAGTGTGACTCCGGCCTTACATTTACCCTGTGCTGTGTGCTGAGTGCTCACACTGGGGTTTCCATGTAGATCTCTGAAATACATGATTCAGATTGAACCCACGGCGGAAGATACCCTATAATGAGGCAGATGGAGGCACTGTGGACTCTATCTAGCCTATGAGCCAGTTGTGTCTGTCTTTTTAGGAGTGCATAAAAGTACCATCCGCCACAGCTTTACACTACCGTTCAAAAGTTTGGGGTCACCCAGACAATTTTGTGTTTTCCATGAAAACTCATACTTTTAATAATCAAATGAGCTGCGGAATGAATTTAAAATCTAGTCCAGACATTGACAAAGTTTGAAAAAAAGATTTTTACTTAAAATAATTTTCTCCTTCAAACTTTACTTTCATCAAAGAATGCTCCCTTTGCAGCAATTACAGCATTGCAGACCTTTGGCATCCTAGCAGCTAATTTGCTGAGGTAATCTTAAGAAATTTCTCCCCATGCTTCCAGAAGCCCCTCCCACAAGTTGGTTTGGCTTGATGGGCACTTTTTGCGTATCATACGGTCAAGCAGCTGCCACAACAGCTCACTGTTGGTTTTAGATCCGGTGACTGCGCTGGCCACTCCATTACAGATAGAATACCAGCTGCCTGCTTCTTTCCTAAATAGTTCTTGCATAATTTGGAGGTGTGCTTTGGGTCATTGTCCTGTTGTAGGATGAAATTGGCTCCAATCAAGCGCTGTCCATAGGGTATAGCATGGCATTGCAAAATGGAGTGATAGCCTTCCTTACTCAAAATCCCTTTTACCTTGTACAAATCTCCCATTTTACCAGCACCAAAGCAACGCCAGAACATCACATTACCTACACCATGCTTGACAGAAGGCATCAGGCACTCTTCCAGCATCTTTTCAGTTATTCTGCATCTCACAAATGTTCCTCTGTGTGATCCAAACACCTCAAACTTGTATTTGTCTGTCCATAACACTTTTTTCCAATCTTCCTCTATCCAATGTCTGTGTTCTTTTGACCATATTAATCTTTTCCTTTTATTAGCCAATCTCAGATATGGTTTTTTCTTTGCCACTCTGCCATGAAGGCCAGCATCCCAGAGTCGCCTCTTCACTGTAGACATTGACATTGACATTGGTGTTTTGCGTGTACTATTTAATGAAGCTGCCAGTTGAGGACCTGTGAGGCATCGATTTCTCAAACTACGGACTCTAATGTACTTGTCTTGCTGCTCAGTTGTGCAGCAGGGCCTCCAACTTCTCTTTCTACTCAGGTTAGAGCCTGTTTGTGCTCTCCTCTGAAGGGAGTAGTACACACCGTTGTAGGAAATCTTCAGTTTCTTGGCAATTTCTCGCATGGAATAGCCTTCATTTGTAAGAACAAGAATAGGCTGTCGGGTTTGACATGAAAGTTCTTTTTTTCTGTCCATTTTGAGAGTTTAATGGAACCAACAAATGTAATGCTCCAGATTCTCAACTACCTCAAAGGAAGGTCAGGTTTATAGCTTCTCTAATCAGCCAAACTGTTTTCAGCTGTGCTAACATACTTGCACAAGGGTTTTCAAGGGTATTCTAACCATCCATTAGCCTTCTTACACAGTTAGCAAACACAAAGTAACATAAGAACACTGGAGTGATGGTTGTTGGAAATGAGCTTATACTCGTATACACCTATGAACATATTGCATTACAAACCAAACATTTACAGCTATAATAGTCATTTACCACATTAGCAATGTATAGAGTGTTGTAATGAATCATTTAATGTTAGCTTCATTGGAAAAAACTGCTTTTCTTTGAAAAATAAGGACATTTCTAAGTGACCCTAAACTTTTGAACGATAGTGTATGTACTTAAGAAAAGAAGGACAACTTTTAACAAAGGCCAGACAGAGTCCAGAGTAACTCTGCTGCCTCATTATAGTGAATGGATCCCTAGGGGTTTCATATGAATCCATGCAGCATAGATCGCAGGATAAATGTGATCTCAAACGTTATGTAAAATGTTCCCAATAAAAGCTTTAACTCAATCCACAAAAAAGCATTTCCCCACTCAGGCTCGTCATCTCTCAATGGAACTATAGGGGGCTTCCATGCTACTGGTAGTACAACGACTTTGGAATAGCGAAATGGCTCCTTGCACCCCAAAAGAAATTCAGCAAATTATGTGCTCCCAAATCCAAGTGCCCCTATTCTATTGAGCCCCAGTGTGCCTAATCTCCTTTTTTTAGCATCTACATGTTTGGCAGGGGTATAATTTCCAAAATGGGGTCACTTCGGGGGATTCTGCTCCTCTAGCAGTTAGGAGCAGAGATGAGCAAACCCGAACTGTAAAGTTCAGGACCGTACCGAACACTTAGTGTTCAGTCACACTGTCCTGAACACGGATTTCCATGGGAAACCCGTGTTACAGTTCAGGTCTATTTCGGCTGTATAAAAAAAAGCAAAAAATGAATAATAAACATTATAATTATACTTACCTGTCCAGCAACGCGTCCTCCCATACCGCTGTCTCCTGGCCGCATCTGCTTCTGGGGCTGCTCATTAACTTCCGCCGGCATTCACTGCACTCGGCAGTCTTCGGCTTTTTCCGGCAGTGTTCGTGCGGTGACGTCACCCGCCGATCCCGAACATCTGGAGGTTCGCCCATCACAAGTTAGGAGCTCTGTATATGGAGTCTGTAAATTATTCTAGGAAAATCTATGCACCAGGAGGCAAATATTGCTCTGTCCCTTGCCGTATGGCCAAGAAGTACTGTACAGCCATATATGGAGTATTCTCACATTCAGCAGAGATTGTCTGAAAAATTTTGGCACCATCACTACCCATTTCTCCTTGTGAAAATGTAAAGTCTGGGGCTAAAGCAAAATTTTTTTGGTAAAAATGTAATTATTTTTTCTTCTCTGCCCAATGGTATAAAATTCTGTGACACATCCCTGGTGTCAATCTAATCACTGCTCCATTAGATGAATTCATTGAAAGGTCTTGTTTGTAAAACTGAGTCAATTTTGGGGGGGTTCTGGCACCTCATGGGCTTTCATGGGACCTGCAAACCATAACAGCAAAAATCTTCACGATAATATGGTGCTCCAGCTCTCCTGAGCTTTGCACTGTGCCTCAAAAATTTTTCCAAATTACAAACAGGATATTTGCCCAATCAAAAGAAATTGCACAACAAACTGTGAGGTCCTTTTTTTCCTATTAGCCCTTATAAAAATTATAAATTTGGAGCTATAACAATATTTTAATGGAACAAATGTAATTATTCTTTCTTCATTGCCCAATGGTATAAATTCATGTGAGGCTGTGAGGCACATGTGGTGTTAACATGCTCACTGCACCCCTAGATGAATTTATTGAGAGGTGTAATTTGTAAAATGTCCTCACTTATGGGGGATTTCTGCTTTTCTGGCACCTCAGGGGTTTTGACAATATGACATGGCATCATTAAACCATTCCAGCAAAATTGGAACTCCATTATGGCGCTCCTTCCTTTCCGAGCCCTGCCATGTGCCCAAACAGTAGTTTTCACCCACATATTGGGTATCTACGTACTTAGGAGAAATTTCGAAACAAATGTTGTGGTCCATTTTATCCTGCTGCAGTGGTGAAAATAAAAAATTTGGGGCTAAAATAACATTTTTGTGTTAAACGTGATTTTTATTTTTTTTTATTTTTACAGCTCTGCGTTATAAACTTTTGTGAAGACCTGGGGGTTCAAGGTGATCAAGACACATCTAGATACTTTCCTTCAGGGTTCTAGTTTCCAAAATGGGATCATTTGTAGGGGAGTTTACAATGTTTAGGCAAATCAGGGACTCTCCAAACACGACGTGACGTTTGCTCTCAATTCCAGCCATTTTTGCGATCAAAAAGTCAAACTGTGCTCCTACCCTTCCATGCCCTACCGTGCACCCAAACAGTGGTTTTCCCCTACATAAAAGGTATCAGCATGCTAAAGAAAAATTGTGCAATACATTTTGGGAGAAAATTTTCTCCTGTTACCATTGTGAACATAAAATCTTTGGGGCTATAGTAAAATTTTGGTGAAAAAAAAATAAATTAAAAGTTAATTTTTTTCTTTCCACGTTTCTTAATTCCTGTGAAGTACTTGAAGGGTAATAAACTTCTTGAATGTCTTTTTGATAAGTATGAGGTACTTCAAATGTGATGTGGTCCCTAGAAAATGGTTTTGTAAATTTAGTTGTAAATATGAGAAATTGCTGATCATCTTTTAACCCTTCTAACTTTCTAACCCCAGAAAATCATGTGTCAAAAATTGTGATGATGTAAAGCAGACATAAGGAAAATATTATGTATTAACTATTTTATGTGACATAACTCTCTGGTATAAGGGTATCAGAATTACAATTTTGAAAATTTTGAAATTTTTTGCAAAATTTAAGATATTTTCACAAATAAACGCAAGTCATATCGAACAATTTTTTACCACTATCATGAAGTACAATATGTCACAAAAGACTTTATCAGAATTAGTGGGATCCGTTTCATTAACCTACAAAGTAGATCAGTCCTTAAGGGGTTAAGGCAATGATAAGCTAGTGAGAATGATGCTTGCTAATGTTGTAAGTTACTGTGGTCTAAGTAAGTGTCATAACCACTAATATTAATGCTTAAAGACTTCTTTTTATTAGCAAGGTCAAAAGACTAATGGTTATGTTACCAGTCTCATGATGAACAAAGCATGGCTGTCTGGTTTAGGTGGAGGCACAAGATTACTTACAGCTTTGTGCCCTATAGGATTACTGATTGGTCTTGCAGGTCATGTTTTAGTTCCTCCTCCCCAAAGTGTTTGTAGGACAATATTGGTAGCACCTCTACTTATAACAGTCTCCAGAATGTCATGAATCTAACTACTACATTTCTATCAGCCTGGTATGAATCTCTCATTAAAGCTACGTTCTTGGATAAGGGCAACATCCTACATGGCACAGTTTCCTTAGTATCTCCCTTTCTCAGACTTCCATGTGCATCTCTTGTCTGTCATTTCTTATCCTGTGTTATAGACTGTCTAAAACGTTGTCTCCCAGAGGTATTTTTATGGAACACTCATTATGCATACAATATTTGATCCCAGTTCTCTGTCTATTGACCCCATCTAGGCATGAATCAAAACCTTATATTGTATCTCCAGTACCTCACCCCAATTACATTGTGCTGCAATTCCTATATCAGCTGTAAGATAGTGCTGTCATTCGGTTTGGGATACTCGCTTGGCAGCCAAATAATCATGTCCGGCACGGGTTTTCCATAAAACAATAACAATCTATGCAGTTTATTCAGGCATCATAAACCCACAGCAGCAACATAAAGTTCATATAATCAGCATAGCGTTCATGATAGAGCTCCACTCTGCTAAGACTGTGGTCACACAGATTGTGCAATGTCCACTACACAGGCTCTTCAGCCTCCAAGATATCTCACCCCGTCAGGGTTTACCTCATGGCTGCTTCCGTTCACTGCAGGCATTCATTCCCTTTCCCTGGGAACTGTACTGAAGGAGATAGCAGAAGAAATTTTTGAACCCCTCTCCATAATCTTTGAAAATTCTTGGAGAACAGGAGAAGTTCCAGAAGACTGGAGAAGAGCAAATGTTGTTCCTATCTTCAAAAAGGGGAAGAAGGTGGACCCAGGCAACTATAGGCCGGTGAGTCTGACTTCTATACCAGGAAAGATCTTTGAACAAATTATTAAACAACATGTATGTCAGTACCTGGATAAGAATGAAGTGATTAAACAGAGTCAGCATGGGTTTGTAACTAATAAGTCATGTCAGACTAACTTAATTTCCTTCTATGATGGAATCACTGATTGGGTGGATGAAGGAAATGCTGTAGATATAGTATATCTTGACTTCAGCAAAGCATTTGACAAAGTATCTCATACAATCCTTATTGAAAAAATGACTAAGTATGGAATGGACAAGGCAACTGTTAGGTGGATTCATAACTAGCTTAGTGATCGGACCCAGAGAGTGGTCGTAAATGGCTGCACATCCAGTTGGAAGAATGTCTCAAGTGGGGTACCACAGGGCTCTGTCCTGGGCCCTGTATTGTTCAACATCTTTATCAATGATTTAGATGAAGGAATTGAGGGTAAACTGATTAAATTTGCTGACGACACAAAGCTAGGAGGGATAGCTAATACTAGAGAAGAGAGAGAGAGGATTCAAAAAGATATAAATTGGAGCAGTGGGCAGCAACTAACAGAATGGTTTTTAACAGGGAAAAATGCAAAGTACTACATCTGGGCAATAAAAATGAAAAAAGCATATACAGAATGGGAGGAATAGGGCTAAGCAACAGCACATGTGAAAAAGACTTGGGTATACTAATAGATCACAGACTGAATATGAGTCAACAGTGTGATGCAGCAACAAAAAATTCAAATGCAATTCTAGGATGTATTAACAGAAGCATACAGTCTAGATCACGTGAAGTCATTATTTCCCTCTACTTCTCTTTGGTCAGACCTCATCTGGAATATTGTGTCCAGTTTTGGGCACCACATTTTAAAAAAGACGTCAACAAACTGGAGCAAGTTCAGAAAAGAGTGACCAGAATGGTGACCGGTCTGCAAACCCTGTCTTATGAGGAAAGGTTGCAGGATTTGGGAATGTTTAGTTTGCAAAAGAGAAGACAGAGAGGAGACTTAATAGCTGTCTACAAATATCTCAAGGGCTGTCACATTGTAGAAGGATCATCTTTATTCTCATTTGCACAAGGAAAGACTAGAAGCAATGGGATGAAACTGAATGGGAGGAGACACAGAACAGATATTAGAAAAAACTTTTTGACAGTTAGTGATCAATGAGTGGAACAGGCTGCCACGAGAAGTGGTGAGTTCTCCTTCAATGGAAGTCTTCAAACAGAGGCTGGACAGACATCTGGCTGGGATGATTTAGCGAATCCTGCTTTGAGCAGGGGGTTGGACCAGATGGCCCAGGAGGTCCCTTCCAACTCTACGATTCTATGATTCTATGATTCTTGCAGCCATTACTCACAGCATTCACATGCTGTCAGGCAGGAAGCCCCATCTTCCAGCGGGACCTTCCACAACGGACCAACCGGGTCCAAGCATTTACTCATGTGACCTACCCTGGCCACCTTATATGGTCCGTAGCCACGCCCACCGGGTCACATGGCTATGACCTCATCACAGGTCCTACAAGCATTCATACATTCTTTAGTATGGCATTCTAGCCATACCCCTGGGTGGATTTGTAGGTACTGTAGCTCTCCCTAACCCATTGGCACTAAACCTCAGCAGTATCACTGCTGATCAACACATAAACAAGTCTTCATCTCAAGGCCACCCACCTTGAGATACATTACAATCATTCAGCATCCTACACCTATCAGGACACTGGAAATGCTTATACGCCTGTCCTGGGACACCCACACAGCGCCCCCTAGCGGACACAGTGGTCATTACACCTCACAGCACACAAGGCGACTGCCTCTCGGGCACTCTCAGCAATGTTCTTTGTTAAAGTGCAGGCTTTAACTGATCCAATCTCTCAGCCAAGTAATACACCCAGGTTAACTACCATGATATTTAAGCAATTATCAAAGACCCTTTATCATATTAGCTCAGAAATGTGTAAGAGAAGCAGAGATGGGAACTCCAAAGAAAGAAGAGTAAATATTATATGGTATATTTGCTGTTTAACAGTTATGGATTTTTATTGTGGCCAAGGAGACTCAAGTTATATATATGATTGCAATATAGAATTTAAAAAAACCTTGTAAATTCTACAAAATAAAAAGTGTAAAATGTTGATATAACTGAGATTAGAGGCTAAGTAAAATTATGACAAATTAAATCATGAGGTGAGGGGTCTTTTGAATACTAATGCTAATGCTAATCAAGATGGAAATTCCCAAGGAAAAATAAGGAGTATACCATAAAGCCATTAAACCTTTGCAATAAATAGCTATTCATGTAGCTGTTTTCCTGCCCACAACCTATTCTGAGAATAGGCTATCAACATTATAGCCCTAGAAAACTCCTAAAATGACAAATGCTTGACACGGATTAAGATTAAATTCATATGTAAGTTTTGACATATGAGTAAACGAGTTCTTATGTAGAAAACACAACAAACACAATGAAACAGTACAGTATGACATATTGCAAATGCTTCCATCCATCAAATCTGCTTATGTAGCGTGCTATATGGCAAGGATGGATGCTTTTTCTACTGTTTTATATAGCATATGTGTATATATTGTACAACATTTCCTGTGACATAAAGTGTGATTTCTGTGCCACAATAATGGAAGATACAAGCCAAGCCCTGCAACTAGGCAGAGTACATGGCTGCTTTCACTGCAGCTAGAGGTGATTACAAAATATCTATTTACTATGCTAATGAGTTTCTGCGGATCACATAGGTGTTTATGTACTGGTACAAAGAATCAGATATTTGAAAGCTGTATTCATTTGTTCTGATTTCTGCTTCACACATTTTATTGATGTTTTCTGTGCATGACTCAGTAGCCAGCATTTAATTCAGCTTTGTGATTACAAATGTTGAACAAAAGCAATAATCTTGTACACAAGACAACTTTTTTCTTTACAGATACATCTCATGCAAGTTTTTAGATATTATTTTTCATTTTGGTAGCAGTAAAGGTGCTCACGATTCACGAACCTTCAAAAGTTATCCACCAAAAACGCAGTTAGCCAACAGCTATTCTTACCGAGTTTACCATCCTGACCAGGCCACTTTTTTAAATTCTGACCAGTGTCACTTTGCTTTGTTTGCAATGCAAAAAAATGCGGTCAGAGGAGCGCCAAGGACAGTGATGAATATTCCTTTATTCCACAATGCGTTTCGCCAGCAGAACGCCATCTTCATCAGGTGGAGACATAATTACATCAGGGGGAGGGGATATATATACACAAAAGGTACCAATCAAAATCAGACATAAATTAAGACAATAAAATATATTAAAAACGGTATAAAACAATATAAAATGGCAACATTGATGAATATGTAAGACTAATAAAGTAATCATCAAGAACTAAAAAAATAAAAAATGTAAAAAAAAAATATATAGCAATCTCGACTTGGCACCCTTCTAATCCAAAACCTGTGTGGCCACTGTCAGCGCTCATTAGAGACCGTTTCTTTTATTCTTTTAATTACTTTGCTTTGTTTGCCTCACCAGTGCTTTGTTCATCATGAGATTGGTAACATAACCATTAGTCGTTTGACCTCGCTAGTAAAAAGAAGACTTTAAGCATTAATATTTGTGGCTCTGACACTTACTTAGACCACAGTGCCTTACAACACTAGCAAGCATCATTATCACCAGATCATTAGTGCCTTTACCCTATTAAGGACAGAGGCACTTTATGGGTTTATGAACAGGACTCATAATTGAAATATGACCAATGTCAATTTATGAGGTAATAACTCTGGAACGCTTCAATGGATCCCAATGATTCTGAGACTTGAGACATATTGTACTTCATGATAGTGGTAAAATTTGTTCGATATGTGATTTTGACCCACGGTAGCGCTACCGCCGATGAAACAGCAGCACAGATTCGGATTACAAGACGCACCCCCCACTTTCCCCCAAAATTTGGGGGAACAAAAGTGCGTCTCATAATCCGAAAAATACAGTATATTTTTTATGTTCTGGAGCTTTTACACAATAAAAACTATTTTATGGAAAGAATAATTATTTTTTGCATCGCTTTATTCTGAGAACTACCGTATATCTTTTTTATTTCTCCACTAACGGAGCTGTCAGAGATGCCATCAGAGATACTATTTTTATTAACATTCGGATTTTTGATCACTTTTTATTTCATTTTTTGATGACGTGGCCATACCAGATACGTGTGCTTTTCTTTTTACTTAAATAAATGTATTTATTGGATTTATTTTTTTTCATTTTTTTGTTCTTTATTTTGTGATTTTTTTTTTATATATTTTTACAAAGTTTAATAGCTTTTTTTAAAAACTTTTTTACATTGTTCCAGGTTGGGACATCATCTTTCCCTGCGATGATCACTAATGCTTTTGCATTCCAGGGTATTAGATCTGTGCATCGCAGGTAGGGAGGAGGCATGTCAGACCACTGTCACTTACAAACCACTGTCACTGGGTGACCTTGCGGTCATTTTTTGGCCCGGAATCACCATGAAGACCATCAGCACAATGCGATCACAATCATGCTGTGCTGATGGGAGCAGAGAGGAGGATGGGGTCCACTGTGCAGAGATGTAAAATTGCATCTAATGTGAACAATGGCTGAGCAGAGCTGTGAGCAAGCACCGTAAATACACCGAATTAAGCGTCACTCGGTGTGGTCAGAGTGAAAAGTACCTGACACTGTTATTCCACAGAGCAGTACCACAACTGAGAGCACTCTAAGCTATGACCTGTTAGACATCACAGGAGCATAGTTGTAATGACGCTAGTTGGGGTCCCTATTGCTATCCCCCAGGGAGTCTAAGCTGGTGGCTGAACCTGCTCTGACACACAGTGTGCTTTAGCACGCGTGCAGGAGGATGCCCAGTGCAGATGCAAAGTTCAAGCAGGAGTTCCCACCCTACACTGCCTTTCTAGAAACACACTCGCAGTGCTATTAGCAGCACATGTGCACAGAGGGTGGTAACTTATCCACCAACACACCAAACACATATGATCTTAGCGCATTGACACGTGCTCCGGAGGACTTTTTATACATTCCTGTTCAAGTCCAGTCAGACAGGACCTTGCTCATGGACCAATCCGGAACTGCCACGTCACCCGAGCAGCTGACGATAAGGCGCTGGGATTCTCCCTCTGCATGGGGTAGATCCAAAGCCTTATCTCCCTCTGTTGTCCCCCATTCAGCTTCAACCGCAGTGGGTGCTGCTTAGCAGAGACATCGGTCTCCGCGTCTTGCTCAGACTCATGCTGTGCGCTTTGTTACTGCTGGCTCTCCAGATTCAGCTATAGTAACTAGCAATAGGCAGCAGCAAACAGATGTTCCTGAAGCTGTCAGGAATCACTCTACTGGGCATGCTCGTGAGGTGACGACCTCTCATTGGTGGTCAGTTATCAGCTTCTCCGGTGATGAGGAAATCCCAGATTTGTCCACGAGCAAAGTCCTGTCTGACTGGACTTAAGCGCAGTCTATAAAAGGGTCTTTGGGGTACCTGGCGGCGTGCTAAGATACTTTGCAGTTGTGTGTGTGTGGGTGGAGACTCTGCCACTCTGTCAGCATGTGTGAATGTCTAGTTTTACCTAGAGAGGCAGTTTTTTCCTTGGCTTGGCCTAGCCCCTGTCTCTGTTGTGTTTGCTGTTAGCATGGGATGTTTGCAGAGCACAGTCAAACCCATGTGCTTTAACCCTTTTGTTTTGGGTATAGCACGCACCTCTTTTGGTACTGCTTGGTAGTTAGCTGAGCTTGATACTCTTATTTTTACACCACTCAGTGTAGCTGAATTAGTTAGTGGTATTTTTGTTGCCACTCGGGCGGTTAGCTGAGCTGATATTCCTCGGCCAGTGCTCACCCCTCTGAGAAGTTATCAGAGTAGGGTAATCTGCACTCAGTCCCCACAGGGTGATGTTTATCCCCGTGTGTTCTTGGTGATCACTCACCACACTGCTCCGTCATTACTCACTAACAACAGGTTAACATCTCTGCAGGGTGGACCCTGGGATGCAATCACACTAAATAAAGTAGCTAAAAAAATGCGATCTACCAACCCTAACATCATCAGCACGTGCCTTTATGCACTTACCTTTAGTTTATATTGCTTGATCCTGATGGCAGGTTCTCTTTACAGAGTAGCTATCATCAGTCTGCCTGCCCTTTTTGTCTAACAAAAGTGTGAGCAGAGAGCACAAAAGAGTGAGCAGTCCAAGACTGGTGATTTTTTAAAAATAATGTCTATTAACAAAACTGATCAGAAGTAACTTTAATAGCCCCCAAAGAAGCTTGACTTTATAGGAAAATTTGGGCTCATCCCAGCATGCAGAGCGAGATCCCATAACACTCTGTGGCCCCTCTAGCAATGAAAGAGCAAGATTTCTCAATTTTACGGTAACATTAGGTAACAGCTTAGTAAGCTATGTGGCATTGATGAGTTAGGGCAAAGAGCGAGATCTAGTGAGATATTACTCTTTTACTGCCAGAGGGGCCGCAGAGAGTTGTGGAACCTCATTGTGCATGTTGTAATCCCCCAACCCTGAAACCCGAAGTCCAGACCATCTATTGCCGCTACTTAGTCAAATGAGGGTAATTTCTGCTTCCAATAGCACCCCAAACAGAATTAGGTTATGGTACACAGACTGTCATTTATTTTATTTCCTTGACGTGTAGACAGATTTACTGCTAAATGTTCTTTTTTGTGTTTAGCTCCGCTTGTGTATTTTTTTTACAACTCAACCAATCTGACTGATTTCCATTAGTCAGGTATTGCTTTGCTTAGTGGGAACTGAGTAGTTAACAGAAGCGTTCTCCATGGCATACTGGAAAGCTGCTTCTCCGTCAGCTTTGTTCATAATGTTCTGTGCTTGAACAGAGAAAAATGGAGATGTCTTCAATACAGCTTGCTGAGTAGGGACTGTATAGAGACACTTAAATCAAACTGGTGCAGATACTGTATAGGTTATACTCATCCCTAAGATAATAATGAAACATCATGAATAAAGCCTGCAGACAACCCTGGATTTAATTAAAGTATCCTATCCCCAGCTTTCTATTAATCCAGCCGCCTCTCTTTTAATTAAATGCTTCAGCTACTGTAACTCCTCTGAGAATTTACAAGTGCTTTGTTCCCACTATTACAGATGTAGTCGATGCACTACAGAAATCCCATAGTTTAATATGATCCTGGCTCAGAAAAGTCATGAAGTGGCCAGTAGGCATCTGCGTAGTCTGTAAATGGTCTAGCGAATGTCCAGAATGGTCAGTGACTTGGCCTCTGCTATCTATTTCTTTTTTTTACATTTTTTACGACTGTTCTATTATAGAAAAAAGTCTGTCAATTACATTACTTGGAAGCTGAATACTAAACCTTTGCAACAAAATGATCAATATCTAGCCACTAGTGGTTTTGTGTTGGGAGTTTCATAGGCTTCTCGGAGACTCATTTCAATCTATTGAAATTTCTTTGTAAATGTTGCCTGCCATCCGGAAATGCAAGGTAATTTCAGCAGAGCTCAGAGCTTTCAGTTTAGCAACTTGTTTGTATTACGCTGACAGTAATTCTGGTGCTGGAATAGTTGTTCAATTTGAAGACGGAATATGAATGATTAAGCAAGAGTGTCATTCCCTTGAACTGCACTCCTCTAATGCTTCCAATTAGAAGAAAGAAAAACTCAAAGTAAAAAAAACATTAATAGGTTAGCTTCTTAGGGTACCGTTACACTTAGCGATGCACCAGCGATCCCGACAACGATATGGATCGCTGGTGCATCGCTAAGTGGTCGTTAGTGAGCTGCCACACAGGCAGATCTCACCAGCGACATCGCAGGGGTCGGCGGTCACTACTTACCTGTCAGACGCGGCGATCCTGACATCCTCCCGCCCGCGTCCACGCTCGTCGGCGCCACAGGAAGCTGACAACGAGAAACGGTCCAGGACCTTCTCGCGCGACCAGCGATAACCAGCGGGGGAGCCGGTCACAGGTAAGTATCAGACATAGCGATTTCGCTAGCAATATCGCTGTAACGTCACAAAATCGGTGACGTTACAGCGATATTGCTAGCGATATCGCTATGTGTAACGGGGGCTTTACTCAAATGGTGTAGAGTTATACCCCTTTAAGAGCTATTTCGAAATTGCAAGAATCCCTGCAATGATCTTCATAGCACAGCTACCGAGTTGTAAACTAATTATACTTAGTTCCTGGAGACTAGATTAGAAAAAGCAGGGGTGGAGAAGATACATGATGTTTGTAAGCATTATGGCTTCTAATAAATCTTCATAGGGATGACAGGTATTATATAGGAGATATTGCAGAGGGACAGCTAAGCCTGGAATGATTGTTGGACTAAATGAATTTCAGGATTGCCTGAGCATATACAAATGCATTTTAGTGTAATGTAATGTCAATAAGTTGTCAACCAGCTGCTTGGTCAACAATTAATGAGTGATAAATAGGAAAATAAAAAGACAGAAGAGATGCTCTTCATACCAATCCACAAATCTCCTGGGTAAAAAATAAAGTCAGGCGTAATAACAGGTACAGCTTATCATATATAGATACAGTCATATGTAAAAGTTTGGGCACCCCTATTAATGTTAACCTTTTTTCTTTATAACAATTTTGGTTTTTGCAACAGGTATTTCAGTTTCATATATCTAATAACTGATGGACTCAGTTATATTTCTGGATTCAAATGAGGTTTATTGTACTAACAGAAAATGTGCAATCTGCATTTAAACAAAATTTGACCGGTGCAAAAGTATGGGCACCCTTATCATTTTCTTGATTTGAACACTCCTAACTACTTTTTACTGACTTCCTGAAGCACTAAATTGGTTTTATAACCTCATTGATCTTTGAACTTCATAGCCAGGTGTATCAAATCATGAGAAAAGGTTTTTAAAGTGGCCACTTGCAAGTAGTTCTCCTATTTGATTCTCCTATGAAGAGTGGCGTCATGGGCTCCTCAAAACAACTCTCAAATGATCTGAAAACAAAGATTATTCAACATAGCTTTTCAGGGGAAGGATACAAAAAGTTGTCTCAGAGATTTAACCAGTCAGTTTCCACTGTGAGGAACATAGTAAGGAAATGGAAGAACACAGGTACAGTTCTTGTTAAGCCCAGAAGTGGCAGGCCAAGAAAAATATCAGAAAGGCAGAGAAGAAGAATGGTGAGAACAGTCAAGGACAATCCACAGACCACCTCCAAAGACCTGCAGCATCATCTTGCTGCAGATGGTGTCACTGTGCATCGGTCAACAATACAGCGCATGCATAACGCCTTTTTGTATGACCAAACAACTCAAACTTTGTTTCATCAGTCCACAGGACCTTCTTCCAAAATGTAACTGGCTTGTCCAAATGTGCTTTTGCATACCTCAGGCGACTCTGTTTGTGGCGTGCTTGCAGAAACGGCTTCTTTCGCATCACTCTCCCATACAGCTTCTCCTTGTGCAAAGTGCGCTGTATTGTTGACCAATGCACAGTGACACCATCTGCAGCAAGATGATGCTGCAGGTCTTTGGAGGTGGTCTGTGGATTGTCCTTGACTGTTCTCACCATTCTTCTTCTCTGCCTTTCTGATATTTTTCTTGGCCTGCCACTTCTGGGCTTAACAAGAACTGTACCTGTGTTCTTCCATTTCCTTTCTATGTTCCTCACAGTGGAAACTGACAGGTTAAATCTCTGAGACAACTTTTTGTATCCTTCCCCTGAAAAGCTATGTTGAATAACCTTTGTTTTCAGATCATTTGAGCGTTGTTTTGAGGAGCCCATGATGCCACTCTTCATAGGAGAATCAAATAGGAGAACTACTTGCAAGTGGCCACTTTAAATACCTTTTCTCATGATTTGATACACCTGGCTATGAAGTTCAAAGATCAATGAGGTTACAAAACCAATTTAGTGCTTCAGGAAGTCAGTAAAAAGTAGTTAGGAGTGTTCAAATCAAGAAAATGATAAGGGTGCCCATACATTTGCACCGGTCAAATTTTGTTTAAATGCAGATTGCACATTTTCTGTTAGTACAATAAACCTCATTTGGATCCAGAAATATAACTGAGTCCATCAGTTATTAGATATATGAAACTGAAATACCTGTTGCAAAAACCAAAATTGTTATAAAGAAAAAAGGTTAACATTAATAGGGATGCCCAAAATTTTACATATGACTGTATATATATTAGTCAATATGAGTGCTAAAGACTCTTGTTCTATAATAGCGCTTTATGTTTTTTATCACATGTCAGTCATTTAGGCTCCCGGCCTTTATCACTCGGAGCTCAACCCAAGGAACAGTTATACTGCAACCAATTTTAGCAGCATTGGGTCACATTCACAAGTGACCAGTTTTGGATTTCCACAAGCTCTATTCAGATTATTTATTTATTATGCTTTTCTTATATAGCGCTATTATATTCCACAGTGCGTCACAGACATTATCATCCCTGTCCCCACTGAGGCTCACAATCTAAAGTCCCTATCAGTATGTTTTTGGAATGAATGGGATGAATTGGACAATTACGAAATTTTGGAACCAAACCTGCCACATGTGAATATACTTGTCATGTGTCTTACTGTAGATATTGTGCACCTACTGGGTTGTTATTATTTGACTCTGAGCTAAGCCTGGGGGCAAAGTCTAGGGGATTCTTGGGTATTCACCAGTTACACCGTTTGCAAGGAACTGGACAGGAAATCTTAAGTTGCTATCCACATTGTAGACTCTGTTAGCAAAACTAATGAACAACTAAGAAGATGACCAAAGAGAAAATGCAAGAAGCTCACCCACAACTAAGAAGATGACCACTGAATGTGGTACCATTCAGGCAAAAGTCATAGAAAGACAAGCAGAGGTCAGGGCAGTTAGAGTACATTCACAAAGAAACACAGGCTAGGGGTGAGCTTGGATGTCTGACATTGACAGACAGGCAAAAGGTTTAGCACATGCTGCAGAGAGGAAGAGATCTCATTTGCTGGAGTGATGGCAATAGCTGCACATTTATCATGGAGTGACTCGGTTGAGTAGACAGCAGATGGTGCTAACTGAACTCTTGGGGGCCACAAACACATTAGATACCTGTTAACTGGACAATGGGCTCTTCAGACGTCTTCATAAATGGGAGTGAGTCGCCCTCCTAGGGCTGTGGGGTACTTGGTACCGGGCCGGTGTCAGCGGGAGGTGCCACAGCAGCAGTGACAAAGTCCGTGGCCCTGGGCGCCCAAATCAATGGCGGTTGCGGTTTGTAGTGTAATAGTTCGTGACGCCACCCGTGGTATTCGGCAAGTGGGATGATAGGCCGACGCTGCATGCAGATCCTCTGGGGCTGGTGGTGTGTTGCAGCATAGATGGTGTAGCTCCCCACAGGTGAAACTGTAGCCCCAGGGCAGTGTAGTATTAATAGATGAGGTGAGGCACAGGTGGTGTAGGAGCTGGTACCCAGATGTAGTGGTGCTGAGGGTGTAGGCGCGATAATGAATGGAGGACACCAGGGTCTGCAGTTCCAACGCCTTACTCACAGTCAGTTGGGCACACGGGTGCCTGCCTCCCCACCATCAGGGACCCAACCAACCCCCAGGCAAGACGGAAGGCTCCTCTCCAACACTCCGCCAACATGTACCTTTCTGAACGTCTCCTCTATTGCGCCTTTAAGTGTGAAGATCTCCTAGCACTAAGTTACGCTGGAGTTCCTCCTTACAGATGTTCCTGTGTTCTCTACTCGTATGGCAGACAGCTGTAGCCTGCTTTGGGGACTCCCTTCTCCTGAGTCCCGGCTCTCTATACAGATGCTGTTGTGCCACAAGTCTTAGATGGGAGTAGTGCATTTACAGCCAACTACTCCACCAGTGTCTGCTGCAGAACCATAAGTGTCCATACAACCTCGGGGACCGGGCCCCGGCCTTGCGCTGAGAACCTATAGGCAGGGTTCCTCTTCCAACCCACTTCTCCTCTCTGTTCTCTACTCCTTCGTTCTGTACTTGACTCGCTTTCTTATGGAAACTTAGGTTACAGTTCTACGTCTTTCTCCTTTCTCTCCTTTCCCGTGCCAGCTGGCTCAGGTCACTGAGGCAGCTGCAGCACTCCTTCCTCCATCCCTTCTTCCAGGGATCCCCACTCCTCTCTGAGTGGCTTCCTTCTCCTACTTTCCTAGGGGACTGCGCTCGCAGACTGCCCCCGCACACTGACCTGTAATTCTAAACCTTCCCGGTCTTTTATGTGCCTTAACTCCACCCACCTCCCAGCACATCCAGTGTTCCAAGCAGGGAACCACCAAATGTGCTCTGCTACTCTCTAAGTACAGAGCCACTTGTGGCTGTGCAGAACTACCCTGTGTGTGTGGGGTGCCTGTGTTGGAGCGTGGAAAGGAGTTCCCACCTTACCTGGATGTTGGGGCACTACACCTTAGGAGTAGGTGCAGTACCTCTGTGGCGAATGAGCCTCAGGGGCGCCACAGGAGCACTCGCTCTAATTAGTGATGAGAGAGTATACTCATTGCTCAGGTATTCCCAAAGCATGCTCGGGTGATCTCTGAGTACTTTGGCGTGCTTGGAGATTTAGTGTTTGTCGACGCAGCTGCATGATTTGTGGCTGTTAGACAGGCTGAAT
Organism: Dendrobates tinctorius; assembly: GCF_039654945.1. Lineage (NCBI taxonomy): Eukaryota > Metazoa > Chordata > Amphibia > Anura > Dendrobatidae > Dendrobates > Dendrobates tinctorius. Next base: position 8,193,614 of record NW_027361730.1, on the reverse strand, counting down.
ACATTTGGGGATTGTCCATTTGTTAGGAATTCCACACATGTATTCAGGCTGTCTAGCAGTCACAAATCATGCAGCTGTGTCAACAAATACTAAATCTTCAAGCACGTCAAAATACTCGGAGATCATCTGAGCTTGCTCAGGAAAACCCGAGCAACAGGTATTCTCGCTCATCACTAGCTCCGAGCACTCCTGTCTTCTTTATGAGAGAGCCTTTGACAGACTTCCCTGCCAGTGAGTTTTGTCACTGAGTAAAAAAATATTGTCAGTCCAGAATCGAGCATGCAGGACCCTTATCTCCCCTGGCATCATCTGTCAGGGAAGAGTTGGAATACTGTTGAACACACTCCCAGATCTCCTTAGTCCAATGTGTAAGAGGGTCTTTAAAGTTTGTTTATTTGTACTGTATGTGTGAGCCCAACAGCCAGTGACAAGGCATACCCCTTTGTTAAGACTCTAACCCTAAGGGCCCTGTCACACACAGCGATCTCGCTAGCGAGATCGCTGATTTTGTGACACATCAGCGATCTCGCCAGCGATCTCGCTAGCGAGATCGCTGATTTTGTGACACATCAGCGATCTCGCCAGCGAAATCGCTGTGTGTGATGGGGATCAGCGACCGGCCCCTCTGCCGGTTATCGCTGATCGTGCTCGAGCGGCCTGGGCCGTTTTTCCATCGCTGGTCTCCCGCTGCCCATAACTACATCACTGAGCTCAGTACAGCAATCAACTGTAATGTCACGTCAGTTGATAGATTTTTATATCATGAACCTACAAATTCCAGTATGTCCTTAACAATGGAAAAGATATGCTGGGAGTCATTGTTATCAGTCATTATCAGAATGAAGACCATAGAGGAACCACAAAGATCCAAATATTCCAGCACATCTTCTTACTTAAAAATAGAATCTTTATTGAGAAATCTTCATTAAAAATCCAAAAGCAGGATACAGGTTAAAAAACCATGGTAAAGACAGGCATTTACGCGTTTCAACTCAACAGAGTCTTACTCATAATGACCACATACTAAAAATTCCCAACTAGAGTTGAGCGATACCAGCCGATACTTGAAAATATCGGATCGGAATGGATCGGCCGATCTTAAAAAAAAAAGTATCGGTATCGCCGATTCCGATACCGGGAACCAATGCAAGTCAATGGGGCCAAAATATCGGAATTAAAAAAAACCCTTTCTTTCCTTGTAGGTTAATTCTACATGAAGAAAAACAACTAAGAATAATGTAGAATGTATTGTGGGAGGTGGAGGAGACATTAAAGCCATAGAGGTTTAGCCCAATCAAATGGAATAGCAGGAATTAAACTTTTTTTTTAAAGATGTTAGGAGTTACAAAGATATTGACTATGTTAGCCTCATTTATATTTTGCCAGACATGTATGTCTTCTTCTTCTTTCTTCTTTCTTCTTCTTTCTTATTCTTCTTCCTTTTTTTACCTTCTTCTTCTTCTTCTTATTCCTTTTTTTACATTCTTCTTCTTCTTCTTCCTTTTTTTACATTCTTCTACTTCCTTTTTTTACATTCTTCTTCTTCTTCTTCCTTTTTTTACATTCTTCTTCTTATTCCTTTTTTTACATTCTTCTTCTTCTTCCTTTTTTAAATTCTTCTACTTCCTTTTTTTACATTCTTCTTCTTCTTCCTTTTCTTACATTCTTCATATTCTTCTTATTCAACAATTATTATTCTACATATTCAACTTCTTCATCTTCTTCCTATTCTTCTTCATCATATTCTTGTTTGTGTCAGGCATTCCTGTAGTTGTTATGTAGAAAAGTTAGAAGTTTACACCTTCCGTTCTGCCTGTCACAAAAGATTTACTACAGGATTTGTCCGCGTTCAGTTTGGCCTGCAGCAGCAGGCCTTTTCCAGGGGCACCACGAGGAGGAACGGACTCACCCCCATACACTGCTTAGTCTTCTTCTGCTTATAAATAAGATAATATCATTTGCTCAGAGTATTAGTCTTATGCTTAATGTTCTTCTGCTTTGTTTTTTTTATGCTTCTTTGTCTTCTCTCTCTTGTTGTTCTGCATCTTGGTGGTTGTCTTCCTGTTCTTTGTCCTCTTGAACCAGCTGACGGTACTGGCACCCAGAGGGGCAGCAGAAGGAACAAGAGCCAATGGCACTACCGAGGACCAGCTGACGGTGCTGAAACCCGGTTACTAAGCAGGAGGTACCTGTGCTACAAAGCACTACCAAGGACCAGCAGACGTTGCCGGAACTCGGATACCGAGATGGAGGCACCTAGGCCAAAGGCTCTGACGAGAACCAGCTGATGGTGCTGGAACCCGGAGGGGTATCAGAAGTTACCCCTGAAAAGCAAAGTTGGCATGCCGCAAGCTGGCCGCAGTTACCGAATCACACAGTCCTACAGGGGGTGCTTGTCCTACTGGCACTATGGAACAAGCCTTTCTTACCAGAACCCGCAGTCCACATAGGAAGCACCTAAACTGCTGGCACCCTAGCCTTGGCTAACCCAACCGCAACACGACATGGCAACTTGGGGTGGCAAACTGACATTGACACTTCCCGGAAACAGCAGGCAGGGCTGGAACCAAGCTGGGCAGGAGGGAGTACCCGTGCCAAAGTCAGTTATGAGCAGCAACTGGCGATGTTGGAGCCCAGGACAAGCACTTAGCAGGCTGAGGCCTGATGTGCTGTCAATTGGGAGGCAGCAGGACAGATTGCCATCAAAACAGCAGGGGAACAGCTGACGTTACTGAACCCCACAAACACAGGAGCTAGTGTTTTACTCTGTGAAGACGGCACTTCCGAGCAACAACTGGCTGTGTTGAAGCCCAGGGACAAGCACGGAGCAGGCTGAGGCTGCATTGAAGAAATTTTAAGATCGGTTGTAGACTACTAATTTGAACCAAGCTCCACTTAGGCCTGTGGCTTCACTGATTTTCGTATTTCCCCTGTCCTCCAACCCCGCCAGTTACAGCTCCGAAGTGGCGTCTGCACAATCCACACTTGTTCCTGTGTTACAGGTGTTCAGTCCGGTCAGTTAATCCCCTGATGTGTGTCCGGCAATGTCGCCTGCTCTGTCCACATTCCCATAATGGGAATGTGGACAGAGCAGGCGACATTGCCGGATACACATCAGGGGATTAACTGACCGGACTGAACACCTGTAACACAGGAACAAGTGTGGATTGTGCAGACGCCACTTCGGAGCTGTAACTGGCAGGGTTGGAGGACAGGGGAAATACGAGAGACAGTGGAGCCACAGGCCTAATTGGAGCACGGTTAAAAATCAGTAGTGGTACGACTGTGTAGGCAGCAGGAGACTTTGCCATCTACACAGCAGGGGATCAGCTGACGTTACTGAACCCCACTGAGACACGGGAGCAAGTGTCTCTTTCCGTGTGGACGGCACTTCCGAACTACAACTGGCTGTGTTGAAGCCCAGGAAATAGGAGGGTGTAGGCAGAGGCCTACTGTATTTTGAATGAGGTGACAGCAGGAGAGACTGCCATCCACAAAGCAGGGGATCAGCTGACGTTACTGAACCCCACTGAGACACGGGAGCAAGTATCTCTTTCCGTGTGGACGGCACTTCCGAACTACAACTGGCTGTGTTGAAGCCCAGGAAATAGGAGGGTGTAGGCAGAGGCCTACTGTATTTTGAATGAGGTGACAGCAGGAGAGACTGCCATCCACACAGCAGGGGATCAGCTGACGTTACTGAACCCCACAGAGACACGGGAGCAAGTATCTCTTTCCGTGTGGACGGCACTTCCGAACTACAACTGGCTGTGTTGAAGCCCAGGAAATAGGAGGGTGTAGGCAGAGGCCTACTGTCTTTGGAATGCGGAGACAGCAGGAGAGACTGCCATCTCCACAGCAGGGGATCAGCTGGCAATGATGAACCCCACTAACACTTGAACGAATGTGTTTGGCTCTGTGGAGACGACACTTCTGAACACCAACTGACGCTGTTGGAGCCCAGGATTAGGCGTGGAGCAGGCTGGGGCCTACTGGATTTTGGCAGGTGAAGGCAGCAGGAGACTTGCCATCTCCACAGCAGGGGAACAGCTGGCAGTGCTGAACCCCACTAACACTCTAACGAATGTGTTTGGCTCTGTGGAGACGACACTTCTGAACACCAACTGACGCTGTTGGAGCCCAGGATTAGGCGAGGAGCAGGCTGGGGCCTACTGGATTTTGGCAGGTGAAGGCAGCAGGAGACTTGCCATCTCCACAGCAGGGGAACAGCTGGCAGTGCTGAACCCCACTAACACTCTAACGAATGTGTTTGGCTCTGTGGAGACGATACTTCTGAACACCAACTGACGCTGTTGGAGCCCAGGATTAGGCGAGGAGCAGGCTGGGGCCTACTGGATTTTGGCAGGTGAAGGCAGCAGGAGACTTGCCATCTCCACAGCAGGGGAACAGCTGGCAGTGCTGAACCCCACTAACACTCTAACGAATGTGTTTGGCTCTGTGGAGACGACACTTCTGAACACCAACTGACGCTGTTGGAGCCCAGGATTAGGCGAGGAGCAGGCTGGGGCCTACTGGATTTTGGCAGGTGAAGGCAGCAGGAGACTTGCCATCTCCACAGCAGGGGAACAGCTGGCAGTGCTGAAACCCACTAACACTCTAACGAATGTGTTTGGCTCTGTGGAGACGACACTTCTGAACACCAACTGACGCTGTTGGAGCCCAGGATTACGCATGCCGCATGCAGAGGCCATTGGGCAGCGGTTTTTATGGAGGTTGTGGACTACTACTGATTCTAACCATGCTCCACTTAGGCCTCTGGCTCCACTGTCTCTACTATTTACCCTGGCCTCCAACCCCGCCAGCTACATCTCTGAAGTGGCGTCAGCACAATCTACACTTGTTCCTGTGTTACTGGTGCTCAGTCCCGTCAGTTGATCCCCTGATGTTTGTCCGGCAAGTTCGCCAGCTCTGTCCTCATTCCCACTACTGGTTATGGGAATGTGGACAGAGCAGGAGACCTTGCCGGACACACATCAGGGGATAAACTGATGGGACTGAGCCACAGGAACACAGGAACAAGTGTAGATTGTGCTGACGCCACTTCAGAGATGTAGATGGCGGGGTTGGAGGTCAGGGGAAATAGTAGAGACTGTGGAGCCAGAGACCTAAGTTGGGCACGGTTAAAAATCAGTAGTGGTTTGAATGTTGATGGAGCTGGTGACTTTGCCGTCCACACAGCAGGGGATCAGCTGGCATTACTGAACCCCACTAACACAGGAGCTAGTGTGTTTCTCTGTGCAGACGACACATCTGAGTGACAACTGGCTGTGTTGAAGCACAGGGATTATAGTTCAGGTGGTAGACAAATGAACACACCAGCAGACCTGGATACAGTTGCCAACCACTAATTTAGTCTGTAAGAGGAATGGCAAAGTCTTTGGAGATCCAGGCCTTGTTCATTTTCAGAAAAGTCAGCCGGTCAACATTATCGGAAGATAGTCGCGTGCGACGGTCTGTTAGTACACTACCTGCGGCACTAAAGACACGTTCCGATAATACACTGGCAGCAGGGCAAGCCAGCACCTCCAATGCATACTGGCTAAGCTCTGGCCATGTATCCAGCTTAGAGACCCAAAACTTGAAGGGGGAAGAGCCATCTGGGAGTACAGCGACAGGGCAAGACATGTAGTCTGACACCATCTGACGGAAGCGTTGCCTCCTGCTGACTCGAGGCGTCGCTGATGGTGTAGACAATTGTGGTGGACACACAAAACTTTGCCACATTTGGGCCATAGTGGTCTTGCCTTGTGCTGCGGCGCTGCCTCTGCTCCCTCTTTGTGCAGAGTTTCCTCCACTGCCTCGACGCACAGAGCTGCTTTGTAAAGCACTAGCAACAATGCTGTCGGGTGGAATGGAAAACATTATGGACTGCACCAGTGACTCTTCGTACTCCCGCATTTTACGCTCCCGGTTCAACGTTGGTATGAGCCTTTGTACGCTGTCCCGGTAGCGAGGATCTAGGAGGGTGTACACCCAATAATCAGCCGAGACGAGAATGTGGGCGATGCGGCGGTCGTTTCTCAGGCACTGCAGCATGAAATCAACCATGTGCTGCAGACTCCCAACTGCCAAAGAACCGCTGTCCCCTGTTTGAGGCGTGACCTCGGCCTGCTCTGCATCACCCCACCCTCGCTGTACATACTGAGTAGAGGTTTGTGTACCTCCCTCCTCTGGAGAGATGTCTTCCTCCTCCATCGACTCCTCCTCATCCTCCTCACAAAGTGTCCCCTGCCTAGGCCTTTGTGAGGAAACACGTAGCGCAGACTGTCCAGAAGCAGATGGCATTTGGGACTCCTCATCCTCCACCTCTTCTGAAACCTCATCCCTTAGTGCTTGCAGTGTTTGTTGAAGCAGGCAGATAAGGGGGACAGTCATGCTGACTAGTGCATCATCTGCACTCGCCATCCGCGTGGATTCATCGAAGGCACGCAAAACGAGGCAGATGTCCTTCATAGAGGCCCACTCAATGGTGCTGAAGTGTGAACGGCGCACAGTGCGACTTGTTTGCGCCTGATGCAGCTGGTACTCCATGACTGCTGCCTGCTGCTCACACAACCGCTCCAACATATGTAACGTTGAATTCCACCGGGTGGGTAGGTCACATATGATGCGATGTTCCGGAAGGCCAAATCGTCGCTGCAGAGCAGCGAGGTGTGATCTTGCCGTGCTGGAACGTCGCAAGTGAGCGCACTCTATGCGGACCTTGTGCAACAGTGCATCAAGATCCGGATAGTCCCTCAGAAAGCTCTGCACGACCAAGTTAAGAACATGTGCCAGACATGGGATGTGTGTGAGGTTGCCTAGGCCAAGAGCTGCCACCAGATTTCGGCCATTGTCACACACTACCAAGCCCGGCTGGAGATTCGCTGGCCCAAACCACACATCGCTCTCCAGCTTGATAGCATTCCAGAGCTCCTGCGCTGTGTGGCTTCGATTCCCCAAAGAAATTAATTTGAGTACAGCCTGTTGACGTTTGGCCACGGCTGTGCTCATATCGGTCGTAACAGGCTCCTGCTCTGCTGTTTCTGAGGAACTTGAGTAGGAGGAGGAGTCTATGTGTACAGACTGGAGTCCTGCAATCCGTGGCGTTGGAAGAACACGTACAGCGCCACTCTCCAGATCCGTACCCGGCTCCACAACATTGACCCAGTGGGCAGTGAGGGAAAGGTATCGTCCCTGTCCATGGTTACTGGTCCACGCATCGGTGGTCAGGTGGACCTTGCTACTAACGGCGTTTAGTAGCGCATGTTTTATTTTGCCCTCAACATGTTTCTGCAGGGCAGGGACGGCTCGCCTGCTGAAATAAAAGCAGCTGGGCACGTTGTATTGGGGGACTGCCAATGCCATTAAGTCCCGGAAGGTGTCAGTGTCCACCAGCCTGAATGACAGCATTTCAACTGCCAGAAGTTTGGCAATGCCAGCATTCAGAGACTGTGCTCGGGGATGGTTTGCCGAGTAAGGGCGCCTTTTATCCCATGCCTGTGCTACCGATGGCTGTGATGGATGGGAACGTGCTGCTATGGGTGTAATCTGACAGGGTCTCCGGACAACAGTGGCAGAGGTTCTTCCTTGGCGATCCTGTGAGGAAGCCGAACCAGCAGTGTGTGAGCTGGAGGAAGAGGGCCCAACACGAACTGAAGAGGTGGTAGGTGGTGCTGTACGTTGGCCTACGTCTTCAGGGTGTCTCTGCAACTCCAACTCGTGCTTGGTGCGCACATGTTTCCACATATTTGTGGTATTGAGGTTGCTGACATTTCTCCCTCTTTTGACTCTCTGATGACACAGCTTGCATTTGACAAAGCAAATGTCATCTGCAACTGTGTCAAAAAAGGACCACGCACTGCAACTCTTGTGAGCGCCCGGTTTGCCTTTGGAAGGAGGAATGCTCCTATCGGGTGCCGAAGTGGAGGGTACAGGCAACCAAGTCTTCCCCCTCCCTCTGCCTCCTGTTTTGTCCGGTAGGGGAATCTCTTCCTCCGAGCTGCTCCCACCACCTTCCTGTTGCTCACGCCATGATGGGTCAAGGACCTCATCATCTTCCCTCCCCTCTTCAAACAGCTGCTTCTCCGGGGTTGTCTCGCCAGCACCGTACGCACCAGAAAGTGGCAACTGAGTCTCGTCATCATCTGATGCGTACTGAGGTGTGCTGACCATAGGCACTGGCCCACTCGCCTCTTCAGATTCAGAGGGACAAAGAAGTTGCGCATCACTGCATACTCCCTCTTCTTCACATTCAGGAATGCTGCTTGGCTGGCCCCCTCTTTCCAAGCCAACAGATTCCGAGAACAGAAGTAGAGACTGTGATGGCTCCTGTCCATGTCTCTCTGACTGCCTGGGCACTTTGGCAGGTGGTGAAGAGACAGATGGTTGCTCTTCGGTGCTCTGACCCTGAGAGGATGCGGAAGTAATTGAAGTCGATGCGTTAGCTGCCATCCATCCGACAACGGCTTCAATTTGTTCCTCCCGCAGCAGTGGGGTACGTTGAGGTCCTACAAAGCTGCGCATAAAGGACTGTTGCCTGCTAAAACTGGGGGATGCTGATCCACTGGTGCCCGCAGCAGGCCCAGAATCCCCACGTCCTCTACCTGTAGAATCCCCACGTCCTCTCCCTGCAGAATCCCCACGTCCTCTCCCTGCTGAAACTCCACGCCCACGCCCACGCCCACGCGCCTTACTCCCTGCCTTCTTCATCTTGCAAGACTGCTTAAGATAGGCAAAAAAGTACAAAGGGGGGCCTTAGTGTGCTTATTCCTGAACAGCTGGTTACAGGTACAAGAAACACTAATTTTATGAAGTGTGTGTGTGTGGACTAGACTTTAATAGGAGCTGATGTGGCCTACACAAGTTCCAAATGTAGTGTTTGGTGAACTTTTTTTGTGGTTTCTTTGTTGGAAACAAACTCAAAGTATGTGAACAAAGAATTGAAACTGATAGTATCACCAACTTTTTGGAGCTATTACAATGCAGGCAGGTAACCTACAATGCAAAAGATGAGGCTCCAAAAAAATTGGGTAATACTAATCTGGCTGCGCCGGCAGGGCACAAGCCAGAAAAAAAGGCTCCTCTATCTACTCCTATATAGTGTTTGCAACCAACCAATGTTGATGGATACGGATGGATGCACACTAATAGGAGAAGAAAAAATGAGCTGCACTCAAAGACAAATACGTGTGAGGCAGTGACGCACGTTGAGCGTCCTACAACCAGACGTAGCTGCAGGACACTCTACTCAGCGTGAGCTGCACTCACACACAGTCAGAGGCCTCTCAGACAGCCGTCAACAGTGCAGCTAAGTGGACACTGGCACTGACAGGCTGCAGAAAGGCTCCGCTGTGTACTCCTATATAGTGTTTGCAACCACCGTAGATGGAGATGGATGGATGTACACTAATAGAAGAAAAAATGAGCTGCACTCAAATAAAAATATGTGTGAGGCACTGACGCACGCTGAGCGTCCTACAGCCAGACGTAGCTGCAGGACACACTACTCAGCGTGAGCTGCACTCACACACAGTCAGAGACCTCTCAGACAGCCGTGAACAGTGCAGCAAAGTGGACACTAGCACTGAAAGGCTGCAGAAAGGCTCCGCTGTCTACTACTAGTGTTTGCAACCAACGTATATGGATACGGATGGAAGCACACTAGATTGAAATTATGTAAAAAATGCAGCTCAAAAAATAAAAGATGTATGAGGCAGCAGTGATCACACTGGGTGGCCTACAGCCTGACGTGGCTGCAGGACCCACTCCACAGCGTGAGCTGCACTCACACAGCCCTTGCAGACAGCTGTGAACACTGCTGCTAGGGCAAAGAAGGCTACAGTGGTGGTTTATGTAGCCTGGGTAAAGCACTAGATGTTTGGTGGAATCGCTATTTCTAACTGTCCCTCACAGTCTTCTACAGCAGCCTGTCCCTAACTGAATTCACAGCAGAGTGACCAGAAATGGCGGCTGCGGTGGCTTTTATAGTGCATCATGACATCATTTCGGCAGCCAATCACAGCCATGCCAATAGTTAACATGCCTACATGCCTAACAGGATGTGCCCACACTTCGGAGGATTCCCATTGGCTTAATCAAAGCAAGCAGGCTCATAGCATGATGGGAACTTCCGATTCCGATTCCGGAATCCGATATGACAAAAGTATCGGAACTAAGTATCGGAATTCCGATACCGCTAATATCGGCCGATACCCGATACTTGCGGTATCGGAATGCTCAACACTATTCCCAACCATATATCCTGCGCTAGGAATTGAAGACAAATCAGTATGCACCTGATGAATTAACTCAATGTGAACCGCTAATAAACTCAAAGAATCATATTACTGCAAAAAGTACCATCAAAACATCTACATATAAAGGCAACCAACCCAGTATATATTATAAACAGAATTGAAAACGCATGAGACAAAAAAAACACAAAAAAACACAAAAAACACAAAAAAAAAACAAAAAAAAAGACACAAAGAAAACAAAACGCCTGGGTCTCATGCGTTTTCAATTCAATTCCCCTTTTCCCTTCAATATAAAAAAAAAGATCATTTTTCAAAGGCATTCTTGTCTGCAAACACAGAATCCACCTCGCCTCACATTTTCATAATTCATATATTATGTTACCTCCTCTGGATTTTAAATTTGGTTTGTCAATGGCCATAACTTTTAAGTTAGATACATCACCCCCATGCATTTGCAAATAATGTTGAGATGCACCCGTGGGAGTACGTGTAGTACGATTTTGAGCATCATAAATATGCTCTGATAAACGTTTACGAAGCGAATGCGTGGTGTATCCCACGTACTGCAGACGGCATTGTTCGCAGCAAATGAGGTACACCAAATTAGTACTACTACAATTCATGAGAAAGTTTATATCATAGGTCTTATTTGTCTGGAAAGAAGACAAATTTTTGGAATTAACCATATATTTGCAGGCACCACATGTTTTATGGCCACACCGATATGAACCCAGCGTGGCAAGCCATGTGGATTGGGCTTCCCTATGAAAAATCTTATTAGACGAGTGATCACTGGGTGAAAGATAGTTGCCAATAGTAACCCCGCTTTTTGATACAAATTTAACACCCTTTAACACCCTTTGAAAGAATTTTCTGTGTAGTGGGGTCAGTATTTAGTATGGGAAGGTACTTCTTTACAATTGCCACTATCTAGAGGAACCACAGTATGAGTCAATATCAACAAGTAAACATTTACATCAAGGAATTTTATAGATCACATTTTCTCTGATTAATTAGTTTCTTTCTTGTCGTCTCCATCTTGTCCAGATACCATGATGAGTTTTCACCTCAACAGCTCTTCTCCACAGACTTCTCTTTTCTCTGGTCTTCTGCAGCACATCCGCACACCGTGCCCTTAAAAAGAAGAGCGTCAACAAAATGCACTCTCAATAAAAATATCAGTCCATATATGGACCTAAATTAGCCTCTTAAGGCATATGACCTCCATCATATGCCTATTCAGCAATGTCGGTTTTCTTTTTCCAAAGAGCGCCCCCCTCAGGAAGGCAAAGAAGCAGCGCACTGGATGAGTGCCTACCCTGCCTTTAACTCTTGTCCCGGGTAGGGATTGACAGAAGCAGGATGACTGTGGCCTTCACTTTCACTCTAAAGGGAAAAGAGTATGGTAGATATAAGAGAGCAGAGAAGCTACTTACTATGAAAATAATCTTATAGTCTATGCCAATCTTTCCCAAACTCAAGTTCACATGGCCCCAAGCAAATTATGTTTCCAGGATTTCCTTAGTATTGCACAGGTGAGGGGACGGACCTGTTGCAATTTCTGATGCCTTGATAATAATTCCATCACATGTGCAATACCAAGGAAATCCTGAAAACATGTCCTGTTGTGGGCAGAAAGGAATTTAGTTTGGGAAATGCTCTCTACAAACTCCTACAACTTTTCAAACTATGTTGTTCTATTGTTTGGGTTCTAAACATCACAGGGCTTTCTGAGAAAAGAAAAACTTTAACAAAATGTGCCCCTTTTATTAAAGTGAACGTGTCATGTCAAAAAACACAAAGGCTATGTGCACACGTTGGGTATTTGCTTGCAGAAATTTCTACAAGGTTTCTACATCTCTTGACAGGAAAAATGCTGGAGAAAAAACTAGCATTTTTGCCGTGTGCTTGCATGCTTTTTTTTCACAACAATGGAGGCTTTTTTGAGCTCAATAAAGATATTTTTTAAAAAAGTTTTGTGATGTAATTTCTTGGTTCAATACCACCTTTTTCATGCTAGTGGAGTGTGGCATCGGGGTAATGGGATTAGGGTTTGGTGTCAGGAGCTGTCATTGACACCTACCTCTAGGCTAAAGGGCCCATTACATATAGCGATATCGCTAGCAATATCGCTGTAATGTCACTGGTTTTTCTGACTTAGCAGCGATATTGCTAGTGATATCGCTACATGTGATACCTCAAACCGTCTCCCCCGCTGGCTATCGCTGATCGCGCGAGAAGGTCCTGGACCATTTCTCGTCGGGCGCTTCCTGCTGGGCTTCCTGTGGCGCCAATGAGCGACGCGTGGACGCGGGCAGGAGAACATCAGGATCGCCGCGTCTGACAGGTAAGTAGCGACCCCCGACCCCTGCTATGTTGCTGGTGAGATCTGCCTTTGTGGCAGCTCACTAGCGACCACTTAGCAATGCACCAGTGATCCATATCATTGTTGGGATCGCTGGTGCATTGCTAAGTGTAATGGTACCCTTAGTAATGAAAAGATGTTAGCCCGACACCTTCATTACTAAGCCGATAAGTAAATACAAACACCCACACTCCAGATGTGACTGTTCTACACATGAGATCACCGTGGGACTCCTGGGATTACGTGGACTACGGCAGACAAGTGAGTATATGTTGGGTTTATTATTTTACATTATTTCTAGATGAGGGCATTGGGGATTTGGTGTTAGGTGAGTATAATGGGTTTTTATTTTTATTTCAATGAGTATGTAATTATTTTACTTTTTTTTTTCAACTGTGAGCGCAGGCGCCAGCAGATGGGACTATGTCTCCCATCATTGGCACCTACTGTTGCTGTTATCAGCGACAGCAGACGTAGCCTGATGGGAGCAGTAGGCTCATCAGCCCACGCCTGCTGACCTGCAGTAAGCTTTTCACCACAGGTTACAGATGCGGGTCACTGTCACAGCTGCAGGGTCATGCTGACATCTGACAGTATGACCTCCCAGCGATCTGATGGACAGTAACATCTACTGGTGGTAGCATTACCGTGGGTCACAGTCGCAGCTGCGGGGTCACGCTGACATATGACAGCATGACCCCGCAAGATAAGAAACATTGCGCCGGTGTTTCCCACTCTGTCATAAAGATGACAGCATGTGAAACACCATAGGAAGCTGGTAAAATGCAAAACAAAAGCTCAGCAAATCCGCAAACCTTTTTAGACCTGCGCTTTTTCAGAGGATTTTACTGTCTCAATTGAAGTCAATAGGTGAAAAATGCTGCAGAAACGCACAAAGAATTGACATGCTGCAGAAAAAAAACGCACTGTAAATACTTAAGGAAATTGACTGACCATGTGCACAACACTTCAGGATTTTCATTGAATAAACTTGCATAGGGATTCCATAGCATTTTTGCCCCATTTCCGTGCAGAGAAAACGCTGCTAAAATGCATCAAAAACGCTCTGTGTGCACATAGCCTTTACCTGCAGATGTGGGGGGTCAGTCTGAAGGTTAATATTGTTCTATGGCTCTGTGGCTGCCACACTGAAAGCTTAGCTGCCGGGAGGAAATACATTTTACTCCTCCCGGCAGCCTACAACTTTCAGCCATAGACAACCACTCCCCGTCACTGACTGATAGCCATTTCTGCACTGATACACTACTGTCAGTCAGCGCTGTGGCGTGATTACAGTTACCGCACACTATGACTGAAAGCCAGAGTCTTCCTGGAGGATTAAAGTTAATTAATAATTGTCTCCCAGTAGCCGAGGCTTCAGTGTGGATGCCTGATAGCATAATTAACCTGCAGATTTACCCCATATCTGGAGGTTAATAACATTTTTTAACCTGACAGGTTCTCTTTAAATAAGCAAATGCTTTGTTTCACAAGAAACAGAACTAATAAAACATTAGATACAGTAAGTAGAAAAAACTTTTGCAAGTGTGTGGAGACTGAATGAGCCCTAGTAACACCCCCTCAACCATGAAAAACTGTATCTTTATATATATTTCATGCTTACATATATTTTTTATGTCCTCACACCATTCAGATACTTTGAAAAAGATATCCCTGTGGTGAGTAAATCCAGAAAATGTGTCTTTTTCATTATGAACGGAGGAAGCCTGTTGAAACTTTAATTTTTCAAGGTTGCATTAAGAGATCATGCGTTCCCTTGCATTGCTATGGAAACGTAAAATGAAATTTATATTTGATTTGTTTAGATAATTACTAGGATGCATTTAAAGAGAGTTATAATTTATGTTCTCTCTCTGCCACGTAAAATCCTGCATATGTAAAAGAAAACTGCATTCTTCTCAAAATCATGGCACATTGCTTTGATATATAAAAAGCTTAGAGATCACTAGAAAAACTCCATGATACTGGACTTAGTGATTTTGTAACGTTATCCGAGCCCTTTAGAGGCTTTATTTTAAGTAGGGAATACAGATATGGTATGTGACTGGCATAAAATATCAAGTGGTGTGCCAGTCTTCTATGAAGGTTAGGTTAGAACTGTCAGGTGTCAATCAATAGATAATATCAGAGGATTCGTAGAAACAGTGTTCTGTTACTTGGCATGAACAGTAACTTTAAGATGACATTGCAGTGAAAACCTTTTTAATGTACTACTGTCAGTAGACCTTACCTAGAAAGAACCATATCTTTGACTTTGTCTCCTAGGAACCAGCCTCATTAATGGCCCTGTAGCAAAGTATTGGGATTATATCAAACTTGACATGCTTGAAACGTACATGCCCTTAGAAATGTGAAACACCTTCGCTGTGTTATCCCACACGAATGTATCAAACAAGACAACCTAGAGGGGAAATATGTCTTATTTACAGTCAAGAACATACATCATATGCAGCAAAAACGTAGATAAAACATGCAGGTATCAAGTGAATAAAGCTTTTCACTTGCTCCATTGAGGTCCTCCATGTACACAATGTTGCACCCTTTGTGACCCTCATCCTCCTACCGTGACAATAGTTTTCCGGAGATTATTATGATGACCATGTTGTAGAAAAGAATAATAGCTAATACTGGGTTGTCAGCCTGGCATTGACAAATAATTGAACAATGGTTAGCACAGTCTATATGTGAATGCAATGTTCTTCACCAGACACGAAACAGCATTAACTCAGCCAACCAGAAATACAATCAGTCTAGCAGGTAATAGACACAGCCTCTTATGATGTCCCATGGGTCATTAGAGTTACTAAAAATGAAATATAATGAATACCCAATACGCCAAAGTCTACCGAGACTTTATTTTGCATGACATCCCATATCTGGAATGCATTTCTCCAAAATGTATTATAAATCTTATAGCATATGGCAGGTGAATAAGAGATTTGATATACAACCAAAGATAGAACCACTGCGGTTAAATGAGGCATCTGAAATACAGAATCTGCTTTTGTAGGTAACTTTTCGAGTGAAACAAAATGCTGTGTCCATAACAACATAAACTTCCGATTGAAAATGAAAATAACCTGTTTCCCAAATCCCTAGGCATATATTATAACACCTGTGCAGAACTTCCTAATTTTCCCTCTGTCTTGTTTGATAGAAGTATCGCTAAACAGACCGAGGATGGTTTAATACAGTGTATTATTTATGTACACAATGGCATTTCCCTATGCAAAAAGACTACATAGAAATGGTGGATTTGCTCCATTAAGTTACACATTAGGTTACACTGTTCATTTTTCCAAATCAATTTAGATAGTGTTAAATACTCGGTTCTCAGCGTCTGGTCTCTCTGACTGCTGGAGAGATAAAACATGTAATATCTTTCTGGTAACTGAACAATTTAAAAAAACCTCTTGAGATCAAAATAGCAGATTTTAGAGCAATGAGTTACACAAGGAATGCATTTCAGTGTTGGTAGTGATATAAGTCAAGTACGAAATACAGAATGTCCTTATCACATTTGTTTTCCAGAATATGAATGGAGTACGACACCAGTAGTATTTTATGATGCCATTACGTCCAGTTGAGTGTGGTACCTAACAATGGGAAAAAACAGTTGTGTGAAAAGTATTTTCCCTTCCTGTTTTCCTATTCTTTTGCATATTTGTCACACTGAAATGTTTCAGGTCACCAAAAACTTTAAATATATATATATATATATATATATATATATATATATACATATATATATACACTGTATATAAAAATGAGTGTATGTATGTGTGTGTCTGTGTGTATTAAGCCACGGCCACTCCACATAGCCACGCCCACTCCACATAGCCACACTCACTCCACAAGCAAAGCCCCGTATATTAAATATCAATATATCTAATCTAATACTGTATATATATAATATACGAGTATATAATTAATATCTAATATACAGTATATATATATTTCATAGGCACATCTTTTTGAACACATGTTACACTGCCTGTGCTGCCCATAGCAACCAATCACCAAGCATCTTTCATTTCACCAGAGCTGTTTAAAAGATGAAAGCGGAGCTGTGTTTGGTGGCTATGAGAAACATTTTTCCTTGCAGACAGTTGTGGTAACTGAGGCCTATTATTCTTATCATTTCTATAGTGTTATTGTTGTTCTTTAAAGCTGGAAATAACACAATTTATTACTGGGCTGACACAGACCACCCTCTGACACAGACTGCAGGGGAGCCCAAAATCAGGAACTTCTCTTTGTCTGGCATGAAGCATCTCATTAACTTAAAAATTCAAACACAGATTAAAAAAAGAAACAGAAGATGGATTTCCCCAATCCAGGTATCATTTTAATCGGTGTTACAGCGCCAACCTCACAATGCCTGGTTCGCGTTAAACTTATTTATACAGCTACAACTAATGCCACATTAAATTAGACCTTCTTTACAATTTCTAACTAAATGGTATTACACTCAGGGGGCGTAGCCACTGCACTGAAATGCTCTGTGCTGCTGGAACACTGCGCCTCCACCATATAGGAGGGAACCTGGAGATGAGATACAGGTATATACTATATACAGGCAGAGATGACAGTATATACTATATACAGGCGGAGATGACATACAGGTGTATACTATAAATGACATTCAGGTATATACTATATACAGGAGGCGATGATATACAGGTATATACTATATACAGAGGAGATGACATACAGGTATATACTATATGCAGGAGGAGATGACATACAGGTATATACTATATACAGGGGAGATAACATACAGACATATACTATATACAGGGGAGATGGCATACAGGTATATACAATATACGGGGGAGATGACATACAGGTAAATACTATATACAGGAGATGACATACAGGTATATACTATATACAGGGGAGATGAAATACAGGTATATACTATATACTGAAGGAGATGACATACAGGTATATACTACATACAGGAGAGATGACATACAAGCATATACTATATACAGGAGAAGATGACATGCAGGTATATACTATATACAGGGGAGATGACATACAAGTTTATACTATTTACAGGGGAGATGACATACAGGTATATACTATATACAGGGGAGATAGCATACTGGTATATACTATATGCCGGGGAGATGACATGCAGGTATATACTATATACAGGAAGAGATAACATACAGGTATATACTACATACAGGGGAGATGACATACAGGTGTATACTATAAATGACATTCAGGTATATACTATATACAGGAGGTGATGATATACTGGTATATACTATATACAGAGGAGATGACATACAGGTATATACTATATGCAGGAGGAGATGACATACAGGTATATACTATATACAGGGGAGATAACATACAGACATATACTATATACAGGGGAGATGGCATACAGGTATATACAATATACAGGGGAGATGGCATACAGGTAAATACTATATACAGGAGATGACATACAGGTATATACTATATACAGGGGAGATGAAATACAGGTATATACTATATACTGAAGGAGATGACATACAGTTATATACTACATACAGGAGAGATGACATACAAGCTTATACTATATACAGGAGAAGATGACATGCAGGTATATACTATATACAGGGGAGATGACATACAAGTTCATACTATTTACAGGGGAGATGACATACAGGTATATACTATATACAGGGGAGATAGCATACTGGTATATACTATATACCAGGGAGATGACATGCAGGTATATACTATATACAGGAAGAGATAACATACAGGTATATACTACATACAGGGGAGATGACATACAATTATATGCTATATACAGGAGGAGATGACACATACAGTTATATACTATATACAGGGGAGATGACACACAGGTATACAATATAGACAGGGGAGATGACACAGATATACTCTATAAACAGGGGAGATGACATATAGGAACAAACTATATACAGGGGAGATGACACAGGTATACACTATATACAGGAGGAGATGACACATGGGTATACACTATAAACAGGAGATGACATACAGGTATATACTATATACAGGAGGAGATGACACATACAGTTATATACTATATACAGGGGAGATGACACATACAGTTATATACTATATACAGGGGAGATGACACAGGTATACAATATATACAGGGGAGATGACACAGATATACTCTATAAACAGGGAAGATGACATACAGGTACAAACTATATACAGGGGAGATGACATACAGGTATATACTATATACATGAGAGATGACACACAGACATACCCTATATACAGGAGGAGATGACACATGGGTATACATTATAAACAGGAGATGACATAGAGGTATATACTACTGTATATACAGGGGAGATGACGTACAGGTATATACTATATACAGGAGGAAATGACACACAGGTATATACTATATTCAGGAGGAGATGACACACAGGTATACACTATATTGAGAAGGAGATGACACACAGGTCTATACTATTTACAGGAGGAGATGACTCACAGATATACACTATATACAGGAGGAGATGACATACAATGTGCAATATAATCATTATAGTTTGCTATAACTAACCACAGTTAGTTACTATTCCCAGGCAACGCCGGGCTCTTCAGCTAGTATTAGAAAAAGATAAAACAAGTAAAAACAAAATGCAGTTGTTAAATGAAGGTTTTTATTATTAAGGGAAAAAGAAATCCAAACCTACAGGGCCCTGTGAGATAAAGTGATTGCCCCCTTAACCTAATAACTGGTTGGGTCATGCTTAGCAGCAACAACTGCAATTAAGCATTTGCAATAGCTAGCACTGAGTCTTTTACAACGCTCTGGAGAAATTTTGGCCCACTCGTCTTTGCAAAAGTGTAATTCAGCCACAATGGAGGGTTTATTTAAGGTCATGCCCCAGCATCACAGTCAGATTAAGGTCAGGACTTTGACTAGGCCACTCCAAAGTCTTTAATTTTGTTTTTCTTAAGCCACTCAGAGGTGGACTTACTAATGTGTTTTGGATCATTGTCCTGCTGCATAACCCAAGTGCACTTCAGCTTGAGGTCACGAACAGATGTCAGACATTCTCCTTTAGGATTTTTTGGTAGACAGGAGAATTTATGGTTCCATTTACCACATCAAGCCTTGCTGGTCCTGAAGCAGCAAAACAGCCCCAGACCATCACATCCATGTAATATAGGCAATACGGGATGTGGTACTCTGATACTTTTGTCCACTTCTGTCCTAAATGTCACAGTAGGATTGCTGGACAGTTTCCTATAGGTGGAAAAATCTGATAGCATGTCTTCAATTTTATTTTTGTAGTCCTCAGACTTCATAATGTCAACTTTTGGAAGTACCACATCCCATATTGCCTATATTACACAAATTGCCCAAAAGTAACAAACAAGAAAGCTTTCCTCCCATGAGACCCATAGTCTTGGGAATAGGTTCTGCTAACAAACACTTATGCGAATGGCTTGATTCGTTACTGCAGCGATTGGTTTACAGAGTTCTTGGCTATATCAAAAACTCTGAGGATGTGCTTAATGTGTTATCACAAAATATCTGGTTATAAGAGTACACTTAGTTAAGCTGTGTTGTTACAGCATTATACATCAGCATACCACACACAATAGCCATGGAAGCTTTAACTTCCATCATACCAAATACCGTAACTATTCCCTTGATTTAATTAATTTTATTTTACAAGTCATATTTTATATATTTATTTTATATTTATTTTATATTTCATATAAAAGCTTTAACAAGAGGAAATGTCCAAATTAGATGTTAAATAGGGCTCCCAATCTGGTATCATCTGGCGATCATTTCATTAGAGTAATCAACATCGCAAAAGGTCATAAATAAACCTTTCGTGTTTTTAATATAGTCCTCTATTCCATAAAATCAGATGGATTATCAATAAATTCTTACTTATATTTCATGAAAATTCCATCTTGGCATCTGTACTACAACCAGGAAGCAATATAGTAGCAAGAAGAGCCCCCACTTTGCAGAACATGCTATCTCTGAGCATGTTTCTATCTGATGAGTTTGTGATTTGATCTTTATCTCTCAATGGGAGATCGATATGCTGGAAGGTTGCCAGATTTTGATCTGAGGCCTACTCGAGTAGCGGAGAACAAACACACACAGAGACAGGGTATGTATCTGCAGGATGTTCCCCCTTTCCTGATTTAATTAGGTAGCTTATATGCTCATTTGAGTAGGCGGTAACATTACATCATCACATTTCATTGGACAATTGATCATTCAACAGTAAGCATAAATGGTTCCAACCAATCATATTCATATTCGTTAACCAATCAGATTGTACTCGGCTGTTAATTATTAGTATTTGTGTAGACGTGCTGAAAGCTTTAATAGGTCTTGGGTAAATTACACAAGACCCCAATATTATTCTCATTAATCTAGCCTCATGACAGTTATAGCTCCATTAGCCTCATTAACCTGTCTTACTAAGTATTCATGGCCCCAGTATCTACCTAGCATGTGGACGTGTAGTTTCAATGTCCAACTGGGTGCAGTAAACAGTTTATCCATCACGTACAATTTCTTATGAAGAATAAGGTTATAGGTAATCATTATCATGAGACAGCATTTTCATATACAGAGTATGCATGTAAGACCCCAGAAATACATTGATATTAAAAGGACATATAGAATTCCCTGTCAGTCCCCCCTTTTGAGAACAGATATGACTCTACCATTCACATATAGGTACATTCAAAGGCCTAATGCCAGTGTCGGACTTCCTAACCCTTCTTCTGCCGAATTCCCCATAGGGAAAGGGAGATCATATCTAATTCTCAACCTCAAACCATTTGCTCATAATCATTATTGTAAGGTTTCATTGTAATATACATAGTTTTAGTAATAGACGCATCAATCAATCTTTGAAGTAGTCCTCTGATACATGGTATGCAGCAGCATCCACAGGTCACAAGTACTGCTGCTACTACTGCCAGAGAGATGAGGAGGCTGGACACAAGATGACTCCATCTACCGAACCAGGATTCCAACCAGTCCATGAAGAGATTGTTGATACCCGAATTTTCTGCCAATTCTTCGGACAGGGATGTAAGACCCTCCAACGCCTTGGTGATACTCCCATCTGGACTTATATTATTGGGGATGAAGGTACAGCAAAACGTTCCAAACATCTTGCACACGCCCCCTTTTTCCGCTAGCAACATATCCAAAGCCATCCTATTCTGATGTGTCATTAAAGAAGTTGGGCCTAATTGTTCAGCTATCCCTTTTACTGCATCCCTTGTGTAATTTATAAACCTTTGCTGATTATAATAAATATAATTTATCCAATCCACATTTTTATTAATTGTCACCCACCAAAAGAAAATTGATTCAAAACCTGCTGCTATCTGGTTCCTGGCCTTGTACTCATCCGGTACCCCTCTGGGTACCCCTATATTGTCTATATAAACTCTAGGATCAAAGGACCCAGCAGGTACTGACCTTCTATTTCTGTGTAGGGTTTCAACATTCATTCCACCTCCTTTAATCTCTTCTGATGAAATTATTTTAAATGGCATGAGCACTTGAACTAGAGCACAGCTGCCAACCCAACCTGGTGGCAACCTAGGCCTCAATTTCATATCTCCACATAACCACCATATGTCACTCCTTGCTATAGTTTGGTTTTGAAACCAACTGGCTTTAAAACCTCCTGTATCTGTATTTATTGGGATGGTGTTGTGACAAAACTCTGAAGTTAGATTTCCTACCCATCTTCCTGGTCCTGTTCTCAGGAAGCAAGTGTAGTCACCTGGATATGCATAAACTCTAGGTGGTACCTGATCAATTTTTGCTATTGGATACCGGACTGATAGAGATTGACACAGAACATTATCACTAGGGTCATATGTGGCATTATACAAAGCTAGAATACACTGTAAGTCTACTTGATCCTGTTCTGAATATCTGAGGGGAATAGTCCCTAAATGGGGCCTAGCGGTTGCACATGCAATACAATCAGTTTTGTTATTTTGCTCTGTAGTATACTTCATCCATAGCAACCATTCATTCCTCTCTGTGTAGCCTGTTTCTACGGCTAACTTCTCCTCATAGCCTAATTCTCCAATTCCATCAACATCCAACATTTCTCCTGACCTTTGGGGTTTGTCCTCCTCTTGTTCCTTGTCCTGTGCAGGAACAGCTTTTAACCAAAATGTTCCCTGCTGAACCTGTCTACCTGGGGTATACAGTCCCAATACATAGAGACCTTCATCTCCAAGAGAGGGTTCATCCAGTGTTATAAGGAGAGGATTGCAAGAGAATCTCCAGTCCAAAACCTCTGGATCACAACCCCATTTTGGAATGGGTACAGCAATATTCATCCTCTTGAGGAGAGGCTTTCCTGATGAACTAACACGAGTCATGGCTTCCTCTGGCTTATACCCCCATGACGTTCCCGTGTTCCAAGCTGCATCTGACCAAGAATTACAGTTCTCATTTCCAGGTCTAGTTACACAGATATATACCACCGCCCCTTCAACTCCTGTTAGATATTTATAATTGGGGTTGCTACTCTTCTTCCCAAATTTAAGATTCCATTGACACTTCACTATCTGACACAAGTCCACCCTAAATGTAGCTGTTGCTGCCTTGGTGTCAAACCACAAGGTTACTGATGTGCTATTCTGAAGTGTCTCGTCCAGTTGTCCTTCTTGCAGTAGAGCTGCCAACATCATCAGGGACAGGACCCATATTCTTCCACTCCAGGACCTCATAGTAGCTTGTGTAGACCGGTCTTCCGTTTAACTCTACGGATGTGGCTTAGCGGGGACCATCAACCAGTGGCTCCAGTGGTCTTCGTGTCTTTTGGTCAGCAACCAATGTCTGGATTAACTAAAATAGAATCAAAAACTTATTTGTACACAAATGGGAGTCCCTTTTGGACTCCGGACCTGCTGCAGGGGTTGTCAAATAGTTACAACATCTATGTGGACAAGAGAGTACCTCAGTTGTGGTAGCTTCTGACATCAGGAAGGCCTCCAGTCCCCTGAAAAGAGATCAACACACACGAGCACATACTTCATACATCTTACCTTGGGCAGCCTGTATGAAGTCAATCTGCAGTCATTGAAACGGATAGGAGGGCCCAGGCGCACGTGTATGTCTATGGCATCTTTCTAGTCTATCTGTGTTGTGCGCATCTAATCTATGTTAATGTAAAGCTAAACAGGTGGACCCAGCATCTTTCTTCAGAGCACATAGTTTTTGTCTTCACTCACGTGCGTTGAGTCATGAGCCATCACATGGTGCAAGGATTTTGGCAAACATACCCACTGTCCCACCATCCACGGTTCTGAGCTCCAGCTTCCGACCAGACTTCAGTCTCTTCCCCGGTTGGTGACCGAGTCAGAGCCTGTAAGATACTTAAGTCTAACTGGTTATCTTTAATGCTCACCATGACCAGTGGAGGCGCCTCAGGGGTCTCCCAGTACCTTGGTCTTCTGGCTGATTCCCAGCCACTTTGTTTGCTTCGTGCTCCACGGGTTCCTTCTCATATGTACCCTCACTTCCACTATGGCAACCTCTTCCAGGGCCTGTTGATGTAAGAAAAGACCTTTTCTCCCCATATGGGGCTGCAGTTGTGGGTTCACCTGAAAACAATGACTTGTATATGTGGTGTCTTGCTTACCTTAAAGCCCCCTAAACGCCTCAATGAGTGCCGTCAACTCCACCTCCCCTGTAGAGTTATGAGGGAGGAGTGGTTCTGCTTTCTACTATCTCATGCTGTGTGATCGCCATACAACCAGGTTCTTGGACCTTCCGGAAAGAAAAACTCAAAATCCAGATTAATGAGAGATACCTTTATGGATTAAAAATATTTAAAAATAGCTGACTCTCCTCTCTTCTCCCCCCCTTTGGAAATCACCATATTAATACCGAATAGGGGGCAGAGTGGTGGATTTCCATTACACATATAACGGGATTTCCTCTTTTTTTTCTTCTCTCTAACACATACTAAAAGCATTCCTTATCTTTACTACCTGACAATTGCCTTCCATGGATATCTAACACTGCTTCAAGTCAAAGGCAACGTTGTACCTTGAACCATCTGCCTCTCCTTTTTCTTCTTATCAACATTAGAGTTGAGCGATACCGTCCGATACTTCAAAGTATCGTATCGGATGGTATCGGCCGATCTTTAAAAAAAGTATCGGTATCGCCGATTCCGATACCGGAAGTCCCATTCAAGTCTATGGGACTTCCGGTATCGGAATAAGAAAAACCCTTTCCTGCCCTTGTACAGCCTCTCTGGGGTCTGTACGGGCCTTTCGGGGGGCTGTGCCGGCCTGCCAGGGGGTCTGTGCAGGCTCCGGTGGTCTGTGCCGGCCTGCCGGTGGTCTGTGCAGGCTCCGGGGGGCTGTGCCGGCCTGCCGAGGGGCTGTGCCGGCCTGCCGGGGGGCTGTGCCGGCCTGCCGGGGGGCTGTGCCGGCCTGCCGGGGGGCTGTGCAGGCTCCGGGGGGCTGTGCCGGCCTGCCGGGGGGCTGTGCCGGCCTGCCGGGGGGCTGTGCCAGCCTGCCGGGGGGCTGTGCAGGCTCCGGGGGTCTGTGCAGGCATCGTCCGATGGGACTACAAGTCCCATTGGGCGATGCCTGCTACCATGACAGTGATTGACACATTAGCCAATGATGGGACAGTAGTAGTCCCATCATCCGGCTAATGTGTTAAATGTAAAAAAAAAAAAAAAATTACATGCTACATACATACAACATGCATACTACATACATGCTACATTCATACTACATACTACATACATGCTACATTCATACTACATAAATACTACATGCAACATACATACTACATATATACTACATGCATGCTACATACATACTGCATGCTACATACATACCACATATATACTACATACATACTACATGCTACATGCTACATACATAACACATATATACTACATGCATGCTACATACATACTACATGCATGCTACATGCTACATACATACTACATATATACTACATGCATGCTACATACACACTGCATGCTACATGCATGCTACATACATACTACATACATGCTACATACATACTACATGCATGCATGCTACATACATACTACATATATACTACATGCATGCTACATACATACTACATGCATGCTACATACATACTACATGCATGCTACATACATACTACATGCATGCTACATACATACTACATGCATGCTACATGCTACATACATACCACATATATACTACATACATACAATACATTCATACAATACATACATAGACATACAGTACATATAACATAGAGTAACATACTTACCAATACTTGTCACATTGTTCCCCGAAGCCATTGTCTTTTCCGGGATAAATATTAACATAACAAACCACAAAAATACTCACCCACGATCCGAAGCAGTCCACGAGTGTGTCCCACGACGATCTTGGGTAGAGAACTGCAGCATCAGATGATGCTGCCGTTCTCTACGGGCTGCAGGAATCCAATGACGGAAGGTAGGTATCCTTCCGCACTGTATTCCTCCGCCACTTAAAAAAAAAAAAGTCCCTAGTCTCACTTTATGCCATTGCTGTGTGGGAAATTCCCACACAGCAATGGCATAAAGTGAGACTAGGGACTTTTTTTTTTTTAAGTGGCGGAGGAATACAGTGCGGAAGGATACCTACCTTCCGTCATTGGTTTCCTGCAGCCCGTAGAGAACGGCAGCATCATCTGATGCTGCAGTTCTCTACCCAAGATCGTCGTGGGACACACTCGTGGACTGCTTCGGATCGTGGGTGAGTATTTTTGTGGTTTGTTATGTTAATATTTATCCCGGAAAAGACAATGGCTTCGGGGAACAATGTGACAAGTATTGGTAAGTATGTTACTCTATGTTATATGTACTGTATGTCTATGTATGTATTGTATGAATGTATTGTATGTATGTAGTATATATGTGGTATGTATGTAGCATGTAGTATGTATGTAGCATGCATGTAGCATGCATGTAGTATGTATGTAGCATGCATGTAGTATGTATGTAGCATGCATGTAGTATGTATGTAGCATGCATGTAGTATATATGTAGTATGTATGTAGCATGCATGTAGCATGCATGTAGTATGTATGTAGTATGTATGTAGCATGCAGTATGTATGTAGTATGTATGTAGTATGTATGTAGTATGTATGTAGCATGCATGTAGTATGTATGTAGTATGTATGTAGCATGCAGTATGTAGCATGTATGTAGTATGTATGTAGTATATATGTAGTATGTATGTAGCATGCAGTATGTATGTAGCATGTATGTAGTATGTATGTAGTATATATGTAGTATGCATGTAGCATGTATGTAGCATGTATGTAGTATGTATGTAGTATATATGTAGTATGTATGTAGCATGCATGTAGCATGTATGTAGCATGCATGCATGTAGTATGTATGTAGTATTTTTTTTTTTTTTTTTTTTTTTTTTTTTTTTTAACATTTAACACATTAGCCGGATGATGGGACTACTACTGTCCCATCATTGGCTAATGTGTCAATCACTGTCATGGTAGCAGGCATCGCCCGATGGGACTTGTAGTCCCATCGGACGATGCTTGCACAGACCCCCGGACATCAGCACAGCCCCCCGGCAGGCCGGCACAGCCCCCCGGCAGGCCGGTACAGACCCCCACAGGGTGCACAGACCACCGGCAGGCCGGCACAGCCCCCCGGCAGGCCGGTACAGACCCCGGGCAGTCCACACAGCCCCCCGGCAGGCCGGCACAGCCCCCGGCAGGCCGGCAGAGACCCCCGGAAGGCCCGAAATGACGGCGCATCATGATGCGCACACACCGCGCATCATGATGACGTCAGGCCGTCAATCAACTGAACTTCCGATTCCGATGCCGAATTCCGATATTGAAAAAATATCGGAAGTCGGTATCGGAATTCCGATACAGCAAGTATCGGCCGATACCCGATACTTGCGGTATCGGAATGCTCAACACTAATCAACATGCATTCTAAAAAAAAAAAACTTGACATTATGAAAAACTAGCTGTATACCTTCTACAAATACGTATTATGCTATAATGTGAATCCAGTGAGCAAAGCTGCAAGCTGCGCTTCAACCAGGTACGTCTGTGGTTGCCCATTATTTAATGGACATCTGACAAGATTATAATTTTCTATGTCACTTAATGAAATTCCGTCGACCCAGGGAGTTGCAGGAATACCATGCACATTGAGCCTAAACACTTTATACTCTGGAAATCTGTCTGACAGAAATCCAAAACCAGTGAGCTGTTGGATATACCCTCCTGGTATAATTTTGACAATTCTCCAACCTTCAGGAGATATAATCAACATTAATCCAAATGTGCAATTAGGGCACGACATTTTCTCATGGAATATCTGGCACACACACACACACGGCAAGCAATACAACAGAATTTCACACATGAGATCATGCACTTCCACTTATCAGCAGAGAGTCTCAAAGGTCATTCACATTCCTTCACACAGATTCAGTAAACTGTTAACTCCTTAAGCTTATTACCTCCTGGTGCTCCTGCTAAAAATCCTATCTATGTTTTCTGGTTGATACTTGACTGTATTGGGGCGAAAAATTCTCCTGGCTTGTCCTAAAATGTAAAATGCCTATGGCTTGCGGACCCGTACTGACTGCACTTCGCTAACTCAATGTACAGGCCGCACCTAGACCATATCTCTCTATCTGCCTCTTTCTCTGGTTGCTATTCACTTATTCTCTTAATATACGCTATTACTGTGTGCCCACATCTCAACAAGTCTACTTCATTATCACTCCTGCTTAGCAATATCTATGCCGACTGTACTACACCAATTCGATACATAGACTGCGTCCCGTTGTTATAAGAGGTTCCCGCTCACTGTTTGAACTTGCGTGTCCTAAACTGAAACTGATCAGTTGATAGGCATCAAACCCATGGGAACCTTGATAAGAAGGTTAACTATTTAGTGGTCCGGCCAGACCTCGTGACCCACCTGGTCACCTAACACTAAATCTCTACGTACTCAGTATGAGATGGCACTTCTCTACAGTTATAATAAACCTATATATACCAGAGAGCAAATCCAATTAACTATAGGCAGACTAATATGACCCAAATTTTCTTATTAGCCCAGTAAAAATCTTTTCCCTCAACTAAACCTGCTGAGCCTTGTATACTCAGAGATCTTATTTATCAACCAGAAGACTAAAGCTATCATTAGTATGCAGGCTAATGTAATCCCTACTACCTCAAAGTTCTTTAGCACCATTAGAGGGCAGTTTGTGCGTATCAGACAGAATAGAAGGTGGATAGACCTATCCTGTCTGTAACGGCGTTTTAATAGTACCTCTAGCACTCTCCAAGAGGACGTACGCAGCCTTCTTTATGCGTATGCCGCCAGAGACGTGTCCTCACATGAATCCTGGCAAGCCAGTTACCATGGAGAGACGCTCCCAAGGGGCAAAAGCACAGTGAAGAATTCCTAGTACCCTCAAGGTTGGTTCAATCATTCATGCGCAATCATACGTAGCAGCTTTTAGGTTTCTCCCTCCAGCATACGTATTATGTATCACAAGGATATTCTACGGTTCTTAGCGCTGGTATTTAAGAAGACAGACTATACTGTACCCCAAAAGCCGGTTCAGAGCATGTAGCAGAGGGGAGACACAGAATTTGTAAGAATCAATGGCTCTTACCTTCACCGGTGATTTTGATCTGTGTGTCCTCTAGGCCTTCAGTCTGCGGGTGCCGGATTTCAGGATACTGGGGTCTTCTGTTGTAACCAGCCCGCCCAATGAGACGTCACTGATGAGTTTGTGATTTGATCTTTATCTCTCAATGGGAGATCGATATGCTGGAAGGTTGCCAGATTTTGATCTGAGGCCTACTCGAGTAGCGGAGAACAAACACACACAGAGACAGGGTATGTATCTGCAGGATGTTCCCCCTTTCCTGATTTAATTAGGTAGCTTATATGCTCATTTGAGTAGGCGGTAACATTACATCATCACATTTCATTGGACAATTGATCATTCAACAGTAAGCATAAATGGTTCCAACCAATCATATTCATATTCGTTAACCAATCAGATTGTACTCGGCTGTTAATTATTAGTATTTGTGTAGACGTGCTGAAAGCTTTAATAGGTCTTGGGTAAATTACACAAGACCCCAATATTATTCTCATTAATCTAGCCTCATGACAGTTATAGCTCCATTAGCCTCATTAACCTGTCTTACTAAGTATTCATGGCCCCAGTATCTACCTAGCATGTGGACGTGTAGTTTCAATGTCCAACTGGGTGCAGTAAACAGTTTATCCATCACGTACAATTTCTTATGAAGAATAAGGTTATAGGTAATCATTATCATGAGACAGCATTTTCATATACAGAGTATGCATGTAAGACCCCAGAAATACATTGATATTAAAAGGACATATAGAATTCCCTGTCATATCTAAAACCCCTCACAAATAGTGTTGAGCGATACCGTTCGATACCCAAAAAAAAAATATCGGATGGTATCGCCCGATACGAAAAAAATATCGGGTATCGCCGATTCCGGAAGTCCCATTCAAGTCAATGGGACTTCCGGTATCGGAATTAAAAAAAGCCCTTTATTTCCTTGTTGGCTAATTCTACATAATTGAAAACAAATAAGAATCATGTAGAATGTATTGTGGGAGGTGGAGGAGACATTAAAAGCATAGTGGTTTATTCAAATCACATGGCATAGCATTAATTCCAATTTTTTTTTTCAATACGTTCGGAGTTAAAAAGATATTGACTATGTTAACCTTTTTTATATTTTGTCAGATATGTATGTTTCACAACTTCCATGCTCTTCACCTTCTTTTGTACTTCTCCCACACTTTCTCCTTCATGATCCGCAGCAGTAGCATTTTTTTCATCAACTTTTTCTTCACCTTATTCATCTTCTTCTTCATCTTCTTCCCATTAATTTTTTTTTCCATTCTTCATATTCTTCTTATTCAGCTATTATCAATTTTAATATGCTATTTCTTCATCTTCTTCCTATTCTTCTTTGTCTTCATTTTCTTATGGTGACAGGCATTCCTGTAGTACTTATCTATAAAAGTTATAAGATTACACGTTACGTTCTGCCTGTCACAAAAGATTTACAACAGGATTTGTCCACGTTCAGTTTGGCCTGCAGCAGCAGGCATTTTCCAGGGGCACCACGAGGAGGAACGGACTCACCCCCATTTACTGCTTAGTCTTCTTCTGCTTATAATTTTGATTTCTTCAATGCTGATTTTTAGTCTTATGCTTAATGTTCTTCTGCTTTCTGTTCTTCTGCTTTTGCTTCTTCTGCTTCTTGTTCTTCTGTCTTTTGTTCTGTATCTTGGTGGTTGTCTTCATGTTCTTTGTCCTCTTGGTCTTATTATTTAGGGTCATATTTCTGGTCTTCTTTGGTGTGGTCTTCAGGGTCGTCATCATCAGGGTCGTCGTCATGGAGATCAATAAGGATTACCAAAGACAATTTCAAAAAGCTTGATCTTGGAAATGTAGCAGAAGGTACAAGAAGGCTGAGAAACTGGCGAGAACCAGCAGACAGTGCTGGCACCCGGATGGGTAGCAGAAGGAACAAGAGCCGATGGCACTACCGAGGACCAACTGACGGTGCTGGACCACGGTTACTAAGCAGAAGGTACCTGTGCTAAAAAGCACTACCAAGGACCAGCTGACGGTGCTGGACCTCGGATACCGAGATGGAGGCACCTAGGCCAAAGGCTGTGGCGAGAACCAGCAGACAGTGCTGGCACCCGGATGGGTAGCAGAAGGAACAAGAGCCAATGGCACTACCGAGGACCAACTGACGGTGCTGGACCACGGTTACTAAGCAGAAAGTACCTGTGCTAAAAAGCACTACCAAGGACCAGCTGACGGTGCTGGACCTCAGATACCGAGATGGAGGCACCTAGGCCAAAGGCTGTGGCGAGAACCAGCAGACAGTGCTGGCACCCGGATGGGTAGCAGAAGGAACAAGAGCCAATGGCACTACCGAGGACCAACTGACGGTGCTGGACCACGGTTACTAAGCAGAAGGTACCTGTGCTAAAAAGCACTACCAAGGACCAGCTGACGGTGCTGGACTTTGGATACCAAGATGGAGGCACCTAGGCCAAAGGCTCTGGCGAGAACCAGCAGACAGTGCTGGAACCCGGGTGGGTAGCAGAAGGTACCCATTCAAAGCAAAGCAGCCAGGCTGCAAGCCGGCCGCAGTTACCGAAACCCACAGTCCTACAGGGGGTCCATGTCCCATTGGCACTACGGATCCAGCCTTCAGTGCCAGTTCCCGCAGCCCACATAGGAGTCACCTAAACTGCAGGCACCGTAGAGTCGGCTAACCCGGCCGCAAGACGACAGGACAACGGATTGGTGGCATAGTGACCTTGACACTACCCGGAAACAGCAGGCGTGCTGAAAACAGGCTGGGCAACAGGGAGTACCCATGCCAAAGAAACTGCCGAGAACCAGATGACGGTGCTGGAACCCAGATGGGTAGCAAAAGCTACAAGAACCAATGGCACTACCGAGGAACAGCTGACGGTGCTGGACCACGGTTACTAGGCAGAAGGTACCTGTGCTAAAAAGCACTACCAAGGACCAGCTGACGGTGCTGGACTTTGGATACCGAGATGGAGGCACCTAGGCCAAAGGCTCTGGCGAGAACCAGCAGACAGTGCTGGAACCCGGGTGGGTAGCAGAAGGTACCCATTCAAAGCAAAGTAGCCAGGCCGCAAGCCGGCCGCAATTACCGAAACCCACAGTCCTACAGGGGGTCCATGTCCCATTGGCACTACGGATCCAGCCTTCAGTGCCAGTTCCTGCAGCCCACATAGGAGTCACCTAAACCGCAGGCACCGTAGAGTCGGCTAACCCGGCCGCAAGACGACAGGACAACGGATTGGTGGCATAGTGACCTTGACACTACCCGGAAACAGCAGGCGTGCTGAAAACAGGCTGGGCAACAGGGAGTACCCGTGCCAAAGACACTGCCGAGCACCAACTGGCGTTGTTGGAGCCCAGGGACAATCATGGTGTAGGCCGAGGCCTACTTGGTGGTAGTTTTAGATTGTTTGTAGGCTACAACAGACTGTCAACGTGCTCCAATTAGGCATCTGTCTCCACTCTGTTTCCAGGATTTCACGTGACCACCAACACCGCCAGTTTATGCGTACAGTAGCCATCTGCCCAATCCACACGTGTTCCTGTGTTACTGGTGTTCTGTAATGTCAGCAGATCCCCTGATGTTTGTCTGCCAATGTCTCCTGCTCTGTCCACATTCCCACCACTTGCAGTGGGAAGGTGGACAGCACAGGAGACAGTGCCGGACACACATTGGGGGATCAACTCACATTACAGAACACCAGGAACACAGGAACAAGTGTGGAATGCGTGGACGGCAACTGTGAGCAGGAACTGGCGGTGTTGGAGGTCAGGGGAAATACTAGAGACAGAGTGGAGACAGAGGCCAAATCAGAGAATGTTTAAATCTGAAGTAGTTACAATTTGGAGGCAGCAGCAGTTTGCCCTCCACACAGCAGGGGATCAGCTGACGTTACCGACCCCCACTTTCACATGAACGAGTGTGTTTTTCTGTGTGGACAGCACTTCCGAGCAACAACTGACGATGTTGGAGCCCAGGGATAGTCATTTTGTAGGCTGAGGCCTACTTGGAGGCAGTTTAAGATCAGACATTGCTTGAATTTGGAGGCGGCAGCAGTTTGCCCTCCACACAGCAGGGGATCAGCTGACGTTACCGACCCCCACTTTCACATGAACAAGTGTTTTTTTCTGTGTGGACAGCACTTCCGAGCACCAACTGGCGTTGTTGGAGCCCAGGGACAATCAGGGTGCAGGCCGAGGCCTACTAGGAGCCAGGTGTAAAGCTGTGGTATTTTGAATTTGGAGGCAGCAGCAGTTTGCCGTACACACAGCAGGGGATCATCTGACGTTATCGAACCCCACTTACACATGAGCGAGTGTTTTGTCTGTGCGCACAGCACTTCTGAGCCCAACTGGCGGTGTCAGAGCCCAGGGAAAATCAGGTAGTAGGCCGAGGCCTACTTGGAGCCAGGTGTAAATCTGAGGTTGTTTGACTGTGGAGGGAGCAGGACAATTTGCCATACACACAGCAGGGGATCAGCTGACGTTACCGAACCCCACTTACACATGAGCGAGTGTTTTGTCTATGCGGACAGCACTTCTGAGCAACAATGGGCATTGCTGTAGCCCAGGAAATAAAGTTCAGGTCATAGAAACATGAACACAACAGGAGACCTGGATCCTGTTGCCAGCCAATTATTTATTCTGGAAGAGGACTGGCAAATTCAGGTGAGATCCAGGCCTTGTTCATTTTCACAAAAGTAAGCCGGTCAACATTATCGGCGGATAGTCGCGTGCGACGGTCTGTTACCACACCACATGCAGCACTAAAGACACGTTCCGATAATACACTGGCAGCAGGGCAATCCAGCACCTCCAATGCATACTGGCTAAGCTCTGGCCATGTATCCAGCTTAGAGACCCAATACTTGAACGGGGAAGAGCCGTCTGGGAGAACACTAACAGGGCACGACAAGTAGTCTGTCACCATCTGACGGAAACGTTGCCTCCTGCTGACTGGAGCCGTCTGTGATGGTGTAGCCGTTTGTGGCGGTCCGACAAAACTTTTCCACATTTGGGCCATACTAGCCTTGCCTTGTCCTGCGGCACTGCCTCTGCTACCTCTTTGTGCAGAGCTTCCTCCACTGCCTCTACCCACATGGCTGCTTTGAAAAGCACTACCAGCAACACTTGCGGGGGGAATGGAGAACATGATGGCCTGCACAAGTGTTTCTTGGTACTCCCGCATTTTTTGCTCCCAGTTCAACTGTGGTATGAGGCTTTGTAAGTTGTCCCGGTAGCGAGGATCTAGGAGGGTGTACACCCAATAATCAGCCGTGTGGAGAATGTTGGCGATGCCGCGGTCATTTAACAAGCACTGCAGCATGAAATCAACCATGTGCTGCAGACTGCCAACTGGACCGGAAACGCTGTCCCCAGCTTGAGGCAGCATCTCTGCCTGCTCAGCATCACCCCACCCTCGCTGTACACACTGACTACTAGAGCCTTGTGTACCTCCCTCCTCTGGAGAGATGTGTTCCTCCTCCTCCATTGACTCCTCGTCATCCTCCTCACTAAGTGTCCCCTGACTGGGCCTTTGTGTGGAAGCACGTTGCGCAAATTTGCCAGAAGCAGATGGCATTTCTGACTGCTCATCCTCGTCCTCTTCAAAAACCTCCTCACTTAGTGCTTGTAAGGTTTTTTGAAGCAGACAGATGAGGGGGACAGTCATGCTGATTAGTGCATCATCTGCACTGGCCATCCGCGTGGAGTCATCGAAGGCACGCAAAACTTGGCAGATGCCCCTCATAGTGGCCCACTCAGTGGTGGTGAAGTGTGTCCGGCGCACAGTGCGACTTGTTTGCGCCTGATGCAGCTGGTACTCCATTACTGCTGCCTGCTGCTCACACAACCGCTCCAACATATGTAACGTTGAATTCCACCTGGTGGGGAGGTCACATATGATGCAATGTTCTGGCAGGCGGAATCGTCGTTGCAGAGATGCAATGCGCGATCTTGCCATGCTGGAACGCCGCAAGTGAGCACACTCTAGGCGAACCTTGTGCAGCAGTGCATCAAGATCTGGATAGTCCCTCAGAAAGCTCTGCACGACCAAATTGAGCACGTGTGCCAGACATGGTATGTGAGTGAGATTGCCTAGGCCCAGAGCTGCCACTAGATTTCGGCCATTGTCACTCACTACCAAACCTGGCTGGAGATTCGCTGGCACAAACCACACATCGCTCTCCTGCTTGATGGCATTCCAGAGCTCCTGTGCTGTGTGGCTCCGATTCCCCAAAGAAATTAATTTAAGGACGGCCTGTTGACGTTTGGCCACACCTGTGCTCATATCTGGCCTAACAGGCTCACGCAGTGCTGATTCCGAGGAACTAGAGTAGGAGGAGGACTCAATATGAACAGACTGCATTCCTGAAATCCTTGGAGTTGGCAGAATACGTACAGAGCCACTCTCCAGATCTGTACCCGGCTCCACCACATTGACCCAATGGGCAGTGAGGGAAAGGTATCGTCCCTGTCCATGGCTACTGGTCCACGCATCGGTGGTCAGGTGGACCTTGCTACTGACGGCATTTAGTAGTGCATTTTTAATTTTTCCCTCCACATGCTTTTGCAGGGCAGGGACGGCTTGCCTGCTGAAATAAAAGCGGCTGGGCACATTGTATTGTGGAACTGCCAATGACATAAAGTTCCGGAAGGTGTCAGTCTCCACCAGCCTGAATGACAGCATCTCAAGGGCCAGTAGTTTGGCAATGCCGGCATTCAGAGCCAGTGCTCGGGGATGGTTTGCCGAGTATGGCCGCTTTTTCTCCCATGCCTGTGCTACCGATTGCTGGTGAGTGGCCTGGGAGTGTGCTGATGACTGCGAACGTGGTTCAGTGGGTGGAATTTCACTGGGTCTCTGGACAACAGTGGCAGTGGTTCTTCCATGGCGTTCCAGTGAGGAAGCCGAACCAGCTGTGTGTGAGCTGGAGGAAGAGGCCCCAACACGAGCTGAAGAGGTGGTAGGTGCTGCTGAAGGTTGGCCTACATCTTCAGTGTGTCTGTGTAACTCCACCTCGTGCTTGGTACGCACATGTTTCCACATATTTGTGGTATTGAGGTTGTTCACATTTTTCCCTCGTTTCACTTTCTGATGACACAGCTTGCATTTGACAAAGCAAATGTCATCTGCAACTGTGTCAAAAAAAGACCACGCACTGCAAGTCCTGGCAGCGCCCGTTTTGTGTTTTGGAAGAGGATTGCTCCTCACGTGTGCCAAAGTGGAGGCTACAGGCAACCAAGTCTGCCCCCGCCCTCTCCCTCCTCTTTTGGCCGTTCGGGGAATCTCTTCCTCAGAGCTGCTCCCACCACCTTCCTGTGGCTGACGCCATGATGGGTCAAGGACCTCATCATCTCCACTCCCCTCTTCAAGCACCGGCTGGTCCTGGGTTGTCTCGCCAGCACCGTTCGCACCAGAAATTGGCAACTGAGTCTCATCATCATCAGATGAGCACTGAGGTGTGCTGACAATAGGCACTGGCCCACCCGCCTCTTCAGATTCAGAGGGAAAAAGCAGTTGCGCATCACTGCATACTCCCTCTTCTTCATGCTCTAGAATGCTGCTTGGCTGGCCACCTCTTTCCAAGCCAACAGATTCTGAGAACACAAGTAAAGATTGAGATGGCTCCTGTCCAGGGCTCTCAGACTGCCTGGGCAATTTGGCAGGTGGTGAAGAGACAGATGGTTGCTCTTCAGTGCTCTGGCCTTGGGAGGATGCGGAAGTCATTGAAGTGGATGCGTTAGCTGCCATCCATCCGACAACGGCTTCAATTTGTTCATCACGCAGCAGTGGGGTACGGCGAGGTCCTACAAAGCTGCGCATGAAGGACTGTTGCCTGGTAAAAGTGGGGGATGCCGGGTCACTGGTGGCCGCAGCAGACACCGAATCCCCACGTCCTCTCCCTGCTGAATCCCCCTGTCCTCTTCCTGCTGAAACTCCACGGCCACGACCACGTGCCTTACTCCCTGCCTTCTTCATCTTGGTAAACTGATAAAGATTGGCAGAAAAGTAAAAAAGGGGTGGCTTAGTGTTCTTATTCCTGAACACCTGCTAACCAGTATAAGAAACACTAATTTGGCTAAGAGTGTGTGTACTACACTTTAATATGATCTAATGTGGCCTAGACAACTGTAAAGTGGAGTGTTTGGTGAACTTTATTTCCTTTTTTTTGGGGGGGGGGGGAAGAAAAGGATGTGACCAAAGTTTGAAAGCTATAGTATCACAAACTTTTTGGAGCGATTACAATGCAGGAAGCTAACCTACAATGCAATTGATGAGGCTCCAAAAAATAGGGTGATACTAGTCTGGCTGGCCCTGAAGGGCACAAGCCAGCAAAAAGGCTCCTCTATCTAATCCTATATAGTGTTTGCAACCAACCAATGACAATGGATGCGGTTGGAAGCACACTGATATAGGAGCAAAAATTTGGCTAAATTAGCTGCAAAAAAAGGACTATGTATGAGGCAGTGACGCACGCTGAGCGGACTACAGCTAGCGGTGGCTGTAGTACACACTGCAACGTGAGCTGCACTCACACACAGAGTGACCTATCAGACAGCCAAAAACAGTGCAGAGAAATGGACTATAGCACTGAAAGGCTGCTGAAAGGCTCCGCTATCCACTCCTTTAGTGTTTGCAACCAACGTATATGGATACGTATGGAAGCACACTATACAGGAGAAAAAAAAAGCAGCAATAAAAGAAAAATGTGTATGAGGCAGAGACACACGCTGGGCGGCCTACAAGCAGACGTGCCTGCAGGACACACTACACAGCGTGGGTCTGCACTCACACAGCCCTTGCAGACAGCTGTGAAAACAGCGCTGCTAGGGAAAAGCAAGCTACAGTGGTGGTTTATGTAGCCTGGGTTAAGCACTATATGTGTTTTGAGAATCGCTATTTCTAACTGTCCCTCACAGTCTTCAACAGCAGCCTGTCCCTAACTGAATTCACAGCAGAGTGACCAGAAATGGCGGCTGCAGCGGTTTTTATAGTGCATCATGACATCATTTCAGCAGCCAATCACAGCCATGCCAGTAGTTAACATGCCTACATGCCTAACAGGATGTGCCCACATTTCTGAGTATCCCCATTGGCTGAATCAAATCGAGCGGGCTCCTAGCATTATGGGAACTTCCGATTCCGGTATTCGATATGAAAAAAGTATCGGAACTAAGTATCGGAATTCCGATACAGCTAATATCGGCCGATACCCGATACTTGCGGTATCGGAATGGTCAACACTACTCACAAAACATGACTTTACATTAAATACAGCTATAAGTGTGGCACCATCGATTGCAAAACCTGTAAACAAATAACTAAAGTAAAATTTTTCAATAGTCATGATAATACACTCAAATTTAATATAAAATAATTTAGCAATTGCAATATGTACCATATGTAGCAAAGCTTATGTCGGACGCACATCAAGAAAATTAAAAACACACATTGCTGAACACTTATATAATATTTCCAAATGTTGCCAACAAAAATACTAATCGCAACGTTCGTCAGTTGCAAAACAATTCATTGTCCATCATTTTCACAATATAACCTCCCTTCAGGTGTGTGGGTTAGAATGAGTTAATAATCTTTTGTGGGTTGGACATATCAGACACCGCTTGCTTACTCGTGAAGCCTATTGGATTTACCACCTAGGCACCAGGTTTCCAAATGGTTTAAACAGACGTAATGAAATCATGTTTCATTATTAGGATTGTCTTTAATTCATGTAATTCATATATTTATGTAATACGTTTATTTGCTTATATTTTTATTTAGTTTGTAGATTTGATTATATACTAACCAGGGCCTTACATACCTTGTCATATATCTTTGACACCTGATTGGTTTCTGGTTTCTTAATCATTCATGTTTGTCAGAAGTAGTAGCTTTAATAAAGATCGCTATAGCGATCAAAATGCGTCGGTCTTTGTCCCAGTGTGCACTATAGTGCGGTCTAGGAGCATATTATGATTTAATAATCTGGAATAAGCTTGAAGAATTTTAACTCATGGAACTGGAACAACAAGTGTATCTTCCTTTCAAAACTGAGATGAGCCTTTATGTTCTTATTGCTCAGCAGCGGTATACGTCTTGGAACTCTGCCATGCAGGCCATTTTTGCTCAGACTCTTTCTTAGGCCGGGATCTCACATGCAAGAAACTCAGATGAGTCTAGCATCTTAATACCCGGCAGCCCCCAAGAGCCGGCGGCAGTGCCGGGAATTAAGATGCGAGACTCGCCCGAGTTTCTCGCATGTGTGATCCCAGCCTTTTGGTGGAGTCATGAACACTGACTTTAACTGAGGCAAGTGAGACCTGCAGTTTGTTGGATGTTGTCATGGTGGGGTCTTTGTGACCTCTTGAATAATTCGTCGCTGCGCTCTTTTGATAATTTTTGTCAGCCGGCCACTCCTGGGAAGGTTCACCACTATTTCATGTTTTTACGATTCGTGGATAATGGCTCTCACTATGGTTTTCTGGATTCTCACAGCTTTAGAAATGGCCTAATAGCCTTTTCCAGACTGATAGATCTCATTTACTTGGTGTCTAGCTTTTGAGGAGCTTTAGGTCTACTTTGGTCACTTTGTCAGGCAGGTTTTATTTAAGTGAGTTCTTGATTGAGGACAGGTGTGACAGTAATCAGGCCTGATTATGGCTAAGGAATTTGAACTCATCTTCCCAAAGATATGATAAACCACAGTTAATTTATGTTTAGGGGGGGTGGAAATCACTTTTTCACACAGGGCCCTGTAGGTTTGGATTTCTATTTCCCTTAAAA
The DNA here is from genome assembly GCF_039654945.1 of Dendrobates tinctorius. Taxonomy (NCBI): domain Eukaryota; kingdom Metazoa; phylum Chordata; class Amphibia; order Anura; family Dendrobatidae; genus Dendrobates; species Dendrobates tinctorius. The sequence goes on along the minus strand of NW_027361730.1, from coordinate 8,153,465 downwards.
GTAAAGACCATCATTTAAAAACTGCATTTTGCGTTTACTTGTGTTATCTTTGTCTAATATTTAAATTTGTTTGCGGATCTGAAACATTTAAGTGTGACAAACATGCTGTTACCTAGAAGCTGTCATCATATTGCTTTTAATAGATCTGCAAAATGACTTAATGAAATATATGCACAAGAGCTTACTGTTCTAAACAATCTGTGAATTTATTTAGCGTCAGTGTAATGTTACCTGAAGCCTTGCTCTTTACACTGCCCTGGGTCTTCAAACGAGACATAAATAGGAAAGAAAAGTATAACGTCGAACCATTAAAATATGAGGGAGCCACCTTCCAGGTAGACGCTTTTACTGCATGTTTGTGTGCTGTACAGGAAATAGGTGACAGCAACAAAGGGAATCATGAGGATGTATTTAAAAATGATGTTAGATTTTTTTCTCATCATTCAGAAGTGTATTTTTACTTTAAAAGCATATTTCCACCCAATTAGTATTAAATCCCAAACAGATTCTGCATCCATGTATACATACAGAACTGGGGCAGTTTCTTAAAATACTCCAAGCCCTAATTACTGGCTATGTGCTGTGTTTCTGAGACAGCAGGAAGTCCTAACAGCTCAATAGCAATACAAGTTGAATGATTACATTTAATTTACATTCATGCGTATGAGCACGTGTCATGGAGTCATCTACAAACCAGTTTATTTATGTCCTCAACAAACATCACACCAGTAAACTACATAGCTGAAAAGTTAATTCCTGGAGCTATTTATTTCCTAATAATATATAATACTAATTAAAATGTTTACTTCAATATAACATTGAAATCACACATTACTCAATTACTCAGCCTGAACCCAAGTAAAGCAATAACTGGCAATTTCAAAATGAAGCGCTAACCATAAATATCGTTGTAAACAAGAACCGCAACATGCCTATAATTTTACTTCTTAATATTCTAACATGCAAACTTATCTGGTAATATAAAATAGCACAATATATGCAAAGAATTTTTTTTTGGCTTAATTACTTTGGAAATCTTAGCCACCTTCTGGGGGTATATTTTGTGCATGGTCTAGGTATATAAAATGAGATTAATGAATCTAAGAGAAAATATATGTAACTGGGATAACAACTGGTTTAGTGATAAAAGCATAGAGTGATTATTCATGTACAACTAGGATTTGGTCACACTTAACAATGTAGTACCAGAGGGGGTGAAGGATGATTGCGATATTCCTCTGCTCCTCGGGTGTGCCTCCCAACCCTGGAATTCCACAGGATCATTGTTTTTGTTATACTCCAGGTACAAGCCCTTTGAAGATCTGTGACTAGCAAGTAGCACAAGGGTGTGAGTTCTAGTGCAGCTACAGCCAAACTGGATTCCTTTGTCTAACTCAAGCACCACAGGTCATAGCAAGACTCTGAGGTAATGAATCTGGAAAATGACCTATAACAGAATGCAATATCTCTGAGCTAGCCAAGCAAATTATCAGACTCTGCATTCCTTCCCCCACAAGCCCGTAACATCCAGCCACTCCTAGCACTCTGCGTTATGGAGTTATGAAGCATAGCTACCAAGAATTACATATGATAGGCATATTTGGTCTTCCTGAGTAGATAAAATCCAGCAGAATCCAGTGGCACCACTGCCGTTCCAGTCAGAGCTTTGGGCGGAAAGTTATGAGCCTCCACGGTTCTGGACAGAAAATCAGACTCTCAGATATGGGAGGAGAGAGGCTGCACATGCTCAGAGGTGGGCACAGAGTGTGTGAGGGATCATCCTAGGAGATAAGAGGCAGCTCCTCATTTTGAGCTTAGTTTTTTAGTGGCAGGAGCATCCGTTACCTGATGTGGCCAGGAAAGCCAGTAACTAAGATTTGGACCTGTGATCCATCAGCACCTCCCTGTGGTCACATGTTACATATCACAGTAATTGCAACCTATCTATATACTATCCTTGTACTACACTTTTTGACTGTATACCTGTATATTGTTCTGTAAATATATGCCTGCATATTTCTAGTGCACCTTTCGGTGATGAAATATAAAACTAATTTTGGGCTGCTCTTTTATCTCGATACACGTACTCCCACGTCCGCACGCTCAGTTGGTTATTATATGCTATCCGGGTTGGTTTCTGACTGATATAAGCCTGCTGACAGACAGGGCTTATTTGGAACAAGGAACTGGTGGCAGCTGACCATACTCTGGCAGTGACGGCCAGGAGGTTTATATATACTGTATACCCCCAACCTGGACTGGTGATATATATCCCCCTCCCTGGGAGTGCCTCAATAACTTGTACCTATAAAGGAAGCCTTTCCGGTGACTATTTGCCCTCGTTGCAGTTCCCTAACTGACCTGGAGCAAGTGGTGGCGCCAAAGAGCCAATCCCTGCTGGGTCCTTCTCTCCTCTCCCTGAGGTGAGTGAAGTCGACTCCCCCATCCCCTGTGCGATTTGTCACAGGCACTCTTCTTTTTAACATGTTTATTAATGATCTTTTAGAAGGCATACAGAGTAGAATTTCAATATTTACAAATAATGCTACTCTGCAGGGTAATCAACACAGAGGAAGATAATTTAATATTATAGAAGGATATATGTAAGCTGGTGACTTGAGATGATATAAGTCAATTAAAGTTTCATGCAGATAAATCTTAAGTTACGCACTTGGGCAGAAGAAATAAAATATATAATTATTAGGAATGAGTGAGCACTAGTGTTGAGCATTCCGATACTGCAAATATCGGGTATCGGACGATATTCGCTGTATCAGAATTCCGATACCGAGTACCGATATTTTTACAATACCGGAATCGGAAGTTCCCATAATGCAACGAGCCAGTGTTGTGGCTGTGATTGGCTGCTGAAATGATGTCATCATGATGCGTGGTCTGTGTGCATCATGATGCGCGTTTTGTGCTGGCCTGCAGGGGGTCTGTGCGGGCCTCTCGGGGGTCTATGCGGGCCTGCCGGTGGTCTGTGCAGGCCTGCCAGGACCTGTACGGGCCTCTTGGGGGTCTATGCGGGCCTCTCGGGGGTCTGTGCGGGCCTGCTGGGGATCTGTGCGGGCCTGCCGGGGGTTGGTGTGTGTGTGCAGGCCCCCGGCAGGCCCGCATAGACCCCCGAGTGGCCCATACAGGCACCGGCAGGCACACACAGACCCCCGAAAGGCCCGCACAGACCCCCGGCAGGCCCGCATAGATTCCCGAGAGTCCCGTACAAGCCCCGGCAGGCCCGCACAGACCCCCTGCAGGCCCGCACTGACCCCCATGAGTCCCATATAGACCCCGCCCACACACAGACACGCACAGTGTCCGCCCATGCACCGCCCACACTCTTCCCCCCTCCCAAACTGGATGTGCAAGGAAAGAAAGGGTTTTTTTTTTTACTTCTGATATTTCTGTCCCATAGACTTGAATGGGACTTCCGGTATCGGAATTGGCGATACCCGATACTTTTTGGGTATCGGTGTGATCCAATCCGATATTTCTCAATATCGGATGGTATCGCTCAACACTAGTGAGCACTAAAATGCTCAGATGCTTGTTACTCGAACCAAGCACTTCCTATTGCTCAGATGCTCGTTACTTGAACCAAGCAGTTTCTATTGATCTATTAATGGGAGTCAATAGAAAATCTGAGCATTTTTCTGGTAGTTCCTACAAGGAGGTCTGAGGGGCAGTGAACATGTTGAAATGGATGGAAAAAGTGCTGAATTGAATGAAGGAGAACAGTGTCATGAGTCAACTGGTGTGTGACCTGGGACCATGGGGCACCTTTCCTGATCCTAACACTAGGGGGCGCCCTAACTCGCCCTGTTCCCCAGGATACTTCAGGTAGCAAAGATGCCGGGGCCTCTGCCCATGCCCTATGTCTGTCCCCTTCCCCCACCCGGTGAAGAGTACACCAACCCAACAGACAGGGGGACAAAGACAAGGTACAAAGAAAACTGCACACACACAAAATATACACTCACATATAACAGGGTGTGTACGGAGGGGGGAAGAAAGTAAGATGGGAAAGGATGAGGAATTTTCAAGCGTACAAACCAAGCAACAGTCGCAAATAAACTCCTCCAGCTCTCCAATCACCAGCTTCTCTCACTCCAGATCTATGTACAGTAGCATATGCTAACTCAGACATGGACCTGATAAACAAGCCTAGCTTTTATAGGTGAGAGGAGTGGCTAACCGAGTACAGCTGATTGCATGAATTTCCGACATGGCCGATTAACCCTTGTTCTGCTGAAAGAAACAAACACGTTTAATATACTGGAGAAGGGCTTCTTCTCAGTGACAGAGCAGGAGCCAACAGATGCTAACGTCTTCTGGCTCCACTCTGTTGCGGTAACCCGAGTCAGTGCCCCTTCTTCTACGAGAACCCGGTTTATCCGGGTGTACAACATGAAATGCTCGACGCAGTCTGGCTGTATGGACATCCGAAGTTGGTAACCACAGCCTCTCCTCAGGACCGTATCCCTTCCAATGTACCAAATATTGAAGTGACCGACGAACAGGACGAGAGTCTAAGACCTTTGCTATCTGGAACTCCAGATTACCATCGTCAATGACAGGAGAAGGTGGCAGAGGTGAAGGCACTGCAGATGCCATGTAAGTCTTGAAAAGAGAATGATGAAAAACATTATGGATTTTAAAGGTAGGTGGCAGAGCTAGGCAAAATGCTACCAGATTGATGATGGCTAAGGTCTAATAAGGACCAATAAACCTGGGACCCATTTTCCAAGATGGAACCTTCAGCTTAATGTTCATCGAGGACAGCCATACCAAGTCACCAACACACAGGTTCGAACCCACCAACCGTCTCCGATCAGCCACATTCTTATGCTTGGAACCCATCTTTGGCAAATTATTAGTCACCCCCTGCCATATGGTAGAAAGAGAAGATGAAAACTGTTCTTCCTCCAGTAATCCAGAAGGGCGATTACCATTCAACAAACTAAACTGCAGATGGAACCCATATGTCCCGAAAAACAAGGACTTACCAGTTGATTCCTGACAATGATTATTTACTGCAAACTCAGCCAACGGTAAGTAGGTCACCCAGTCCTCCTGATTCTCAGAAACAAAACAGCTAAGATATGTCTCCAAATTCTCATTAACCCATTAAGTCTGCCCATTAGAAAAAGACAAATGGATCCCCAGACGGGTGCAAAACACCCTCCAGAATTTGGAGATAAACTGCACCCCCTGATCTGAGACAATATCGGTAGGAATTTCATGCAGTCTGATTATTTCCCTGACGAAAATTTGCGCCAGAATTTTGGCATTAGGCAAATCAATAAAATGACACATCTTACTGAACCTGTCCACCACCACCAGAATTAGTGTTCCCTGCAGACACAGGTAGGTTAGTAATAAAATTGACCGACAAATGAGTCCAAGGTCTGCTGGGAATCTCCAACAGTTGGAGAGTCCCTGATGGAGGAGTATGTGAGGTTTTAGAACACATATATTGCAGGTGGCCACATACTCCCGAACTTGCTTATAAGCACCTGGCCACCAAAAACGCAGAGAAATTTGATCCGTGGTGGCCTTATTCCCAGGATGTCGAGCCAACACCCAGATTTTTATGATCAGCGATCACCATCACTGGGTGAACCGCTCCCTCCAAAAAATTACGTCACTACTCAAATGCCGATTTGATAGCTAAGAGTTCTTCATTACCAATATCATAGTTTCTCTCAGCTGGCGACAATTTCTTAGAAAAGTATGCGCACGGTTGCCATTTACCAGGAGACGCACACTGCGAAAATACAGCCCCCACTCCCACCTCGAAAGGCTGAGTGAAGTCAAGCTGAATAAAAATCGGCGCAGAAGCAAAACACTTTTTCAATATTTCAAAAGCTTCCCCGGCAGGACTGGATTATTTGGAGAAGTCCGTCCCCTTCTTGGTCATATCAGTAAGCGGTATGGCTACTACCAAAAAGTTTTTCATGAATTTACGGTAGCAGTTGGCGAAACCCAAGAACCTTTGTAACGCCTTCAAATCCTCAGGATGATCCCACTCCAATACCATCCGGACTTTCACTGGATCGATGCGAAAATTGGTGGGAGACAATACATATCCAATGAAAGGGATCTCATCAACCGAGAACATATACTTCTCGGGTTTGACATTCAATTTATTATCATGTAGTATGTTTAAAAATTGCCTGACATATCCCTGGAGTGACTCAAGGTCAGGTGAATAAATAGGAATATCATCCAGGTAGCTCACCACAAACCTGCCTACTAGGTGACTAAAGATGTCATTAATAAAGTGCTGAAAGATGGTGGGCGCGTTCATCAGCCCGAAAGGCAACACCAGATTCTCATAGTGTCCTTCTGGCATATTGAATACTGTCTCCCACTCATCCCCCTCCTTAATGCAGATGAGGTTGTACACCCCCCTGAGGTCCATCTTAGAGAACCATTTTGCCCCAACAATTTGATTAAAGAGATCAGGGATCAGAGGTAGCGAATACAGATCACAGATAGTGATCGCATTGAGTTCCCTGAAATCCAGGCAAGGATCTACCCCCTTCTTTCTTTTTAAGGAAAAAGAACCCCGCAGCAATGGGAGATGAGAACAGTCTGATATGACCCTTAGCCAGACTTTCTGTAATATAGTCCTTCATGGTCTGCCTTTCTGGACCTGGGATGTTATAGAGTCTGCTCTTGGGCAGCTTGGCACCAGGAACCAGATTAATGACATAGTCATAAGGATGATGAGGGGGAAGCTCTTGGCTACCCTGCTCAGAAAACACATCCTCGAAGTCTGATAGGTAATGGGGCATGGAATGGGTATCCACCCCTGCCAATTGGGTAACCAAGTAGTGTCCTTGACAGTATGTAATCCACTTTACCACTTCCTGTGTCTGCCAATCAATCACCGGATTGTGCAGAGCAAGCCAAGGAAGTCCCAGTACCACAGGTGAGGGCAGGCCCTCAAGCAAGTAGCAGTTTAATACTTCAGAGTTTATGGGCCCCACCTATAACCACAAGTCACTGACCACCTGCATGAAGTGCCCCTGTTTTAGGGGGCCGGAGTCGATAGCAATAATGGGTATCGATCTGGGCATTGCAAGTGGGACGAGGCCTTTGTCCCGGACAAACCTAGCGTTGATCAAATTAACCCCACCCCACTGTCCAGGAAGGCAGAAACGTCCACCTTATCTTCACCTACGTGTAAAGTGACTGGAAGGGAAAAATGAGTCTTTCCCACAGAGGTAATGAGTACTCCCGTGTTGCCTACCTCTCCGTAACCTTGACCCTCTAGTTTTCTGGTTGTTTAAATAGATGTCAGGCAGGACATGTGCTCACATAATGACCCTTTTTGCCACAACAGAAACACACACCCCCTTAAGCCGGACTACAGACCATTTGCTAGATTGAGATGCTGCACCCACCTGCATGGGTTCCACAGCCGGCACAATACTAACCATTCTCAAACCTGGACCTCCTGCCCCCAGAGGTGACTCCCTATGTCTCTGGCAATGGAGGCAATCAACCCAAATTGCCAGAGACATGGCAGCCTCAAGGGATCCAGGAGTCTCGTAGAGAGCTAAAGCATCTCTTACTCTCACTGAGAGGCCCTCACAGAACTGACTACGGAGGGCCGGGTCATTCCACCTAGTGTCTGTGGCCTACTACCAGAACTCAGAGCAATAGTCCTCCGCTAGGCGGTCTCCTTGCTGAAGTTGACATAGAGAAGACTCAGCCAGGGAGACGCAAACGGGGTCATCATACACAAGGCCCAAAGCCTGAAAAAACCCTCTACTGTCTGGAGTGACTGTGAGTCAGATGGGAGAGAAAATGCCCATGATTGTGGGTCCCCCTGAATAAGCGAGTTTACAATCCCCACCCATTGCTCCTCTGTCCTCAGGATACCGGATGCAGGCAGAAATAAAGTTTACAGGCCTCACGGAACACAACAAGCCTGTCCGCCCCCCAGAGAACCTGTCTGGCAATGTGACCTTGGGCTCCACAATGGTTTGCCAGGAGGGCGAGATCCCCACACCAGATGTAACAAGGGGCTGTGAAACCACTATGGGCAAATCCACCACCTCCAAACTGAGCTGCTGCAACTGCCCTGTTCTAGCTGACATATAATCCACCATGGATCAGAAAAATTGTTTACAGTCTGAGTTAATGTCACAGTTTGAATGGCGAGAGACCTGGGACCAGAAGGCATCTCTCCTGGCCATAACACTAGCAGGCGCCCTATCTCGCCCTACTCCCCGGGACACTTCAGATGGCGAACATGCCAGGGCCTCTTCCCTTGCCCTATCTCCTACAACGGCCCTTCGTCTGTCCCCTTCCCCCACCCAGGGAAGAGAGGCGCTACTGTGTACCGCAGTACACCAACCCGACAGACAGGGGACAAAGACAACGGTACAAATAAAATTCCACACACACAACATATACACACATATAATAGAGGTATTCATCAGGGTGTGTAGGGAAGGGGGAAGAAAGTAAGACGGGAAAGGGTGAGGAATTTCCAAGCGTACAAACCAAGCAACAGTCGCAAATAAACTCCTCCAGCTCTCCAAACACCAGCTTCTCCCACTCCAGATCTATTTAGCAAATGCTAACTCAGACGAGGACCTGGTAAACAAGCCTAGCTTTTATAGGGGAGAGGAGTGGCTAACTGAGCACAACTGAATGCAGGAATTTCCCACATGGCCGATTAACTCTTGTTCTGCTGAAAGAAACAAACAAGTTTAATATACTGGAGACTATTGAAGCATGAAAAAAGTAAAAGAAAATGTTTTAAAAAATATTACAAAAATAAAAAAATATAAAAGTTCAAATCACCCCCTTTCGCCCCATTCAAAATAAAACAATAAAAAAAAACATGGCGCAATTTTTTTTAACAAACTTTGGAATTTTTTTTCACCACTTAAATAAAAAAAGAACATAGACATGTTTGGTGTTTATGAACTCAGAATGACCTAGAGAATCATAATGGCAGGTCAGTTTTAGCATTTAGTGAACATGGTGAAAAAAAAAAAAAACAAGTGTGGGATTGTACTTTTTTTGAAATTTCACTGCACTTGGAATTTTTTTACCGTTTTCGAGTACACCACTTGGTAACACCAATGATGTCGTTCAAAGGTACAACTCATCCCACAAAAAACACGCCATTTTATGGCTCTGGGAAGAAAGGGAGCAAAAAATGAATATGTAAAGCCAAAAATACCTCTGGTCGTTTAGGGGTAAAATATTTTAAGTAAACCAAAATTGATTTTTTTTTTTTTACATTTCATTAAAATTTTGCATGTTTTTAATTAAACAATTGGAAATTTCAATGTAATTTATGAAGGAAGCAAGAGATGGTAGAGAGACTCAGATACACCATGTTTTAGGAAAAAACAGAAACAGGCATTGGCCGTGTGGCACACCAGTGCAAAAATAAAATAATCCGTATGTGGCAATGTTCACACAGGGAATGCAGAGCATATGGTTCACAGCCTCTTAGTAACACCATATAGGGGGTTGCTCAGTGCTAACTATAATGCATCCCGTGTGAACAGAAGCCACAGTTTACACAACCATTTGGGCCCAACTGCACCCTGAAAAAGATATTAAGTGCATAAAACATATAAAATATATGTAAGGTATTGGTTGATATTCTGGCCATAATATGTAAGCTGGCAAACCGCTTCAAGGTTCCATACACTTGTCAGTCCTACTCTAACATGAAAACCATAGAAAACCATATCTTTTTCAGGGTGCAGTTGGGCCCAAATGGTTCTGTAAACTGTGGCCTCTGTTCACATCAGATGAATTATAGTTAGCACTGGGCAGCCCCCTATATGGTGTTACTAAGAGGCTGTGAACCATATGCTCTGCATTCCCTGTGTGAACACTGCCACATACAGATTATTTGTTTTTGCACTGGTGTGCCACATGGTCAATTCCTGATTGTAGGCTGGCTGTTTCATTAGGTATTATTGCACCTGTGCAGTTGCCATTTTACTTGGGTCCGCTGCACCCTGTTTAGTGCAGATGTATTGAGGTCTGTCTATACAGGTAAGCATCTCTGCCTGTTTCTGTTTTTTTCCTGATTATTGGAGAATTTTTTCCTTTCTAAGGTTTTCACACCATGTATTAGACATAATGGAATGCCTCATACACATTATGTTCGAATTGTCATGTAGTGGTACTCCAACACTCATAAAGGCTTTGCACAATGTGCAAAACCTGGAAAAAAATGTTAGGAGGGTAATACAGTTATCCATAGTTCCTTGAAGGCTACAACTTGCTAGCCTCACTAAAATATTTTAATGTGTAGTTGATGCACTCCTACACTAAGTGCGAAGCCAGGAAAAAATTATAAAGAGGGTAATTCAGTAACCATCTTCAGGTATCTGCTTCTTTTTCTTCTTAGGCGGGAGGCTGAGGAATTGCCTCCACCTGTTTCCTGGAACCCTATTCCCAAGTGCCTGGGCTGTAAGTGACCCAGCTTGCTGTAGTGCTAGAGCCCCTGACATGTAGACATAGGTGATACCCTCTGTGTCACCTGCACCATTGCCTACTCCCGCATAGAAAGTGGGGAACTCCAAGGACAGTCCGATCTCTGGGGGTGATAGCCTCATCTGGAGCTGCCTGGAGGAGCCTCTTCCAGGCCTAATGATTTTGCAAGTGGGTTCATCTTGCTCCCTTCCTTCTCGGATCACACCCACTGCATATCAGTGATGTTGCCCCTTTATTTTGAAGAATGTAATCCTGGTTCAACCTGTCTGCTCTTGCAGCCTTCGAGGCAGGTGTCCAATTGCTACTGCCCACTGGTTGAACGAGATGTGATGATAGGTCCAAAATACTTCTATGGACCCCCATCTGTCCTGCTGGTTATCCATTAATGATCTCCCCATGCGATACCAGCTCTCAGTACCTTGTGGCTAGGAGACTCTCTTGCATGTGCCAGCCCTGTTACTGGCTCACCTCCTTCTCTCTGCTGTACAGCCTAGACCCCGCAGTCTTCTCACTAGTTGCTCTATCCTGGCTCTCCCATCTACAGTCTGCAAGAAACCTAGCAGAGAAGGCTGTGGCCTGGGTTTGTACCTCGGTGTTTCCGTGAAAGCAACCAATTCCGAAAAAAAAGCTCCTGCAACCTCTGCTGTAGCATCAGCTTCACCTGATTCTGATATTCCTCTGGACACTCCCCCCAGGAGTCTAGTGGGATTCTGCCATCTTTGTTGCCTTGTCACCCACTAAGCATGTAATACTCTATGGATGACTAATTGATTCCTGAAAAATTCTAGGCTTTAGTTTAGAAGTGTTATATACCACCACAATTTTACAGAAAGCACACAAAACTCTATGAATGACTAATTGAATACAGAAAATTGTTCAATGCTTTTTTTGGAGTGTTATATACCACTAAACTGTACCACAAAGCACATAATATTCTATGAATGACTAATTGAATCCAGGAAAATTTGTCAACAATTTTTTGCAGTATTTTATACTACTAAAATTTGCCGCAAACCATGTATGACTAATGAATGAATGACCTATGAAAGACTAATTCAGTCCAGAAAAAAGTCAACGCTTTTTTGAAATGTTATATGCCGCCAAAATTTTACAGAAAGCATATTATACTCTATGGATCACTAATTTAATCTAGGACAATTTTTGAATGCCTTTTTTGGAGTGTTATATACCAATAAAATTTAGAAGCAGGTTACACTCTTTGAATGGCTATTTGAATCCAGAAACATTTTGCAATGCTTTTTCTGAGTGTTATATACATGGGTGGGTCAGTGATATCAGTTTGTATAGTTTGTGACTATTTGAGGTCAGTGTTTAGTAATCCCCTTATAAAAATCCTGCTGCTGCACACATAATATTAACACAAAGTCTAATATAGAATACGTAGCTCAGTTTTCAGATTGTTCAATGTAAAACCACCTCAAATGATGAGAAGAAACTCTCCTGCTGCAGAAAAAAAGTGCTGTGACTTAACTCAGAAGAAGAGAAAAATGGTGCTGGACACTAGAGAGCAGTGGTAAGTGAGTGTTAGGGGCTGACGGAACGCACCAAATAATAAAGATGGTATAAGGTGCGTTCGTAGCCCGGGGTCCACCGTGCAGAGATTGAAAACTGCTGCTCAGTAATGGCGGAGACTATATGGTGTTGTACTAACTAGACACCGGCAGGTTAACCGCTGACCCGGTGTGTACAAAAACGGGCTCCGTTACCTCACAGAGCCGCACTATCGGTAAACATAAATGCCGAAGCCTGTTCAAGCTCACAGAGCTCGGTAATGAGGAGCGCTCCGCAAATGGTCACAGAACTCAGCCCCAAGGACATGGGGTCAGAGTACCTCTAGACCTGCAAAGCACATGGCACCGCAACTGCGAGACCAGCAGTAGATACACTACAGACATAGCGCGCAAGTGTGCGCAGCACCGCTGTCATGATCCAGTGTGGGATCTGGCGGTATTAATTGCACTGTGTGAACTTTTTTTACTTTGGAAAGTTCCCAGGTGTCTTGACTGTCCCCGGTGGTGGTTAGCAGTATTGCACTTTAGGTTTTTGTGCACTTAATTAGGGATCAGGTGTGACACCCTATAAAGGTGTGCTAGGGGGTGCAAACACTGCCTGTGATATTGTGAGAGTGTGTTCACTCTGTTTTTGGAGAGCCTGGATGAAGGATGGAGCTGGTGAGGAGTCCTGCGCAGCTTAGCCAGGGGGGATGTGTTTCAGCTATGGTGTCTGGACGAAGGGCTGGCATGGCGTGGTGGAGTCGCAGTGATGGTGTCAGCGGGAAGTGTCTGCATGGGCTGGTGGAGTGGCGACTATGGAGAGTGGCACTCACCATGTGGGACTTGGCCGCTGAGCTGGACTCAAGCATGCTCGACTTCGTTTCAGCAGCTGAACTCTTCCTTGGGACTCTGGTACTAAGCAGCTGCAACTGGTTTTGGACTCTGCTCCAAGGCTGCACTAAGGTGAAGGATCCTGTGATGGATCCAGGTGGAGGAGAAGATGCACTCAGGTGGAGGGCTCTGTTGCTAGGAGCGCACGCAACAGAGCAAAGCTAAGTGGTGTTTCCCCTGTATTGTCTCTTTCCTCATGTGTGTTATTAGTGCAGTGGTGGGATTAGTTTCCGCACCGACCTATTCCCTAGTGAGGGTTTAGGTTCAGGGCGAGCTAGGGCGTTGAGGTACGTGTGCGGCGCCCGGTGCGAAACCGGCATAGGGAACGTTAGGAGTGCAGGGACACTGGCTCAGGGGAGCTCAGGAGGTCTCCAATTCCCTTTTCCCTATTGCAGGGCCCCCCCATTGTTAAAGTTACCCAGGTTCCCCCCTTTATTATTTAAATGCGCCTTACTGGAGGCGGTGTTTCCAGATATTGTATGTATAACGTGTAATACCTAAATTCGCCAGGTGGAGGCGGCGTATCCACCTGCACGTTTTTATTTAAATGCGCCCCACTGGAGGCGGTGTATCCAGGGTCACGTGTGTTATGGGTTCGCCTTGCGGTATCATCTGCGTCCCGACACACGTGACCATGACAACCGCTCTGGCGTACGCCAGTAATCGACCTGGGTTGGGTTAATATAGCGCACAACTTGTGCACGGCGCTGCACAGGCGGTTGCTGATCCTAGGTGCAGTACAAAAGTGCCCTGTACGGGTAGGCACAATCGGACGCTAGTGGGTGCAGATACTAGGAGCACAGCGGCGTAAGCATTGCCAACCATTGGCGCTAGCTCCAACTCTAATTCCCTAATACAATCACAACCAGAGGGAGGGAGTTTTTAATGAGTCAGTCACCAGTCTCATGCATCCATCATCATACACACAACTACCAACAAAAGTCTATACTAGCGCGGTCATGCGATCCTTTTATAAACGCAGACTTCCGGGACCTTTCAGATGGTCCAATCTGAGCTGCAACAGGACCTGAGCATGTGACCCGCAGCCTCCAATAAGAGGACGACCCGCGGGCATGCTTAGTAGCCCAAAAGAAGGACTTAGTCCCAGGAGCTGCTTGCTGCTGACCAGTGCATGCTGCTATAGCTGACCTTGAGATGGCAACAGCACTGACCTGGTGAAGACGCTGGGAATGATGTCTTTGCTGAGCAGCCTCTTCTGCAGCTGGGACTGAATGGGAGACCGCAGAAGGCAAGGCTCTGGATTCCTTCTGTGCAGAGGCAGGAACCCGACATCTAGCAGTGAGTATATTAATTCACTAACACTACATTACATGCACACATCCACTAAGCTTTTTATTCATTAAATGTATGCAAGTGCTTCTTTCAGCAAAATGACAAAGTCTTATGGATGTACATGGGATCAGCATGGTCACCTAACAGTGGTTAACAGCTTGAAAACACAGGAGCACTCATAACTTAGATTTTCTGGTAATTAGGTGACTTCAAATAGAGATGTTCATTATATCGTTGATGGAGGCTCTTGAATTTAATGTACCCATGTGGGTTATGTGTCATTTTTTATTGATCTCTATATCTCTGGCTGTGCTGTTTTTCACTTAACATAACTTATTGTAGATAGGTTATATCTTTCATAAGATACATAGGGCACACAGCAAGAAATATAGTTAAAGAAGTACTCCCATCAAAGCTCTTAATTTATTGCAATAATCATAATACACATCACTGTGTACTTACAATTGCTCATTTTGCCTTTCAGCCCAGTTACAGTAATTATTCTCTTTTTTCTGTTCTATGTATTAGCAGGAAGTATCTGGTCTCCGCAGAAAACATTCCTCTCATCAACTCTTGACCTATCTGCTCTGCGCCTCCTTCCTGCCATTGTCTTTTGCAGGGATTATGACTCATACGGGGAACATTCACCTCCTGTTTCTACATAGAGCTCAGAAAGATTCAGCTAGTCAGTTTTTAATCACATGATGCCATAGACCTAACGGAAAACAGAAGAATTAAGTGGGCATAAGAGCAAAATCAGCAATTGTAAGTACACAGTGTGATATAATATGATTGAAATATATTAAAATGGTATACATTTCAGTGGAAGTGCTTCTTTAAATGATTAGCTCGGCTGTATTACATGTAGAATCGTAGAGTTGGAAGGGACCTCCTGGGCCATCTGGTCCAACCCCCTGCTCAAAGCAGGATTCGCTAAATCATCCCAGTCAGATGTCTGTCCAGCCTCTGTTTGAAGACTTCTATTGAAGGAGAACTCACCACCTCTTATGGCAGCCTGCTCCACTCATTGATCACTTTAACTGTCAAAAAGTTTTTTCTAATATCTAATCTGTGTCTCCTCCCATTCAGCTTCATCCCATTGCTTCTAGTCTTTCCTTGTGCAAATGAGAATAAAGATGATCCTTCTACAATGTGACAGCCCTTCAGATATTTGTAGACAGCTATTAAGTCTCCTCTCAGTTTTCTCTTCTGCAAGCTAAACATTCCCAAATACTGCAACCTTTCCTCATAAGACAGGGTTTGCAGACCGGTCACCATTCTGGTCGCTCTTTTCTGAACTTGCTCCAGTTTGTTGATGTCTTTTTTAAAATGTGGCACCCAAAACTGGACACAGTATTCCAGATGAGGTCTGACCAAAGAGGAGTAGAGGGCAAAAATGACTTCACGTGATCTAGACTGTATGCTTCTGTTTATACATCCTAGAATTGCATTTGCCTTTTTTGCTGCTGCATCACACTGTTGACTCATATTCAGTCTGTGATCAATTAGTATACCCAAGTCTTTCACATGTGCTGTTGCTTAGCCCTATTCCTCCCATTTTGTATATGCTTTTTTCATTTTTATTGCCCAGATGTAGAACTTTGCATTTTTCCCTGTTAAAAACCATTCTGTTAGTTGCAGCCCACTGCTCCAGTTTATTTATATCTTTTTGAATCCTCTCTCTCTCTAGTATTAGCTATCCCTCCTAGCTTTGTGTCGTCAGCAAATTTAATCAGTTTACCCTGAATTCCTTCATCTAAATCGTTGATAAAGATGTTGAACAATACATGGCCCAGGACAGAGCCCTGTGGTACCCCACTTGAGACATTCTTCCAACTGGATGTGCAGCCATTTACGAACACTCTTTGGGTCCGATCACTAAGTCAGTTATGAATCCACCTTACAGTTGCCTTGTCCATTCCATACTTAGCCATTTTTTCAATAAGGATTGTGTGAGATACTTTTGTCAAATGCTTTGCTGAAGTCAAGATATACTATATCTACAGCATTTCCCTGATCCACCCAATCAGTGATTCTGTATGCTTGTTGTTGATACAAATGTGAATATTTTAATTGATAAAACGATTTGTTTGAATTAACCCCTTAACTCTGAAGCCTTTTTCCCCTTCCTGAAAAGGCCAACTTTTTTCAATTCTGACCAGTGTCACTTTATGAGGTAATAACTCTGTAATGTTTCAACGGATTCCAGTGAAAGATTTTTTGTGATATATTATACTTCATGATAGTTTTAAAATTTGTTAAATATGACTTTTATTTGTGAAAATATCAGATATTTTGTAAATATTTAGAAAATTTAGCAATTTTCAAATTTGAAATTTTAATACCCTTAAAACAGTTATCTTAGAAAAAGTAGTTATTATTGCTATTATTATTTATTATTATAGCGCCATTTATTCCATGATGCTTTACATGTGAAGAGGGGTATGCATAATAAAAAACAAATACAGCAATCTTAAACAATACAGGTCATGACTAGTACCGAAGGAGAGGGTAGCCTCTCTGATTTCTTCGCACTGTATTATCTTATAAAGTTGAGATGTGAATTTATGTTCATGCACCAAAAAAGAGCATGAACCGCACCTCCAAAAATCATACGTTGATCTAATGCTGCTAGACCAAAAAATTATAACTGAACATGAGGTTCTTAGCTTAACATTCTGATCAGACTGTATTAAGCCCACTGCCATGTCACGGCAAACCTTGTAATGGGTCCTAACACCCTATTGGAGTGGAGCCATGCGCAAACCACCACCACAGTAGCAATGCACCAGCAGGGCAGATGGCCCAGTGTCACCAGACCACTCTGCCCCACCAGCACAAAACCACAGCAACAATGGCCACCACACAGTACCAACACCAAAAGAAAAGAGTCCCCATAGCCCCAGCAGAGCAGAGCCACGCGCCAACCACTGCCAACAGCGGCAATGCCCTGGCAGGGCAGACGGCCTGATGCCCCACAGTACCCATGCTGCAAGACTGAGTCCCCATGACTCCTGACCGGGCCACCACACCAGCACAAAACCACAGCAAAAATGGCCACCATTCAGCACCCACACCAAATGAAAGGAGCACTGAAACTCACCTTCCTCCAGTTCTTCAGTGAGAGCAAAAATTTATGTTAATACCAAAGGGGGAATAATCAGAGATTTCTCTCTGGAGGTGACAAACATGATGATGAGGTGACAAGATAAGCCTAGACTCAGATTTCCCTCTGTGAGGCATGTAATCACACAAAAAAGCTCTCCTGAGTAGACTCACTGCTGCAGTCTACTGTAAAGAGTAGAGTAAAGTTATTTGTCATTACCAATATCTCTACTGCTCTCCTTTCAATGCACTGACAACTCTGATTTACACCCTCTCCACCCACACTAATTGCTATGATAGAAAAGCAGCACAGGTGTTTGTTATAACATATAGCTTTGCTCTACTCTATACATTTAGGCTGGGTTCAAACATAGCGGAACTCTCGTGGAAATTACCGTGAGCATTCCAGAATTCCATTCCGCAGGAAAATCCCATTTTAAATTCCTGCGATTTTCCCATGGAAAAACTAGCATTTTGCAAGCGTAATTAGCTTGCAGAATTGCTAGCGTTTTCCAAGCGATCTGTAGCATCGCTTGGAGAACCGATTGACAGGTTGGTCACACTCGTCAAACATAGTGTTTGACGAGTGTCACCAACTTTTTACTATTGAGGCCGCCTATGCGGCATCAATAGTAAAAGATAAAATGTAAAAAATAATAATAAAAAAAAATATTGTTGTTTTCACCTTCCGACGTCCCGCGCAGCCTTCCCTCCTCTCTCCACGCCCCAGTAATCCTTTGCGACAATTACCGCAATGATGTCCATTCTCGCGGGATCGTGGCGTCTCATGGTCATTCGCGATGACGTTGCGCGAATGACCGCAAGACTTCGCGATCCCGCGAGAACGGACGTTATCGCTCGCAAAGGATTACTGGGACCGGGAGCGTGGAGAGAGGCGGGAAGGCTGCGCGGGACGTCGGAAGGTGAGAATAACAATATTTTTTATTTTAAAAATTCTATTTTTTACAGGGATATGCATTCCAATGGGTGCGGGATCGCTGCGATTCCACAAAATTAATGAGCATGCTGCGTTTTTTACCGCAAAGCGATTTCGCCGCGGTAAAAACCGCAGCATTAGCACAGCATTGCGGAGTCCCATAGGAATGCATGGGATGCTTATTTTTCTCGTTTTCGCAGCAAAATCACGAAAAAAACGCCACGTGTGAACTCAGCCTAACACTATGTTTGACGAGTGTGACCAACCTGTCAATCAGTTCTCCAAGAGATGCTACAGATCACTTGGAAAACGCTAGCAATTCTGCAAGCTAATTACGCTTGCAAAATGCTAGTTTTTCCACAGGAAAATCGCGGGAATTTAAAATGCGATTTTCCTGCGGAATGGAATTCCGGAATTCTCGTGGTAATTTCCGCCAGAGTTTTGCTACGAGTGAACCCAGCCTTAGAAGCCAGCCATGAGATCAGGGAGGAGAGCATGTTTCAAACAGAAGAAGCTGGGTCTATACGTGTCATGTTCTTTTTTTTTTTTTTTTTTTTTCTTTTTTTTTTCCCTGCATGACACGTCCTGCTTATGATTGGTCAATTTTACACAGGGCAAAAATATGGCCTCAGAGATGAAGCTCTAATAATGCCCTTTTGGTCTTAGCATAAATTTGAATTTAACCATTACCAGCTAATGCCTTAGCAACAGCAGTGGAATCTTAAAAAAATGAAAACAATATGTTATTCAGCTTTGCAGCCACTACTCTATGATGTGGCTAGTTTAACATGCTAAAACTGGTGAAAGGTGCTCTATAAGTACACCCAACTCAACATTACTCATGAACTTACTGCTGTAAGCAAGTAATAACTCTTTCCACTGTTTTCTCAAATTTTTTTTTTTTTTTTTTTACCTTGGATCACATTGTACTTTATGGAGTTTTCCCACAAAGTACATATTAGTTAATGGAAAAGAAAAAAGTTCCACAATTGGATATTATAAATGCACCCGTGCTATGTACTGTGTAATGACTATGCAGGCACATGATCTAAATGTACCACAGCTACTGGGCAGGGAAGGAAGCAAAATAGTGTCTACAAAAAGGACAGCATGGGATCGCAGCTGATTCTTTCTGTGAGGTAAAACGCGTGTAAAAACAAGCAGAAAAACTTTAACGAACAGAAATAATCAGCTATGATGCCACTCTGTAATATCTGTATACTCTTTTTTGCTTCCTCTCCTGGCCAGGATCTGTGGTATGATCAGACCATGTTCCTGCACGGTCAGACACGGCCATTACACAGTAGGGGAACATTTATAAGATTATCTCAGCACAGTAACATTTTTTTAGCACATTCAATTGAGGAACTTATTTTTATATAGCATAGCTGCAGAGAAAGTCATAGACCGCACATCCAAAAGTCATACAATGATCGATCTAATGCTGCTGGGAAAATATTTACAAAACTGAACATGATCATGAACAAGGCGAATCTCTCAGTGGGTTCCTATCTTTTTTCTAGCCTTAACGATGCAATGCCGTGCACCAACCACTAACACAACAATATTGCATCAGCGAACAGGGGGGGCAATTTGGTGCCTTACAGTGCCAATGCCACAAGACTGAGTCCCAATAACTCCCTACCACAGCACCCCAGAGGCCCAGAAACAAAGCAAAAATGGCCACCACACAGCAACAAAATCAAGTGAAAGGAGCAGAAAAACTCACTTTCCACATGTTCTGAGACTGTGAACCGAGAGCAAAAATAGGCAGAACCCCTTTTGCAGTCTCTTGCTTATTTAAAACTTTTGAGTCAAGAGTGCTGGGTAGTCCAAGTAAAGCAAAAAAAGAACAGTCTGAGAACCTGTCTAAGGCTGGTTTCACATTTGCGTTTTTTTGCGCTGGAAAAAAACGCATACCTGCGCATGCGTTTTTTCCCCTATATTTAACATGGGTGCGCATACCTGCGCGCTGGCATGCGCACGTATGCGATTTTCATGCGCTGCGTTTTTTTGGGGTGTGCGTTTGTATTTTCCAGACGCAGCATGTTGCATTTTTTGGCCCTGCAAAAAAGCGCATGCGCACATATGCGCACGTTTTGCGCTAAAAATGGCCATTATAGCCTATGGATGCGCATACGTGCGCATTGGCATGCTTATGTATGCGTTTTTTTGCACATGCGTTTTTTTTTTAACATTAGTTTAGACAATGGAATTTAGGGGTTTGGGTTAGAGTTAGGGTTAGTTAAGGGGTTTAGGGTTAGGGTTAGGGTCAGGGTTAGGGTTAGGATCAGGGTATGGTTTGGTTAAGGGTTAGGGTTAGGGTCAGGGTCAGGGTTAGGGTATGGTTTGGTTAAGGGTTAGGGTTAGGGTATGGTTTGGTTAAGGGTTAGGGTTAGGGTCAGGGTCAGGGTTAGGGTTAGGGTTAGGATCAGGGTATGGTTTGGTTAAGGGTCAGGGTTAGGGTCAGGGTCAGGATTAGGGTTAGGATCAGGGTATGGTTTGGTTAAGGGTTAGGGTCAGGGTCAGGGTTAGGGTTAGGGTATGGTTTGGTTAAGGGTTAGGGTCAGGGTTAGGGTTAGGGTATGGTTTGGTTAAGGGTTAGGGTTAGGGTTAGGGTATGGTTTGGTTAAGGGTTAGGGTATGGTTTGGTTAAGGGTTAGGGTCAGGGTCAGGGTTAGGGTTAGGGTATGGTTTGGTTAAGGGTCAGGGTTAGGGTTAGGGTCAGGGTTAGGGTCAGGGTTAGGGTCAGGGTTAGGGTTAGGGTTAGGGTTAGGGTCAGGGTTAGGGTTAGGATCAGGGTATGGTTTGGTTAAGGGTTAGGGTTAGGGTTAGGATTAGGGTTAGGGTTAGTAAAGTCATGGTTTGGGTTAGTGTGAGGGGCCACCTAATGTTTGGAAAAAACGCAAACGCGGTAAAAATGCACTAAAAACGCTTACAAACGCATAAAAACGCTGCGTTTTTTTCATGCATGCTCATAAAAATGCTTGAAAAAAACGCAGCAGTTGTATGCTTTTGTATGCGTTTTTTCAATGCGTTTTTTTTCGGGAAAAACGCGCTGCAAAAAAAAGCAAGTGTGAAACTAGCCTAAGGCTAGTTTCACCTTTATGTGCAGCGATTCGAGCGCTCATGAATCGCATGCAAAAAACGCTTACAAATGCTTGTAAATGTTGCATTTTTTCGTCGCATCATTACAACAAAAAAATGCAGCGTTTGTATGCGTTTTCAAGCATTTTCTATGCGTTTGCATTTTTTATGCGCATGGTGTCAATCACAGGAGGAAAATTCTAGAAAAATTCTTGCAACAGACACCACCAATGGGACAGCAGTGGACTTGTGTTATGGAAATTCTTTATATAGACCCAGTTAACAGCTGAATTCTTCAAATTTCCTTGGATTTTCTCTTGACAACATGGATCTGCGCTGGAAGAGTTTTCACTTTAACTTGGAACTGGACATCAGGATGGCTCAGGCTTATGCAGTTGCTTGCCATCAACAAAGGGAGAGAGAGAGAGACAGCGAAGATGGCAGTGTCGGCGTTTGTGGATACATCCGATTATTGAACTCCAGGAGAGCCGTGGAGCGTACCACACCCTCTACAGCGAGCTCCAGGCAAACCTGGATAAATTTACTGATTACACACGGATGTCCCAACAAACCTTCAGGTATTTGCTTGGTCGTGTCCAAGATGCCATCCGGAGACAGGACACACAGCTCCGTCGTGCGATTCCTCCCGAGGAACGGCTCCTGGTCACATTGCGGTACGTAGTATCGCAAAAACAATGCCTGCATAATTTTCTTTGTTCTCACATGGACTATTCCAAAGCTGGCGGAATTATTGTTCTGCCATGTAGTTAGCCAAAAGCTTCTTTTTTTTTTTTTTATGCCTTGTAGTAAAGAAAAGGATGCATATATATTTGCATGCCTTTGTTTTTTTCTTGTGTTATGTATTTTTTGTGGTTCTAAACAATCCACATACACAAATATTAATTTTTTTTTTTTTGTTTCTCGGTTTCACAGATTCCTGGCTTCTGGCGAGAGCCTCTCTTCACTGCACTTCCAGTACCGTATTGGAATATTAACCTTGTCTGGAATAGTTGCAGACACCTGCTGGGCTTTGTGGGGCGTTCTCTGTCCAGAATTTATTCCCCTGCCCACTGTGGAAAAGTGGTTTGAAATTACTGAAAGATTCTGGACAGTCTGCAATTTCCCTAACTGTTTGGGTGCCGTTGATGGGAAACACATCCGTATTATAAAACCAAAAAGAACAGGCTCTGAGTACTATAACTATAAAAAGTACTTTTCTACAGTACTCATGGCCATTTCGGATGCAGACTGCATGTTTATCGCAGTGGATATTGGGGCATTTGGCCGTGAGAATGACTCCCAGGCATTTAAGAACTCTGACATGGACTGGAAGTTGTATGGCAACCAGTTCAATTTCCCCAGGCCACGGCCTCTTCCCAACACCGAAGGTCTGCCTCAGCCCTTTGTATTGGTTGGGGATGAGGCATTCCAGATGTGCCAAAACCTGCTCAAGCCCTACTCCAGCCGGGAATTGGAACACACCAAAATAATATTTATTTACAGGCTGACCAGGGCCAGAAGAACTGTTGAGTGTGCCTTTGGTATACTTGTCTCCAGATGGCGCATTCTCAGCACAGCCATTAATCTCAAAGTGGAAACAGTGGATAAGGTGGTGAAGGCCTGTGTGGTTCTACATAATTTTGTCATGGTTAGAGAGCACCCGAACTTTGAACTCGATGATGCAGCTCCTAACCCATTGCCTGAATTTACTCAGCACCCTCTCAGGTCATCCGTTGAAGTTGGCCAAATGAGGGACCAATTTGCGGCCTACTTCAACTCAGATGTGGGACGGGTGGAACGGCAAGATCAAATGGTGTAAACCAAGTTTTCTTTTGTGCTATTGTGTGTATGTTAATAAAAAACCTGTGTTGATACCTGTACCGAGTGCACTCTGTCTTCTTGCACTTCAATACAATAATCAACTGGCCCGGTGTACCAGTGAATTAATGATGCTGTGTCTTGTGCATCATGAATTTACTAGTACTCTTGACCATGTGACTATGCATACACACAAGTTGTATGATCGTTATCATCTCTACACTTTGAGTTCAATTTGCTGCGACGGTGGAGATAATACAGATCATTTTTGTGTCACCTGGCATGATGTTAACAATAGTGATTTGTGACTGCAGTTGCATCCCTCACTATTTATGACACCTAACGCTGTGACAATAAATATTATTTGTTGTGTCATCACTGTGGATTCAGTTTGAACGCAGACAGTAGTCATAAAAAGTTTATACAACTAATACAATACCAGGCCTGGTGTCATGCTGAAGTGGGGACGCCAAAAGTAACGCATCCAGACTTCAGAAGGTAATCACACATGGGCAGGAGAATACACATAAGAGGTAAACTGCAGGATCACTACAGTCTGTATGCAGACTGAAGCAACGCTGCAGGTCAAAAATCATGTGTATTCACCTGGCCAGGTGTGAGAGTAATGATACAAGGGCACGGTATTGTACATATGGCATGTATTTTCCCCGTCATCTCCTCAGTTTCTCAACACACACTGAATACACTGCGTTCCAAATTATTATACAAATTGGATTTAAGTGTCATAAAGATGTAATTTTTTGTTTTTCAAATAAACTCATAGATGGTATTGTGTATCAGGGCTCTTTGGATCACTGAAATCAATCTCAAATTCCTGTGATAATTAGTTTGCCAGGTGAGCCCAATTAAACGAAAACTACTTAAGAATGATGTTCCACATTATTAAGCAGGGCACAGGTTTCAAGGAATTTTGGAAAGAAAAAGGACCTCTCTGCTGCTGAAAAGCATCAAATAGTGCAATGCCTTGGTCAAGAGATGAAAACATTAGATATTTCCCAAAAATTTAAATGTGACCATCGTACTGTTAAGAGATTTGTGGTTGATTCTGAGCACAAACATGTTTGTGCTGGTAAAGGCAGAATGAGGAAGGTTTCTGCCAGGCAAGTTCATCGGATTAAGAGAGCAGCTGCTAAAAGCCATTACAAACCAGCAAACAGATATTTAAAGCTGCTGGTGACAAAGTGAATCATAGAATCATAGAATCGTAGAGTTGGAAGGGACCTCCTGGGCCATCTGGTCCAACCCCCTGCTCAAAGCAGGATTCGCTAAATCATCCCAGTTAGATGTCTGTCCAGCCTCTGTTTGAAGACTTCCATTGAAGGAGAACTCACCACTTCTCGTGGCAGCCTGTTCCACTCATTGATCACTCTAACTGTCAAAAAGTTTTTTCTAATATCTAATCTGTGTCTCCTCCCATTCAGCTTCATCCCATTGCTTCTAGTCTTTCCTTGTGCAAATGAGAATAAAGTTGATCCTTCTACAATGTGACAGCCCTTTAGATATTTGTAGACAGCTATTAAGTCTCCTCTCAGTCTTCTCTTTTGCAAACTAAACATTCCCAAATCCTGCAACCTTTCCTCATAAGACAGGGTTTGCAGACCGGTCACCATTCTGGTCGCTCTTTTCTGAACTTGCTCCAGTTTGTTGATGTCTTTTTTAAAATGTGGTGCCCAAAATTGGACACAATATTCCAGATGAGGTCAGACCAAAGAGGAGTAGAGGGAAATAATGACTTCACGTGATCTAGACTGTATGCTTCTGTTAATACATCCTAGAATTGCATTTGCCTTTTTTGCTGCTGCATCACACTGTTGACTCATATTCAGTCTGTGATCTATTAGTATACCCAAGTCTTTTTCACATGTGCTGTCACTTAGCCCTATTCCTCCCATTCTATATATGCTTTTTTCATTTTTATTGCCCAGATGTAGTACTTTGCATTTCTCTCTGTTAAAAACCATTCTGTTAGTTGCTGCCCACTTCTCCAGTTTATTTATATCTTTTTGTATCCTCTCTCTCTCTTCTCTAGTATTAGCTATCCCTCCTAGCTTTGTGTCATCAGCAAATTTAATCAGTTTACCCTCAATTCCTTCATCTAAATCGTTGATAAAGATGTTGAACAATACAGGGCCCAGGACAGAGCCCTGTGGTACCCCACTTGAGACATTCTTCCAACTGGATGTGCAGCCATTTACGACCACTCTTTGGGTCCGATCACTAAGCCAGTTATGAATCCACCTAACAGTTGCCTTGTCCATTCCATACTTAGTCATTTTTTCAATAAGGATTGTATGAGAGACTTTGTCAAATGCTTTGCTGAAGTCAAGATATACTATATCTACAGCATTTCCTTGATCCACCCAATCAGTAATACCGTCATAGAAGGAAATTAAATTAGTCTGACATGACTTATTAGTTACAAACCCATGCTGACTCTGTTTAATCACTTCATTCTTATCCAGGTATTGACATACATGTTGTTTAATAATTTGTTCAAATATCTTTCCTGGTATAGAAGTCAGACTCACCGGCCTATAGTTGCCTGGGTCCACCTTCTTCCCCTTTTTGAAGATAGGAACAACATTTGCTCTTCTCCAGTCTTCTGGCACTTCTCCTGTTCTCCAAGAATTTTCAAAGATTATGGAGAGGGGTTCAAAAATTTCTTCTGCTATCTCCTTCAGTACTCTGGGGTGTAATTCATCTGGACCTGGAGACTTGAATTCATTTAGGTTAGCTAAGTGTTTCCTCACTATCTTTCTGTTTATAGATATCCTGGATTCTTCTATTCCCTTAATAGGACAGTGAATAACAGTTGATGTTACATTTCCTTTCTGAGAGAAAACAGATGCAAAATAGGAATTTAAAAGCTCAGCCTTCTCAACATCCTGTCTTACCATTTCATCATTTTCATCCTGTAAAAATCCTATAGCATCTTTGACTTTTCTTTTACTTTTGACATATCCCCAAAATCCTTTATTGCTTTTGACATCTCTTGCAAGCCTCAATTCATTTCCAGCTTTAGATAATCTGATTTGTGCCCTGCAGGTTCTGCAGACAGCATTATATTCTTCTTTAGATATGACTCCCTTTTTCCATTTTATAAACATTTTTTTCTTCCTTTTTAGCATGTGCTTAAGTTCTGTGTTCATCCATCCTGGTTTCCTTAAATGCTTCCTATTCTTCCCTCTTTTCGGAATTGTTAACAACTGTGCTTTGAGAATTTCATTTTTCAAGATTTCCCATCCTTCCTGGACATTTTTGTCTTTAAGGATATCCAGCCATTGGATCCCTCCAATTCTCTTTCTGAATCCCTTAAAATCTGCCTTTCTGAAATCTAACCTTGACGTCTGAGTCTTCACAGGTCTTCCGCCTCTAGTTATCCAAAATTCTAAAATAGCATGGTCGCTACCTCCTAGGGTCCCAGCCACTTTTACCTCCTCAACCATTTCCTCCCTGTTTATAAGGATTAGATCCAAGGTAGCAGTTCCCCTTGTTTTCTCCCTTACCTTTTGGAAGATAAAGTTGTCAGCAAGAGAGGATAAGAATTTCCTTGACCTGTTAGTTTTGCCTGAGAGAGATTCCCAACAAATGTCTGGATAGTTGAAATCTCCCATGACAACTATATCATATTTTTTGGATAACTTGGCCATTTGATGCATAAAGAGTTCATCCATATCTTCAGCTTGCACAGGCGGCCTGTAGTAAATGCCTACAATGGTGTCCTTTCCATTGTTCTGTCCTTGTAATCTTACCCAAACAGTTTCCACAGAACTCCCAGTCTCTAAAGCTTCAATCTCTGTGCAGATATACGCATTTCTAACATACAATGCGACACCCCCTCCTCGTGCCTCTGGAGTCCCTCGAACCTCATGGTGTAGGATCCTTCAAAGGCTTGCTGTGGTGCATAAACCTACTATTCGGCCACCCCAAAAGTGTTCACAAGCAGAAATTGTAGCAGTGGGTCCAGACATACATGAAGACTATTTTTCATACGGTCTTGTTTACTGATGAGTGTCGAGCAACCCTGGATGGTCCAGATGGATGATTGGTGGATGGCCACTATGTCCCAACAAGGCTGCGACTTCAGCAAGGAGGAGGAGGAGTCATGTTTTGGGCTGGAATCATGGGGAAACAGCTGGT
This sequence comes from Dendrobates tinctorius, assembly GCF_039654945.1. Lineage (NCBI taxonomy): Eukaryota > Metazoa > Chordata > Amphibia > Anura > Dendrobatidae > Dendrobates > Dendrobates tinctorius. Next base: position 8,126,174 of record NW_027361730.1, on the reverse strand, counting down.
AGGGCTCTTTAAGGTTCCTGAAGGTGTGAAAATGACCTCTGCAAAGTACTGTATATAGAGTTTCTGACTGACAGCTGTCTTCCATGGTATAAAAAGCAGAAATGTGCCTTCAGGAGCAAAATCCTCTTCATGCATGACAATGCACCATCTCATGCTGCAAAGAATACCTCTGAGTCATTGACTGCTATAGGCTTAAAAGGAGATAAACTCATGGTGTGGCCACCATCTTCCCCTGACCTCAACCCTGTAGCAAACCTTTGGAGTATCATCAAGCAAAAGATCTATGAGGGAGGCAGTTCACATCAAAACAGCAACTCTTGGAGGCTATTCCGACTTCATGCAAAGAAATCCAAGCAGAAACTCTCCAAAAACTCCCAAGTTCAATGGATGCAAGAATTGTGAAGGTGATGTCACAGAAGGGTTCCTATGATAGCATGTAACTTGGCCTGTTAGGATGTTTTGGAGTTAAATAGCTTTTTTGTTCAGTGAATGTGACCTCCTAATGCTGCAAATTCCACAAATGAACATTTTCAGTTCTTTAAAACAGATCAAATGTTTAGAAATTCTAATGTGCCTAATAATTTGGAACAGTGCAATTTGAGTTTTTATTCATTTTGGAGATTATACTGTTATCATTGGGAGGTTTCTTCAATAAAATTTGATGTATACTCTAACGGGTGATGACTTTTATTAGACTGACTGTCATTTGTACTGACTATTTAGGAAAATCATAGAAAAATATCATTTGCATAATAATTTGGAACACAGTACAGAGGATGTGGTTAATTACAAGGTATATCTAGAATCACCTTGCCTTGTATCACAAAAAGTTAAATGATGTTGGTAAAAGCACACCATAGTCAATTAACTTTTTATGATACCTGTTGATACGATGTTGGGCGGAGCAAAAAATGCAACATGTAGCGTCCGGCGCGTCTGGTCGCACACCTGGAAAATGCGCAGTGCACGAAAATTCTGAGGCATGAATACAATCGCTAGACACTGCACCCGCCATTTTAAAGATGGGGGACAACTGCGCTTGCGACCAATAGTGCACGATGCGCTGCGTGATAAAATGCTAGCGTGAAACCAGCCTAAGGTGAGTTTTTCAGCTACAGCTACTTTCACTTGGTGTTGGTTCTGTATGGCAGCTATTGTTGATGCTGTTCTGTTCCTGTGAAGTGGTGATGTCCTGGAGTCATTGGGACTCACCCTTGCAGCAAGGGTTCTGTGAGGCACCAAATTGCCTGTTCTGCTGGTGCACTATGGCTTTGGTGGTGGTTGGTGCATTGCGCTGTACATTTAAGGCTAAGAAAAAGTTAAGAGCCCACTATAGCATTCACAGTGACATGGCAGTAGACTTCATATAGTCTATAGTCTGATCAGAATGTTAATGTCACGTCCGCCATGTCTGTTTGTCTCAAGAACTCCTGGAGCGATGTGCATGCGCATGTTTTGTCTGCTGTCCTGCATTTTCGCTAGAGCTGTGTGCAGACTCACTTCATGTCTGAGCTGCAGGATCCCTGCGTTTCTGCTCTGCCTTCTGTGATCTTCTCGTCATGTCTGGAGTCCTTGATCATGTGATAAGACCCTGCACTGTCTGGTTCTGCAATCATCTCGTCATGTCTAGAATCCCGGATCATGTGTTCTTCCTAGGATCCTGCACTGGTTGGTTCGGTGATCATCTCGTCATGTCTGAAACCCTGATCATGTGACATTTCCTAAGATCCTGCACTGTCTGGTTCTGCTATCATCTCGTCATGTCTAGAATCCCGGAAGTGCTCCCCTGGTCCTGACCTGGAGGAGGAGGTGCTATGCCCTATCTCAGGCCGCCTCTTCCTATGCTCAGGGCCTGATTATTGTGTTGCTTCCCTGCAAGGCTCTGGGTCTGTGGGGTTGCTCCCTCTATTCTGTGCCCTTGCACTTTGCTCTGTAGTGCGTCTTGCACACGCTCCGTGCTCGTATTCCGCCTCTTGTCTTGTGCCATGTCTTGTGTTGTCTCTCGTGCCATGTTTGTCTTTGCCTTGCTTTGCCTTGTAGTCCTTCTGCTGTTCTTTGTCTTAGTCTGTTTTGCTATGTCTCGCCTTAGCTATGCTTTGACTTGTAGTCCTTCCTGCGTTCTCTGCCTCGCCTGTTTTGCCATGTCTTGCTTTTGCTATGCTTTGACTTGTAGTCCTCCCTGTGTTCTCTGCCTTGCTATTCCTTGCTTTGTGTTCCTCCCTATGGTCTCAGTCTTTGCTTGCTCTGCCTCGCTCTCTCCTATGGTGCTCTGTAGTGCTCCCTGGCACACGCACCATTTCTCCTCTCCTTAGTGCTCGTTTCTTTGTCTAGTCCCAAGCTCTTCCCTTGGCCCGGCTCTGGGCTTCTGCCTACGCTCCGCTGCTAGACTCTGTCCTCGCTCTGACCTGGCTCTGTTTCTGCTTGTGTTCCTTGCCTTGTTCCCTGCCTTGTCCTTGCATTGAACCCCGGCGTGGGTTCCCCTTGGCCGTCTCCTGTGCCGTGGTAAGTGCCACGTGTTTGTGTACAGCCGTGTGTACTGGCCAGTGTGGCGTGCCCCCTGCGTGGCTCCTAGCACGCACCCTGCCTTGAACCCTGGCGTGGCTCCTAGCACGCACCCTGCCTTGAACCCTGGCGTGGCTCCTAGCACGCACCCTGCCTTGAACCCTGGCGTGGCTCCTAGCACGCACTCTGCCCTGAACCTGGCGTGGCTCCTAGCACGAAGGTTCCTTTGCCCCCTCCTGTGCCTTAGTCGTGCCTCGTGCTGGCGTTACAGCCGTGTGCATTGGCCAGTGAGGTGTGCGTCCCTGCGTAGCTCCTAGCACGCAGCCCTGCTCTGAACCCTGGCGTGTCTCTACACGCACCCTGTCTTGTGCCTTGGCGTGTCTCAACACGCACTCTGTCTTGTGCCTTGGCGTGTCTCTACACGCACTCTGTCTTGTACCTTGGCGTGTCTCTACACGCACTCTGTCTTGTACCTTGTGCCTTGGCGTGTCTCTACACGCACTCTGTCTTGTACCTTGGCGTGTCTCTACACGCACTCTGTCTTATCCTATGCTTTGGCGTGGCTCTACACATGCACCTAGCCTTGGACCTTGGCGTGTTCCCTAAACACGCACCCTGCTTGGATATCTGTCGTGCCTCCTTGCCTGAACCCTGGTTTGCCTGCCGGATGCCCGGAACCTGCCGACCGTTGCCAGAGGTCCGGAACCAGATGACTGCGGCCTGATGTCCGGAGCTGACGTCCGCAGCCTGATCCCTGGACCCTGTCGGTTTGCCAGCAGTCCGGAGTCCGATGCCATCATGCCATTACCTGTGCCTAGGCGTGCCATCTGGCACGTACCATGTTATGGACCTTGGCGTGCCCACGCGTGCACCTTGCACGTTTTGCTTGTTTTCTCTGTATGTGATCTTGTGTTATTCTAATGAAGATACCTTGCACCTACGTCTAGTCTCGTCTTGCTTCCTGCTTGTCCTTGTCGTCAGACACTCGTCTAGTGTCCCCTGAGCCGGCCGTCTGGTCCCAGCAGTCGTGGTGGCTCACCCCCTTGGTCTTGCCCCTGACACTCCCTGTATAGGGGGTGGATTCTCACAAGGTCAGCTCGCCCTCGGTGGGTGGGTGCCACGACCCAGAGGGTCCACTCAAAAAATGGGCTCAGCAGGAGCTGAGTCCGTCACAGTTAAACTAAGAACGTCATGTTTAGTTTTGTAAAATATTGCATAGCAGCATTAGCTCAATGTATAATTTTTGAGTGTGCAGTCCATGTCTTTTTCTATAGCTATGGAAAAATTTTTTTCAAAAATTTGTTTACTTTGTTCTTCGTTCATGGGACAACCCCTTAAAGTATCCTCTTTCTACTACACAGTTGTAACAGTCACAAATATTCATTAATGTATAAGTAGTATACTATTGTGAAAGAAGAGGGATTCACAATATCCTCAAGATCTACACTTGGAGCAAAAGACAAGTTTTGTTTCACAGTTTCTCGCACCTTACTGGCTACACAACCTGCTTGGTAGCTGAATACAGCAATCTTTAGTTCACCCACATTCTTTGACCTAGAACGTCCACATCAATTCTCTACATCTCTGGCTGTTAAGTTTTTTAGTCCTTTACAGTGTGGGCTTAAAGAGTACTCCTATCTCAACACCCTCTATACACCTTCTCTTTCCTAGGTGCTCCATTAATTGCTGGAATCAATAAAGCCACTTGGGTAAGACTTCAGGAAACAGATTAATGTGAGTATACACAGCTCTTGCCTTCTCCTAACCCATTGCATGGGACAAGTTTATAGCATATGATAGTATTAACCTTAGCAAACTTCCTTTGCTGCATATTCAAATGACCAGACTAGTCCTAAAGAAGTTAACTACATGCTTGTCAGTCCTGCCCCATCTGTAGATAGCGCGCCACCTGAAGCATGACTGAGATCCGTGACCCGTTGTTACATTCTCTACCCGGAACTTTAAAAACATTGGCTACCTCAACCTTGGGCATGCCCGAAGTCAGAGAATTGACAAGTAGTCATGGGATTCAAAGTTCAGAGAGAGAAATGTAAGTATTAGTGATGAGCGAGTATACTCATTGCTCGGGTTTTCCTGAGCATGCTCGGGTGTCCTCTGAGTATTTTGGCGTGCTTGGAGATTTAGTTTTCGTCGTCTTGTCTGCATGATTTGCGACTTGCAGACAGGCTGAATACATGTGTTGAATATCTGGTTGTTAGGAAATTCCAACATGTATTCAGCCTGTCTACAAGTCGCAAATCATGCAGACAAGACGACGAAAACTAAATCTCCAAGCACGCTAAAATACTCGGAGGACACCCGAGCATGCTCGGGAAAACCCAAGCAACAAGCATACTCGCTCATCACTAGTAAGTATAGCTCAGGGATCTCATTCACGCCACAGTGAGCATGCTAGCAACAGATAGGGAAAGACTGGTCAGCATGAATTCTTGCCTTTTTTGACTAATTTGGACAGTTGAATATGTGGCAAAGGGATTTTTATAAAGTGAGTATCATTATACATTTTTATCTTGTCCCATGCAATGGGATTGTCTGTAATCAACTTTAAAAAACAAAAGCAGCCATATAATTAGATTTTAGGTGTCGATCCTGCTGTCAGGTGCACTTTCAGGGAAAAGCCATTTAGTTCATGCTGGTGGGGACAGTACCAAGATTAGACTGTCCTGAAACCAAGTGAGGTGTGTGAGCACCTGACTAGGCTTATTTGGAGAACCAGAAATGTGGTGGGCATCTGTGATGTAGATTATAATGACCACTGAAGATGCTGTGTGTTAGATAATTAGGCCTCACGAAGACCAGAGTGAAAGCTGAGACAACCAAGGGTGCAACGGGGCAGGCTGTGCGGCTTACCTAGGCGCAACTCATCCCATTACTGGGTGAAGGAACTTGTCAGATGTATTTATTGTTTCCTGTTCAAGTTTTGCAATGTTCCTAGTTTTATTACCTCCATATTGGAAGACCTGCAAATAAAATTTCAACTGTTCTTAAAGCCAGTGCCTGTGTCTTGTCAGGAACCCTGTTTGCTCTCCGGTTAACAGAGGGTGATTGGCAAAGAGGCTAGGCCTACTGGATATCCTTAAAAATTAACCTCTTTTTTTAAATACTGGTTCTTAAAACTGTACCATACCTACTGTACACAAGACTTTCGACAACATTTCTTTTACCGTTCGAACATTAGTAAACAAAAATGTAGTATTGTCTAACTATTGTATGACAACCCAACATGCTTCTATAGTTATTAGAGGGTTATGCTCAATACAGTTTTGAAATTATTTCCTATTTTTAGTTTTATTGTACATATCTATTCAGTTAGAAGATATCATCCTAAATCAACTACGTATTTTACACACAATTAGCAGAAATGTGAAGAAAATCCATATTGGGTTCTCTGGGTTGTACATTAGTTACTAGAGGCAATGTCATCCATATGAATCATCAGAAAGTACATACTTGAAAATTCAATATAGGGTTCCCCTATGGACTTTATTTGGTGCAGTGTCTAAAAATGCTGTAAACTTTCATTTCTTTTTATTCCTCACTGCAAATTATTTCATAGCATTCAGTATGTACAGCACAAAAAAAATGTGCCTTGCAGAATAAACTACTTCCATCTCTGCTGTGAACTCTAGAAATAGATTTACTGGAGTTTAGGCTTCTCTAAGTTGATTTTCGGTGCTTTTATCTGCTGACATATTTGATTCTTTATAAGAAAAATAAACTGATTGCCTAGTGATGTAATAAGAAAAGATATTCTTTCATTTTGCTTCAATTCATCCATTTGATATTCATCGTAGGATTCTTCTGCACTGTATATTCTGGGTGACACATTGCTTCTACCCAGGAATTTACACTGAATGTTTTATCGTATGGTAGAATGTTTCAGTAGAAATGGGGAAAAAAGGAAAATTTTCCAAAAAGAAGAAAAAGTTATATATTTAGAATAGAGGCATTTTCCTCTACCTCCACGAAAGAAAAAGTATCAGTAACATAAAGACTTTTCCTTCAAAGATTGCAAGAATATTTGCGAATGTAGGTTCGAAACACTGAGAATATAAATGAATCTGAAGGTTTTCAACTGTGATATTCTTTTTTTCCTTTAATGCAGACACCTAGGGACTCACACCACAGCATCTATCCCATCACAACCTTATTTTTTCTGCATCTTTATTATTTTTGAAACAAAGCAAAGAATGAGTTCGTCAAAAACAACATATGTGTGTTGGAGAATTGAGCTACCTGCTGCCACACATATAACCGCTTCCCGACTGCTATGAGCGGGAGCTGCTATTCTGCCCCCTGCTATTCCGCAGACTCCTTTTATTACTTCTTAAAAGAGGCTTATCATGTTGTGCGGGCTGCATCATTTTGGGCAATTTACAGTTTACAATTTCAAGTCACGTTCATCAAGTAAGCCAAAGCTGTTTTCTTTTCCTGACTCTACCATCTAATTGATTTAATTAAGAGAAAACCAGTAAGGACCTTTTCCAGTACACCTTGTATGACTCCTAAAGCAGCCCCAGAGGAACCTGAGGAACAAGGATGTTCTGCTGTGCATAGACTTATTGTACAAAACTGCAACATAAGAGCCGGGGTTGTAGGTCAGCATTTCTGAACCCTCTACAGTGATTCCAAGCCATAAAAGAGCTTATGTGTGGCATAAGGGCTTTGTGTCAGGCCGCTGATGGTGCAATTAGCTGGAAGAATACTTCTTTTGCTGTTGTGAACTGTGATGCAAACCAAACCCCTGATATAACTATATGCAACCTTGGGACCAATATACAGATAGATTACATAGAGGTCGTTAAAATAACAAAAGGATGGCTTAATGCATTCTTGTACATTTAAATGTCTTCTATATGCATGCATTAACGTATACGGAGAGAAACAATACAGAAGAAAAATAATATATTTGTAAATATAACTGATCTGAATTGATCAGAGTAACTAATAATTTTATTTATAGACCCATCATATTTTACAGCACTTAACAATTATTCAGGGACATGTACAGACAATAAAGACATCCCAAAGTAGCAGTTCAACACTTACAGGAGTGAGGGCCCTGCTCGTAAGCTTTCAATCTGTAAGGAAAGGGGGGATTCAGTAGGTGTCATTAGTGTTGAGCATTCCGATACTGCAAATATCGGGTATCGACTGATATTCGCGGTATCGGAGTTCCGATACTGAGTTCTGATATTTTTACAATATCGAATACCGGAAGTTCCCATAATGCAATGAGCCAGTTGAGGATCCTAAGAAGTGTGGGCACATCCTGTTAGGCATGCTGAAATGATGTCATCAAGATGCGTTATAATGGAGTGTGGGCGGTGCGTGGGCGGAGACTGCGTGTCTGTGTGCACGGGCGGGATCTGTACGTGACCGTGGGGGGGTCTGTGCGGGCCTGCCGGGGGTCTGTCGGGGGCTGTGTGTGTGCAGGCATCGTCCGATGGGACTACAAGTCTCATCGGGCTATGCCTGCTACAATGACAGTGATTGACACATTAGCCAATGATGGGACAGTAGTAGTCCCATCATCCAGCTAATGTGTTGAATGTAAAAAAAACCCACAAACATACATACTACATACATACAACATACATACTACATACAATACATTCATACACTTTGATCCCCGAAGCCAGTGTCATCTGTAAAAAATATTAAAATAACAAACAACCAATATACTCCCTGATCCACAAGTGTCCCACGACGATCTCCCCTATAGAACAGTGACATCTATAGGACCTTCAGTGACACACTGACAGGAGACAATGGTTCCTGCAGTGCATCACTGAAAGGTTACTATAGTTCACTGGTCTCACTTTATGGCAAAAGCTGCATGGGAAATTTCTCACACAGCAATGCCAAAAGTGAGACTAGGGACTTTTTTTTACAGTGGCGGAGGAATACAGTGTGGAAGGATACCTTCCTCCTGTCATTGTATTCCTGGAGCCCCTAGAGAGCGGTCGCATCAGCTGATGCTGCTGTTCTCCACGGGAGAACGTCGTGGGACACTCGTGGATTTCTGCGGATCAGGGAGTATATTGTTTTGTTATTTTAATATTTTTTACAGATGACACTGGCTTCGGGGATCAAAGTGACAAGTGATGGTGAGTATGTACTCTGTTATATGTACTGTATGTCTATATGTATGTATTGTATGTAGTATGTATGTTGTATGTAGTATGTATGTATGTAGTATGTATGTTTGTGGGGTTTTTTTCACATTAAACACATTAGCTGGATGATGGGACTACTACTGAAGATATGGATGAACTCTTTATGCATCAAATGGCCAAGTTCTCCAAAAAATATGACATAGTTGTCATGGGAGATTTCAACTATCCAGACATTTGTTGGGAATCTCTCTCAGGCAAAAAAGGTAAAGGAGAAAACAAGGGGAACTGCTACCTTGGATCTAATCCTTATAAACAGGGAGGAAATGGTTGAGGAGGTAAAAGTGGCTGGGACCCTAGGAGGTAGCGACCATGCTATTTTAGAATTTTGGATAACTAGAGGCGGAAGACCTGTGAAGACTCAGACGTCAAGGTTAGATTTCAGAAAGGCAGATTTTAAGGGATTCAGAAAGAGAATTGGAGGGATCCAATGGCTGGATATCCTTAAAGACAAAAATGTCCAGGAAGGATGGGAAATCTTGAAAAATGAAATTCTCAAAGCACAGTTGTTAACAATTCCGAAAAGAGGGAAGAATAGGAAGCATTTAAGGAAACCAGGATGGATGAACACAGAACTTAAGCACATGCTAAAAAGGAAGCAAAAAATGTTTATAAAATGGAAAGAAGGAGGCATATCTAAAGAAGAATATAATGCTGTCTGCAGAACCTGCAAGGCACAAATCAGATTATCTAAAGCTGAAAATGAATTGAGGCTTGCAAGAGATGTCAAAAGCAATAATAAAGGATTTTGGGGATATGTCAAAAGTAAAAGAAAAGTCAAAGATGCTATAGGATTTTTACAGGATGAAAATGATGAAATGGTAAGACAGGATGTTGAGAAGGCTGAACTTTTAAATTCCTATTTTGCATCTGTTTTCTCTCAGAAAGGAAATGTAACATCAACTGTTATTCACTGTCCTATTAAGGGAATAGAAGAATCCAGGATATCTATAAACAGAAAGATAGTGAGGAAACACTTAGCTAACCTAAATGTATTCAAGTCTCCAGGTCCAGATGAATTACACCCCAGAGTACTGAAGGAGATAGCAGAAGAAATTTTTGAACCCCTCTCCATAATCTTTGAAAATTCTTGGAGAACAGGAGAAGTGCCAGAAGACTGGAGAAGAGCAAATGTTGTTCCTATCTTCAAAAAGGGGAAGAAGGCGGACCCAGGCAACTATAGGCCGGTGAGTCTGACTTCTATACCAGGAAAGATCTTTGAACAAATTATTAAACAACATGTATGTCAATACCTGGATAAGAATGAAGTGATTAAACAGAGTCAGCGTGGGTTTGTAACTAATAAGTCATGTCAGACTAATTTAATTTCCTTCTATGATGGTATTACTGATTGGGTGGATCAAGGAAATGCTGTAGATATAGTATATCTTGACTTCAGCAAAGCATTTGACAAAGTCTCTCATACAATCCTTATTGAAAAAATGACTAAGTATGGAATGGACAAGGCAACTGTTAGGTGGATTCATAACTGGCTTAGTGATCGGACCCAAAGAGTGGTCGTAAATGGCTGCACATCCAGTTGGAAGAATGTCTCAAGTGGGGTACCACAGGGCTCTGTCCTGGGCCCTGTATTGTTCAACATCTTTATCAACGATTTAGATGAAGGAATTGAGGGTAAACTGATTAAATTTGCTGATGACACAAAGCTAGGAGGGATAGCTAATACTAGAGAAGAGAGAGAGAGAGGATTCAAAAAGATTTAAATAAACTGGAGAAGTGGGCAGTAACTAACAGAATGGTTTTTAACAGGGAGAAATGCAAAGTACTACATCTGGGCAATAAAAATGAAAAAAGCATATATAGAATGGGAGGAATAGGGCTAAGTGACAGCACATGTGAAAAAGACTTGGGTATACTAATAGATCACAGACTGAATATGAGTCAACAGTGTGATGCAGCAGCAAAAAAGGCAAATGCTATTCTAGGATGTATTAACAGAAGCATACAGTCTAGATCACGTGAAATAATTATTTCCCTCTACTCCTCTTTGGTCAGACCTCATCTGGAATATTGTGTCCAATTTTGGGCACCACATTTTAAAAAAGACATCAACAAACTGGAGCAAGTTCAGAAAAGAGCGACCAGAATGGTGACCGGTCTGCAAACCCTGTCTTATGAGGAAAGGTTGCAGGATTTGGGAATGTTTAGTTTGCAAAAGAGAAGACTGAGAGGAGACTTAATAGCTGTCTACAAATATCTAAAGGGCTGTCACATTGTAGAAGGATCAACTTTATTCTCATTTGCACAAGGAAAGACTAGAAGCAATGGGATGAAGCTGAATGGGAGGAGACACAGATTAGATATTAGAAAAAACTTTTTGACAGAGTGATCAATGAGTGGAACAGGCTGCCACGAGAAGTGGTGAGTTCTCCTTCAATGGAAGTCTTCAAACAGAGGCTGGACAGACATCTAACTGGGATGATTTAGCGAATCCTGCTTTGAGCAGGGGGTTGGACCAGATGGCCCAGGAGGTCCCTTCCAACTCTACGATTCTATGATTCTATACTGTCCCATCATTGGCTAATGTGTCAATCACTGTCATTGTAGCAGGCATAGCCCGATGGGACTTGTAGTCCCATCGGAAGATGCCTGCACACAGACACAAAGACCCCCGAGAGGCCCGCACTGACCCCCGGCAGGCCCGCACAGACCCCGCCCGCGCACACAGACACACAAAGTCTCCGCCCACACTCTTTCCCCCTCCCAAACTGGATGTGCAAGGAAAGAAAGGGTTTATTTTCATTCCGATATTTGTGTCCCATTGACTTTCATTGGTTTCCGGTATCGGAATCGGCGATACCCGATATTTTTGGGGTATCGGTCCGATCCGATATTTCCCGATATCGGAAGGTATCGCTCAACACTAGTTGTCATGTATAGTGAAGCCATCATCATAATAAATGGGGCATTTCAAGTAAACTGTATGATCTGGTCAACAGTATCTGTCTAACTACAGTTACCAAGTGCTATTGGTTTCATGGAAGATGTGGAGACAGATGCATAAGAAGGAGCAAGCAGAATCTGAGGAAAATTTAGAAAACGGGATCAGGAAAGAGTTAGGTTAGTGAAATGAGGTGATAGGCTTGTCTAAAAAGATGTGTTTTTCAAGCATGTTTAAAAATGTGGGGGCTAGCTGTTAGTCAGATCGTCCGGTGTATTGTATTCCAGAAAACTGGAGCAGCACGAGAGAAGTCTCTCAGACTGTTCAGATTATGGAGACTGTAAGTCTTAGATAAGTTGCAAAATGGAGAGCAGAGATAGGGTGATACATATAGATGAGTATGGAGATAGAGTGGTGTAGAACTATGGAGAACTTTGTCTGTGAGAGAGATGTTTGTATTGCATTCTATAGCAAATAACAAGCACATGGTGGAGGTGTTGGTAGAGTGGCTGGACATAAATATGACCTTGGCTGCTGCATTCAGGATCGATTGGAGGGGAGAAAGTTTGGTTAGAGTAAGACAGATCAGTAAAGAGCTGCAGTAGTCCAGACAAATATTAATAAGAGTGACACTAAGAGTTTTTGCAGTTTCAAAGGTTATAAAAGGTTAGATTCTGGAGATGTTTTTAAGATGCAGGTAGCATGATTGAGTGAGCGATTGGATATTGGGAATAAAGGAAAGTTCTGTGTCAAATACGACTCCAAGATAATGAGCGTGCTGCTTGGGCATTATGGCTAAACCAGCCAAGGCAATTGCAATATCGGTTAAAGGTAAAGCAGGGAGCTGGGTAACTTATTCTCGAACAGGATCAAAGGTGGAAAGCGAGCTTCAGGTACTGGAGGGTAGGGGATCCAGGATCTTAGGGGATTGTGTGAAAATGTTCTGACAGAAATGGTTGATTTTTTTTATAAGTAATGAGTGGCCAGATCGTCAGTGCTGAGGTTTGTGACGGGGGCCTGTTCTTTAGAGTTCAAGTTTGGGTGAAAAGTATTTTTGGATTGTCGGCTAGTAATGTGGTGAAGTAGACTTCTTTGGCCAAATGGAGAGCAGAGTCATAAGTTTTGAGCATGAACTAATAGTGGAGGAAGTCTTCCACTGAAAGTGACTTTCTCCACTAAAACTCGACACACCTTGAGCAACACTGGAGAAAACATGTTCACAGCATGTGCCAGGGTTGCCGTCGTCTCTGTCGAGTTGTTCTGTGTGTACCAGGTGCAGCTTCATCTAAGACACTCCAATATTTTAGTATAATGTAACAATACTAAATATGGACAGGAGAGCGAGGATAATGGATCTAAAGATGAATGTAGATTGTTCATAATCTACTGGGTATTGATGACATGCAGAGTTCTGTATTTATGCGAAGTGAATGTGTCTTGAGCATGAAGACAGTTCTCAACAGAGAAGGAAAGAAAATTGTGCTCAGAGAGCGGGAGAAGGGAGTTAGTAAAGTCATACACTGAGTAGAACAGGTCCAGAGTACTCCCGTTATGTGTAGGAGAGTTAGTAAGCTGCGAAAGAACGATGGAGGAGGTTAGTGAAAGAAAGTGAGTGGCAGATGGGGAAAGCAGATTATTAATGGGAATGTTACAGGAAATGTATGGAAGCCAGGCTGCAAAGTGATCCAGGAGCAGGTTGTGTTTGCCTGGAGGGTGTTACACAACCATCACTCACAAAGAGAAGGTTTTCAAGAGTGTAACTAACGTACAATAGCACATTACATAAATAATAGTTTTAACTAGCATTAGTTTATTTTTGATTATTTTGTATTATATGCATTTGTAGTTTCACATGTCATACTGTATATTTATTTTTTTGTGCATCAGGTTTCCAATTCACTTTAGAGGAGTTTTCCTATCAAAGGAATGGATTGCAAGCAGCTGCTCATTTACTGTGCATAGGCAGCTGCAATGGAGATATAATACTAATTGATGGACAATGAGGTGTTTGGCTATCCATGTCATAAATGGGTGGTTTAGGGAACGGGGAGATACTGCTTGTCAGCGACTCTGTGGTTCAGCACCTAGAAAGGTGTTTTCAAGCATAGCACCAGCTTCTAAAACTACTACATATTAAAGAGGCTCTGCCAGTATAATATGCTGTCCTAGTTAATATATTTTAGTAAAAAAGAGAAAGGAGTTTACACTTACATGTTAGGTGTATTCACCTCTCCACTCCTCCCATCATCCTGACCTATGAATGATAGCATCGCTTTAATTACTATGCATATAGAGACAACAGGAAAGGGTACAGCAGAGACAATATGGCTATCCCTTTGTGAGTACAGCAGACTCATAAGACTAAATCTCATGTCTTTTTACTGTAACGTTTTTATTCCTTTTGTATTAGCAAACTTTTAGCTATAACTCACATCTGCCTCGTCTTTAGGGCCATGCTTGGCTCCATTCCCCCTATTGCTGCTGGCCTTGTTGTACTACACATCGGATCATCATCTTACAAATGACTCGACGTTCCTCAGTGACAGCCTCTCCTAAAACCTGTGTCCGATAATTGAGACAGTAATATATTTAATTACATCCAAAACGAAAAAAGATGAAGCAATGTCTAAAAATTCAAGCTTTATGAGAACATAATTTTAAAATATCCCAAGAAAAACATGTTGCAGATAAAATGGAGGACATAACAAACAGGTAGCCGCACCTTAGGGTAAACAGCAATGCTACATATATGCATCACTAGAAATGCTCTTATAGGAGTTTGCAATGAAGAGCCATATGCATACAAGCCTTAAATACAAATAAAAGCCTAAATAGGGCCAAAATGGTACATAAGTATGCTGGATATAATTATGTGGCTATTATATGTATATGAAAAAATAGGACAATAAAAGACTCCAAATAAATGCAATGAAAATAAATGTTCATGCCAAATTAAAGATAACTAAGTGCTGGGCTATATGGAATCAATATGCGCTTATGCAAAAAAGATGTAATGAAAACCCAGTACATATCGCCAAACAGATGGTAAAAAGAAGCGGCTGTTAGAGCATATTTACCTTGGGGTGCGGGCAGGAGGACCCCGACGCGCGTTTCGCGGTAGTTTTATCAAGGGGGATACAGTGGAGCTGTCTTTGCGTTCTTTTATACAATGGTAAAGTGAAAAGGGCGAAAATAACAAGCGCTTCCGGTGCATGGCCCGGGCAGACGCCGTCACAGACCAGCGCCATGTGAAGCCGCGCCTCCTCCAAGCTCGACGCGTCAGAGCAGGAGAGAGGAAGCTGCAACACAGGGATGCGTCGCCATGACTATGCTGGAGACCGGACCACACAGAGCGCGTCCCATTACCAGGGATAAAAAGGACATAAATGCTAAAGTGTAAATGTGACAGTGCACGAATTAAATGAAAAAACAATCATGCACTTTGTTATTAAATAAAGAAATGAGTGTTGAACAAGATGAATATACCCTTTATAAAAAGGGGAAGGTAATAGGATTAATTATATATTATAACAATAGCAATGTGCAACCAATGACAATAATTACAATGATAGATAATTAAATACTGATAATAAAATAAATAAATTAAATAAATAGACATGTTTTCCTAAGTGGACAGAAAGTGCTAAATATGTGAATTGCATATTATAATAGTAAAAGTAAAAAAACACAAAAATAAAATTCTGTGAAAATATCCCTGCATTAATCAGTTGTGAACAAAACACAATTAAAATATATTGCTATAATAGTGCAATCGCAATTATGTCCCAAATAGAGAACTAAAAATTAATACATCCTCATAAAATATACTATAAATATATTCAAACTATTAAGGCGAAACCCCCCCCAAGGACCATACAGGTCCACATATAAATAACAATTGCATGACATAATAGAACTTCTTTTGAATAAAATGATTGGGGATGAGCAGGCGTAGGACATCACATCCAACTTGACATGCAAACAGAGGCAAAGGCAGCAACACCTCAATGGAAACAGAAATCTAAAAAAAATAAAATAAAGTTAAAATACAAATGAGATATACTAAAAAAAGAGAGATAAAGGGGAAAAAAACAGCTATAAAAAAGGAGCAAAACTAATGACCTCATTGAGACCATCCGGCTGAATTGATCCAATCCTGGAAATCCATCGTGCTTCCAGCTGCGCAAGCATCTTCCTCCAATCACCACCCCTGACATCGATATGTATCTTATCTATGCCAAAAGCCCTCAATAGACCAGCATTACAATTATGCGCCAATTTAAAATGCCGCGGTATAGGTTTTAGGGAGGAAATATCCTGTGTATCGGCGGCATTAATGATGTCACGATAATGCTCCCTATTTCTGGTCCTCAATGGTCTTGAAGTCAAGCCTACATAGATTTTAGGGCAAGGGCAGTGGGCATAGTAAACCACTCCAAATGAGTCACAGGTAATGTGCTGTGTAATCGAAAAGGTTTTACCGCTGCTGGATTGAAATGTGGTAGCTCGTGTCATATTGGGGCATGCAATACAACTTCCACATGGAAAAAAGCCCCAAGCTGGACCCCTGGATCCAAAAGCCCTCTCTGGCTGAGGACCCGGATAATAACTGCGACCGATGCAATTTTTTAAATTGGGAGATTTTTTATAGGTGATAGATGAATAATCCAGCAAGTACTTAGCCAAACCCCTATCCTCTCTTAAAATGGGCCAAAATTTCTTTAAAGAATCCTGCATGCCCCGCCAGTTGGTATTGTAAGTAGTAATAAACCTTACCTTTGAATCTTGAGTGGATTTAGAATGCGTTTTCAAAAGCTCATTACGATCAGCTTTTTTGGCTGCTTGTAAGCCTTTCTTAATGCATCTTCGTGAATAGCCCCTTTCCTGAAACCTATGAAATAGATCGTCTGCTTGTTCAATAAAGTTGTTCTTATTAGAGCAAATTCGTTTAGCCCTAAGAAATTGACCCTTAGGTATGCTCTTTATCAGAGAACGGGGATGAGAGGAAAATGCATGCAGGAGCGAATTAACGGAGGTTTCTTTACGGAAGATGTTCGTTTCCAAGAAGCCACTCGAGGAATTTGTAATCAAGATGTCAAGGAAATCAATGGAGGACTGACTATATTTACAAGTAAGCTTGATATTCAACCTGTTGTCATTTAATGTCCCAACAAAATCAAGGAGGTCCCGCTCTGAGCCCTGCCACACCATGAGTATGTCATCAATGTAGCGGACCCAGAACAAGACCCCCTCAATATGTGCAATGGGTTTAGTGAGAAAGATTTCTCATTCCCACATGCCCATAAAAAGGTTCGCATTAGCGGATGTGAAAGCCGCACCCATTGCAGTCCCCTGCTGTTGTAAGTAAATGCTCTGTTTGAAGATGAGAAAATTATGTTCTTGGGTGAATTTTAACAACAGAAGCAAAAACTCAATGAAATCCGGATTATGCTCAGGCATATACAAAAAGGTTTTAGTGGCCATAATTCCATCCTGATGTTGTATTGATGTGTACAAAGCCTCCACATCCATGGTAACTAGCCACATATCTTTTTCAAGAGGAATACCATCAATTTTTCTCAAAACATCTCCAGAATCTTTTACGTATGAGGGAAGGTCAGCTACCAAGGGTTTCAAATGGAAATCCAAAAATTTGGAAATAGTCTCGCATAGGTTCCCATTGCCCGAGACAATGGGACGCCAAGGCGGGGAGGAGGCATTTTTATGAATTTTGGGTATAAAGTATATACATGCCATTTTAGGATAAAGGGGTACCAAATAATCCCTGAAATCTTTAGTAATAATACCCTTGTCAACGGCTCGGTCAAGGATGTTCTGCAACTCTCCTTTAAATTTAAGGGTAGGATTGAATGTTAATTTTTTTGTAGCAGGTCTCATTCCTGAGCTGCCGAAAAGCTTCCCTTTCGTACATTAAGATTGGCCATATCACCACATTGCCCCCTTTGTCTGCCTGCTTTATGACGACCTCTTTAAGATTTTTTAACTCATTCAGGGCTTTTCTCTGCGAGAAGGTCAAATTATCCTCGGAGTCTGAGCGTTTCAGTTTTTCAAAGTCTTTTGTCACAAGTTTCACGAAAAGCTCAATGTGGGGGTAAAGATTGAGAGGGGGGAATTTTTTGGGAATGGGAGGATGAAAATTGTCTTTACCTGAAATGACTGCAGTTTGTTGATCATCTCCCAACTCCTCAAGAATAGAAATGGCACGTAACTCATCCTCAGTCCAGTTTTCCCCTATTTTTGTCTTGTCATGCAGCTTTTTCAAAACTAATTTGCGGGCAAAGAGCTGGAGGTCTTTAGTGGCTAGAAATGAGTCAAAGGGAGAGGCCGGTGAAAAAGATAAACCCAAACTCAGAACCTCTAATTGTGAATGGGTTAATTCAATGGAAGACAAGTTAATTACCTGCATCTTAGTAGAACCCTGTGCAGGTTGCTCATGCGTTTTTTTAGGGGTATGGCCCTTTCTAACATTGTCATTTTTTCTCAAATTATAGGTTCATTGTTGTGTTCTACTGCTCTCCCTTGAAGATGCCGAGGAGATGGAAGAAGAGCGAGATAAAGATCGCCCACGCATACCACTAGAAGGCCATTTATAAATAGTACCATTATTAAAGTCTTTTAGATCTCTTTGAAATTTCCTGGTTTTCACCTCTTTGACCTCTTTTTCCCAAATTAGAAACTGATTATCCAAATCTTTGTTAAAAGCCTCAGAGGAGGATACACTCTCCAACAGCTTCTGACGCGTGCAATCTATATCGGTATCCAGCTTTTCAAGCATTTTTCTATTATTCCCAATAAGAAGCTCTATGAGAGATTTGGAACATAAAGTGCAAGCATCTTCCCATCTAGTCTTGAATAGAGGGTCATCAATAGTAAAAGAGGGCATAATCCGAGTACGCAGCCCCCTTGGTATCAGGCTTTTAGCCAAATGGGTCTCCAATGTGGCCTTATTCCACCATGTTCTAGTTCTTTTCTTAAGAAAAAATTTCAAAGAATTTTTAAGCTCTGTTTTCTGACCACTTTCACCGATACCTGATTGCGTAGTGTCCCCACAAAAAACAATATCCACGCAAGAGAGCCAATTTTTGTCCCTTGCTTTATAATCCATTCTGGCAGAAAGAACTGTAAATAGAATACAGTATTATAACAATTATTCAAAATAGCAAATGCCTAATAGACAAAAACGCTTCAAAAATTGTACATCCAAAACGAAAAAAGATGAAGCAATGTCTAAATATTCAAGCTTTATTAGAACATAATTATAAAATATCCCAAGAAAAACATGTTACACATAAAATGGAGGACATAACAAATAGGTAGCCGCACCTTAGGGTAAACAGCAATGCTACATATATATGCATCAATAGAAATGCTCTTATAGGAGTTTGCAATGAAGAGCCATATGCATGCAAGCCTTAAATACAAATAAAAGCCTAAATAGGGCCAAAATGGTACATAAGTATACTGGATATAATTATGCGGCTATTATATGTAAATGAAAAAATAGGACAATAAAAGACTCCAAATAAATGCAGTGAAAATAAATGTTCATGCCAAATTGAAGATAACTGAGTGCTGGACTACATGGCATCAATATGCGCTTATGCTAAAAAGAAGTAATGAAAACCCAGTACATATCTCCAAACAGATGGTAAAAAGAAGCGGCTGTTAGAGCATATTTACCTTGGGGTGCGGGCAGGACATTGATGACATACTCATGGTGTGGCAGGGCTCAGAGCGGGACCTCCTTGATTTTACCATTATTGCCATTATTCTTATTGGGAATAATAAAAAAACGCTTGAAAAGCTGGTTACCGATATAGATTGCACGCGTCAGAGCTGTTGGAGAGTTTATCCTCCTCTGAGATTGAGGCTCTTAACAAAGATTTGGATAATCAGTTTCTAATTTGGGAAAAAGAGGTCAAAGAGGTGAAAACCAGGAAATTTCAAAGAGATCTAAAAGACTTTAATAATGGTACTGTCACGTCACCGCTTCCTTCTGCCGTGCCACCACTCCCTGTGCCCCATCAGACTCACCAGATTGCATCTTCCCGGCGCGTCCCCATCTGTTCCCCTGCTCTGACGACAGTGCTTGCTTCCTCCCGGGCGCACGCTCCCCGCAGCTCTCTCCATGCACAAACACTTCCTCCTCTCTGAGCCGGTCACTCTTCCTGGTCCTCTCTATGGTCAGGAGGACCCTGACCCGGGAGCTCCTCCCCATGCTCCCATATCAGGTCGTCGCTCCCTAGTGACGCTGCCTGATCGTCACTTGCCTTCCCTTGTGATTCAGGCCCCTCTTGCTGGCGTTCGCCGCCGCTACCTCCATGTCTCGTCCCCTGGCTTGCTCTCTCACATTTGTTACCTGTTCTCTTCTATGTTCCAGTGTTCCTGCCTTGCCAGCCCACAACTCCAGTCTCCTGTGCTCCCGCCGCTCTACCCTGGTCCAGTCTCCTGTGTTCCTGCCGCTCTACCCTGGTCCAGTCTCCTGTGTTCCTGCCGCTCTACCCTGGTCCAGTCTCATGTGTTCCTGCCGCTCTACCCTGGTCCAGTCTCATGTGTTCCTGCCGCTCTACCCTGGTCCAGTCTCCTGTGTTCCTGCCGCTCTACCCCGGTCCAGTCTCCTGTGTTCCTGCCGCTCTACCCCGGTCCAGTCTCCTGTGTTCCTGCCGCTCTACCCCGGTCCAGTCTCTCGTGTTCCTGCCGTTCTACCCCGGTCCAGTCTTCTGTGCTTCTGCCCTAGGTACCAGCTGCCACGGTAATAGTTTCCCCTGGGCCTGTCCCTAACACTCCCTGTATAGGGGGTGGTCCACCTGGTCTGCTCGCCCAGGGGAGGTTCGTTGCCGTGGTCCAGTGGGTTCACCTTCAGGGTTCCTAACAGTACGATCAGACCATGAATCCTGCTGGTGCCTCAGCAGCCACCCAGAAGGAACTGGCGACTCTACAAGACAACCAGGCCCGCATTATGACTTTCTTAAAGTCTATGGAATCCCGGTTATCGGCACTACAGCCCTCTGATCCCGGTAGTGCCTCTCAGCTGGCCAGTCTCCAGCAGGAACTGGTCCAGCAACGCGATACTCAGGGCCATATTTTAAATTATATGGCCTCGGTGGACAATCGACTCCTCTCTCTCCAGTCTGCCGCGGCTGCCCTCGTTCAGGCGCCGCTTCCACACCCACCGCCCCGTTTAGCTAAGCCTCCGCGGTATGGCGGAGACCCCCGATTGTGCAGGGGGTTCCTTAACCAGTGCCAATTGCACTTTGAGTTGCTACCTCAGCTATATCCCACAGATCATGCCAAGGTGGCTTTTATGGTATCTCACTTGGAGGGCGAGGCATTGGCCTGGGTAAACCCCCTCTGGGAGCGAGACGATCCGGTGGTTTCTCAGCTTTCCACGTTCCTCGAGACCTTTCGCAAGGTCTTTGATGGATCGGGACGCCTGGCTTCAACTACGGAGTCCCTCTTTAACCTCTGCCAGGGTACTCTCTCGGTGGGCCAATATGCCATTCAGTTTCGCACCCTGGCCTCTGAGCTCGGGTGGAATAACGATGCTTTGGTGGGAGCATTTTGGCGCGGCTTGTCTACTCGTATCAAGGACGAGCTGGCGGGTCGGGATACTCCCACGTCCCTGGAGGTCTCATTTCCTTGGTGACTCGCATTGACCTGCGATTCCAGGAGCGCTCCCGCGAGTCTGCCAGGGAGAGAAGACTTCCTCGTGTTTCCCTAGCAACCCGCAGACCCTCCGGTCGCGATTTGGCTCTATCTCCGCTGTCCTGGCGTCGGAACCTATGCAGGTAGATCTCCTCAAACCAACAGAGCAGCGCCGCCAGGAGAGGTTCGACAAGGGACTCTGTCTGTACTGCGGCAGTTCCTCCCATCTTCTGCGCTCCTGTCCAGTGAGGCCGGGAAACGCCTCCGCCTAGGAAAGGTAAGAGAGGCCTCCCTAGGTGTTAGTGATATCTCTCCCCCCTTGACCATTTCTGTCCTATTGAATCTTGGTTCCTCCCGCATCTCTGAGCTGGCCTATATTGATTCAGGGGCTGCCAGGAATTTCATCCAGCTCGAGACGGTCAAAAAGTTGCGGATACCTGTCAGATCCTTGGAGTCTCCTCAGCAGTTAGCTTCTGTCGATGGCGCTCCCCTGCAGGAGGTCGTTACTCTGGTCACCGACGAGGTGGAATTACAAGTTGGAGCCCTACATCAGGGGAAGATAGCCTTCTTGGTATTGCCCTCGCTATCCCACATGCTCCTCTTAGGTCTTCCGTGGTTAAGGACCCATGAGCCCGTCCTCGATTGGCGATCTTGGGACATTCTTCGTTGGGGTCAGTCATGCCACTCTTCGTGTCTTCTTCCCATTCAGCCAATCAAGTCGCCTAGGATTCCAGCGGCGCCCGTGGGTTTGCCTTCAGCCTATTGGTACTTCGTGGACGTTTTCAACAAAAAGGAGGCAGAGTGCCTGCCCCCACATCGTCCTTATGACTGCCCCATCGATCTCGTGCCAGGTTCTACACCACCCCGGGGCCGAATTTATCCCTTGAATACTCTCGAATTTCGAGCCATGTCCGAGTACGTCCAGGAAAATCTGGCTAGAGGCTTTATCTGGAAGTCTTCCTCACCCGCAGGCGCGGGCTTTTTTTTTCGTGAAGAAGGATGGGGCTCTTCATCCGTGCATCGACTACCGGGGCCTCAATGATATCACTATCAAGAACAAGTACCCGCTCCCCCTTATTCCTGAGCTGTTCGATCGATTGCGGGGGGCACGAATTTTCACCAAACTGGATCTCCGTGGGGCCTACAATCTCATCCGCATTCACCCTGGTGACGAATGGAAGACCGCGTTCAACACCAGGGATGGCCACTACGAGTATTTGGTCATGCCCTTCGGCTTGTGCAATGCTCCCGGAGTGTTTCAGGAATTCGTGAATGACATTTTCTGAGATCTCCTGTACTCTTGTGTGGTAGTGTATCTGGACGACATTCTTGTCTTTTCCTCGGATTTGGCTACCCATAGGAAGAGTGTTTGTCTAGTTCTCTCACGCCTGAGGGAGAATCGCTTGTATGCGAAACTGGAGAAATGCTCCTTTGAGCAAACCTCTCTTCCATTCCTGGGGTACATAGTTTCTGATTCAGGCTTAAGCATGGATCCAGAGAAAGTGTCAGCCGTGCTCAACTGGCCGCAACCTCATGGAGTCAAGGCAATTCAACGATTCCTGGGTTTTTCCAATTACTACCGGCAATTCATCCCTCATTTTTCGTCCTTGACCGCACCCATCTCCTCTCTGATTCGTAAGGGGGCCAACTCGCATGTTTGGACCTCAGAGGCCGAAGAATCCTTCCTTGCCCTGAAGCAAGCCTTTGCTTCTGCTTCAGTTCTTCACCGCCCCGAGACTAACAAACCTTTTATTTTGGAGGTGGATGCTTCTACCACCTGCGGCTTCTTCTCGAAGACGTTCTCCTCTCCGGAACGCAATTACTCCATTGGTGACAGGGAGCTTTTGGCCATCAAGATGGCGTTGCAGGAGTGGCGGTACCTTTTGGAAGGAGCTGTGCATCCTTTGCCGATCGGATGTAAGCCAAGTTCTTATGGTCCGTGTAGATCTTAAGAGAGACTAAATCCACGACAAGCAAGATGGTCTTTGTGTTTTGCTCGGTTCGATTTTGAATTGCACTTTTGCCTGGGTAGTAAGAACCTCAAGGCTGATGCGTTGTCCAGATCCTTTCTTGCGACCGATGCCGAGGAAGACCCTACGCACATCCTGGATCCCTCCAAGATCATCGCAGTGGCACCCCTCTGGTTGTCTACCCTACCACCGGGTAAGACCTTCATCCCAGTGACCAACCGGAAACGAGTCCTGCATTGGGGTCACGCTTCCAAGATTGCAGGCCATGTTGGTTTGAAAAAGACCCTTCGTCTAGTCTCACGATACTATTGGTGGCCTACTCTTCGCCAAGATGTTCGTAGCTTTTTAGCCTCGTGTCCATCCTGTGCCAAAAACAAGGTTCCCAGGCAATTAGTTTCTGGACTCTTGCACCCGCTTCCAGTTCCTTTGGCCCCCTGGCAGTACATTGCTATGGACTTTATCACTGACCTACCTCGCTCTTCTGGATGTACTGTCATTTTGGTCGTTGTGGATAGATTCTCCAAGATGGCCCATTTCATCCCCCTGTCTGGACTCCCTTCAGCTCCTGAATTGGCGAAGATTTTTATCCACCATATTTTTCGTCTCCATGGCTTCCCTCAATGTATTGTCTCTGATAGAGGAGTCCAGTTCACCTCCCGATTTTGGAAAGCGCTCTGCAAGTTTATGAACATCACGCTGGATTTCTCCTCCGCTTATCACCCTCAGACCAACGGTTAAGCAGAGCGTACTAATCAAATTTTGGTTAATTACCTCCATCACTTCTCCAACGCTCACCAGAACGACTGGTCTGACTTGCTTCCATGGGCCGAATTTGCGTATAACAACCACGCCAATGAATCTTCTGCCAAGTCTCCCTTCTTTATCGTGTATGGGCTACATCCAGGCGTGCCTCTACCAGTTTCTCCTGTCTCGGGTGTGCTGGCCGCTGATCTTCTGTCTGGGGAGTTCTCCAGGATCTGGCAGGAGACCAAAACCGCTCTCGAACAAGCGCAGGTTCAGATGAAGAGACACGCAGACAAAAGGCGCTTAGACCCACCTCTCTATCATCCTAGCAAAAGAGTGTTGTTATCCTCCAAGTTCATCCGCCTTAGGATTCCTTTGCACAAATTGGGTCCCCAGTATGTTGGACCCTTCGAGGTCTTGTCTCGCATCAACGACGTCTCTTACAAGTTAAAGCTCCCTGCCTTGCTTCGCATCCCCAATTTGTTTCATGTTTCTCTTCTGAAACCTGTGGTCCTCAACCAATTCCATGCCACTACCACCCGCACCCCCCAGCCTGTTTCCGCCAATGATGTCTTTGAGGTTAAAGACATTCTCGCCATGAAAAGGCTAAGGGGAAAGACCTTGTTTCTGGTGGATTGGAAAGGTTTTGGCCCGGAGGAGAGATCCTGGGAGCCTCGGGAGAATATTCAAGCTCCCCGGATTTTGTCAAGATTTCTCTCCAGCCTTGGGACGGGGGCGCATAAGGAGGGGGGTACTGTCACGTCACCGCTTCCTTCTGCCGTGCCACCGCTCCCTGTGCCCCATCAGACTCACCAGATTGCAGCTTCCCGGCGCGTCCCCATCTGTTCCCCTGCTCTGACGACAGCGCTTGCTTCCTCCCGGGCACGCGCTCCCCGCAGCTCTCTTCATGCACGAGCACTTTCTCCTCTCTGAGCCGGTCACTCTTCCTGGTCCTCTCTATGGTCAGGAGGACCCTGACCCGGGAGCTCCTCCCCATGCTCCCATATCAAGCCGTAGCTCCCTAGTGACGCTGCCTGATTGTCACTTGCCTTCCCTTGTGATTCTGGCCACTCTTGCTGGTGTTCGCCGCCGCTACCTCCACGTCTCGTCCCCTGGCTTGCTCTCTCACATTTGTTACCTGTTCTCTTCTATGTTCCAGTGTTCCTGCCTTGCCAGCCCACAGCTCCAGTCTCCTTTGCTCCCTCCACTCTACCCTGGTCCAGTCTCCTGTGTTCCTGCCGCTCTACCCTGGTCCAGTCTCCTGTGTTCCTGCCGCTCTACCCTGGTCCAGTCTCCTGTGTTCCTGCCGCTCTACCCTGGTCCAGTCTCCTGTGTTCCTGCCGCTCTACCCTGGTCCAGTCTCCTGTCTTCCTGCCGCTCTACCCTGGTCCAGTCTCCTGTCTTCCTGCCGCTCTACCCTGGTCCAGTCTTCTGTGCTTCTGCCCTAGGTACCAACTGCCGCGGTAATAGTTTCCCCTGGGCCTGTCCCTAACACTCCCTGTATAGGGGGTGGCCCACCTGGTCCACTCGCTCAGGGGAGGTTCGTTGCCGTGGTCCAGTGGGTTCACCTTCAGGGTTCTTAACAGGTACTATTTATAAATAGCCTTCTAGTGGTATACGTGGGCGATCTTCATCTCGCTCTTCTTCCATCTCCTCGGCATCTTCAAGGGAGAGCAGTAGAACACAACGAACCTATAATTTGAGAAAAAATGTTAATGTTAGAAAGGGCCATACCCCCAAAGAAACGCATGAGCAACCTGCACAGAGTTCTACTAAGATGCAGGTAATTAACTTGTCGTCCATTGAATTAACCCATTCACAATTGGAGGTTCTGAGTTTGGGTTTATCTTTTTCACTGGCCTCTCCCTTTGACTCATTTCTAGCCACTAAAGACCTCCAGCTCTTTGCCCGCAAATTAGTTTTGAAAAAGCTGCATGACAAGACAAAAATAGGGGAAAACTGGACTGAGGATGAGTTGCGTGCCATTTCTATTCTTGAGGAGTTGGGAGATGATCAACAAACTGCAGCCATTTCAGGTAAAGACAATTTTCATCCTTCTATTCCCAAAAAATTCCCCCCTCTCAATCTTTACCCCCACATTGAGCTTTTCATCAAACTTGTGACAAAAGACTTTGAAAAACTGAAACGCTCAGACTCCGAGGATAATTTGACCTTCTCGCAGAGAAAAGCCCTGAATGAGTTAAAAAATCTTAAAGAGGTCGTCATAAAGCAGGCAGACAAAGGGGGCAATGTGGTGATATGGCCAATCTTAATGTACGAAAGGGAAGCTTTTCGGCAGCTCAGGAATAAGACCTGCTACAAAAAAATTAACATTCAATCCTACCCTTAAATTTAAAGGAGAGTTGCAGAACATCCTTGACCGAGCTGTTGACAAGGGTATTATTACTAAAGATTTCAGGGATTATTTGGTACCCCTTTATCCTAAAATGGCATGTATATACTTTATACCCAAAATTCATAAAAATGCCTCCTCCCCGCCTTGGCATCCCATTGTCTCGGGCAATGGGAACCTATGCGAGACTATTTTCAAATTTTTGGATTTCCATTTGAAACCCTTGGTAGCTGACCTTCCCTCATACGTAAAAGATTCTGGAGACGTTTTGAGAAAAATTGATGGTATTCCTCTTGAAAAAGATATGTGGCTAGTTACCATGGATGTGGAGGCTTTGTACACATCAATACAACATCAGGATGGAATTATAGCAACTAAAACCTTTTTGTATATGTCTGAGCATAATCCGGATTTCATTGAGTTTTTGCTTCTGTTCTGTCCGCTTATGCGAACCTTTTTTGTGGGCATGTGGGAACGAGAAATCTTTCTCACTAAACCCATAGCACATATCGAGGGGGTCTTGTTCTGGGTCCGCTACATTGATGACATACTCATGGTGTGGCAGGGCTCAGAGCGGGACCTCCTTGATTTTGTTGGGACATTAAATGACAACAGGTTGAATATCAAGCTTACTTGTAAATATAGTCAGTCCTCCATTGATTTCCTTGACATCTTGATTACAAATTCCTCGAGTGGCTTCTTGGAAGCTAGCATCTTCCATAAAGAAACCTCCGTTAATTCGCTCCTGCATGCATCTTCCTCTCATTCCTGTTCTGTGATAAAGAGCATACCTAAGGGTCAATTTCTTAGGTCTAAACGAATATGCTCTAATAAGAACAACTTTATTGAACAAACGGACGATCTATTTCATAGGTTTCAAGAAAGGGGCTATTCACGAAGATGCATTAAGAAAGGCTTACAAGCAGCCAAAAAAGCTGATCGTAATGAGCTTTTGAAACCGCATTCTAAATCCACTCAAGATTCAAAGGTAAGGTTTATTACCACTTACAATACCAACTGGCGGGGCATGCAGGATTCTTTAAAGAAATGTTGGCCCATTTTAAAAGAGGATAGGGGTTTGGCTAAATACTGGCTGGATTATCCATCTATCACCTATAAAAAATCTCCCAATTTAAAAAATTGCATCATTCGCAGTTATTATCTGGGTCCTCAACCAGAGAGGGCTTTTGGATCCAGGGGTCCAGCTTGGGGCTTTTTTCCATGTGGAAGTTGTATTGCATGCCCCAATATGACACGAGCTACCACATTTCAATCCAGCAGCGGTAAAACCTTTTCGATTACACAGCACATTACCTGTGACTCATTTGGAGTGGTTTACTATGCCCACTGCCCTTGCCCTAAAATCTATATAGGCTTGACTTCAAGACCCTTGAGGACCAGAATTAGGGAGCATTATCGTGACATCATTAATGCCGCTGATACACAGGATATTTCCTCCCTAAAACCTATACCGCGGCATTTTAAATTGGCGCATAATTGTAATGCTGGTCTATTGAGGGCTTTTGGCATAGATAAAATACATATCGATGTCAGGGGTGGTGATTGGAGGAAGGTGCTTGCGCAGCTGGAAGCACGATGGATTTCCAGGATTGGATCAATTCAGCCGGATGGTCTCAATGAGGTCATTAGTTTTGCTCCTTTTTTATAGCTGTTTTTTTCCCCTTTATCTCTCTTTTTTTAATATATCTCATTTGTATTTTAACTTTATTTTATTTTTTTTAGATTTCTGTTTCCATTGAGGTGTTGCTGCCTTTGCCTCTGTTTGCATGTCAAGTTGGATGTGATGTCCTACGCCTGCTCATCCCCAATCGTTTTATTCAAAAGAATTTCTATTATGTCATGCAATTGTTATTTATATGTGGACCTGTATGGTCCTTGGGGGGGGTTTCTCCTTAATAGTTTGAATATATTTATAGTATATTTTTATGAGGATTTATTAATTTTTAGTTCTCTATTTGGGACATAATTGCGATTGCACTATTATTATCACTTTTACACTTTAGCATTTATGTCCTTTTTATCCCTGGTAATGGGATGTGCTCTATGTGTGGTCCAGTCTCCAGCGTCGTCATGGCAACGCATCCCTGTGTTGCCGCTTCCTCTCTCCTCCTCTGACGCGTCGAGCTTGGAGGAGGTGCGGCTTCACATGGCGCTGGTCTGTGACGGCTTCTGCCCGGGCCATGCACCGGAAGTGCTTGTTATTTCCGCCCTTTTCACTTTACCATTGTATAAAAGAACACAAAGGCAGCTCCACTGTATCCCCCTTGATAAAGCTACCACGAAACGCGCGTCGGGGTCCTCCTGCCCACACCCCAAGGTAATTATGCTCTAACAGCCGCTTCTTTTTACCATCTTGTTTGGAGATATGTACTGGGTTTTCATTACTTCTTTTTGCATAAGCGCATATTGATTCCTTATAGCCCAGCACTCAGTTATCTTCAATTTGGCATGAACATTTATTTTCACTGCATTTATTTGGAGTCTTTTATTGTCCTATTTTTTCATATACATATAATAGCCACATAATTATATCCAGTATACTTATGTACCATTTTGGCCCTGTTTAGGCTTTTATTTGTATTTAAGGCTTGTATGCATATGGCTCTTCATTGCAAACTCCTATAAGAGCATTTCTATTGATGCATATATATGTAGCATTGCTGTTTACCCTAAGGTGCGGCTACCTGTTTATGTCCTCCATTTTATCTGTAACATGTTTTTCTTGGGATATCTTATAATTATGTTCTAATAAAGCTTGAATTTTTAGACATTGCTTCATCTTTTTTCGTTTTGGATGTACAATTTTTGAAGCGTTTTTGTCTATTAGGCATTTGCTATTTTGAAAATAATATATTTAATTACAAATGATTGTTTGGTACTTTCCACCATCAAGTGAATTCTGTTGCATCCCTCTTTCCAAATTCCTGGGATTTTTGCAATCTCTCACTCTGCTTGATACCTGCTGGTTAACTAATCATTTGCAGTAAGTATTATGAACTGATATGTAACGACTATTTGCTATGATGCATTGACATTTGCAAACTCCTGTGATTTCATCAAACTCTCACATCTGCTGGTTAACCCTCCATTTGCTAGATAACCCATTGTTTACTGTAGCTTCACCAACAACTCACAATAAGCTATTATCTGCTGTGGAGCCTGCTACCTACTTCTGTGTGCTGTTTCAATCCTCCCTCTGTATTTCTTGGTCCTGCCTCACTTGTATGTCTGACATCCAGCATAGTTTGTTGTCCAACACCTATTTGTTCCACATGCTTTCCAGCTTGCTGTTACAACACCCTGGGTCCATAAGTCCACCGTGACATGTGGCTTCATGAATCTACTTCAACAGGTGACCCTAACATAAACCTTTAATAGGACAGAGAACTTTACTGACATAATGGAATATTGGGAGAGACCTGTCAATCAGTCCAAGTCAGGTGCCCAGAAGCTGGAGTAGACTCCTCTAGCCTAGCCCAGCTCATTTGTCAAGTACATTTTCTTTAAATTGCCATAGTGTTTCTAATTAAAACATGGCTTTTTGTATTGTGGCAGCCTTCCTGGATTTCCTCCTGCCGAACAACTTACAGGTTCCCTTTATTATGCATTGATAAAAGGAGACAGATATGCCATACACCTCTTGCTGTCATAATTTGCATTTGTTATGATTCAGTAAAATTATTTGTAAGTGTTGTTTTTATTGCAAAAATTATTACCTTATTGATGTTTCTAAGATTTAAAGACTATTATGCTATTATACGCCTCTTCATGCATAATATTGATAAGTTGTGCTGGCGCTGATTTCTTAGAAGCCAGGCCTAGCTCAATTCCACTCATCTTATCTGACAATTTAGTTCATTGATTCCCAACCAGTATGCGAGTACATCACGCTAGAGGTAAGATAAGATGCAATTCAAGTATTTTCAGAACCTAACTGTTCCCATGTCACTTGTGAGGACTGTTTTCCATCTCTCAAGTGTTTTAGCGTGGAAGAGATTGTGCTTTATAAAAGTCAATGCTTTCAGATGGAAAAGTGCAAGCAGTAAGTGCCTGTCTCTGCTAGGCAGTGCCACTCTTATGTGTTTTGACTTAACATAGCAGATGTTACCATGGCAGGCTATCACAATGTACCCAAATGAAACCGTCTTTGTGTTTATAATGTCTACTGCTTTGTATCATGAAGGCTGTAATCCATTCTTCTTTGTTCCCTCCACTTTTGACCTCTTGAAAGGGACCATCCCATCATAGTTCGATTCTGTCATAGTTAAAATCTAAAGTGAGCAGACTTGTTTAGTTCATTTTAGAGAAGAGGCAACTGTTATGATTTTGAACAAGGAGTTCATCTTCATAAGGTTTTTGTGGTTTAGTCTTGAATTTCTGGCTCAGCTCATGTAGTTCGGCTGACAATTCTTTGAACATCAATACTTTTTTCATTTGCAAGGAACATTTTGTAATTTATATCAATGTCTACCTGACTGAAAACCTTTTGTTGCTGTGTTTTTGTCAAGAGCCCAAAACACAGCTTGGGCAGTCTTGACCAATTTCTTTCGCAACAATACTTTTCAATTTACAAAGAACATTTTCTTTACTTGTATCACTATTAACTTGGTTGGAAAAAAACCAAAACCTTTGTTACTGTTTATCACTTGGTCTCTATGAATTGATATAGTATTGTGTTTTATTGCAAAATATATTATATTGCCACTTTATGCAAAGCATTTGCAGTAAATAGCTAAGAATTTCCTGGTTAAAACAATGAAAGTGTTCAGTATTGCAAGAAACACCTGTAGTGGTTTCTGATATCTAATTAATCTTGAGATCATCAAGCAAAACTAGCGGCAATGAATTATATAGGCTTACGGACCAATGGTTATTTTAAGATTATTCAACTGTCTTCTTTTTTCAGCAAAGTTAAAAACTGAAGTGGATAGACCTGTTTGGTTCATTTCACATGAAAGGCAGCTGTTGTAATTTTGAACAAAAAAGTATTTTGTGGTTAGTCTAGAATTTCCTTTAGCTCATATGGTTCATCTCATGTGGTCTCTGATTGAAGACACATATATTGATATGTCTTCTCTAAGTGTTTTGCACATAGATCTGTTTTAGAGATGAGTGAATTTAGCAAGCCCAGTGGCCAGGTCAAGAGCCTTGTGACTGCTGGCATCTGCAGTGCCTCTTCTGGTTAGAACATCTGGGTAACATTATGTGTGCATCATGTCGCTGTAATATTGTTCCACTGGGCTTACAAATCATAAAAATCACCAAAGATTATGGTAGACAGAAGGCAGCTTGAAGGGCTCCTGTCCGGCGGAAAGACTACTGGCCTAGCCACTGGATTAGGGTTGTGAGAATTCACTCATCTCTAGTCTTTATTGATGTATGCTATAAACAAAATATGTAAACTACTCACCCACAGAGACATGGCAAGGTAGTAATTTGTTAACTCATCTAGCTCTTCTGATCATCCTATTTACCAGAGTTTAAGCTGCTCCCTGGTATTATCCATTTAACCCATATATCAGAATCTGTTCTTCACTGCGGGGGTCCCCAGCTTGCATCTGCAGAGCTGCAACTTACCAGTGGAACAAGCTGAAGAAAAAAACTAAACAAGCTGATGACAGAACCAGAGGACAAAGGCAATGACCGAATCAAATCAAGACAGAAATACAAGTCAGAATTTAGGAGGTCAGTTAGTAAAAAAACAGTCAAAATGTGTTAAGGCAACCTTAAGTCAAATTAGTGTGGGAATTCAGAGCTAAACAGAAAAAAAAATAGACAAGGCCTGGGAATGAGTCAGAATAAAATGTATATCAATCCAAATATCAATCCAGAAAATAGCTGGTACAGAGTTAGCAACTGTGGGAAAATATTCAGATGATGGAGAACCTGATTGTCACCAAACTGTGCTGTTTTTTGTCCTCTAATTAGCCCTTCTGATCAGCTTATCGAACTGATGGTACAATTAGCCCAAATCCCTGCATGCAATCCAGACTGGGAGGTAGCTGACCAAGCCTTAGAGAGAATATCAGGACTGCAACATATGAAGGTAAGTATATGACATGCAGAAGAGGTAAAAAGAGATATGTCAGGAAACAAATGTATTGAAAGTTACAGCATGTTAAAAATTTCTTCTTAAGAGATATAATCAAAGGTTTTCAATGATGCCCACTAGCAATTTATAATATCCCTTCATGAAAGGAACACACATCTGGTCTAACTGCCCTCAGACACCTCATTCTTAGTGCGATTCCTGCTGGTAGGAGGCATTACCATAATCATCAGAATCTTTGTTGCATGTTAGAGGAAGGGTAGATGAGCTCAGAGTAATATTTTCATCTAATCAGAATTGAACTTGTCACACTGTTATTTTATGTGAGTTTAGACCAAAGGTCCACAACCTTTCTCACCTTGAGAGCCACCTTCAGATCTGAGAGAGGGTCATGAGCCACAATCAGCTCTAAGAGAGGGTCGTGAGCCACATCCAGCTCCTGCCCCACTCACAGTAGTGACACCCAGAGCACCCTATTACTGGTATGACAGCCAAAGCTTTTCCACTGAAATCACACCAAGGCAGTATGCCAAGCTCTAGGGTTTCCTATCTTACCACCATTCAGATCTACTCTTCTGTGCCAGGCTGCACACAAGTCACCATCTAGAGATTGATTCTTAACAGCTGTTTGCTACTCCTAGTGCTGCTGGCAGACAGCCGGGAACCACAAATCACTCACCCGCGAGCCACATGTGGCTCTCAAACTATAGGTTGGGGAGCCCTGGCTTAGGCTATAGCTGGGCTGCAGCTTCATCATAAACAATGACAAGCAAAAAATGCTAAATGATTGTGGATCAGCAATTGCTCATTTTATGCCAGTCAGTTTTGAGTCTGGAACTCTAGGCCTATGCACGCTAATTGAGTAATTATGAGGAGTGAGAGGAAAAAATTATACTTTTGGTGCAGTTTGAGTGAAGGGTACTATCTAAATGATCTTCTGCTTTTCGCCAGATGGGTCACAAGTGTAAGATTGCAATGAATGACTAGGGGAGACAGCCTACAGAGATTCAAAAATTATAAGTTAAACCGCACCTAATATAGCCAGAGTCCTACAGGACACTAAGTAAGGCGCACGTCACATCCAGGGAGTTCATCCCGGAAAAAAGTCCATACCAAATAGTAGAAAAGACAGCGCCTCAAACGGTGAAAAAGAATTCACATTTTATTCTGCTTCCTGTGCCAACGTTTCAATCCAAAAATCTTTCTCAAGCACAGCACAGGAGTGTTTCAACCCAAACTATAAAGTGCACACCCCTCCCCTCACTTTAACATGCAGCCTGGAGAAATGTGGGGCTATTTTTAACTGTTGAATGTCTATATGTGTATGGAGGCTTATTATTATTAGTTTTCATTGGTGCATGTTAAAGTGAGGGGAGGGGTTTGCATTATATAGTTTGGGTTGAAACACTCCTGTACTGCGCTTGAGAAAGATCTTTGGATCGAAACGTTGCCACAGGAGGCAGAATAATATGTGAAGTCTTTTTCACCAACGTTTGAGGCGCTGTCTAGCCTACAGAGAATATCATAGATCTGCATTTCTGCTGATCCACAAGCCAGGTACCAATTGCAAAAACTAATATAATCACAAGGTATAGAAATCTAAGCTAAAATAATGGAGCTATTTTCATTACTATTCACTAATTTATAACACATATACTGCTTGTCAATGCTATGAATTTAAAGTGAACGATTTGGGTTACCGAATTAATTATATTGCTGGGTTGGGTAGAAAAAAAAGTTCAAACACTCCATTCTGGCCACAAATGGATACTCAAAGAGAAATATCTAAAAACAAGAACATCTTAATACGAGAATGTCTTATTGTAAAATTTGCATGACATTACAATCAGTCTTTATTAAAAATATGTAGAGCTTTTGCGATCCATTTCAGAAATCTCTAATGTACCTTGCAGACATTAATGGAAACCTATAAGATGTAAACAGGAGAAGTAAAAGTGCTTATGAAGCAAATCTGAAAACTTGATGTTAATCTGTTTGGAAATGCCTTCAGTCTCACCTCAGGGGCTGGAAACACTGCTGCATAAAATGCTGGAAGCTACAAAGTCAATGGCATTGCTGCCACACAGTGCAGAGCGGAAAAGCTGGAGGAGAGATGGTATGATCACAGATGTCACTTGAAGGTAAGATGGCAGCATTTTCTACACAGGCTGCTGGCAATTTAGGAGCACCTCTTGAATCCTGGCTATGTGGCACTTTTAGCCTTAAAGAAATGCCAATTCTGGATATTGTTGCAAGTAAGACATTACTCTTACTATATCACTTTCTATGGAGTTAAAATTATTAAAACTTTATATATTTTTAACATTTCAAGTACAGATGAAAGACTTGAGTTGAATGCTTCACTGAAGTAGTATCCCAAGGCCTGGTTTCAAGCGCCATCAAAGAAGTTTCTTGATGCGTGTATGTTTCCGGACATGTTCACATTCACTCCTGTGAAAGCAAAACTTTCATATTGTGGTATACATTTATAAATCCGCTGTTGTATGTCTGTTAAACAAAGAATAAGTGAAAACAGTTTATTGACTAATTTCTAGCCAACTTTTACTTCTGGTACTTACAGTCATTCAAAGCCATTTCTATAGATATTACTGTAGAGGACAGTCCTCTAAAAACACAGCCATCCATACAGATTATTTTTTTTCAAACATTACAAATTTAACTACTTCCAGACCACACATAGACTAAAAATGTATATGTAATCCACGTTCTACCCCTGGACGAAGCATTCATATGCAAAACGTATGTCTGGTGTGGTGGATGCTCGGACCTGTGGCTACTATTCTATTCTCTGGCTATTAACTGTTAATTTATATGTGACCGCTTAATGATTTTTTGCATTAGGCACCTTAATTGGCATATATCTGTTATACCTATGCTTGTATACTGCTCATGTTGCAGCTTACTAAGCTGTCTCCAAATGTTATCTAAGTTACCCTGCACTGTTCGCTGTACTGTACTTTATATATGTTGTGCTCAAGGTATAATATATGAACCACTAAGTTACTTGTAACTTTTTTTCTATTATCAGCTATTATACCTTGCACCAGCTACACTTACAGCAGTTTTGTTTGCACATTTCTTTCAATAGTTATTCAAACTTGATCTTCTGTCCTTCACTACACTATTTGTGTTCTTTACATGGACTTTGTGTTCAAATTTGTATAGGGCCTATGAATTTATCACTTGATACCTCTTTATTACATAAACAAAAATATATAATACATATAATAGTACCATAAATACAAAAGAAAAAAGAAAATCAAAGTATTTATGGTACTATTATATGTATTATATATTTTTGTTTTCACTTATGTGAACTATGTATATATATATTTTTTTGTTGTTCTGTTGATTGCTCAGCAGGTGAGCGGCACCGGTGGGAGGAGTCCTGACTTCTGGTTGTGGGTATTTCCTCCTTGGCCGGCTGCAGCTCACCATGTAAGCTGTGGAAGCGCCTTTGCAGCGCGAAACGATCGTCGTTGCTATCTCCTTTTTGCACCCGTTCTCCCGCTGATATGTTTTTATAATAAAGCCTTGACTACACTACCCGGTGAGTGCTGTTTTTTGCTATGGGAATTATATATGTATACAGCATTTATTAATGACAATTAGTTACAAAATGCAAATACTCAAATGTACGAATTGCTGTCAGGTACAGCACAATAATTGTACTTCTGACCACTGTGTAACCTATTCAGGACTCAGCTTTGACTTGTGGGGTTGGGCCACCAGACTATGGAAGCAGAATAGACCAGTAAGGGTGGTTCACAGTTCGTCATTTCACCGTGGGACCTTCTATTCATCAGAGAATGGGTGCATAGGACCATAACATCCAATATGTTTCTAAAAGTGTAGTAGACTATTCTAGTCCTTTCAGAAGTTTACAGTAAAAAACCCTCACACATACTGCATGGGGTATGTTTGGATCACAATTACATACTATGGGCAACATATACCATTGTAAGAGTGCACTATCGCATGCACGGGAGTCTTCTAGTGGAGTAAAGGCTCATTCCAAAGTCAGTTTGTCATGAGTTTTATCCTTATTGTTCACACATGGAACTTGTACCTATGATAGTCTATGGAGCTGTTCACGTGTCCATGTATTTTTGCGGCACCAAATCATGGAGATTTTGATCCATGTCGCATAACGAGCTTGCCGATGCAAATCTATGGTCCGTGAATAAAATCTCAGAGCATTCGAACATCTGTTTGCTAGGAGAAACTTGAAAACCTTCATTTTTTTTTTTTTTTTTTTTGCATACAAGAAAAACTAGTGAAACTCTAATGAAAATTACTGACACATGGAAAACACATTGAAGAAAATATGATCCAAAATACTGATGAACTTCCTATGAAAAATCACTAATGTCTGAATAATTACAACCGGAAATAATCCCAACATAAACCTTAAATGAGAGGTTTTAATGAAAAGACAAGTGAAACTACTGTAAATGCACCCGTGACCACAAGGGTCATGTCCTGCTTGTCACTATACATCTCTACTGCTGATTCACAGATGAAGTTGGATTTATGACAGTACTGTTACTACCCTTTTTATGATTTTGGATTTTTTTCCTGCAGAAAAAAAACAATATTCTATTTTTACAATTCCATCTATTAACTACGTGTTATAGCTTAGCTGCGCCCAAAGTATCTGTAGTTCATGTGAGCTGAATTTATTTGCCAATTAAACCAGTACTATTTCATAATAATGTTATTGAAGCTGAGTATCATGACTCACAATGTCTGTGTCCCTTTTAAATAAGGCCTCAGAAATAAAGCAAGTCACGGTAGGTAACAGCATTATATTCCGTATAACATCAATGAGTCTGCATGGCCAGATCAACATAAATTCTTGAGACAGTGGAAGCAGCAAGATAATTTCATGTAAAGGTAGGACGATTAGCTAGTTTGAGGAAGTGATGCAGAAGCTCCAGGCAGCACACCTAATGGGCATAGGCAGCACAACGGGCGCTATTAATTTCTTATTTCAGAGGCTTTTGCAATTATCTAGAATGTCAAGCGTATAATTCTAATGTGAGAGACTTCACAATCCATTCTTTGGCCTCCAAACAAGCTTTTCTAACTTCTTCATGGACAAAAAGCATTAAATAACTAATTTAAAGCATATACCTGAATGGAAATCTACAGCTGAAATTTCCACTATGTTTATTTAATGCTCGGTAAGAAGCAATACTTTTCAAATTGTTTTAGACCACCGTAACTCTTGAGACTGTCACAAGAATGACAAGATCTGATACTCTATACTTTGTCACTTAAGATTATTTTATAGATATTAGTCACTGTAAAAATGAATATTATTACTATAACTTTAATCCCTTAAAGAGGACCTGTCACTTACCATATATATACATATATATATATTGTAGGGATTCTACTCGCTTAGGTACGACGGAAGACAACCAGGAGGCACGTTCCTTTAAAAGTTCATGGGGTTTATTGCTTCATAAC
This sequence comes from Dendrobates tinctorius, assembly GCF_039654945.1. Taxonomy (NCBI): domain Eukaryota; kingdom Metazoa; phylum Chordata; class Amphibia; order Anura; family Dendrobatidae; genus Dendrobates; species Dendrobates tinctorius. The sequence goes on along the minus strand of NW_027361730.1, from coordinate 8,088,274 downwards.
TCATAACGCAGCACATAACACAAGGAATAGCCTTTAGGTCGGGCGAAAGCAAGCATAAATGTCCATTATTTCAGGCTCAGTCCTGGAGCCTCAGCAAACACAGCAGGCTTATCCATCCTCGCCTACAGCCAATATACACAGGTCTCACCAGGTCAGCAGCCTCAGCACATCGTCTTCAGGAAGGTTCAGAATTAAACACACGGGGGCACCACTGACATTAATGGGGATCCAACCAGACCTATACAAAATTGATGCTGATTAAAGAGAGAGAGAAAAGGAATAGGCCACACAATGGGGATCACCCAACATAAGATTTAGCAAAAATTTGTAACAATCTTTATTTAGACACAAACAACTAAACACCCAATTGTTAAAAACATTAAAAGTTAGTCACACATGTGACTTGAACATCTAGGTTCACAGTAGAACCAAACCCTCATAACTTCACCTCCACAGAAGAACATCTCAATAACAGGCCAAATAAGTATGTAGATAGCATACCACAGTATAAAAGGTTTTTGCATGTAAACTGGCTCACATTCATAAATAAATGCTCACACCAAAAATACAAATACTGGCAATTGATAGCAGAAAAATAAAACAATATTACAGCCACATATGCTATATACACAGGAAGAGATGGTATAAACCATATATCAGACAATTATAATAAATATATATGATCTAATTTACCTGCGAGAAGTTGCACAAAAAGCCTACAAACAGTATCTGGCCTATATAACATGCTAATGCAACGTTATTGATCAAATCCCTTAGAAGTGCATGTATTTCCCTAACAACCGCTCAGACAGCAAGCTTCTTTAGCAATGATCTTTTGTGACTTACCCTCCTTGTGGATTGTGTCAATGACTGTCTTCTGGACAGCTGTCAAGTCAGCAGTCTTCCCTATGATTGTGGAGCCTACTGAAACAGACTAAGGGACCTTTTTAAACTCTTAGAAAGCCTTTGCAGGTGTTTTTGTTAATTATTCTAATTTACTGAGATAATGACTTTTGGATTTTCATTGGCTGTAAGCCATAATCATCAACATTAACAGAAATAAAGACTTGAAATAGATTATTCTGTTTGAAATAACTCTGTATAATATATGAGTTTCACTTTTTGTTTTGAAAAACTTAAATAATTTAACTTTTTGATGATAATGTAATTTTGTGAGAAGCACCTGTATACAAAGGTAAGGGTACATCTCAAATAAGGTGATAATTAAAAGGCTAGAAACAATTACTGTCTGCAACAAAGGCAGTTCTCACTTCTCTCTGAAGCAATAACGGAACCTGACCAAAGAATCAGAGTATATATGGCTCTGTTCACTTTCGTGTCATGTTTCTACTCTATTGTCTTATTGCAGCTATGAAAAATCATTTTCAAATGAGTAGTACAGGCCACAGCATTGCGAGAGAAGATTATGGACTACAAAATTTAAGCTCTTATGAGGACTTATGTTATGTACACTTGTCCATTTCTTATTACTGTATCTGTTTATTTTCAAGCAATATGCCCTGTGTGTCTGTGTATGTTATGTGTGACAAGTGACTATGAATTGTTCCAGTGCTACAACAATTTAGGAAATAGAGTACCTGTGGTTTTTATTTTTATTTCATAAATTAATAGAACACATAAATATAAGCAACATTGCAATATAGTGTATCTTATCAGAGGAATCTGCTTCTTCCTGTGCTAGAAATGTATCAGTCATTATCAAAATTCTCTTTTCTGATGTAAGTTCTGTATTCAGTGAATACAGAGTTTTCCATTACTGAGATAGGAAACATTTATGAGAAAGTGGCTGGGACCCTAGGAGGTAGAGACCATGCTATTTTAGAATTTTGGATAACTAGAGGCAGAAGACCTGTGAAGACTCAGACGTCAAGGTTAGATTTCAGAAAGGCAGATTTTAAGGGATTCAGAAAGAGAATTGGAGGGATCCAATGGCTGGATATCCTTAAAGACAAAAATGTCCAGGAAGGATGGGAAATCTTGAAAAATGAAATTCTCAAAGTAGAGTTGTTAACAATTCCGAAAAGAGGGAAGAATAGGAAGCATTTAAGGAAACCAGGATGGATGAACACAGAACTTAAGCACATGCTAAAAAGGAAGAAAACAATGTTTATAAAATGGAAAGAGGGAGGCATATCTAAAGAAGAATATAATGCTGTCTGCAGAACCTGCAGGGCACAAATCAGATTATCTAAAGCTGAAAATGAATTGAGGCTTGCAAGAGATGTCAAAAGCAATAATAAAGGATTTTGGGGATATGTCAAAAGTAAAAGAAAAGTCAATGATGCTATAGGATTTTTACAGGATGAAAATGATGAAATGGTAAGACAGGATGTTGAGAAGGCTGAACATTTAAATTCCTATTTTGCATCTGTTTTCTCTCAGAAAGGAAATGTAACATCAACTGTTCTTCACTGTCCTATTAAGGGAATAGAAGAATCCAGGATATCTATAAACAGAAAGATAGTGAGGAAACACTTAGCTAACCTAAATGAATTCAAGTCTCCAGGTCCAGATGAATTACACCCCATAGTACTGAAGGAGATAGCAGAACAAATTTTTGAACCCCTCTCCATAACCTTTGAAAATTCTTGGAGAACAGGAGAAGTGCCAGAAGACTGGAGAAGAGCAAATGTTGTTCCTATCTTCAAAAAGGGGAAGAAGATGGACCCAGGCAACTATAGGCCGGTGAGTCTGACTTCTATACCAGGAAAGATCTGTGAGCAAATTATTAAACAACATGTATGTCAGTACCTGGATAAGAATGAAGTGATTAAACAGAGTCAGCATGGGTTTGAAACTAATAAGTCATGTCAGACTAACTTAATTTCCTTCTATGACGGAATCACTGATTGGGTGGATCAAGGAAATGCTGTAGATATAGTATATCTTGACTTCAGCAAAGCATTTGACAAAGTCTCTCATACAATCCTTATTGAAAAAATGACTAAGTATGGAATGGACAAGGCAACTGTAAAGTGGATTCATAACTGGCTTAGTGATCGGACCCAAAGAGTGGTCGTAAATGGCTGCACATCCAGTTGGAAGAATGTCTCAAGTGGGGTACCACAGGGCTCTGTCCTGGGCCCTGTATTGTTCAACATCTTTATCAACGATTTAGATGAAGGAATTGAGGGTAAACTGATTAAATTTGCTGATGACACAAAGCTAGGAGGGATAGCTAATACTAGAGAAGAGAGGATTCAAAAAGATATAAATAAACTGGAGAAGTGGGCAGCAACTAACAGAATGGTTTTTAACAGGGAGAAATGCAAAGTACTACATCTGGGCAATAAAAATGAAAAAAGCATATACAGAATGGGAGGAATAGGGCTAAGTGACAGCACATGTGATAAAGACTTGGGTATACTAATAGATCACAGGCTGAATTTGAGTCAACAGTGTGATGCAGCAGCAAAAAAGGCAAATGCAATTCTAGGATGTATTAACAGAAGCATACAGTCTAGATCACGTGAAGTCATTATTTCCCTCTACTCCTCTTTGGTCAGACCTCATCTGGAATATTGTGTCCAGTTTTGGGCACCACATTTTAAAAAAGACATCAACAAACTGGAGCAAGTTCAGAAAAGAGCGACCAGAATGGTGACCGGTCTGCAAACCCTGTCTTACGAGGAAAGGTTGCAGGATTTGGGAATGTTTAGTTTGCAAAAGAGAAGACTGAGAGGAGACTTAATAGCTGTCTACAAATATCTAAAGGGCTGTCACATTGTAGAAGGATCATCTTTATTCTCATTTGCACAAGGAAAGACTAGAAGCAATGGGATGAAACTGAATGGGAGGAGACACAGATTAGATATTAGAAAAAACTTTTTGACAGAGTGATCAATGAGTGGAACAGGCTGCCACGAGAAGTGGTGAGTTCCCCTTCAATGGAAGTCTTCAAACAGAGGCTGGACAGACATCTGACTGGGATGATTTAGTGAATCCTGCTTTGAGCAGGGGGTTGGACAAGATGGCCCAGGAGGTCCCTTCCAACTCTACGATTCTATGATTCTAATATATACCGTGGGGGAAATAAGTATTTGAGCCCTTGCTGCTTTTGGAAGCTTGCCCACTGACAAAAATATGAACAGCCTATAATTTTAAGGGTAGATTAATTTTAACATTGAGAGATAGAATATCAAAAATAAAATCCAGAAAATCACATTGTATAAATTATACAATATAAATTTATTTGCATTTTGCAGTGAGGAATAAGTATTTGATCCCCTACCAACCATTAAGATTTCTGGCTCCTACACACCAGTTAGTCACTCCTAATCAACTCGTTGCCTGCATTATAGACAGCTGTCTTACATAGTCACCTTTATAAAAGTCTCCTGTCCACAGACTCAATCAGTCAGACTCTAACCTCTAGAGCATGTGCAAGATCAAAGAGCTTTAGGATGTCAGGGACATGATCACAGGCCTGCACAGAGCTGGATTGAGCTACAAAACCTTAAGTAAAACTCTGGGTGAGAAGGAGACAACTGATGGTTCAATAGTAAGAAAATCAAAGAAATACAAAAGGATTGTCAATCGAAAACGATCTGGGGCACCATGCAAAATCTCACCTCGTGGGGTATCCTTGATCATGAGGAAGGTGAGAGATCAGCCTAGAACTACAAGGGGGAACTTGTGAATGATCTTAAGGCAGCTGGGACCATGGTCACCAAGAAAACCATTGGTAACACATTATGCCGTAAAGGTTTGAAATCCTGCAGTGCCTGCAAGGTCCCCCTTCTCAAAAAGGCACATGTGCAGGTCTGTCCGAAGTTTTCCAATGAACACCTGGATGATTCTGTGAGTGATGTGGAGAAGATGCTGTGGTCAGATAAGACAAAAATTGAGGTCTTTGGCATTAACTCCACATCGCCATGTTTGGAAGAAGAGAAATGCTGCCTATGAACCAAACAACACAGTCCCCACTGGCAAGCATGGAAGTGGAAACATTATGTTTTCGGGGTGTTTCTCTGCTAAGGGCACATGACTACTTCACTGCATCAATGGGAGAATGGATGGAGCCATGTACCATAAAATCTTGAGAGACAACCTTCCAGCAAGGCAATTACCCAAAACATACAGGCAAGGCAACAAAGCCGTGGTTCAAATAGAACCACATTAATGTCATGAAGTGGCCTAGCCAGTCTCCAGACCTAAATCCCATAGAAAACTTATGGAGGGAGTTGAAGCTCCAATTTTCCAAGTGACAGCTTCAAAATACTAATGATTTAGAGATGATCTGCAAGAGGAGTAGACCAAAATTCCTCCTGACATGTGTGCAAACCTCATCACAATTTTATTTGTGATATTCTATCTCTCATTGTTAAAATGAACCTACCCTTAAAATTTTAGACTGTTCATGTCTTTGTCAGTGGGCAATACAAAAAAATCAAACCCCGGCACACTCCAAAAAAAGTGAAGAGAGAACTTGTTTCTTTCAACATTTTTATTAGTTTATCTTGTACAAAAAAGTATTTTCCACACAGTGTTTCCACTCAGGCATGAGCCTTCATCAGGAAGACAATCTGTTCATACATAACAAAAAATAGTATATATTATAATCAAAAGACAAAGAAAGATAAATAGAAAAAACACATGTACATGTTTACAGTATATCACGTTTTCTACATTGGATAATATTATATAGCTCTATCTGGTGTACATACCGAAACAGCTTGTGATAGTGCAATGGCGTTGTGGTGATAGGGTGGGGAAACGAGAACAGAAAAAATGAAAAAAAGAAAAAATTAAAAAAGAAAGGGGTCATAAGAAATGGTGTTGAAATGGAGTAGATAGAAAAGCACAACTGAAGAGGTGAGGGAATATAGAGTGTAGTCCACCTACTAGTAGTTACACTATTTTGTCGATCCTGAATTTTCAGATTATATTTTAGATACTGTCAGAAATGGTCTGTTAGAAATAAAGAAGGTTACATATCCATATGTTTGTTCTGCATTGTTTCCATTGATGTGATAACTACCAAATTGGGCCATCAGAATTAAGTGACATAGAGCTGTTCATACTCATATGCAATACCCTGTTAAATAAAGGGTGAGTGAATGATCTGATTTCTAGTTGTTATGAGGGTGTCTACATATGAGAAACTGATAATTACCTTTATACCAATTTCCTAGGAATGCATGTGTATTAAGGTGGACATAGCCTTTCTATCTAGAGATTAAGGAAATATCATGTAAATAAAGCAGTCTATAGATATAAGGTATATAGTCGGTATACTATGGGTTAGCATAAAATGGATCAAGTTACCTTTCGAAAGTAATGAAATACGCATAAATTATTTAGAGGTAGCTAGACCACAATGAGCCTTATTCACTAGTCTGTATAGAAAAAAAGAAAAAAACAACTCGGTGGATGCTACATCTATATGTACTTTTTATCTATTTGAGGCACATACCATGTTGAAGGCTGCAGTTGGCAATACGCATAAAGTATTTAGAGGTAATTAGACCACAATGAGCCTTATTCATTTTTCTGTAGAGAAAAAAAAACTTGGTGGATGCTATATCTATATATACTCTTTATCCATGTGGGTCACATACCATGTGGAAGGCTGCAGCTGGCATGTGACTCCCACCCTAGTAGTATTGAAAAGGCAGAGAGAGCATTAGCAATTGCAAAGGCATATTGTAGATCCTTGAGTACATGTGTCCTTGTTGGTGACTGCTTCTATGTGGAGGAAGAGAATGATGTGTGCTGGCCATAGCATCCATTTTTTTTGGAGTGTGCCTGGGTTTGATCTTTTGCATTGTCTTATTGTTTTTACCCCTGAGCACCTAAAGGGTCTGTCACACTAAGCGATATCGCTAGCAATATCACTATAACGTCACTGGTTTTTGTGACATTATAGCGATATCGCTATGTCTGATACTTACCTCTGACCGCTCCCCCGCTGGTTATCGCTGATCGCGCGAGAACGTCCTGGACCGTTTCTCGTCGTCAGCTTCCTGCTGGGGCTTCCTGCTGTGACGACGAGTGACGCGTGGACGCGGGCGGGAGGACGTCACGATCGCCTCGTCTGACAGGTAAGTAGCGACCCCCGACCCCTGCGATGTCGTTGGTGAGATCTGCCTGTTTGGCAGCTCACTAGCGACCGCTTAGCAATGTACCAGCGATCCTGACCGCGTCATTTCGCTGGTCGGGATCGCTGGTGCATCGCTAAGTGTGACAGTACCTTAACAGTGGTTGAGCTTGATCCTATTCACTTGTAGTTTTGTCAGTGGGCAAACTTACAAAATCAGCAAAGGGATCAAATAATTATTTCACCCACTGTATATCTATTTATTTATTTTATTTTACTCATTTATATAGCGCCATTAATTCCACAGCACTTTACAGACATTATTGGCACTGTCCCCGATGGGGCTCACAATCTAAGTTCCCTATCAGTACGTCTTTGGAATGTGGGAGGATATCAGAGTATCTGGAGGAAACCCATGCAAACACGGGGAGAATATACAAACGCCTTGCAGATGTTGTTTGAACCCAGAACCCCAGCACTGCAAGGGATATATCTTCTTTCTCAGAATTCCAACAATATAGTATTTTTCTAACCTGCAGAATCTAACTTTATATTTCAGTTATAATGCAATATGAGAAATCATGTAACATGACATGCATTTTTTCCATATATACCATACATTATTTGGAAAAATGTAATGTAGCAAGCTTTATGCATACCAAAATAGACATACTACTTGTATGAAACAGTAGCAATGCATATGTCAAACATTGTAATAGAGATGTACTCTTGCGGTATATGGGAAATTTATTTTGTTTAAGTGAAATCAGTGGGAACTGTCTCTGGAACTGAACAAGCAGTCGAGCAGCCGTCCTGTGTATTGGAATGGAAGAGGTTGTCAATTTAGCTGCGTGGGAATGCGCTGTGTGTGTTCGAACAATGCCTGAGGTCTATTAGCTGAGTTAACTGGATTTTCTAAGGCTGCTGCTTTAGGCCAAGGTCCATTCTACAACAGATATATTCTCTGTTGTTTCCTTTAATTCATCTCTAAAGAACTGGGAAACACATGGTAATGTTGTGATCACTGCCATCCTCAGAAATTGCTGTTCTGCATATACAATTCAATGGCAGTTGACTAAATCCCTTCTAATTGTAGACTATTTTACATATGAAATAAGGTGCTCATTTGTTGGATTCACATTAATAAACAAAGAACGATTTTCTATGATGTGGTTGTTGACCTATCTATCTAAAAGACCCACCATCAAACTGGCAGTATGAGAAAGAAAAGTAACTGGCAGTGGTGAATCAAACAACTTAATTTCATAAATTAATTTACTTTTTCTGGGACATCGATTATAAAGCATCTGTCACTTTCCACTTTACATTAGGGCATCTACGTTCATCCAGTGGCTTAGTCTCCACACACCAAATTAAACTCCATGGCCTCAGTTCATTAAAACTGGCGTTTTGAACCCAGCTTTAATTAAGGGTGTGCCTGAGTAAGATGCAATAAATTCAATAATTGGCATGAGCATCTTGATAAATTTGTCTCATCATTCAACTGCCATGTGCCACTGCTAGAAATGTATGCCAGTTGGAGAGGCTGATGTACAACTTTTGTGTTGTAAATTATGATTAATTTGTAGGGCATGCTTGACCACACCCCGTCTCAACTGTTCATACCTTTCAAAAAGTTATTTCCATTCTTGGTGTCTCACATTTCTTAGTTATGCTCCAAATTAGCTAGCCTATTACTGTTACAGAATCCCCTTCCTGGAGCATGTGGGTCCAGAACTATGCAAAACCAGCTATTGGTGCTCTAAATGTACAGTAGTTATTTACCTTTAAATAGACCAAAGGCTAAAAGAGAAATTTTGGTCTTGCAGAGAAAGTCGCTAAACCCTCCTATGCTAAAGTGGTTAAAGGGTTTGTTGAACAACTCCTTCCCAATAAATAAATATCTCCATGTAAATTAAAAACAGTCTGTATCCACCTCTGGTACCAGCGCCATTCCAGTAATGTCAGTGCTAGCTCTCTCGAGACATTGTCTGCAGGGTTCACACTTGACATAACAATCAGCAGCCACTAATGTGCCACTTTGCTCTCACTTCCTTTGAGGAATCTGACATCTGAACTGCAAGGAATACCTGCCATTGACGTAATTGTCCTCCTCTGGTTTCCAGATGGTTCCACCGGCCTTTCCACACTGGGGATGGAGCTTTCCCACACGTGGGTGGTGCGACTACACACATCGGTGCCTCATGTGTGGAAGTGGAGAGAGATGAGGGAACACAGGACGCCATGATTCCCACTTCTTCCACAGCTCGGGAAACATGGACGATGTGTCTCCTGGTTATCGGGAAAAGCAGGACGTTGCCTTACCTGGTGTTAGCCAATGGTGGGAAAGTGTGCAGTCTGTTGTACAGCTGAGCAGGGAGTGACTCCTTGTACATGACTGGGAGGAATGTGTCACCTTATTTTTATCCTTGGATCTGGGCTGGCTGTTTAAGGCCTGTTTCTAGTTCAGTTCAGTGCTATATATTCATTTCCCGTGTGTAGTGGTATGGTGATAAGTGCTTCCTAGTTGGGTTCTGAATGCTTCTCAGTAGTTGCTAATATAATATAATATATATAAAAATATATATTATATACTATATATAGTGTAATATCATCAGGGTGTCACAATCCATTTTTGTGGTTTTTGTTACTCTGTTCCTCTTGCTGTCTGTCTATGCTTATCGTGACATTATAACCAATCTTACCATTTTTTCTGGTGAACCATGGCCCAAATGCAGGGGTTTGCTCAACTGCTCCAGACCCTCACCAATGAGCTTAAGGTGTTGTGTGGTGAGGTGGTGCAGCAGTTGACAGGGATCTTGGCCTCAGCTCAGTTGCAGGCTCTACCAGAACTTAAAATCTATCTCCCTGACTGGTTCTCTGGAGGGAGAGATACATTTTTTGGTATTTAAGGAGGCCTGTAAGTTGTACTTCAGGCTCCGCCCTCGTTCAGCAGGGAGTGAGGAACAATGGGTGGGAATCATCATATCCCTTCTTAAGGGTGATCCCCAATCCTGGGCTTTCTCCCTGCCAGCCGATTCACCATCTCTATGGTCAGTGGACGAGTTTTTTGCGGCATTGGCACTGGTGTATGGGGATCCAGATGGCGTCTCTCTGGCGGAATCCAGTAATGCCTGTACACAACTCATTCCCCAGGTCGGCATTCTGGAGATTTGTGGCACCTCCGGAGCATACGTTATTGTCACTTCTATCAGTCCATGTTTGCCAAAGACCCGAGGGTCAGGTGATTGCCGAGGTGAACTCTGGTTGATCGAGGCGTCCACATCGTAGGTTGCTTTCAGGTTAGGTCTGGTGTTGAGGGTCCAGAGGCCCCTGATTGAGGGAGGGGTACTGTCACAATCCATTTTTGGATCTGTGGCAGACTGGATTCTCACATATAAACTTTTTTCCTTTCTGGCCATCGGGGATTGATGTCTGATTTTCCCTTCGGTGGCCGCTGGTGTAATTACATTGCTGTTGACTTTGCTGATGCAGGTGGTGACCACTTCCACCTTTCTTTAAAAGGTCACCTGATGCATCAGCTGACTGTTAGTTATACAGGTCCTTTTGGATACCTACTTTGCTGAAGACAGGAGGTTGCTGGTGCAGTGGTGCTTCAGCTAAATGCTGTTATCTGATGCCTTACTCTGCTATGCAGTGCATTGCAGCAGAGAAAGCTAAGTGTTGCTTGTCTTTCCTTGTTTGTCATATCTACCCTTGGTGTTGTATTAGTGCACCGGTGGGAGCAGTGTCCTCACTTGCCAATTCCCTACTTAGGGATAGGTGCAGGGCAAGCGAGGGCTAAGGTATCCTGCTCGATGACGGTTTGAAAGAAGCCATATAGAGACATCAGGATAGATCAGGGTACACCCTCAGGAGAGTGCAGGAGGTGTCCATTTCCCCGTTCCCTATTGCAGGACCCACCGTTGTAATTGTTTCCCTTGTGTCCCTTGGTGTGTTTTTTGTTTTACCGTTTAGTGACCGACTAATTGTTGGGTCATGTCACACAGGGCAAGTCACTTTGGGACACAGGGGTTATAAAAGAACATGCGCCACCCGTCTCTGCACACTGACGCAATTGCACAGCTATGTGTTACTTCATATTGGAGGAAGAGTGTGCTTGTCTAGGCCTGTGCATGCACAGTATAACGAATCAGAGGCCTGTAGTGTTGTTACTGGTGCTGAAGCTAAACCATCATACTAACAGCTAGAGTTGAGCGACTTTTGGTTTTTTAGGGTGGAATTTTGTTTTGTGAAACCCGACTTTTCCAAAAGTCGGGTCGAGCAAGATCGGCCGATTATAGGGAAAAGTCGGGGTCGTCCCGAAACACGAAACCCAATGTAAGGCAATGGGGAATAAAAGTCGGCAGTGAGAGGAGGACAGGAAACACACCTACAGTGCTCATTTGAATGCCAAAAGCATCAATTCTTCTTACTTAAGCTTGTCAACCTTAATTAACTTCATAATACAAGTTACGCACTGAAAAATGGGGGTTATATGGCTAAAGTTGTGGGGGGGTAGGGCTGGCTCCAGGTTTTCATGTGCCCTGGGCGAAAGAGCGCCCCTTTAACACATACCACAACTCATCATGCTCCGATACGGCAGAGAAATAGCGGTATAGTACAATGAAAAATACTTCACTTTTTACATCTCATGACGAGGCCCATCTATTTCTCCATACAGAATCATTGGTCCCATATAATGTTTGAAACAGTATATGATGAGCTCCACATAATGCTACAGTATATGTTGGTCCCCATGGATGAAGCTCCACTGTCTTATGGGCCCAAATAATGCTCCAAACATAATGGGCCCCATTTCTAATGCTCTAGTGTATAATGGGCCCTGTAAATGCTGCTCCAGTGTCTGATGTCCACCTTTGGAATGTTCCAGTGTATGGTGGGCCCCATCTATCATTCTCCAGAGTATAGTGCTCCCCAAAAATTGCTGTCCCAACATTGAAAACAATCAAATAAGTCTCCTCGCTAGGGAATCCCTGTACTAGTCTGGACTCCTCGTCGTCCCCATCTTCCATCTCACTGCACAGTATTTCAACCTTGCAAGTGCTGTGATCCTGAGCAAGCAGGGGAGGCCCACTCGTTGGCGACGGCACTGGCACAGGGCCCCTGATAGTACGGTGGTGTGTCTGATGGCGGGTGGGCCGAACCTGCACTTTCATCTGCAGCTTCCTCTTTGTCACCGTGTAAGATGGAACTGTATATGGGAAGGGTAACCTGAGTTTCATCAGGGTCAGATTCAGGCTGTGTAGAGTGCGAGGGGAATGTAGTGGTCTGGGTCAATGTACCAGCAGATTCATCGAGCAGTGGCTGGGCATCAGTGCACTTGTGTCGCCCCCAGGAGTACGGTCGCCACAGTGGCATTACCTTCCTCCTAGGGAGTGTGATGTCATGCTTGGGAGCAGCGAAGGATCTCTCTAGCAGGTTAACTGATTGGGCGGCGTTATTCCCACGAGTCATGACCCTCCAAACAGCGTTCATGAAGGCAAAGTGTTTGTTTTATGTGGGCAGTATGGTTGCAAAGCTGAACCTTAAAGGAATGTCCAGAAGGGCACCACCAGGAGTGGAGCCTACGGTTAAGTTCGACTCCACCTGGGAAACCTCAACCATAGAATCATAGAATCGTAGAGTTGGAAGGGACCTCCTGGGCCATCTGGTCCAACCCCCTGCTCAAAGCAGGATTCGCTAAATCATCCCATTCAGATGCCTGTCCAGCCTCTGTTTGAAGACTTCCATTGAAGGAGAACTCACCACTTCTCGTGGCAGCCTGTTCCACTCATTGATCACTCTGTCAAAAAGTTTTTTCTAATATCTAATCTGTGTCTCCTCCCATTCAGTTTCATCCCATTGCTTCTAGTCTTTCCTTGTGCAAATGAGAATAAAGTTGATCCTTCTACAATGTGACAGCCCTTTAGATATTTGTAGACAGCTATTAAGTCTCCTCTCAGTCTTCTCTTTTGCAAACTAAACATTCCCAAATCCTGCAACCTTTCCTCATAAGACAGGGTTTGCAGACCGGTCACCATTCTGGTCGCTCTTTTCTGAACTTGCTCCAGTTTGTTGATGTCTTTTTTAAAATGTGGTGCCAGCTACAGAACAGATGCACACATTGCAAGCTTAATTCCGTTAACGAACGAGACTCCGTCATGCCCCGCGGTCCGAGTCCGGCTTACTAGAGGGACAGGTGAGGCTCTGGCACATGAGATTGGCCAATAACTGGTGTGTCATACCCTTACATGTCCGTGGCTGCATGTGCGCTACACTGAAAAGGCCAGCGTTTGTCGCTTACAGGTGCAGATAACTCGCTGAACAACGTTAGTGATGGGGATCACTGATTACAATTATTACCCGCGAACGATGATTTCCCAGTAAGTGCAGGTCAACCGCAGTTCCGGAATTAGGCCTAACCGTCATTCCTGAAAAAATGAAAAACTTACGTGTGCAAACCACAGGTGCTGTAGCTTGCTTAACAGCTCGCCAGCCGTTCTCACGCCCAGTATGGAGTACACGTGATTGCACAAAGGTGAGAAAGGGTACCGTATCCCCGGATAACATGTATGGATAGCGTACACATTCAAAATATATGTCTATACATCAGGAGGCAGGCTCAGACGGTGTTAGGCCCAGTATGGATTGCACGTGATTGCACAAAGGTGAGAAAGGGTACCGTATCCCCGGATAACATGTATGTATAGTGTACACATTCAAAATATATGTCTATACATCAGGAGGCAGGCTCAGACGGTGTTAGGCCCAGTATGGATTGCACGTGATTGCACAAAGGTGAGAAAGGGTACCGCATCCCCGGATAACATGTATGGATAGCGTACACATTAAAAATATATGTCTATACATCAGGAGGCAGGCTCAGACGGTGCTAGGCCCAGTATGGCTTGCACGTGATTGCACAAAGGTGAGAAGGGGTACCGTATCCCCGGATAACATGTATGGATAGCGTACACATTCAAAATATATGTCTATACATCAGGAGGCAGGCTCAGACGGTGTTAGGCCCAGTATGGATTGCACGTGATTGCACAAAGGTGAGAAAGGGTACCGTATCCCCGGATAACATGTATGGATAGCGTACACATTCAAAATATATGTCTATACATCAGGAGGCAGGCTCAGACGGTGTTAGGCCCAGTATGGCTTGCACGTGATTGGACAAAGGTGAGAAGGGGTACCGTATCCCCGGATAACATGTATGGATAGCGTACACATTCAAAATATGTCTATACATCAGGAGGCAGGCTCAGACGGTGTCAGGCACAGTATGGATTTGACGACCCAGACTACACAGCGGAGGAGCAGGGAGAGGTAAAGATTGCAAATGCTGGGGCCCTACCCAAGCAAGGGGGGCCCACTCGTGGGTGTCGGTACTGGCACTGGGCCCCTCATAGTACGGCGGTGTGTCTGACGGCGGGTGTGCACCTCCACCGTCAGAGACACTTGATTGCACTATGAGGGACCCTGTGCCAGTGCCCGTGCCCAAGAGTCAGCCTACCCACCTGTCCAGGGCAACGGCACTCGCACAGTGTCGTGCGCTAGGTGGTGACCCCGGCCATGGGGGGGGAGGCAGCACAGTTAGGGAGTTTTAGAAAGTGGCATATGTTGATGTTGGACATTCAGCTGATGAAAAAGGTGAAATAGGTCAAGTCCCAGGAAGAGGTGGACCAAAGCAAGCCATTTTTCTGTCACCCTATGTGTCATCAGGGGAAGGTGGGACAAAATCCTTGGAAACCCATGCATGGTTCATTTTAATGAAGGTTAGATCATCCACATTTTGGGTTGACAGACGGGTCCTTTTTTCTGTCAGGATTGATCCAGCTGCACTGAAGACTCTTTCCGATAGCACACTTGCAGCTGGGCAAGCGAGCTCCTGTAAGGCATATTGTGCCAATTCAGGCCAGGTGTCCAGTTTAGCGGCCCAATAGTCAAAGGGGAATGACCTGTGTGGGAGAACATCGATATGGGAGGAAAAGAAGTTTGTAACCATAGTTGACAACTGCTGTCTCCTGTCACTTTCCATCGATGCAGTATTACCAGTTGTGTGAGCGGTACTTGAAAAATCAGTCCACAACATTGTCATGAAACCCCTGTCTCCAACGCCACTTCTGCTGTGTGCACCATGAACACCTCTGCCAAGCTGCCCCCGGCCCGTACGGCTCGTGTGAGAACCATCACCGCTGCTATGTGCTGGGAATGCCTCAAGCAACCGATTTACCAGAGTTGCTTGTTTATTAGCCAATATTAGGTCAAGGTTCTCCTGTGGCATGATGTTTTGTACTTTGCCTTTATAGCGTGGATACAGGATGCTGGCGAACCAGTAGTCGTCATCGTTCATCATTTTGGCAATGCGGGGGTCCCTTTTTAGGATCTGCAAGGCATAATCTGACATGTGGGCCAATGTTCCCGGTGTCAATGATGCACTGCGAGTGCTGGTTGGAGGAGCACTTTCTGGCAAATCCACATCCCTCCAGTCACGCACAAACCCTGAACCAGACCTTGCCATGCCAACATTTTCACTTGCCCCATGAGATGCATCCTCGTCCCCTAAGTAATCATCCCCATCATCCTCCTCCTCCTCCTCTTCTTCCTCCACCTCATCCAGGCGAGGTCCCTGAGCAGACAATGGCTGAATGTCATCAAGGATTCCCTCCTCCTCTTCCTCCTCATCAACATTGGCTGCAGACGCCTGCTCCTTAAGGTGCGTCAAAGTTTGCATGAGCAGACGCATAAGTGGGATGCTCATGCTTAGGATGGCGTCGTCTGCGCTTACCAGCCGTGTGCATTCCTCAAAACACTGAAGGACTTTACAGAGGTCTTTCAGCTTCGACCACTGCACATCTGTCAACTCCATGTCTGCTCTCAAAGTGCCTGGCCGTGTATCCTCCCACAAATGCATTATGGCCTGCCTCTGCTCGCACAGCCGCTCCACCATGTGCAGGGTGGAGTTCCACCTTGTTGCAATGTCGATAATGAGGCGGTGGTTGGGAAGGTGGAGCAATCGCTGCAGCTTCTGCATACAAACGGAGTGTACAGGCGACCGGCGGATGTGCGCGCACAGTCTTCGCACCTTCTGGAGCAGGGCTGTTAACTCCGGATAATTTTTGAGGAAGCACTGCACCACCAGGTTCAAGGTGTGAGCCAAGCAAGGTATGTGGCTGAGTTTTAAAAGGGCTATGGCTGCCACAAAATTATCACTAACTACCTTGCCTGCCTCAAGATGTACACTGCCCAGCCATGACTCAGTTTGTCACTTCAAGTACTCGGCCAGCACCTCAGCGGTGTGTCTGTCGCCCAAACACATCATCTGCAACACAGCCTGCTGACGCTTTCCACTAGCTGCTCGATAGGGGGACACCTCGTGTGCAACAGTGGCAGCTGCAGATGGAATGTTCGTACGACTGCGCTCTGTGGATGAGCTTTCGCTTCTGGAGGAAGAGGAGGGTCGAACGCCTACAGCCAACTGTTTCCTATACCGTGGGCTAGGCAGCACTGTCCCACCATCGCTGTCCCCTGTGGACCCTGCATCCACCACATTAACCCAGTGCGCAGTGATGGACACGTAATGGCCCTGGCCATGCCGACTGGACCATGCATCAGTTGTGAGGTGCACCTTTCCACTCACTGACTGCTTGAGTGCATGGACAATGCGGTCTTTTACATGATGGTGGAGGGCTGGGATGGCTTTGCGAGGGAAGAAGTGGCGACTGGGTAGGTCATAGCGTGGTACTGCATAGGCCATGAGTTCGCGGAAAGCTGCGCTTTCCACCAACCGATAGGGCATCATCTCAAACGAGATTAGTTTGGCAATGTGGGCGTTCAAACCCAGTGTACGCGGATGAGAGACTGAGTACATTCTTGACCTACTCATAGTGTCTGGGAGGGTGAGCTGGACTTGAGAGCTGCATATGGTGGAAGTAGCGGTGGACAGGGCGGACTGAGAGAGGGTTGATGATGGTGATGGAGTTGGTGATATTTCTGATGGCCTAGATTCAGTATTTCGTTGATATAACAGTGGGATTCCCTGACTGCTGTGGCCTTGCAACGACACCTCAACATTTGCTGCTGTGCTAACCGGTGGGCTTACAGTGGGGAAAACAATGTAGCATTGCTGACTACCTTCTTTGTGATCAGTTGCACATGTGGCACTTGAGGTTTGGTGTTGTGTCCACGCTTGCAAGTGCATGCTGGTTAAATGTCTAAGCATGCAACTGGTATTCAAATTTTTCAGATTTTTCCCTCGGCTAAAGGTCTTTGCGCACTTCTTACAGATAACCTTGGCCTGATCATGAGGATTTTGTTCAAAAAAGTGCCACACTGCACTCTTCCTACTTTGGCAGACATTTTGCGGCCTAGCACGCTGTGATCTTTTGACCCTCTGGACAAGCTGTCCAGCAACTCTTTTGATTTTTGGAACCTGTCTTTGGAGTGCTCCGGGCCTGCCAGATAACAGCTGTTGCGATGTCGATGTCTGCTGTGGATGCTCCTCATCTGAGCTATTGGAAGCAGCACCCTCTTCCCCCAATGGATGCCAATCTGGGTCAACAACTGGGTCATCCATCACCTCCTCTTCAATGTCATGTGCACCTTCCTCTGTGTCACCGTGTATGGTGGTATAGTGTGTGGGAAGGGGCACCTGAGTCTCATCAGGGTCAGAATCTGGCTCTGTACACTGCGAGGACAATGTAGTGCTCTGAGTGAATGTACCAGCAGAATCATCTATCAGCGGCTGTGCATCAGTGCACTCCATGTCAGATTCATCTTGGCCTGGGTAATTCACCATTTCACTTGATAATCCAGGCATGGTATGTGAAAACAGCTCCATGGAGTAATCAGTAGTATGGTCTGCGTCATCCTTCAATCTTGGTTGGGGTGAAGGACACAAGGAAAGGTGTGGTTCATCAACATGAGCCTCCAATGATGACTCAGTGCTTTAATTTTTTTCAACTTCAGAAGAGGAGGCGATAGAGCTGGAGGCTGAGTCAGCAATGTAAGACAAAACTTTTTCCTGAAGCTCTGGCTTTAAAAGCGGTTTGCCAACTCCTAGAAAACTAAGCCTTCGAGGCCTTGTGGAGCCAGATGATGATGCAGGCTCAACACCTCCTCCTGTATTCGGTCCTATTTTGCTTTTGCCAATACCATCAGATTCACCACCAACACCATCATTACCAGCTGCCAACCCCCGCCCAATTCCACGGCCTCTTCCACCAGCCTTCCTCACTCATTTTTGGTAGAAATGTAGACAAAATCCAACAAACTATATAGTAATGTAAAACAAGATACAAGGTGTCTATAGGACAGGGGAGATTTTGAATTTCTGCAGACACTTGTGGACACTGGACACTTTTGGATTGTGTGAGGCCCACTGAATATCAGAGCGCTATGTCACAGGCTCGATGGCACAGGTGTGAAAAAAGTGACTACAGGATAAGGGAGATTTTGAATTTCTGCACACACTAGTGGACACTGGACACTTTTGGATTGTGTGAGGCCCACTGAATATCAGAGCGCTATGTCACAGGCTCGATGGTACAGGTGTGAAAAATGTCACTAGAGGATAACGGAGATTTTGAATTTCTGCACACACTAGTGGACACTGGACACTTTTGGATTGTGTGAGGCCCACTGAATATCAGAGCGCTATGTCACAGGCTCGATGGCACAGGTGTGAAAAAAGTGACTACAGGATAAGGGAGATTTTGAATTTCTGCACACACTAGTGGACACTGGACACTTTTGGATTGTGTGAGGCCCACTGAATATCAGAGCGCTATGTCACAGGCTCGATGGCACAGGTGTGAAAAATGTCACTAGAGGATAACGGAGATTTTGAATTTCTGCACACACTAGTGGACACTGGACACTTTTGGATTGTGTGAGGCCCACTGAATATCAGAGCGCTATGTCACAGGCTCGATGGCACAGGTGGGAAAAAAGTGACTACAGTATAAGGGAGATTTTGAATTTCTGCACACACTAGTGGACACTGGACACTTTTGGATTGTGTGAGGCCCACTGAATATCAGAGCGCTATGTCACAGGCAGAAATTGACTAGTGTATCACAAACTACAAGGTGTATGTAGAATTGGGCAGAATAGGAATCTCCCTAGAGTGTAGGTCTGTAAGAACGGAACAAATCCTCCACTTATCCTTCCACAGTGACACACAGCTTCACTGTGGCTGTGATAACAGCCGTTACACGGTACTGTGTGAGGAGCGTACACCGCTGTATGGTGTGAAAAAATGCACGCTCAGTACCTCAGCAGGCCAAAAAAAAAAATTAGGATTGCTTTTAAAAAAGCAGTTTGCAGAGCAGTGGGTAAACAGCAATGCAGCTGTCAGGAAGCCTTAGAAGGCAGCCTAACAACCAACACCGCTGATCCACCACAATATAGCCTCCCCTTGCACTGCACACACAGTGACTGGTTTGTTGTACAGGCAAAATCGCTAGCAGCAGAAGCAGTTTTTTTTTCTTCTTCCCTGCCTATCGCTCTCCCTACAGAATCAGCAGCAGCAACCTCTCCCTATGCCAAGATCGGCAGAAGTAAGATGGCGGTCGGCGTGTACGCCCTTTTATAACCCCTGTGTCGCCCACCAAAGCAAGCCAATCACTTGCATGCCCTTCTGAAAGATGGTGGTGACCCCTGCCTATGTCATCACGTTGCCCACAGTGTCCGTGGATCCTGATTGGCTGAAAAAGAGCGCAAAACAAACTTTTGAAACGCGACTTTGGCGCGTAAGTCGCCGACCTCGTGGCCGACCTCATCCTAGGGTCGGGTTTCGTTTCATGAAACCCGACTTTGCCAAAAGTCGGCGACTTTTGAAATTTTTCGACCCGTTTCGCTCAACTCTACTAACAGCCCTTCTAAGGGCTAATCATTTGCTTTGATGTTTGTATCACATACATTCTGCATTTATCCTAGAGAGCGAGAGAATACAGTCTGTAGACAGTGATTTTTGCTGTGCAGTCCGTTGGCAAATATGTAACTGCAGCATTTTTTTGAGGGGGATCATATTTTGATCCATCAAGTATTTCATGCTTTGAGGTCCTCTTTTTGTTATATAACACGCCCAAAAATTGTTGAAACTTTTTCTTGGGCTACATTTTTTACCTACACACTCTTCCATAATGTGGTGTACATTTCTGTGATCTATAAAACTGAGAAAAAAAGTTGAAAAGTTTTCTAGGGTTACAGTTCTCAGCCATAAAGTATTACATGGACTGGGGAACATATTTGTGATTTTATAATTCTCAAAAAAGTGCTAAAATTTTTTACTGTATTCAATTAGTCATCCATACAGTGTAATGTGGTTAGTGGATGACAAAGATGGATGAAGCATGAGATACTCCTGAGGGAGGGACCGGCAAATATTGTAGCCTGTGCAACAGAGGAGATGGAAGGAGCCTATGGTCCTGATCTGACTGATATCCACCAAGCCATAAACCGAGGTGGCATTCTTTACTGCTGAGGTTTTTACGGACTGCCGATGCGAGAGCAAGGATTCAGGAACTGGTGAGCAGACAGCGGGGCCTAGACTGTCAGAAGAAACAAGGCGGCAGGCCAGGACCAGGTCTGGACAAATGTTTTTAGGTCCGCAAACCATTAGGTACCGAGATAATGATAGTTACTTACAGCCGTCAGTTGAGAAGGGGGAACATTGAAGAGTTTGTGACTAGAGATGAGCGACTTTTCCTTTTTTCTAAAAAGTCGGGTCGAACTAAATCGGCCAACTATAGGGAAAAGTCGGGGTCCGACTGAAACACGAAACCCAATGCAAGTCAATGGGGAAGAAAAGTCGGCAGGGAGCGGAGGACAGTAAATACACCTACAGTGCCCATTTCAATGCCAACGACATAAATTCTTATTACTTAAGCTTGGCAACCTTAATTTACTTTATAATAATACATTAGTTGCGCATTGAAAACTGGGGGTTATTTGGCTAAAGTTGTGGGGGGGTAGGGCTGGAACCAGGTTTTCGTGTGCTCTGGGCCAAAGAGTGTCAGTGTACCCTTTTAGCACGTACCACAATTCATAATGCTCCGATACGGCACAGAAATATAGGTATAGTACAATAAAAAATACTTCACTGCTTACATGACTGACTGATATCTATTTTAAATTCTACAATAGCTCAAAAACCGGACAGTATATTACTCCATACAGTATTATGGCCACCACCCAGTGCGCCACACAGGATAATGAGCCCCATATATTTCTCCAAACAGAATAATTGGTCCCATATAATGTTCCATACAGTATATGATGAGCTCCACATAATGCTACAGTATATGTTGGTCCCCATGGATGATGCTCCAGTGTGTTATGGGCCAAATAATGCTCCATATATAATGGGCCCCATTTCTAATGCTCCAGTGTATAATGGGCCCCGTAAATGCTGCTCCAGTGTCTGATGTCCCCCATTTGGAATGCTCCAGTATATGATGGGCCAAATGGATGATGCTCCAGTGTATGATGGGCCCCATATATCACTCTCCAGTGTATATTGCTCTCCAAAAAATGATCCCAACATTTAAAAAAATTAAATACCTCTCCTCGCTGGGCACTGCTCAACTCTGGACTCCTCAGCATTGCCATTGTAAAGCTCTCTGCACTTGTACTGTTTCGGTAGAGGGCATACAGATGTGATGTCATCGTGCTCTGTAACCTGAATGTCACTGTCAGGAAAGGCGGAAGATGTCACGGCGGTGGAGCAGGGAGAGGTAAGTATTGCAAGTGCTGTGGCCTTGAGCAAGCATGGGGGACCCACTCGTGGGCAACAGCACTGGCACAGGGCCCCTCATAGTACGACGGTACTGTATGTCTGGCGGCGAGTGGGCTCTCCCACCGGCAGATACACTTTTGCACACTATGAGGGGCCCTGTGCCACTGCCGTTGCCCACGTGTAGGACCCCCCCCACCTGCTCAGGGAACCGGCACTTTCATCTGCACCTTCCTCTGTGTCATCGTGTGAGGTGGTATAGTATGCGGGAAGGGGCACCTGAGTTTCATCAGTGTCACTTTCTGGCTCTGTAGAGTGTGAGGGGAATGTAGTGCTGTGGGTCAATGTACCAGCAGAATCATCTAGCAGTGGCTGTGCATCTGTGCACTCCATCACCAATTCATGTTGGACTGGGGAATTCAGAATTTTACTTGATAACACAGGCATAGCCCGTGAAAAGAGCTCCATGGAGTAATCTGAAGTGTGGGCTGCAGCATCCTTCACTTTTAGTGGGGGTGAAGGAGACAAGGAAAGGTGTGGTTCCTGACCAGATGACTCAGTGCTTGCATTTTTTTAAACTTCAGAAGAGGAGGCGATAGAGCTGGAGGCTTTTTCGGCAATGTAAGGCTACTTTCACACTTGCTTTGTTTTGCAGCGCATTTTTCCCGCAAAAAAACGCATGGAAAAAACGCATACAAACGCATACAAATGCTGCGGTTTTTTCAAGCATTTTTATGAGCATGCCTGAAAAAAACGTTTTTATGCGTTTGTATGCGTTTTTAGTGCGTTTTTACCGCGTTTGCGTTTTTTCCAACATTAGTTGGCCCCTCACACTAACCCAAACCATGACTTTACTAACCCTAACCCTTAACCAAACCATACCCTAACCCTAACCCTAACCCTTAACCAAACCATACCCTAACCCTAATCCTAACCCTAACCCTGACCCTAACCCTGAACCAAACCCTACTAACCCTAACCCAAACCCTAACCCTAACTAACCCTAAACCCTAACCCTTAACCAAACCATACTAACCCTAACCCAAACCCTAACCCTAACCCTAAACCCCCTTATCTAACCCTAACTCTAACCCAAACCCCTAATTTCCATTGTCTAACCAATGGTCAACAAAAAAATGCATGCGCAAAAAACTCATACATGAGCATGCCAATGCGCACATATGCGCACCCATAGACTTATAATGGGTGTCTTGCTGTAAAAAAACGCATTGCGCGCATGCGTTTTTTTGAGGCAAGTCCGACGCCCAAAAAATGCAACAGGATGCATTATGTGCGCCCGAGCGCACACCACAAAAAAACGCATGCGCGTAAAAACGCATACAAACGCATGTGTATGCGCACATAAGCGCATCCCATGCAAAATAAAGGAAAAAAAGCGCATGCGTTTTTTAGCGCTAAAATACAGCGCAAAAAAACGCAAGTGTGAAACCAGCCTGAGGCAAAACCAGTTCCTGATGCTCCGGCATTAAAAGCAGTTTACCTACTCCCAGAAAAGGGAGCCTTAAAGGCCTTCTTGTGCCAGCTGATGACGCAGGCTCAACACCTCATGCCTTAGCTGCTATTGTGCTTTTGGCAATACCAGCAGATGCACCACGGCCACCATCAGTACCAGCTGGCCCCCCACACCCATGTCCACGGCCTCTTCCACCATACGTAATAATTTTTGTGAAAATGGACTAAAAATACCAGCAGATATATGGTACTGTTTCAGAAGCGGACAGCTCTATACAGTCTAGGGATAATTGTAAATCTCCGTATATATTTCATGAGTCAGACACAGATGGTCACAGGCTCAGTATGGATTAGACAATAATATAAAAATTTGCAAAAGGGTACAGTATCACTAGATACAAGGTATATATAGTATAGTTTAAACATACTGAATCTCTGTATACATTTCAGGAGGCAAACACAGACGCTCTCAGATCCAGTATGGATCCGACAACAATAAAAAGTTGAGAAAGGGTACTATGGCGCCCCTGAGGGTACGGTCGCCACAGAGGTACTGCACCTCATCCAAAGGTGTGGTATCCCACCCTCAGGTATGGAGGGATCACCACTCAGGACTCCTAACCCTGCACTCAACACACCCACATGTTAGTCTGTGCTTTCTGGGTGTACCCGGCAGGAGGATGGCTTCATCCCAGACTGACTAGGAAAGGGTGTTGGGGGTTAGTGTGGAAGGTAGGGTACAGTGGGAGTAGCTTAGGTCACTGTGATTGTGGGCATCCAATCAGAGAAAGCAAGCTTTCAGTTGATGGGTGGAGCTAGTCTGAGGTAAATGGATCTTTCTAGAGAGTTGTCAGTCGGTGACAGGACAGAGTAAGAGCAGGATTGCTGTGAGAGGGCTAAGGGTCAGAGAAGAGAGAAAATCTTGTCTAAGCTCCTAGACTGGAAGGAAGGGGTCCTTGGGGCATGGGAAGTGCAATAAGCCACCTGTGAAGCCCGTTTCTGGAGAAGGAAGGACCAGGCCTCGTTAGGGAAGGTGGCTCCTGAAGGTAGTGGTGAAATACAGGGCTCAGCTAGAAAGACGGAGGCTGAGGTAACTTTAAGTGCCTCAGTCGCAGCTGCATTCAATACTCAAAAAGGCAGCAGTTGGAATAAAGGACACCGGAGCCTGACCCACATCGCCCGGTGTGATCCATGGCTGCTGGCTTGGGACACTGTTTGCAAAGGCCCACAGCAGGAAGGAAGGGAGAGATCAGCGCAGAATCACGGCCTAGAAAGGATACACAAGGAGGAGTCTTGAACAGGTGTTCCTGATCTACCTTTGAGTTTGCCGGACCCCTCCCTCAGATGACACAGTACCAATCGGGTCATCTTCTGCACAAAACTTTGGAGGAAAAACTCAGAAACTGCACCCAACTGCGTCCTTGGTGGATTTTACAACTCGCCTGCTACACAAGCTACACTCACCATCACCATCAACGGCTCACAAGCACCATCTCAATTGCCCTGGGATACAGCTCTGCCCGTGGAGAGCTTCATCATCTTGTCTGCTTTAACACCGACACAGAGGATCTGCATTGCAGAGTCGGCTACCCTAGCCGAGTACCATGGGTGGGGTCACGATCCCCCTTTTCCAAATTAACTATCATGCCATCTTCCCCCTCATCTGAACTGTCATCTTCTTTATTGTACACCCAGGGCCACGGACCAGGTCCCAATCACCACCGTGACATACTTCCCCCTTAAAAAAGCCTGAAAGGCCCGGTACTGAGTAACCCCTGGCCCTGCGTGGCGTTTCATTTTAGCACAAGATAACAGAGATATATTGCATAGTTTCAACATTATAAATCTACGTATATATTTGAGGAGGCAGACACAGACGCTGTCATGGCCAGTATGGATTCGACAAAAAACTAAAAAGTAGAATGGTGATGGATGAGGATGAGGAAAAAGCCAATATGCTAAATGACTTTTTTTCAACAGTATTTACACAAGAAAATCCCATGACGGATAACGTGATCAGGGATAAAAATGTCACCTGCTTAACCCAGCAGGAAGTACGGCGGCGTCTAAAAATCACTAAAATTGACAAATCCCCGGGCCCGGATGGGATACACCCCCGAGTACTGCAGGAATTAAGCACAGTCATAGATAGACCATTATTTTTAATCTTTAAAGATTCCTTAATAACAGGGTCTGTACCACAGGACTGGCGTATAGCAAATGTGGTACCAAAATTCAAAAAGGGGACAAAAACTGAACTTGGAAATTATAGGCCAGTAAGTTTAACCTCAACTGTGGGTAAAATCCTGGACGGTTTTCTAAAAGATACTATACTGGAGTATCTGGAGAAGAATAACCTCATGACCCAATATCAACATGGGTTTACAAGGGACCGTTCCTGTCAGACTAATCTGATAAGCTTTTGGATCGCCCGCCAGGGCAGAGGGGTACTCGGTACCGGGTTGGTATTTCACTGGGAAGTGTCACAGTAGTGGTGACCCGGTCCATGGCCCTTGGTGTCCATGTAAGGGAGTGAAGTGATGGAATAAAGTTTATGAATAGATGATTTGTGATGCCACCTGTGGTGTTCAGCAAATGTTAAGCCGACGCTGTGGACAGATCCTCTGGGACAGATGGTGTAGTGCAGCAATGATGCTATAGCCCTCCACAGGCAGGGCTGTAGTCCCAGGGCAGTGTAGGTGGGTGTTGGGAAGGAAGGTGCAGTGTCAGGCACAGAGATGCAGCAGTGCCGGGGAGGTTGCAGCAAGAAGGCAAGGACACAATAGGTTGCAGTTTCTTTACCTTTACTTGGCAAATGCAGTCCAGGGTCCTGAGTACAGATGGCACAGGAGCAGGTTAGCTTGGAAGCAAATAAAGAATCACTCTGGCAGATGGGTTGTGCAGTCTCCTTACTAGCGCTCTCTATGAAGTACTCCCAGTACTGAGTTACACTGGAGTTCCTCCTTTCTGATGTTATCCACACTCCACTCGCATGGCAGACAGCCGTAGCCTTCTATCTCTCTTTGCTCACCTGACGCTGTTGTGCCTTCGAGGATTATGTGGGAATAGGGCATTTACAGCCTCCTATTCCTCTGGTTTCTGGTGCAGGACTGTTAGTATCCATACACCCTTGGAGACCAGGCTCCAGATCACTATCACTGGGACTGAGCTCTTCACTTTCCTCAGTCTCCCCAGCTCTTCTCCTCCACGTCTGCACATGACGCCCTCCTCACACTAACTCACCAATTTCCCCTCCTGGCCCCCAGAGGGAAGCTCTTCCCTCAGTTTCGGGTCAGAGCTCCCCCTGCTGGCCTGGAGAGGACATGTGTTGTATGCAATGGTTTACTGCCAGAGAGACCCTTCATTGCTTCCAGGCATGACATCACTCTCCCTAGGAGGAAGGCAATGCCACTGTGGTGACCATACTCCTGGGGGCGCCACACTTTTATGAAGAGGTAAGTTCAGGACTGGACCAAGGGAATGCAGTGCACGTGGTGTACATGGACTTTTCAAAAGCTTTTGATACGGTGCCACACAAAAGGTTGATACATAAAATGCGAACAATGGGGATAGGGAAAATATGTGTAGGTGGGTTAAGAGCTGGCTCAGAGATAGGAAACAAAGGGTGGTTATTAATGGAGCACACTCGGACTGGGTCACGGTTAGCAGTGGGGTACCACAGGGTCAGTTTTGGGCCCGCTTCTTTTTTAACATATTAATGATCTTGTAGGGGGCATAGAGAGTAGAATTTCAATATTTGCAGATGACACTAAACTCTGCAGGGTAATCAATACAGAGGAGGACAATTTTATATTACAGGAGGATTTATGTAAACTAGAAGCTTGGGCTGATAAATGGCAAATAAGCCTTAATGAGGATAAATGTAAGGTCATGCACTTGGGTAGAACGAACAAGATGTATAATTATGTGCTTAATTGTAAAACACTGGGCAAAATTGTCACTAAAAAAGACCTGGGTGTATGGGTGGATGACAAACTCACATTTAGTGGCCAGAGTCAGGCAGCTGCTGCAAAGGCAAATAAAATAATGGGATGCAATAAAAGAGGCATAGATGCTCATGAGGGGGAACATAATTTTACCTCTATATAAGTCACTAGTGCGACTACACTTAGAATACTGTGTACAGCTCTGGTCTCCGGTGTATAAGAAAGACATAGCTGAACTGGAGCGGGTGCAGAGAAGAGCGACCAAGGTTATTAGGGAACTAGGGGGTTGGCAATACCAAGACAGGTTATTACACTTGGGGTTATTTAGTTTGGAAAATCGAAGGCTTAGGGGTAGAGTTGAGCGAAACGGGTCGAAAAAATTCAAAAGTCGACGACTTTCGCCAAAGTCGGGTTTCATGAAACGAAACCCGACCATAGCGTGAGGTCGGCCACGAGGTCGGCGACCATCGCGCCAAAGTCGCGTTTCAAAAGATGCTTTTGCACCCTTTTTCAGCCAATCAGGAAAAACGGACACTGTGGGCAACGTGATGACATAGGCAGTGGTTACCACCATGTTTGTGAAGGGCATGCAAGTGATTGGCTTGCTTTGTGTGGCGTCACAGGGGGTATAAAAGGGTGTGCACGCCGACTGCCATGATACTTATGCTGATCTCAGAATAGGGAGAGCTGCTGCTGCTGCTTATTCTGTAGGGAGAGCGTTAGGCAGGGAAGAAGATACCAAAAATTACTTCTGCTGCTAGCAATTTTGCCTGTACAACACACCAGTTACTGTGCAGTGCAAGGGGAGGCTATATTTCGGTGCATCAGCTCTGCTGGTTATTAGGCTGCCTTTTAAGGCTCCCTGATAGCTGCATTGCTGTTTTCACACTGCTGAGCAAACTGCTTTTTTCAAAGCAATCCAAATTTTATTGTTTTGTCCTGGTGAGTTACTGAGCGTTCATTTTTTCACACACAGCGGTGTACGCTCCTCACACAGTACCATGTACCGGCTGTTATCACGGCCAAATTGAAGCTATCTGTGTGTGACTCTGTAAGAAAAAGCCGAGGAGTTTGTCCGTTCTTACAGACCTACACTCTAGGGAGATTCCAATTCTGCTCAATTCTATATACACCTTGTAGTTAGTCATACACTAGGCAATTTCTGCCTGTCACATTGCGGTGTAATCTATACTGCGCCGGAGACAATAGTTCAGCGTCCTCCAATCTACAGTGAGATTCAAATTCTCACCAATACTCTATACAGCTTCTGCCTTCTCATACACCAGCCAATTTCTGCCTGTCACATAGCGGTGTAATCTATACTGGGCCTGAGACAATAGTTCAGCGTCCTCCAATCTACATTGAGATTCAAATTCTCACCAATACTCTATACAGCTTTTGCCTTCTCATACACCAGCCAATTTCTGCCTGTCACATTGTGGGGTAATCTATACTGGGCCTGAGACAATAGTTCAGCGTCCTCCAATCTACATTGAGATTCAAATTCTCACCAATACTCTATACAGCTTTTGCCTTCTCATACACCAGCCAATTTCTGCCTGTCACATTGCGGTGTAATCTATACTGGGTCTGAGACAATAGTTCAGCTTCCTCCAATCTACATTGAGATTCAAATTCTCACTAATACTCTATACAGCTTTTGCCTTCTCATACACCAGCCAATTTCTGCCTGTCACATTGCGGTGTAATCTATACTGGGCCTGAGACAATAGTTCAGCGTCCTCCAATCTACAGTGAGATTCAAATTCTCACCAATACTCTATAGACCCTTTACCTTGTTTTACAGTACCATATAGCTGTTGTTATTTTTGGTACCTTTTTCAAAAAAATGAAGAAGTATGGTGGAAGAGGCCGTGGAATTGGGTGTGGTGTTGCCAGCTGGTCCTGATGGTGGTGCTTCTGCTGGTTGTGGCAAAAGCACAATAGCACCTAAGGCAGGAGGTGGTGAGCCAGCGTCATTGTCTGGCTCCACAAGGCCTCGTAGGCTCCCTTTTCTGGGAGTAGGTAAACCGCTTTTAAAACCGGAGCTTCAGGAACAAGTTTTGGCTTACATTGCTGTCACAACCTCCAGCTCTATCGCCTCCTCTTCTGAAGTTTCAAAAAATAAAAGCACTGCGTCGTCAGTGGAGGCTCCTGGTCAGGAACAACACCTTTCCTTGTGTCCTTCACCGCTACCAAAAGTGAAGGATGTGGCAGACCACACTACAGATTACTCCATGGAGCTATTTTCTTATACCATGCCTGGGTTATCAAGTCAAATCGTGAATTCCCCAGTCCAAGATGAATCTGACATGGAGTGCACTGATGCACAGCCACTACTATATTTATCTGCTGGTACATTCACTCAGAGCACTACATTATCCTCGCAGTGTACTGAGCCAGAATCTGACCCTGATGAAACTCAGGTGCCCCTTCCCGCATACTATACCACCACACACGGTGACACAGAGGAAGGTGCACATGACTTTGAAGAGGAGGTGATGGATGACCCAGTTGTTGACCCAGATTGGCATCCATTGGGGGAAGAGGATGCCGTTGCCAATAGCTCAGAAGAGGAGGAGGAGCATCTGCAGCAGGCATCGACATCGCAACAGCTGTTATCTGGCAGGCCCGGAGCAGTCCAAAAACGGGTTACAAAAAGCAAAAGAGTTGCAGGACAGCTTGGCCAGACGGTCAAAATAGCACAGCGTGCAAGGCCTCAAAATGTCTTCCAAAGTAGGAAGAGTGCAGTGTGGCACTTTTTTGAACAAAATCCTAATGATCAGGCAAAGGTTATCTGTAAGAAGTGTGCAAAGACCTTTAGCCGAGGGAAAAATCTGAGAAATTTGAATACCAGTTGCATGCTTAGATATTTAACCACCATGCACTTGCAAGCGTGGACGGACTACCAAACCTCACATACCACATGTGCTACTGCTCCCAAAGAAGGTAGTCAGCAACGCTACATTGTTTCCCCCACTGTAAGCCCACCGGTTAGCACACCACCAGCAGCAAATGTTGAGGTGTCGTCGCAAGGCCAAAGCAGTCAGGGAATCACAATGTTATATCAACGAAAGACTGAATCTAGGCCATCAGACAGAACACCAACTCCATCACCATCATCATCCCTCTCTCAGTCCGCCATGTCCACCGCTAGTTCCACCATATGGAGCTCTCAAGTCCAGCTCACCCTACCAGAGACTATGAGTCGGACAAGAAAGTACTCATCCTCTCATCCACGTACACTGGGTTTGAACGCCCACATTGCCAAACTAATCTTGTTAGAGATGATGCCCTACTGGTTGGTTGAAAGCGCAGCTTTCCGCGAACTCACGCTATGACCTACCCAGTCGCCACTTCTTTTCTGGCAAAGCCATCCCAGCCCTCCACCTTCATGTGAAAGACCACATTGTCAATGCACTCAAGCAATCAGTGAGTGGAAAGGTGCACCTCACAACTGATGCATGGTCCAGTAGGCATGGCCAAGGCCGTTACGTGTCCATCACTGTGCACTGGGTTAATGTGGTGGATGCAGGGTCCACAGGGGACAGCGGTGGTGGGACAGTGCTGCCTAGCCCATGGTATAGGAAACAGTTGGCTGTAGGCGTTCGACCCTCCTCCTCCTCCTCCAGAAGCGAAAGCTCATCCACAGAGCGCTCCATCGGCAGCTGCCAGTGTTGCACATGAGGTGTCCCCCTATCGATCAGCTAGTGGAAAGCGTCAGCAGTAGAGTTGAGCGACTTTGCCTTTTTTTGGGTAGTGTCGGGTTTCATGAAACCCGACTTTCGCAAAAGTCGGGTCGAACGAAATCGGCCGATTTTTGTGAAAAGTCGAAGGCCGACTGAAACACGAAACCCAATGCAAGTCAATGGGGAAACAAAGTCGGCAGGGAGTGGAGGCCAGGAAACACACCTACAGTGCCCTTTTGAATGCCAAAAACATCAAATCTTATTACTGAAGCTTTTCAACCTTAATTTACTTCATAATACTAGTTACGCACTGAAAAATGGGTGGTTATTTGGCTAAATTTGTGGGGGGTAGGGCTGGCTCCAGGTTTTTCGTGTGCTCTGGGCCAAGGAGCACCCCTTTAACACATACCACAACTCATGATGCTCCGATACGGCAGAGAAATAGCGGTATAGTACAATGAAAAAACTTCACTTTTTACATCTCATGACTCATATCCATTTTAAATTCTCCAATAGCTCCAAAAACGGACAGTATCTTACTCCATACAGTATTATGGCCCCCGCATAATGCGCTATACAGAGTAATGAGGCCCATATATTTCACCATACAGAATCATTGGTCCCATATAATGTTTGAAACAGTATATGATGAGCTCCACATAATGCTACAGTATATGTTGGTCCCCATGGATGAAGCTGCACTGTCTTATGGGCCCAAATAATGCTCTATATATAATGGGCCCCATTTCTAATGCTCTGGTGTATAATGGGCCCTGTAAATGCTGCTCCAGTGTCTGATGTCCACCTTTGGAATGCTCCAGTGTATGTTGGGCCCCATATATCCTTCTCCAGAGTATAGTGCTCCCCAAAAATTGCTGTCCCAACATTGAAAACAATTAAGTAAGTCTCCTCAAATAAGTCTCCTCACTAGGGAATCCCTGTACTAGTCTGGGCGTACAGACGTGATGTCATTGCGCTCTCTAATCAGAATATCACTGTCAGGAAACGCGGAAGACGTCATGGCGGTGGAGCAGGGAGAGGTAAGTATTTCAACTTTGCATGTGCTGTGATCCAGAGCAAGCAGGGGGGCCCACTCATTGGCGATGGCACTGGCACAGGGCCCCTCATAGTAAGGCGGTGTGTCTGACGGCGGGTGGGCCGAACCTGCACTTTCAGCTGCACTTTCCTTTTTGTCACCGTGTAAGGTGGTACAGTATATGGGAAGGGTAACCTGAGTTTCCTCTGGGTCACATTCAGGCTGTGTAGAGTGTGAGGGGAATGTAGTGGTCAGGGTCAATGTACCAGCAGAATCATCTAGCAGTGGCTGGGCATCAGTGCACTTGTGGCGCCCCCAGGAGTACGGTCACCACAGTGGCATTACCTTCCTCCTAGGGAGTGTGATGTCATGCTTGGGAGCAATGAAGGATCTCTCTAGCAGTTAAACCAACACACAACACATTTCCCACTCCAGGCCTGCAGGGAGACCTCTGAACCTGACTGCTGAGGAGCTGCTGTCTGTGGTCGGGAGGAGGTAAGTTAGGGCTGTCTGTGAAGGGAAGGGGAAGTGTGTGGACATGAGAAGGGGAGCTGGAGGATGAGCAGAGTTAAGGCTCACTCCCAGCTTGAGCGCAAGGTCCGGTTTCCGGTCTCCGAGTTTGTAGGGACACTGACGTTCCTGTAGCAGAAACCGGAGGAAGTAGCAGCTGTAAATGCTCTGTACCCAACTAAGGCTCGGAGGCCCCAGCAGCCAGAAGGAAAAGGCTACGGCTGCCTGCCATACGAGAAAGTTCCAAGAGAGAGTCAACAGGGGGAACTTCATTGAACTCAGCACTGCGAGTACCTCAGATAAGCGCTAGAACGGAGGCCACACTACCTATCTGCAGAGAGAGAATTCCAAATTGGCTTCCAGGCTGACCAACTCCTTCTCCTTCTGTACTCTGGGTCCTGGACGGCACTTACCAAGTACAGGTAAAGGAGCTGCACGACTGTGTCTGTCCTCTTTCTCCTGCGCCTGGCGCATGGCTCTGCTACATCCTGCACTGCACACCATCTACCAACTCTTTCATGTGCCCTGCGACAATGGCCATACCTGTGCAGGGCTTCCACATCTTAGCTGCACCACAACTTCTGTCCCAGAGAAGCGCCACTGCAGCGCTGGTCAATCTACACAGAAACCACAGGTGGCGTCACGTATCATTCACCTATAAATGTAATTCACCCCTTTGCATGGACACCCAGGGCCACGGAACGGGTCACCACCACTGTGACACATCCCAGGGAGACACCATCCCGGTACTGATTAACCCCACTGCCCTGCCTGGCCGCCCACACTCCATGTCAGATTCATCTTGGACTGGGGAATTCACGATTTGACTTGATAACCCATGCACGGTATGATAGAAAGAGCTACCTGGACTAATGTGAAGTGTGGCCTGCTGCATCATTCACTTTGGGTGGGGGTGCAGGAGACAAGGAAAGGGGTTCTTCCTGACCAGGAGCCAGCACTTGACGACACAGTGCTTGCATTTTCTGAAACTTCAGAAGAGGAGGGCATATTTGCTGGAGTCTGTTTCGGAAATGTAAGCCCAAACCAGTTCCTCATGCTCCGGCTTTAAAAACGGTTAACCTTCTCCCAGAAAAGGTAGCCTTCCAGGCGTTCCGTAGACAGACCATGACGCAGGCTCAACACCTCCTGCTTTGGCTGCTATTGTGCTTTTGCCACTACCAGCAGATGCACCACCACCATCAGCACCAGCTGGCCCCCCCACGCCCACGTCAGCGGCCTCTTCCACCAAACTTCCAAATTTAGCACAAAATAGACACAAAATAACATCACATATATGGTACTGTATCAGAAGTGTACAGCTCTATTCAGTCAAAGGATAATTGTCAATCTCCATATATATTCCATCAGTCACACAGAGACACTGCCAGGCTCAGTATGGATTAGACAAGAATATAAAAAGTAGACAAAGTGCACAGTACCATCAGATAGCAGGTATATATAGCATATTTTAAACATTAACAATGTACGTCTATATATCATGAGTAGTGTTGAGCCACCCCGCTAGTGTTTTGGTTCGTCGCACAGGAGGCAAGTTCGTCGAATGTTCATCGAACCACACTGAAAACAATGGCAGGCAAACACAAACACATACTAACACATACAAAACAATTACAAAACACCTTAAAAGGTGTCCCAAAGCCGACAAAATGCTCAGAAGCCAAAAATAACATTGAAAAGGGCAACTACATTTACAAAAGAGGTGGAGGAGTAAAAGGAGGAGGTGGAGGAGACACAGATCAAGGCTTATCATGCCCTTATGAAGTCAAGAAAGTCTGGACTAAAAATGTAAAAACCAAACCCAAAAAAACAAAATCTGAAAACGAACACGATCATATACCGTCGTACTTCCCACCAATAAATTATGGCAACTGGCGATCGGGCGGCGTTATTCCCATGAACCTCCAAACAGCGCCCATGAAGGCAAAGTGTTTGCTTTCTGGGGGCAGTATGATTGCAAAGCTGAACCTTAAAGGAATGTCCAAAAGGGCACCACCAGGAGTGGAGCCTGCGGCTTAATTGGACTTCACCCGGGAAACCACAACCATGCCACCTCAAAAAAAGATGCACACATTGAAAGCTTTGTCGATTGTGTGTGTGTGGTGTGGTATGTCCGTTTCTTAGTTGTGCTAGCGATTTGTCAGCTTTATTCCGTTAACGAACGAGACTCCGGCATGCCCCTGCGGTACGCGTAAAGCTTACTAGAGGGATACGCGAGGCTCTGGCATGCGCGATCGAGCAATAACAGGGCTATCATGGCCTTCCATGTCCGGGGCTACGTGCGCGCTACACTGAAAGGACCATCTTTTGTCGCTTACAGGTGCAGATAACCCGCTGAACACCGTTAGTGATGGGGATCTGGGATTCCAATAATTCGCCGTGAACGATGATTTCCCAGTAAGTGCATGTCAACAACAATTCCTGATTTCGGCCTAACCGCCATTCCAGAAAAAATGCAAAACATTACGTGTCCAAACCACAGGTGCTGTAGCTTGCTTAGCAGCTCTGCAGCCATTCTCAGGCCCAGTATGGATTCTACAAGATTCGAGAAAGTTGATAAAGGGTACAGTTTCACTGGATAACACGTATATATGTTGCATAGTTTACACATTAAAAACCTATGTGTATCGATCAGGAGGCAGGCTCAGACGGTCTCAGGCCCAGTATGGATTATACCAGATTGTACAAAGTTGAGATAGGGTACATTATTACTCGATAGCAGGTATATAGAGCATAGTTTAAACATTTAAAATCTCCATGTTCTCTGCATGGATTACACAACAATCTAAAAACTAGAAAAAAGGAAATGTATTTCAAGCGTACACCATGATACACTTTTGGTGGTATTTTTAAATCTTCATTTATATTTCTGTCTCAGTAAGACAGCCCAGACTCTCTGCAATAGGAAATTAGATGCATACAATTATTTACCTGAAGTCTAGTGATTGCAGAAATCTACGAATTACTATTCATGGGAACAACTTCCATCACAATTCTCAGAGGCGATGCTGACCCTCAATTAATTAGTGTGTGGAAACAGCAAAAACCTTTCTTTGTGAAGAAGGTGTTGCTGTATCGTAGTACCGTTGATCCCATCGCCGTTACTCATATCCATCCAATTTTGATCACAGGGAGAGATGTAAACATGGCGCTCACTGCCTATCATGATCTGTCATGTAACTTTGGAGTGCAAAACACAGAAGCCATAGGCTGTAGGCAATTCAATTGGATTGGCATGAGAGGGAGGGCACATTTAAAAATGTGTGCTGGAATGTCACACTTCTGTGGGTAGGAAAACTGTTAAAGCTGATGAGAAACCACCACTGCATCTCATTGTGAGTTGACGTCCATAAGAAATGGAAGCCATTGATCATCTGAAGCTGGATCCCAGCCAGCGGGACAGGGCATAGCTACGTCTTAACCATCATCTTCTATCAGTTCATCAAGTTTGAAGTGCCAGTCGCAGTGATGGATTTGACAGCCCAGACTACACAGCGGAGGAGCAGGGAGAGGTAAACATTGCAAATGCTGGGGCCCTGCCCAAGCAAGGGGGGCCCACTCGTGGGCGTCGGCACTGGCACTGGGCCCCTCATAGTACGGTGGTGTGTCTGACGGCGGGTGTGCACCACCACCGTCACAGACACTTGATTGCACTGTGAGGGACCCTGTGCCAGTGCCCGCACCCATGAGTCGGCCCACCCACCTGTCCAGGGCAATGGCACTCGCATGGTTGCGTGCGCTCGGTGGTGACCCCGGCCATTGGTGGGAGGAGGCTGCCCAGTAAGGGAGGTTTACAAAATGACATATGTTGATGTGGGACATTAAGCTGCTTCTAAAGGCGAAATTGGTCAAGTCCGAGGAAGAGGAGGACCAAAATTTTTCTGGCAACCTATGTGTCATCAGGTAAGGTGGGGCAAAATCCTTGGAAATCCATGCATGGTTCATTTTAATGAAGGTTAGATCATCCACATTTTGGGTCGACAGACGGGTCCTTTTTTCTGTCAGTATTGATCCAGCTGCACTGAAGACTCTTTGCGATAGCACACTTGCAGCTGGGCATGCGAGCTCCTGCAAGGCATATTGTGCCAATTCAGGCCAGGTGTCCAGTTTCGCTGCCCAATAGTCAAATGGGAATGACCTGTGAGGGAGAACATCGATATGTGAGGAAAAGTAGTTTGTAACCATACTTGACAAGTGCTGTCTCCTGTCACTTTCAATCGATGCTGTATTACCAATCGTGTGAGCGGGACTTGAAAAATCAGTCCAGAACATGGTCATGAAACCCCTGTCTCCAACGTCACTTCTGATGTGTCCACCACCAACACCGCTTCCAAGTTGCCCCCGGCCCCTACAGCTCGTGTGAGAGCCATCACCACTGCTGTGTGCTGGGAATGCTTCAACCAACTGGTTTACCAGAGTAGCTTGTTTGTTAGCCAATATTAGGTCAAGGTTCGCCTGTGTTTTGGAATTTGCCTTTATAGCGTGGATCCAGGATGCTGGCGAACCAGTAGTCGTCATCGTTCATCATTTTGGCAATGTGGGGGTCCCTTTTTAGGATCTGCAAGGCAAAATCTGACATGTGGGCCAATGTTCCCGGTGTCAATGATGCACTGCGAGTCCTGGGTGGAGGAGCACTTTCTGGCAAATCCACATCCCTCCAGTCACGCACAAACCCTGTACCAGACCTTGCAAAGCCAACATTTTCTCTTGCCCCACGAGAAGCATCCTCCTCCCCTAAAAAATCATCCCCATCATCATCCTCCTCCTCTTCCTCTTCTTCCTCCACCTCGTCCACAACAGTTCCCTGACCAGACAGTGGCTGACTGTCATCAAGGCTTCCCTCCTCTTCCTCCTCATCAACCTCGGCTTCAGACGCCTGCTCCTTAATGTACGTCAAAGTTTGCATGAGCAGACGCATAAGTCGGATGCTCATGCTTATGATGGCGTCGTCAGCGCTTACCAGCCATGTGCATTCCTCAAAACACTGAAGGACTTTACAGAAGTCTTTCAGCTTCGACCACTGCACTCCTGTCAACTCCATGTCTGCCCTCAAAGTGCCTGCCCATGTATCCTCCCACAAATGCATTACGGCCTGCCTTTGTTCGCACAGCTGCTCAACCATGTGCAGGGTGGAGTTCCACCTTGTTGCAACGTCGATAATTAGGCAATGCTTGGGAAAGTGGAGCAATCGCTGCAGCTTCTGCATACGACTGGAATGGACCGGCGGATGTGCGAGCACAGTCTTCGAACCTTAAGGAGCAGGCCTGTTAAATCTGGATAATCAGTGAGGAAGCACTGCCCCACCAGGTTCAAGGTGTGAGGCAAGCAAGGTATGTGTCTGAGTTTTGAAAGGGCTATGGCTGCCACAAAATTCCGGCCGTTATCACTAACTACCTTGCCTGCCTCAAGATGTAGACTGCCCAGCCATGACTCAGTTTGTCGCTGAAAGTAGTCGGCCAGTACCTCTGCGGTGTGTCTGTCGCCCAAACACATCATCTGCAACACAGCCTGCTGACGCTTTCCACTAGCTAATCGATAGGGGGACACCTCGTTTGCAACACTGTCAACTGCGGATCCAGTGCTCGTGCGACTGCGCTCTGTGGACCAGCTTTCGCTTCTGGAGGAGGAGGGACGAACGCCTACAGCAAACTGTTTCCTAAAACGTGGGCTAGGCAGCACTGTGCCACCACCGCTGTCCCCTGTGGACCCGGCATCCACCACATTAACCCAATGCGCAGTGATGGACACGTAACGGCCCTGGCCATGGCTACTGGACCATGCATCAGTTGTGAGGTGCACCTTTCCACTCTCTGACAGGTTGAGTGCATGGACAATGCGGTCTTTCACATGAAGGTGGAGGGCTGGGATAGCTTTGCGAGAAAAGAAGTGGCAACTGGGTAGTTCATAGCGTGGAAGTGCGTAGGCCATTAGTTCGCGGAAAGCTGCGCTTTCAACCAACCGATAGGGCATCATCTCTAACGAGATTAGTTTGGCAATGTGGGTGTTCAAAGCCAGTGTATGCGGATGAGAGGATGAGTACTTTTTTGTCCTACTCATAGTCTCTGGTAGGGTGAGCTGGACTTGAGAGCTGGATATGGTGGAAGTAGCGGTGGACATGGCGGACTGAGAGCGGGTTGATGATGGTGATGGATTTGGTGTTCGTTCTGATGGCCTAGATTCAGTCTTTCATTGCAATAACAGTGTGATTCCCTGAATGATTTGCCCTTGCGACGACAACTCAACATTTGATGCTGGTGGTGTGCTAACCGGTGGACTTACAGTGGGGGAAACAATGTTGCGTTGCTGACTACCTTCTTTGGGAGCAGTAGCACATGTGGTATGTGAGTTTTGGTAGTCCATCCACGCTTGCAAGTGCATGGTGGTTAAATGTCTTAGCATGCAACTGGTATTCAAATTTCTCAGATTTTTCCCTCGGCTAAAGGTCTTTGCGCACTTCTTACAGATTACCTTTGCCTGATCATTAGGATTTTGTTCAAAAAAGTGCCACACTGCACTCTTTCTACTAGGGAAGACAGTTTGAGGCCTTGCACGCTGTGCTTTTTTGACCATCTGGCCAAGCTGTCCTGCAATTTTTTGGGTTTTTGTAACCTGTTTTTGGACTGCTCCGGGCCTGCCAGATAACAACTGTTGCGATGTTGATGCTCGCTGCGGATGCTCCTCCTCATCTTCTGAGCTATTGGCAGCGGCACCCTCTACCCCCAATGGATGCCAATCTGGGTCAACAACTGGGTCATCCATCACCTCCTCTTCAATGTCATGTGCACCTTCCTCTGTGTCACCGTGTATGGTGGTATAGTATGCGGGAGGGGGCAACTGAGTTTCATCAGGGTCAGATTCTGGCTCAGTACACTGCGAGGACAATGTAGTGCTTTGAGTGAATGTACCAGCAGATAAATATAGTAGTGGCTGTGCATCAGTGCACTCCATGTCAGATTCATCTTGGCCTGGGTAATTCACGATTTGACTTGATAACCCAGGCATGGTATGTGAAAACAGCTCCATGGAGTAATCTGTAGTGTGGCCTACCGCATCCTTCAATTTCGGTAGGGGTGAAGGACACAAAGAAAGGTGTGGTTCATGACCATGAGCCTCCAATGATGACTCAATGCTTTTAATTTTTAAAACTTCAGAAGAGGAGGCGATAGAGCTGGAGGCTGAGTCAGCAATGTAAGCCAAAACTTGTTTTTGAAGCTCCGGCTTTAGAAGCGGTTTACCTACTCCCAGAAAAGGGAGCCTTCGAGGCCTTGTGGAGCCAAACGATGACGCAGCCTCAACACCTCCAGTATTAGGTGCTATTTTGCTTTTGCCACTACCAGCAGATCCAACACCATCATTACCAGCTGCCAACCCCCGCCCACTTCCACGGACTCTTCCACCACACTTCCTCATTTTTTGGAAAAATTTACCCAAATTTATACCAACTCTCTGGTACTGTAAAACAAGGTACAAGGTGTATATAGTACTGGGGAGAATTGGAATGTCTCTACACTTCAGGACACTGTGGGATTCAGTCAGGCCCTGTTTATTTAACACCGCAATGTGACCGGCAGAAATTGCCTAGTGTATGATAAACTACAAGGTGTATATAGAATTGGGCAGAACTGGAATCTCCCTACAGTGTAGGTCTGTAAGAACGGAACAACTCCTCAACTTATCCCTACAGAATCACAGCTTCACTGTGGCCATGATAACACGCGGTTACACGGTACTGAGAGAGGAGCGTGCACGTACACCGCTGTCCAGTGTATGTAAAATTGGCAAGCTCCGTGGTTTAGCATATGGACTGACACACGCTGTCTCTCTATAATTTTGAATGTAATCAAACAGCAAATATACTAAACTGTTTGAAAACAAGACAAAACTATAAGGTGGAGGTCTGTAAGAATGGAACAACTCCTCGACTTATCTTTACAGAGTCACACACAGATAACTTCACTGTGGCCGTGATAACAGCCGTTACATGGTACTGAGATTGGAGCGTACACCGCTGTACAGTGTGTGAAAAATGAACGCTCAGTAACTCACAAGGACAAAACAATAAAATCCCGATTGCTTTGAAAAAAGCAGTTTGCTCAGCAGTGGGCACACAGCAATGCAGCTACCAGGTAGCTGGTTCCGAAACGCGCGTCGGGGAGTGCCTGGCATTACCGCAAGAGGCTGTCATTATACCACTGGTATGTAACACATGGTTGTATCGGCTCACATATCACTGAATGGTCACACACTGGTTTTTATAGCTATATGGTTACATGTGATATGATTATTATGGCATATTATGGACATGTAGTTACACATATGTATTATTATTTCCAATTTAATGGTGGTTGGAATCACTTTTTGTGATATATTTTAGTAGAATAATTTACAAATATTTACAATATCACTTTTTATAATCTATATATATATATATTTATATTTGTGGGATGATGATATGAACTATACATATGTACTATATCGTTGCACTATGTTTTTTTAAAATATATATTTTTGACACATCTCAGGAATTATCTTTATATATGTATGCTGTGATTCTGTATTAACTATTGGTATGCCTTAGGCACTTTTTTCTTGCACATTGTTTACGATTGCCAAATCCGATTTATTAAAGGCTGTTTTTATATATATTTAGTCTTCCCGTCTTTATAACAGATTTGTCCAAACATAGTGGTTTGTTTACACCAGGTAGCCTTAAAAGGCAGCCTAATAACCAACAGAGCTGATGCACCAAAATATAGCCTCCCCTTGCACTGCACAGTGACTGGTGTGTTGTACAGGCAAAATTGCTAGCAGAATCAGTTTTTGGTATCTTCTTCCCTGCCTAACACTCTCCCTACAGAATCAGCAGCAGCTCTCCCTATTCTGAGATCAGCATGAGTAACATGGCGGTCAGCGTCCCCGCCCTTTTATACCCCCTGTGACACCCCACAAAGCAAGCCAATCACTTGCATGCCCTTCTCCAAGATGGTGGTGACCGCTGCCTATGTCATCACGTTGCCCACAGTGTCCGTTCTTCCTGATTGGCTGCAAAAAAGGCGCTCAAGCATCTTTTGAAACGCGACTTTGGCGCTAAAGTCGCCGACCTTGTGGCCGACCTCACGCTATGGTCGGGTTTCGTTTCGTGAAACCCGACTTTGGCGAAAGTCGGCGACTTTTCAATTTTTTCGACCCGTTTCGCTCAACTCTAATCCTGATTAACTGTTTGGCATGGAGACATTGTAGATGCATCTCTTTCTGGACAGCTACTCGAAACAGAAGGTACAGCTTTTACCCAGACTGAAAGGGACACTCTTTGCATCAGAAAGGTATTATACGAACTATCCTAAACCTGAAGCTCCTTACTGGTATGAGGATACACCACACACACAGCATGACAACAGCACACCAGCTCATGGTGGCACTGACCTAGTCACTATGAACCTTGTGAAGTTCTTTGCTCACCGGGACCTGGTGAACAAAGGACTTGTAAAAATCACAGATCAAGCTGAGAGCTATAGAGCATGTCGAGCCTCCTTCCGGAATGCCATTAGAGACTTAGATCTTTCTAGTAGTGAACAGTTAGATCTACTAGTAAATTGGCTTGGGAACGAGTCCGCTGAACACGCCAAAAGAATCAGAAACATTAACATAAATTACCCACACATACAGTAGACCTCCGTATGGTGTGGCAGAGACTTGATGAATGTTATGGGTAAGTAGAAGCTATTGAAGATGCTTTGTATAAATGACTTGATGAGTTTCCCAGAATCAAATAAATAAAGTTCAAGTGTGTGTATGTATGTACAGTGGGGCAAAAAAGTATTTAGTCAGTCAGCAATAGTGCAAGTTCCACCACTTAAAAAGATGAGAGGCGTCTGTAATTTACATCATAGGTAGACCTCAACTATGGGAGACAAACTGAGAAAAAAAAATCCAGAAAATCACATTGTCTGTTTTTGTTTCATTTTATTTGCATATTATGGTGGAAAATAAGTATTTGGTCAGAAACAAGCAATCAAGATTTCTGGCTCTCACAGACCTGTAACTTCTTCTTTAAGAGTCTCCTCTTTCCTCCACTCATTACCTGTAGTAATGGCACCTGTTTAAACTTGTTATCAGTATAAAAAGACACCTGTGCACACCCTCAAACAGTCTGACTCCAAACTCCACAATGGTGAAGACCAAAGAGCTGTCAAAGGATACCAGAAACAAAATTGTAGCCCTGCACCAGGCTGGGAAGACTGAATCTGCAATAACCAACCAGCTTGGAGTGAAGAAATCAACTGTGGGAGCAATAATTAGAAAATGGAAGACATACAAGACCACTGATAATCTCCCTCGATCTGGTGCTCCACGCAAAATCCCACCCCGTGGGGTCAGAATGATCACAAAAATGGTGAGCAAAAATCCCAGAACCACGCGGGGGGACCTAGTGAATGAACTGCAGAGAGCTGGGACCAATGTAACAAGGCCTACCATAAGTAACACACTACGCCACCATGGACTCAGATCCTGCAGTGCCAGACGTGTCCCACTGCTTAAGCCTGTACATGTCCGGGCCCGTCTGAAGTTTGCTAGAGAGCATTTGGATGATCCAGAGGAGTTTTGGGAGAATGTCCTATGGTCTGATGAAACCAAACTGGAACTGTTTGGTAGAAACACAACTTGTCGTGTTTGGAGGAAAAAGAATACTGAGTTGCATCCATCAAACACCATACCTACTGTAAAGCATGGTGGTGGAAACATCATGCTTTGGGGCTGTTTCTCTGCAAAGGGGCCAGGACGACTGATCCAGGTACATGAAAGAATGAATGGGGCCATGTATCGTGAGATTTTGAGTGCAAACCTCCTTCCATCAGCAAGGGCATTGAAGATGAAACGTGGCTGGGTCTTTCAACATGACAATGATCCAAAGCACACCGCCAGGGCAACGAAGGAGTGGCTTCGTAAGAAGCATTTCAAGGTCCTGGAGTGGCCTAGCCAGTCTCCAGATCTCAACCCTATAGAAAACCTTTGGAGGGAGTTGAAAGTCCGTGTTGCCAAGCGAAAAGCCAAAAACATCACTGCTCTAGAGGAGATCTGCATGGAGGAATGGGCCAACATACCAACAACAGTGTGTGGCAACCTTGTGAAGACATACAGAAAGCGTTTCACCTCTGTCATTGCCAACAAAGGATATATCACAAAGTATTGAGATGAAATTTTGTTTCTGACCAAATACTTATTTTCCACCATAATATGCAAATAAAATGAAACAAAAACAGACAATGTGATTTTCTGGATTTTTTTTTTCTCAGTTTGTCTCCCATAGTTGAGGTCTACCTATGATGTAAATTACAGACGCCTCTCATCTTTTTAAGTGGTGGAACTTGCACTATTGCTGACTGACTAAATACTTTTTTGCCCCACTATAATATTGTGCTTTACCCAGTAGTGGGAATGTGGACAGAGCAGGAGACATTGCCGGACACACATCAGGGGATCAGCTGACGTTACTGAACCCCAGTAACACAGGAACAAGTGTTGATTGTGCAGACGGCACTTCTGAGCAGCAACTGGTGGTGTTGGAGGCCAGGGTAAATACTAGAGACAGAGTGGAGCCAGAGGCCTAATTGGAGCATGTTTAAAATCAGTAGTAGTCTACAACAGATATTAAGCTTGATGAAATTAGGCCTCAGCCTACACCCTGATTGACCCTGGGCTCCAACATCGCCAGTTGCTGCTCAGAAGTGCCGTCTGCACAGTCAACATATGCTCCAGTGTTATTGGGGTTCAGAAATGTCATCTGATCCCCAGCTGTGTGTCCGGCAA
Source organism: Dendrobates tinctorius (assembly GCF_039654945.1). NCBI lineage: Eukaryota > Metazoa > Chordata > Amphibia > Anura > Dendrobatidae > Dendrobates > Dendrobates tinctorius. Next base: position 8,043,984 of record NW_027361730.1, on the reverse strand, counting down.
TTTCTCCTGCTCTGTCCACACTCACACAACTACAGATTTTAAACTTGCTCCAATTAGGCCTCTGTCTCCACTTTGTTTGTAGTATTTTCCCTGGGTTCCAGCACCGCCAGCTGTTTCCCGGCATTGTCTTTGATACAGGTACTCCCTCCTTCCCAGCCTGGTTCCAGCACGCCTGCTGTTTTCGAGTAGTGTCAATGTTACTTTGCCACCAATACGTTGTCCTGTCGTGTTGCGGTCGGGTTAGCCAAGTCTATAGTGCCTGCAGTTTATGGGCTTCCTATGTGGGCTGCGGTATCTGGCAACAAAGGCTGGTTCCGTAGTGCCAATAGGACAAGCACCCCCTGTAGGACTGTGGGTTTCGGTAACTGCGGCCGGCTCGCGGCCTTGCAACTTTGTTTTTCATGGGTACCTTCTGCTACCCATCTGCGTTCCAGTACCGTCAGCTGGTTCTCTGCAGTGCCTTTGGCTTAGGTGCCTCCTTCTCAGTATCTGAGTTCCAGCAACATCTGCTGGTCCTTGGTAGTGCTTTGTAGCACAGGTACCTTCTGCTTAATAACCAGGTTCCAGCACCGTCAGCTGGTCCTCGGTAGTGCCTTTGGCTTTTGTTCCTTCTGCTGCCCCTCCGGGTTCCAGCACCGTCAGCTGGTCCTCGGTAGTGCCATTGGCTCTTGTTCCTTCTGCCACCCATCCGGGTTCCAGTACTGTCAGCTGGTTCTCAGCAGTTCCTCAGTCTTCTTGTACCTTCTGCTACATTTCCAAGTTCAAGCTTTTGGGAATGTTTTTTGATTATCACTCTGGATCTCCCAGACGACAACCCTGAAGACAACGACCCTGAAGACCACCCCGAAGAAGACGATGAACACGAAAACGATGACCCTGAAGACGACAACCCGGAAGACCACCCTGAAGAAGACCAAAAAGATGACCCTGAAGAAGATGACCAAGAGGACAAAGAACATGAAGACAACCACCAAGATACAGAACAACACGAGACAGAAGACCAAGAAGCAGAAGACCAAGAAGCAGAAGACCAAAAAGCAGAGGAACAAAAAGCAGAAGAACATTAAGCATAAGACTAAAAATCAGAGCAAAAGATATTATCTAAATTATAAGCAGAAGAAGACTAAGCAGTGTATGGGGGTGAGTCCGTTCCTCTTCGTGGTGCCCCTGGAAAATGCCTGCTGCTGCAGGCCAAACTGAATGCGGACAAATCCTGCTGTACATCTTTTGTGACAGGCAGAACGGCTGGTGTAATCTTCAAACTTTTATAGATAACAACTTCAGGAATGCCTGTCACAAATAAGAATATGATGAAGAAGAATAGGAAGAAGATGAAGAAGTAGAATATGAAGAAGAATAATAGTTGAATAAGAAGAATATGAAGAATGTGAAAAAAAAGAATACTAGGAAGAAGGTGAAGAAGAAGAAGATGAATAAGGTGAAGAAGAATTTGATGAAAAAGATGCTGCTGCTGCTGCTGCTGAGGATCATGAAGGAGAAAGTGTGGGAGAAGTAAAAAAGAAGGTGAAGAGCATGGAAGAAGTGAAACATACATATCTGACAAAAATATGAAAAAGGTTAATATAGTCAATATCTTTGTAACTCAAAAAATCTTAAAAATAAAAAATTAATTCCTGCTATTCCATTTGATTGGCCTAAACCTCTATGCCTTTAATGTCTCCTCCACCTCCCCCAATACATTCTACATCATTATTAGTTGTTTTTCTTCATGTAGAATTAACCTACAAGGAAAGAAAGGGTTTATTTTAATTCCGATATTTCTGTCCCATTGACTTGCATTGGTTTCCGGTATCGGAATCGGCGATATCCGATACTTTTTGGGTATCGGTCCGATCCAATCCGATCCGATATTTCACAATATCGGATGGTATCGCTCAACACTAATCAAGACACCTTAAAGACACAACCTGGTCTACGGGCCCTGAATTCTTATACCGTTTAACGTCTTACAGTGACGAATCAGACACTTTTGAACTGGCAGACCAAGATGCAGATGAAGATATCCACCCTCAGGTATCTGTTCTTCTTATGATGGCTTCAGACAATTACCTCAAATCCCACCATTTCAGCAGGTTTTCATCCTGGAACTCGCTTGTTCGTGCCATTGCTTGCTTAGTTCATGTGGCTCAGTCTTACAAATCAACATCACCCACCAGTCAGAAGCCTTGTAAAGGATGGCACCACTGCAAGTATGCCTTTACTGCTCCAAACCTGGAAAATGCCAAGAACATGATCATTCGTGCCATATAATGCGAATGTTACGCCAAAGAAATAGACAACCTCAGCAAGGGTCAACCCATTTTTGGTGACAGTGTCTGGAAAAAGCTTGATACAACCATTGACCAAAATGAGATGTTAAGAACTGGAGGTCGTCTTCAAGCAGCCAATGTCAAAGTGTGGAAGGCTGGGGAGAGTAAATTATTCCTCAGACCAGTTGTGGAGCTAATTCTATTGCTTTAGCCAAAAGAACCTGTAAGTGGCAACAGTTGATGCCAGTCGGGGAGTGTTCTGCCCTCTGATATAGGGCAGTCTGTTGTGTTACATGCTCTGAATAAAGCAATATGTTGTTTTTTTGTGCTGAATTAATTATAGCACCATGTAGTGGTGGCTGAATTTATAGCTACGTCTTGTGAATTCTCTCTCTGGCTTCCCTCTGGTGATTACTGAAGGTAGTGGAGCTGATCTGATTGACAGAGGCTTGCCACCTGATGAGGAAGACGATTGGAGATCTGGGGTTTCTGATTGGGATTTAAGACAGCTGACTCCCTCTATCCCTGCTGGTGATTTTCTTCCTGTGTCTTCTGAGGTCTGATGTCTCCTGCTCTTTCCCAGCATGGTTCAGCTAAGTGGTTCATTTGCTATTCTGTTTGCATTTGATCTGGTTTTGTCTATCTCAGCTTTGTGCAGGTCAGCCAGCTCCGGCTGGGGCTGTGCTGAATCACCGCCCATATGTTACTGCTTGTGCCAGTTTGTTTTCTCCCCTGTGATATTGGTCTCTTTTTGCTTTGCTTTCAGAATATACCAGAGTGCTGACATAGTGGGGGCGAAGTCGTGCGACTTCAGTGTTTTTTGTGCATCAGACGTGTTGGACTTTTTGCAGGGTTTTTTGCGTGATTGCAGACACTGTCTTTCCTTTCCTGTCCTGTCTAGTCAGTATGGGCCCCATCGTTTGCTCAGTCGATTTTTCTGCCTACGTTTGTGTTTTCATCTTTTCTCACCAACAATATACAGTCATGGCCAAAAGTATTGACACCCCTGCAATTCTGTCAGATAATATTCAGTTTCTTCCTGAAAATGATTGCAAACACAAATTCTTTGGTATTATTATCTTCATTTAATTTGTCTTAAATGAAAAAACACAAAAGAGAATGAAGCAAAAAGCAAAACATTGATCATTTCACACAAAACTCCAAAAATGGGCCGGACAAAAGTATTGGCACCCTCAGCCTAATACTTGGTTGCACAACCTTTAGCCAAAATAACTGCGACCAACCGCTTCCGGTAACCATCAATGAGTTTCTTACAATGCTCTGCTGGAATTTTAGACCATTCTTCTTTGGCAAACTACTCCAGGTCCCTGATATTTGAAGGGTGCCTTCTCCAAACTGCCATTTTTAGATCTCTCCACAGGTGTTCTATGGGATTCAGGTCTGGACTCATTGCTGGCCACCTTAGATGTCTCCAGTGCTTTGTCTCAAACCATTTTCTAGTGCTTTTTGAAGTGTGTTTTGGGTCATTGTCCTGCTGGAAGACCCATAACCTCTGAGGGAGACCCAGCTTTCTCACACTGGGCCCTACATTATGCTGCAAAATTTGTTGGTAGTCTTCAGACTTCATAATGCCATGCACATGGTCAAGCAGTCCAGTGCCAGAGGCAGCAAAGCAACCCCAAAACATCAGGGAACCTCCGCCATGTTTGACTGTAGGGACCGTGTACTTTTCTTTGAATGCCTCTTTTTTCTCCTGTAAACTCTATGTTGATGCTTTTGCCCTAAAAGCTCTACTTTTGTCTCATCTGACCAGAGAACATTCTTCCAAAATGTTTTAGGCTTTTTCAGGTAAGTTTTGGCAAACTCCAGCCTGGCTTTTTTATGTCTCGGGGTAAGAAGTGGAGTCTTCCTGAGTCTCCTACCATACAGTCCCTTTTCATTCAGACGCCGACGGATTGTACGGGTTGACACCGTTGTACCCTTGGACTGCAGGGCAGCTTGAACTTGTTTGGATGTTAGTGGAGGTTCTTTATCCAACATCCGCACAATCTTGCGTTGAAATCTCTTGTCAATTTTTCTTTTCCGGCCACATCTAGGGAGGTTAGCCACAGTGCCATGGGCTTTAAACTTCTTGATGACACTGTGCACGGTAGACACAGGAACATTCAGGTCTTTGGAGATGGACTTGTAGCCTTGAAATTGCTCATGCTTCCTCACAATTTGGTTTCTCAAGTCCTCAGACAGTTCTTTGGTCTTCTTTCTTTTCTCCATGCTCAATGTGGTACACACAAGGACACAGGACAGAGGTTGAGTCAACTTTAATCCATGTTAACTGGCTGCAAGTGTGATTTAGTTATTGCCAAGACCTGTTAGGTGCCACAGGTAAGTTACAGGTGCTGTTAATTACATAAATTAGAGAAGCATCACATGATTTTTCAAACAGTGCCAATACTTTTGTCCACCCTCTTTGTTATGTTTGGTGTGGAATTATATCCAATTTGGCTTTAGGACAATTCTTTTTGTGTTTTTTCATTTAAGACAAATTAAATGAAGATAATAATACCAAAGAATTTGTGTTTGCAATCATTTTCAGGAAGAAACTGAGTATTATCTGACAGAATTGCAGGGGTGTCAATACTTTTGGCCATGACTGTATGTTTGGGGGCTATCTATTCCTTTGGGGTCTGCTCCGGGGCAGTTTAGATTTCCCCTTTCTTGCTTTAGGCTTAGTTAGCTCTCCAGCTGTGCTGAGGCGTCTAGGATCATCGTAGGTACGCTCCACGGCTACTGCTAGTTGTGTGGACAGGATCAGGGGTCTGCAATCCGCTAAGTTTCCAACCTCTCTGGTTTTTCTGTGGCTTAGCCTGGGCCTGCTCTCCTCCTCGGTAACCCATTCATAACACTGTGCCTTTAACAGAAGCAATGCACTTTGGGATTGAAGCAATGCATTGTGGTAACAAAGCAGTGTATTCTGGGATGAGGGAGATGCCATTTTCCTTTTGTGTATCTCATAGGACGCACATGTGATTTTTTTTCCTCCTGTTAACTTTTGTTTCCTGTGACTTCTCTACTTGAGTCGCTATCTGGGTAAAGCATATCTTGTAAGGATCAGTGTTTTCTTGCAATTCAGGGATTTACAGAGGTGATATTTACTATCTAGCAGCCAGGAGATGTCGCTAACTGTTTAACTGCCAGTTCACAGTGAATTCAATCAGAGATTCATGTATTCTTATGTAATGTTTTGCATCACCGTACACTTTCTATAAATTTGTTAGCTGTGTGATCATCTGCCCAATACTTACTCATGTCATTTGTATTCCTTGTAGTTTTACCGCGCATGTTCTATACTCTTCACCAATAAACAAGTTAGACTACAGAGAACAGCCTGCTTATTTGGAACACAGAACAGTGGTTTATGCTGAATGCTGAATTGCACACCGTGTCAACGTGTATGAAGGCAGAACAATACTCATTACTCGAAACAAGCATTTGAGTATTCGAAAGTGCTCAGTTTGTGCAATGAGCACTTGAGCATTTTAGTGCTCGTTCAGATCTAGTTGTTAATGGTCAATATACTGGTTTGTCTTTATTAGCTATGGTCCCCTTTGTTTCCCTTTGCTTTTCATTTGGGCTTTATGCTGATAGCTTTTGAATTACTCTTGTACCTGATTCTACATCGTCCGCATCACCAGAGCTAAGCCATCCTGCGACAGCAGTCTGGAAAGGGCTCTGTAAACTCCCCTTACCCTTTGGGAGTGGGTGAAGAATATACTGGCCCTTAAGGACATACCAAGCATTGGTGGTTTGCTCAAAGTCCATCTATGACTACGCTTTTGCTGGTCCGTTGTAAGTCACTGCAGAGTAGTTATTGCTGCACATAACATGTCTTTTACAAACAATGGACCCCATCAAGCAGCTTGCTGACCATTTTCAAGGTCTCTTTCGAATGTTCCAGAATTTGGCTAATACTGTTCCTCAGCATAGTCAGACCCTTGCTCATGGGGTCCCCAAGGCACAGCAGTTTCCTGATTTTATTTCTACCATAGGGGCACCCCTGTATAACCTAATGTTCCCCTTCTGTTCCCCCCCCCCGATTTTAAGCAATTTACTAATTTCAAGAAGAATTGCAAACTCTATTTTCTACTCTGTCTGGTGTCCTCTGGGGGCGAAAAAACTCTGGTTGGCATCATAATTTCTCTCCTCTGAGGTGACCCTCAGTAATAACCTTTTCATTACCACCAGACTCGCTTACTCATTCATCGCTAAAAACCATTTGTTTGTAAAGATGTACATAACCTTCAGAGGTACGTTTTCCAGGAGTGATGTAGTCCTTTTAAGGGCTATTCAATTATGATCAGTAGTCTCTCAGAATAAGGCTGGAGTCACACTGCCAATTTCTCCTGCGATAATCGCATCGCATAGCACGGACTGGCCGGTACCTCTCCTGACCTGAGAATGACAGCATGATGGATTACTATGCAGCTGTCAAGCTCAGGTCAGGAGAGCAGACAGCCAGTGCGAGTTTTATAATCTGATTATCGGATGAAAAATTCGCCAATGTGACTCTGCCCTAATAAGGGAGATGGAGCACCATCTAAACCCATTGGTTGTCCTTATGGGTAGCTCTGCCAGGTACTGCAGCTCTGTCCCATTTCCAGTGGGTAGCTGACACAAGCCCAATTATAGGCTGTGTAAATACAGTAATGTAGGTGATGAAGTACTTGATTCCACGAAACCCTGTTGACCTGTCCTAAAAACAGACCATCAATATTTATGTCATGCTTTCATTGCTCTTGTTTGACCTGGCAGAATGTTGAGCTACTGGATATGCGCCACTCTGCATCCTACCCAGATTCACTTCAAAGGCTCGATGTATTGACTTAAACACTCATAGACACTTTTGGAAAGCCACAAGGAAAAACAGTTGTTTTAAAGTCCACATCTTATTGTTGTTTAGTCAACATTTTATTGACTAAATCTCATGTGTTATGTTAGACCACTAGTGAGCCAGGAAAATGTAAATAATCGGACAAGAGAGTATTTATTACTGAATACAGTAATGTATTTGATGTATTTTACAGGTGCTTATCACAAAATTAGAATATCATCAAAAAGTTAATTTATTTCAGTTCTTCTATACAAAAAGTGGGTCTCATATACTGTATTATGAGTACTCTGTGAACAGCCAGCTTCTTTAGCAATGGTCGTTTGTGGCTTACCCTCCTTGTGGAGTGTGTCAATGACTGCCTTCTGGACATCTGTCAAGTCAGCAGTCTTGTTAATTATTCTAATTTACTGAGATAATGACTTTTGGGTTTTCATTTTCTGTAAACCATGATCATCAATATTAACAGAAATAAACACGTGAAATAGATCACTGTGTTTGTAATGATGTATGATTTTCACTATTGGTATTGAATAACTGAAATAAATTGACTTTTTGACGATATTCTAGTTTTGTGAGAAGCACCTGCACTGTATGTAGAAGGATATAATTGTTACAAAGAAAGATGGTTTAAAGAAATCAGAGTGGTTTATTTTATCCCTGTGTACCTGTATGTAGGTCATTGACTTCCTTCTGAAAGCTTATTATGCATGGCTATATTTACAATTTATTGTGTCCTAGAAATTGTGATTGAATAGACCTTAAATTAGGAATTGTGGACTTCATAGGCTCACAGACCTTTAACCAACATTTCCTTCTCAGCTATTATTGAGAAACATGAAGCTGCTCAGGCGCTCGAAGCAAGAAAAGAAAATACAAGAATATGAATAAAATTACATCCAATGTGGATCAAAAGGACAAGAGCTGAGAAACAATTCTTCGCACATAATATATTATTTCTGAAGATACGAAGACTTTAAAGAAAATATAAATAATACCACAAAAAACAATCACAATAATAACAATAGAATATCATCATCAACGCCCAAAACATCTAGGGTGTTTTTTTTTTATACTAGTACACTTTTCACGCAATAAATATAAGCAAGTCACGAATATAAAGTAGCATTACAGTTGTGGTCTCAATGGGTGAAACCGCTACCTTGCCAAAAGTAGTAAGTGGGTCCACACTTCCATATAATCATCCAACAGAAACTGTAAGGCCAGAATCACACATGCGAGAAACACGGTCGAGTCTTGCATGATAATACCCGGCACTGCCACCAGCACACGGGAGCGAAGCGTGCGGCTGCATAGCAACACATGGAGCCACACACTCCGCTCCCGAGTACCAGCGGCAGTGCTGGGTATTAACATGCGAGACTCGGCCGTATTCCACACAGCCTAACACTTTATCTGGCAAGCACAATGCTGCAATTGAGTCCAGGGCAGCACCATGTACACAAACAACACTTATTTACTTAAACATTGTTGCAAACCAAATACATCTATACATTGTAATTGTATTCCTTAAACCCTTTCCGACATCAGGTGTAATAGTGCGCCGACGTCGGACTCCCTCCCTTTGATGTGGGCTCCGGCGGTGACCCCCATCACGTGATGGATGGTCACCGGTTCATAGACATGACAACCAGAGATTTCCTGGAAACCTCTATGGTTGTCACTGCCAGCTTGCTGTGAGCGCCACCCGGTGGTCGGCAGTCATAGCAAGTGAGTAATTCTACTACATAAAGGCAATGTGATCATTGCCTGTATGTAACAGAGCTGATCGGGTTGTGGCAGCTTCTAGTCTCCCATGGAGACTATTGATGCATGCCAAAATTTAAAAAAAATGTTTTTCAAAATAAAAAATTAAAAAAAAAATAAAGGTTCAAATCACCCCCGCTATTCAGTTTGTTGAACATTTCTATATTGTGCTGTGCAATTCGTTACAATTGCTGGATGATCTCTGTCAGTTTTGTTTCAACTTCTTACTTTGTTAAATACACTAGTTTGCCTCAGCTTTGGTCTCAGATTTGTTTTATCACATGCAATCAGATTCCATAGTACCCACATAATTGTTACAGGCAAATTGACTAACCATGGACAAACCCTGAGTCAATGCCAGGAGTTGGAGTGCGGTATCATGGGTTGCTTGTGGCCCCAAAAAACCTCATTCAGAGCAACCAAAAAATGTGAGATGTTACAAATCAGTGGGTCATCTCGCTCCAACAATTGTGTAGCCCACTCCAACACTCGCCTGACAAGAGCGAAATCACAAATCCCATCTTGGATCGCTCAGTTGGGAATCATGTAGCCAGTAACTCCAGGTGAATAGAGCACTGATTAACGAAACCTCTGCAAGCCATGCTGGCCCTAGAAAATTTGTTGGGCAGTGAAAAATGTGGTACAGGTGGAACAGGCGCTGCAGCAGAAACCATAGAGGCTGGTTTGCTAGCTGCCTGACCTGCCTCGGCAGCAAAATTGACAACAGAAGCTGCCCGCACAAGAGAGGACAACCTGCTCTCCCGCTGCTGGATATATTGCTGGAGTCGCTGCTCGTCCTCCAGCATCCTGAGATCAGGATTGTGTGGTCCTAATGTTTGCCAAGGCAGTTCATGGCAAATAATGGCCTTAGAGTCTGCCAGTTATAGCAGCCTCTTCAGAAGTTATCAAAATTTAGGTGTTAAAAATAAACTCTTTAATTCCCGTAATGCCTCTGAATTCCTGAAAAGCACCAAAACTGTTAATCAGCTATCTGAAAACAAATATGAATACGTTAGGGGTGCAGTTTTTAAAATGTTATAACTTTTGGGGGTTTCCAATTTATAGGACCCCCAAAGTCACTTCAAAACTGAACAAGTCTCTGAAAAAAAAAGTTTTGTAAATTTCTTTTACAAAACTATGTATATACTTGTGCATAAGCCGACCCGTGTATAAGCCGACCCCTTAATTTTGCCACAAAAAAACTGGGAAAACTTATTGACTCGCGTATAAGCCTAGAGTGGAAAATGCAGCAGCTACTGGTAAATTTCAAAAATAAAAATAGATGCCAATAAAAGTAAAATTAATTGAGACATCAGTAGGTTAAATGTTTTTTAATATCCTTATTGAATCAGGAGCCCCATATAATGCTCCATACAGTTCATGATGGGCCCCATACAATGATCCATACAAATACACCCCATATAATGCTGCACAAAGGTTAATAATGCCCCCATAAAATGCTCCATAGAATAATATTTCCCATATAATGCTCCATAAAGGTTATGGCCCCATAAGATGCTCCATAGATTATGCCCCCATAAGATGCTCCATAGATTATTACCCCATAAAATGCTTCATAGATTATACCCCCATAAGGTGCTCCATAGATTATGCCCCAATAAGATGCTCCATAGATTATGCCCCCATAAAATGATCCATAGATTATGCCCCATATGATGTTCCCTAGATTATGCCCTCATATGCTGCTCCATAGAATATGCCCCATATGCTATATAGATTATGCCCCCATATGCTGCCCCATAGAATATGCCCTCATATGCTGCTCCATAGAATATGCCCCCAATATGCTGCTCCATAGAATATGCCCCCAATATGCTGCTCCATAGACTATGCCCCCATATGCTGCTCCATAGAATATGCTCCCATATCTTGCCCCATAGAATATGCCCAAATATGCTGGCCCCATAGAATATGCCCCAATATGCTGCCCCATAGAATATGCCCCCATATGCTGCTCCATAGAATATGCCCCATATGCTGCTCCATAGAATATGCCCCATATGCTGCTCCATAGACAATGCCCCCATATGCTGCCCCATAGAATATGCCCCCATATGCTTCTCCATAAAATATGCCCCCATATGCTGCTCCATAGACTATGCCCCCATATGCTTCTCCATAAAATATGCCCCCATATGCTGCTCCATAGACTATGCCCCCATATGCTGCCCCATAGAATATGCCCCATATGCTGCTCCATAGACTATGCCCCCATATGCTGCTCCATAGAATATACTCCCATATGCTGCCACATATGCTGCTCCATAGAATATGCTCCCATATGCTGCTCCATAGACTATGCCTCCATATGCTGCCCCATAGAATATTCCCCCATATGCTGCTCCATAGAATATGCCCCCATATGCTGCCCCATAGAATATGCCCCCATATGCTGCTCCCATAAGATGCTCCATATATTATGCCCCCATATGCTGCTGCAAAAAAAAAATGCCATACTCACCTCTCCTGCTCAGGACCCGGCACCTGAGATATTCACCTGTCCGGGGTCCATCGATGCTCACCGCTGTCTTTGCTTCCTGTGTCAGTGACTCTTCAGTCAACAGAGGGCGCAGCGTGCACTAACCATGTCATCGCACCCCCTGCTGCCTAAACGTTACTGACAAGGATGCAGCAGACAGCGGTGAGCAGCGATGGAACCCAGACAGGTGAATATTGCTATACTTACCCCCTCCTGGCGTGGTCTCTTCAGCCCCGCTTCACCGTGGTCTCCCTTCCTGCCTTCAGCTGTCATGTGATACCGCTCATTACACTCATGAATATGCGCATATTCATCAATTTAATGAGTGGTACCACATGACCACTGAAGGAAGGAAGGGAGACTGTGGAGAAGCGGGGGGCTGCAGAGGCCACGCAAGGCGGGGTAAGTATGATCTCTGACCACCCCTCCCCCTCCCCTGCCGACCCCCAGGTAAAAGGTATATGACTCGTGTATAGGCCTAGAGGGGGACTTTCAGCCCGAAAAAATGGGCTGAAAATCTCGGCTTAATCACAAGTATATACGGTATCTATCTATCCCATATCTATCTACCTATTTATCTATCTATCCAATATCTATCTATCCATCTGTCTATCTATCCCATATCTATCTATCTATCCCATATCTATCTATCTATCTATCTATCTATCAATCTATCTCTCTCTTTCTATCTATCCAAGATCTATCTATCTATCCCATATCTATTTATCTATCCAATATCTTTATATATATTTATCTTTCTATCTATCCCATATCTATCTATTATCTCTCTATCTATCTATCTCTCTATTTATCTATCCCATATCTATCCATCTATTTATCTATCTATCTATCTATCCCATATTTATGTGTCATCTATCTATCTATGTTATCGATCTATCTATCTATCTATTTATCTATCTATGACAATATTATCCGTATCATTGTCTCTCTGCTCTTCTATTCCAGCATTTCAAGGCTTTATTATTATACTGTCCTTCATCATTCATCATGCCCATAATATTAATACAAATCCTCTACTTTCCTCTAAACACCAATATCTTTATTATGTGCAAAGGTTAAATTTTATGTTTCCACGCTGTAGTCAATGTGATAAGACAGATATTTTTGGCCTGTTACTGAGACAGTAAAATAAAATAGGCCTGTTTCCAACCTGTACACCGATTGCTGGATTGCAGTGATTAGGGAAAAATCTGTACTTCCATAGTATTTATATCCAACAACACATAAATATTTTGCCAGGCTTAGATACTTGCTCTTTATTTATACGGCTTTTTAGAAAAGGAAAAATGCCCATAAATATTCCATTCTCCATTTGCAAGAAGGCGGAGAACAATTCTGAGCCCCTGCAGCATCAGTACAAATACATAAGACAAGCGCACATACGGACCTGGGCCTGAGCGCCACATTGTCAGTGTCCTGCAAACATCTACATACTGTAGTTTTACTGAAATGCTCAGACTGTGGCTTGTGCAGATCAGTCAGAATGGCGCTGGTATAATAATGATCACTCAGTAGGGGAGTGAAGACCCCGGAGAGCATTAAATTATATTTACTCCACTCTTATCTCGGCCTTTTAGGAGGTAGCATCAGCAGTTGCTGACACAGTTTAAAAGACTAATGAATACCTTTTTGGCAAGCTTATATGCTGAAACTCTGAAACAGCATTAACCATTCTTAGCCCAGTCTAGTCTACATTAAATATACACTGCTTATGTGAGAATGACACAAAGGTAAATTCAAGGTTGCAGGTAGTCTCCAAAGCATTTTTACATCCAAGACTAAAGGTCAAGGATGCAAAATAGATTTTCTCCCATAATTGCTTTTTTATGGGATAATTAGATTTTTAACTGTGGTTATAAAGATTTACGGTATCTGAATTTTTATTCTTGAGAAGAAATAGGCTGTCAAGCGAATGGGTTCTGCACCTGTTTATGTAGCTAAAATACAATGCTTTCATTTTTAAAATGTTTAAAATGGGTCCCGTGAAAACATTTGAGTGTAACAGGAAAGGTACAGACATGGTCATGGCCCCCCTTTTTGAACTAGGCATTTCATGTACCTAGCTTCTCATGGGTGAGTGTTAGTTGGGCCCCAGCCCTGCTCTGACCTTATCTATTAGCAAAGCACAACTCAGTAGCATATTAATTTGTTAGACTAGGCACCATCAAGGGTCACACACAAAAGCTACCCCAAAACATAGTATGAAAAATTGAGTATAGTGGTTAAAAAAAAATAATTTTTATTAAAGGGCAAAGTAGCCAATTAGTTTAAAAAGTTACAAACAAAACAAACAGACTTATCTAACAAACAGGAGTCATCTATAACTTGTAATTTCTCAACAACATGAGGGTAGTGAAACCATTAACCAGGGAAGGTCTGATAAGCTGACCAGTGGGATGTCTCCTTGTAAATTAGTAGTGTCCACGAACATCAAAGAACAAGTATGGTACAATGTCTACAATGGTCAGAAGAAATCATGCTAATGGAGGCACATCTTACCCTGTAATGGAAGAAGACAATGAATATCAACGTTTCACGTGAATATTATCCCTGTTTTCTCAAGGGGAGCCCTTATCTATGTTGACGGACGTCGGCTAACAGAAGGTGAGGTTTTAATACAAAAACAGGATTGGAAAGTCCCGATTGGGTACACTTTGCCACTGTTGGATGGCTTTTATGCTTTTTTCATCAAAACTGTGTTAACTAAGTACCCAATGTTATTTACATATACTATTGCTATTTACGTATTTACTCACTACAGGGTATATGCTCATTCTGTTTCTTTCTTGGGGTTTGTCTGTGAATTGGCCACAGTGTGAAAACGCTCTTACTCATTGCATATATACTAACATGCTTCAGCTCATTTCTTTGTTTTTTTTTGTAGTTTGTACAAACAATGCTTTGGCCCCCCTTTTTGAGCTAGGCATTTCATCTATACATCTATACAGCTTCCCATGGGTTAGTGTCTGAACAGTTTGGCCCCTGTCCTACTCAGCCCTTACATAACTATGACTAGAATAACTCTTCATATGCTAGTCAAAAGGTTACAGCGAAGTTAAGATATCAGGACGTGCACCGCAACTTTACAAAGCACTCTGTGAGTCAGGACTTTTCGTGGTGTCTTTGCACAGTGACAGTAAGAAGAGGTGCTGAAACCATGAACAACAAGATGAGTGGTGAATATTGATTTTACATTTTATGTTTATTATGCTCTGGGGCTTCTCTACAACCAAGAGCTTAATGGGGACATAGAAGTCACAGAGAATACATTTTCTGCTAATCAAATTTCCTGGTAAAATCACTGGATTTGGATAATTTGAATTTTGTTAGATCTGCCCATGTCAAGTGTTAAAGTCTAAATAAAAGCAAAACAACTACTATTTCCTTGCAAGTTAAATGGCATCTTTAGTTGAGAACAGAAAATATCCATGTCCAGCATGCTGCATTGAATTCATCAAACAGCTGTGATATTGGACTCCTATGTATACATGGGCTCATTCATAGTAACACAAGACAGTTTTGTTTGTAAGTTTCTTATTCCAGCAAAAAGTAGTAGTGCATAACATTTAGTGCTGAAGTAGTATAACACATGATCTGTGATCTTGAAATCAGCCCCAGCTGTGTCCCTCTTGTCTAAAATGAATCAATAATAAAAAAATGGCATGGGCTCACGAGCAATTTTGATAAGCAGTAGAGGTAAAGCCCATGGCTAGGGACTGATGTTAAGGGACAATACCTATAATGTTTCCAGGCTATTAATAACAGTTCATAGATGTTTGCTTAGCCTTTCCTAGTGAATTTAAGGGGACCCCATAAAATCGACATAGGGTCTCCCTATAAATTCAAACCGGCAAAGGCTAAATAGACAGCTGTGGGTTGAGATTAATAGCCTGGGAAGGGGTCGGAGATATTGCCCCCCAGGCTACCAACATCATCCCTCAGCCACCACAGAAATATGGCATCAATAAAATGCACCAAATCTGTTTTTTAGCCTTGCTCTTCCCACTTGCCCTGTGACAGTAGCAAGTGAGGTAATAGGGTTGAGGGGGTGATACAGTAAACTATCCTTATAGAATTGCAGTATTTAACTCAGTCTGGTCAAATTATGTGAGCCAGTGTGCCAGTAACAATTTTACCTCACGAGATAGGAACTATTGGACTTACCTAGGCATACAAATTTAAAGCTTAATTGTCAGCAATGTGTTAAATATAAATTGGTCAATGGCACTTCAAACAACAGGGTAAACACTAGTTAAAATTTAATAAATCTTTATTTAGTAATTCTATAAAAATTATAATTAAAATTCACAGAGTACCTAGTCAGGGGGACTACCACCCCACTCAGAATAGTTTTAAGGCGATATTGCTATATTGCTACATTATTGCTATAATGTGTAAAAATATTTTTTTTTTAAAATCCCCAAATAAAGAAAAAAATTACCAATAAATACATTTATTTATGTAAATAAAAAAAACTAACAACCTGCTCTATAAAACTGTCCCACTAGTTAACCCCTTCAGTGAACACCGTAAAAAATTAATAAATAAAAAAACTAGGCAAAAACAATGCTTTACCATCATACCGCTGAACAAAAAGTGCAATAAAATGCGATAAAAAAGGATGTAAATAAAAATGGTACAGCTGAAAACGTCATCTTGTCCCACAAAAAACAAGGTGCCATATAGTTCCATCAGAAGAAAAAAAAAGTTATTGGTCTCAGAATAAAGCAATGCAAAAATAATTATTTTTTCTTTAAAGGGAACCTGTCACCCCCCCAGGGCGTTTTTCAGTTAAAGAGGCACCTTCAGCAGTACTAAGGCTGCATTCTGTGAAGGTGGCTCTTCTTTTTCTTTTCAAATAATTTTATTGTTTTTAGTAATAAACAGGGTAGGGAAAGAAAGAAAGGTAGGAAGAGATGGAAGGGAGTGGGGAGTAAACAACCTTGTACAGGTACAGAAAAAAATTTAAAAACTAGAGAACCCACAAACAGGCATTAAATAGCATATATATCGAATAACAACATGAAAGGAAAAGAAAATCGACAATCCCTATTATGGGGTAACATTCTTGAAAGGAGATACGGCATTCCGGTACTACAACGCCCATGTTTAGGCCTCAAAATATAATGCCTGTGATAAGTCTATTTGATATGAAATTTGCTATTCCAGGTCTTCCATTTTTTTGTATATTTGTGGGTGTGATTGGTGTTAATCGCAAATCTGCATTCTAAATCACTATGTTGGCCTATCTTGTCAAGTATGTCTGAAAACTTGGGAAACTTGTCTTTCTTCCACCATTGTGCTAACATGGTCTTAGTCACTAAGAGGATGTGAATAATAATGTATCTTACCGAATCATCAAATTGTTCCATGTCTAATGAAAGAAGTGCTCTTTCGGGTGTAATTGTGAAGTCCTTAGCGATGAGGTTAATGTGCTGTGTGACCTGAGGCCAGAGGTTTTTAATTTTTGAACAACCCCCAAAAATATGGTAGAGGTTCCCTTGGTGTCCACAATCTCTCCAGCACAAGGAAGATAGTTCTGTGTTAAAATGTGATAACCTTGTTGGGGTATAGTACCACCTATTTAACAATTTAAAATAACTCTCACGAAGACCCATTGATATGTTGGAATTGTAAGTGTTTTTGATGGCATCGTTCCAATTCTCGAGACGGATATCAGCACCTAAATCGGACTCCCATCTCATATATATGTTTTTGTGGCTCGTTAGGTCCTTGACGACAGATCTATACAAATTACACAGACTCCAGAGGTTTTTATTTTTAAGGTTGCATAATAGTGAAGATGGCTCTTCTTTTTCTGACCCCCAGTAATGCCAAAATATTGACTTTTATAATTAGCTCATCATACCTGTAATGTGTCCCACAGGTATGTTGTGTCCCCCAGTATCAGCCGCCTACCATCCGTCAATCATGCCTGTCAGGCTATTGCACCAGCGTGTTGCGGAGGCCCCAGCCCTGCAGTGTGAATACATCATAACACACTGCGGGGTGTGATCTGGGGCCTCTACAATGCGCAGGCGCAATAGCCTGATGTCGGTTCTCGGGCAGCGCGCACTGCGCATACCCAAAAACACTTGTTACAGCGCAGGCGCTGGGATTCAAATCAAGAGGCGGCAGCGACGCACGGGGCATCATGATGGACAGATTGTGGGCGGCGCCGAGGCCTCAGACAGGCATGATTGATGGATGGTAGGCAGCTGATACTGGGGGACACAACATACCTGTGGGACACATTACAGGTATGAGGAGCCAATTATAAAAGTCAATATTTTGACATTACTGGAGGTCAGAAAAAGAAGAGCCACCTCCACAGAATGCAGCCTTAGTGCTGCTGAAGGTGGCTCTTTAACTGGAAAACGCCCTGGGGAGGTGACAGGTTCCCTTTAAAATAGCTTTTATTGTGTGAAAGCGCCAAAATATAAAAGAAGATATAAGGGTATAACTGTAATCATACTGACCCAAAGAATAAAGCTGTCTTACCAATTTTACCACACGCAGAACGGTATAAAATAAAAGCAATTACTGAATTGCTGGTTTTTGATCATTCTGTCTCCCAAAAATCGGAATAGAAAGCGATCAAAAAATGTCATGTGCCCGAAAATGGTACCAGTAAAAACGTCAGCTCGTCCCACAAAGCACAAGCCCTCACATGACTTTGTCGGACGAAATGTGAAAAAATTATAGCTTTCATAATGTGACTCAAAAACTAGTTTTCGCAATAAAAAGCGTCTTTTAGTGTGTGACAGCAGCCAAACATATAAATCTAGTATTGCTGTAATCTCACCGACTCGTAGAATAGAGTCACCTAATCACTAATACCGCACGAGGAACGACATAAAAAATAAAACCAATTCTTCACATGCTTGATTTTTTTCATTCTGCCTCCCAAAGATTGCAGTAAGGCTCGGTGCACATTTATCCTGTGCTCTGTGCGGAGCGCTTACATCGGGGTTTCCGTGCAAATCTCTGAAATACGTGATTCAGACAGAACCCGGCAGAAAATCTCCAACTATGAGGCAGATGGAGGCATTGTGGACACCATAGCACCTGTGATCCGGGGGTGTCCGTCTTTTTAGGATTGCATAAAAGTGCCGTTGGCCAGTTTTGTGCACTTCTGAAAAGAAGGTAACCACAGAACAGAGGCCAGATGTAGTCCAGAGTAACTCTGGTGCCTCATTATAGTGAATGGATCCATCGGGGGTTTCATCTGAATCACGTCACTCAGAGATTTAGATGGAAACCCCAAAGTAAGTGGTCAGTGTAGAGTACCGGATAACTGTGATCCCAAACGTTATGTAAAATGTTCCCAATAAAAGTTTCCACTCAATCCACAATAAAAGCAAGTCTCCACTCAGATCTGTCATCTTTTAATGGTAATATAGGAGGCTACCATGTTACTGGTAGCACAAAGACTCTGGAAAACCGAAATTGTTCCTCACCTCAAGAAATTCAGCAAATTCTCTGCTCCCAAATCCAAATGCGCCCCTGCCTTCTGAGCCCCAGTGTGCCTAAACCACATATAGCACCCACGTTATTGGCATTTCTGTAGTGATGAGAGCCTGCCTAATTTACAGGTGCGCATTTCCAGAAGTTCGGGCTGGGCATAATGTACTGGTCACTACAATGTGCTGGTCACTACAACAACAGTTTGCAATTTTCACTCAGCAATATCCACTTCTGCCTGTTTCTGGAAAACACCCATGTAGTCAAAATCATCACTACACCTGTAGATAAATTCCCAAAGGGTTATAATTTTCAAAATGAAGTCACTTGAGGGGGATTTTGCTTTTCAAGTGCTTAGGGGCTCTTTTTATGGAATCCACAAACTAGTCTAGGAAAATCTGCGCTCCAGGAGGCAAATAGCACTATGTTCCTCCCAAGTCACTCCGTATGGCAAAGTAGTACTGTACAGCCACATATGGGGTATTTCTACATTCAGCAGAAATTGTGGGACAAATTTTGGTGCCATTTTTACTCATTTCCCAGTGTGAAAATATAAAACTTGGGGTTAACACACAATCTTGGTGGTAAAAATGTAAATTATTTTTTCTCCAGTGCCCAATGGTATAAAAGTTTGTGACACACCTGTGGTGTCAATATAGTCACTGCACCTCTAGATAAATTCATTGAGAGGTTTAATTGTTATAATGGGGTCACTTATGGGGGGGTTCTGCTGTTCTGGCACCTCAGGGGCTCTGTCAATGTAACATGGCATCCTCAAACAAGTGCAGCAAAATCTACACTGCAATATGACGCTACTTCCCTTCTGAGCTTTGCATTGTGCCTCAAAAGTAGTTTTTGACCACATATGGGGTATCGGTGAACTCAGGAAATTGCACAACAAACTTTGGGGTCTATTTTCTCCTTTTGCCCTTGTGAAAATACAAAATTTGTAGCTAAAAATATTTTTGTGGGAAAAATGTGATTTTTTTATATTTTCACGGCTTATTGTTACAAACTTCTGTGAAGCACCTGGGTGTACAAGGTGCTCAACATATCTAGATAAGGTTCCAAAGGGGTCTATTTTCCAAAATGGTGTCACTTGTGGAGTGTTTAGGCACATCAGGGGCTCTTCAAATGTGACATGGCGTTAGCTAATTATGCCATCAAATTTTGCATTCAAAAAGTCAAATGGCGCTCCTACCCTTCCAAGCCCTGCCGTGCGCCCAAACAGTAGTATTCCCCCACATATGGGGTATTAGCGTACTCGGGAGAAATAGCACAACAAATTGTATGGAGCACTTTCTCCTGTTACCCTTATGAAAATGCAAAATATGGAGCTAAAAAAGATTTATTTGGGAAAAATGTGATTTTTTTATTTCCACGACTCTACGCTATAAACTTTTGTGAAGCACCTGTGGGTTCAAGGTGCTCAATACACATCTAGATAAGTTACCTAACGGGTCTAGTTTCCAAAATGGTGGGGTTTCCACTGTTTAGGCGCATCAGGAGTTCTTCAATGTGACATGGCGTCTGCTAATTATTCCATCAAATATTGCATCCAAAAACTCAAATGGCACTTCTTCCCTTCCAAGTCCTGCCGTACACCCAAACAGTAGTATTCTCCAACCTCTACCATTCATCTTTGCAGCATATATAATGTTATTTAACTATTTCCAGCAACTTCACTGAATCTTGCATGTGTCCAACCTCTATAATTCAGCTTTGCATCATATATAATGCAACTTCACTGAATCCTGCATGTGTCCAACCTCTATCATTCATCTTTGCAGCATATATAATGGTATTTAACTATTTCCAGCAACTTCACTGAATCCTGGGTGGCATTTATGCACATGTAATCGAAGTACATGTATCAAAGTACGCTGGCAGTTATAACATGGCAGTTAAGCAGGGCAGGAGGCAGGTAAGACAAATAAATAAATCTATTACCTGTACATTTGGGCTACCGCAAATATTTACCATATGCATTTGTATAATTTATATCCTGGCCACTGCATTTACACATATCCACTGCCCTGGTATTAACGCTCTACACTCCGTCCATATAGGCCCCTCACTCCTTTCCTCTCCTATGTATAGCACTCACACTCTTTTCACAATGCTACACAACACAGATCCATTCAGTCCCACCATTCAACATCAGAGACGCTTACACAAATCACTTAACCTTCTGCTCACTCTTTCTATCCTCCTTCTCCTAGTCACAGGAGACATTGCTCCCAACCCTGGTCCCCCATGTTATAGAAAGTCAAACCTCCCAACTGCTACACTCAGAAACCCCTCTAATCTTATTAATATTCCCTGCCTGCCATCTGTCTCTCTTAATTGTGCCCTTTGAAATTCTCGCTCAGTGTGTAACAAACTCTCCTTCATTCATGACTTTTTCCTTTCTAAAAAATTCTCTTAACCTCCTGGCTCTTACTGAAACCTGGATCCAGCAGTCAGACACTACCGCTGCTGCTGCTCTTTCATATGGTGGGCTACACTTCTCTCATACCCCAACATTAGACAATAGAGCAGGTGGAGGCGTTGGTCTGCTCCTATCACCAAAATGTACCTTTCAGGTTATCCCTCAACTACCCTCACTTGTCTTCCCTTCTTTTGAGGTCCATGCCGTCAGACTCTACACCCCCTTCTCTATGCGAGTGGCGGTGGTATATTGTCCTCCCGGCCCCTCCCATCAGTTCCTGGATCATTTTGCCACTTGGCTTCCACATTTTCTCTTTCGTGACATCCCTACCCTCATCATGGGCGATTTCAACATCCCCATTGCTCTTCCCCTCTCCCCATCTGCTACTCACCTTTTATCTCTAACCTCCTCGTTTGGCCTTTTGCAGCTTACTAATTCTCCAACGCATGAAGACGCAAACTCCCTCGACTTGGTCTTCTCTCGGCTTTGTGCAGTGAATGACTTTGCAAACTCCCCGCTCCCGCTCTCTGACCACAACCTTCTTTCATTCTCTATCAAGAACTGCCAGGCTGCTCAGGTCACCCCCACTGTCCATATTTATAGAAATATACAGGACATTAACACCCAGAAACTTATGAAGAACTTGCAGTCTTCATTGGCCCCTATCTCCTCCCTCTCATGTCTTGATTCTGCATTGAAGCATTACAATGAAACACTTCAAAGTGTCCTGGATGAATTTGCACCTCCTATACATAGAACACCGCAACACAGACGGCGACACCCTGCAAACACATTTCCGGCAGCATTGCTCCAGGTGCTCTGAACGTCTGTGGAGAAAATCCAACCTACCCGAAGATTTCATCCATTATAAGTTTATGCTTCGAACATACAACACTACCCTTCACCTCTCTAAACAAACCTATTTCAACACCCTCATCACCTCACTGTCCAATAACCCGAAACGTCTCTTTGACACTTTTCATTCTCTACTCAACCCAAGAGTACAGGCCCCATCCACAAAGCTTCGAGCTGACGATCTGGCCAATTACTTCAAAGAAAAAATTGGTCAGATCCGACAGGAAATTATCTCCCAATCACCTCATACCATGCACTGTCCTGCCTCCCCCACTGCATCTAGCTCACTCTCTGATTTTGAAGCAGTCACAGAAGAAGAAGTAAGCAGGCTCCTTGCATCTTCTCGCCCAACCACTTGCACCAGTGACCCATTTCCGTCACATCTACTCCAGCCCCTTTCCTCTGAGGTCACCCCTCACCTAACTAAAATATTTAACCTCTCTCTCTCTTCTGGTATCTTTCCCTCCTCATTTAAGCATGCCGTCATACATCCACTACTTAAAAAACCATCCCTCGATCAAAACTGTGCGGCTAACTATAGACCTGTCTCTAATATTTGAGAAAAAACCAAAACAGGCAGAGATGCTTACTTGTATAGACAGGCCTCAATACATATGCACTAACAGGGTGCAGCAGACCCAAGTAAAATGGCAACTGCACAGGTGCAATAATACCTAATGAATCAGCCAGCCTACAATCAGAGATTGGTCGTGTGGCACACCAGTGCAAAAAAATAATCCGTATGTGGCAATGTTCACACAGGGAATGCAGAGCATATGGTTCACAGCCTCTTAGTAACACCATATTGGGGGGGTGCCCAGTGCTAACTATAATGCATCCGGTGTGAACAGAAGCCACAGTTTACACAACCATTTGGGCCCAACTGCACCCTGAAAAGATAAACCGTGCACAAAAACATATCAATATATGTAAGGTATTGGTTAATATTATGGCCATAATACGTAAGCTGGCAAACTAACGTCAAAGTTGTTTACACTTGCCAGTCATATTCTAACATGAAAACCACAGAAAGAGGAAAGAATCCTACAATATTTGAGAAAAAAACAAAACAGGCAGAGATGCTTACTTGTATAAACAGGCCTCAATACAAATGCACTATCAGGGTGCAGCGGACCCAAGTAAAATGGCAACTGCACAGGTGCAATAATACCTAATGAAACAGCCAGCCTACAATCAGGGATTGGCCGTGTGGCACACCAATGCAAAAAAATAATCCGTATGTGGCAATGTTCACACAGGGAATGCAGAG
The DNA here is from genome assembly GCF_039654945.1 of Dendrobates tinctorius. Taxonomy (NCBI): domain Eukaryota; kingdom Metazoa; phylum Chordata; class Amphibia; order Anura; family Dendrobatidae; genus Dendrobates; species Dendrobates tinctorius. Next base: position 8,020,560 of record NW_027361730.1, on the reverse strand, counting down.
CATATGGTTCACAGCCTCTTAGTAACACCATATAGGGGGGCTGCCCAGTGCTAACTATAATGCATCCCGTGTGAACAGGATGCAGCGGACTGATTGTAGGCTAGCTGTTTCATTAGGTATTATTGCACCTGTACAGTTGCCATTTTACTTGGGTCCGCTGCACCCTGTTAGTGCATTTGTATTGAGGCTTGTCTATACAAATAAGCATCTCTGCCTGTTTTGTTTTTTTCTCAAATATTGGAGGATACTTTTCTCTTTCTGTGGTTTTCATGATAGAGTAGGACTGGCAAGTATAAGGAACTCTGTCTCTAATCTTCCCTTCATCTCTAAACTCCCGGAACACCTGGTCCACTCCCGTCTTATCCGCTATCTCTTTGATAACTCTCTTCTCGACCCTCTCCAATCCGGTTTCGGCTCTTTACTCTCTACCGAAACTGCCCTCACTAAAGTCTCTAATGATCTACTAACAACTAAATCAAATGGTCATTACTCCATGCTAATTCTCTTGCATCTCTTTGCAGTAGTGTTGAGCATTCCGATACCGCAAGTATCGGGTATCGGCCGATACTTGCTGTATCGGAATTCCGATACCGACTTCCGATATTTTTTCAATATCGGAAGTCGGCATCGGAATCGGAAGTTCAAAGTTGATTGACAGCCGAAATGACGTCATCATGATGCGCGGTGTGTGCGCATCATGATGCGCCGTCATTTCGGGCCTTCCGGGGGTCTCTGCTGGCCTGCCGGGGGCTGTGCCGGCCTGCCGGGGGGCTGTGTGGACTGCCCGGGGTCTGTACCGGCCTGCCGGGGGGCTGTGCCGGCCTGCCGGTGGTCTGTGCACCCTGTGGGGGTCTGTACCGGCCTGCCGGGGGGCTGTGCCGGCCTGCCGGGGGGCTGTGCTGATGTCCGGGGGTCTGTGCAAGCATCGTCCGATGGGACTACAAGTCAAATCTGGCGATGCCTGCTACCATGACAGTGATTGACACATTAGCCAATGATGGGACAGTAGTAGTCCCATCATCCGGCTAATGTGTTAAATGTTAAAAAAAAAAATATATATATATACTACATACATACTACATACATACTACATGCATGCTACATACATACTACATGCTACATACATACCACATATATACTACATGCATGCTACATACATACTACATGCTACATACATACTACATATATACTACATGCATGCTACATACATACTACATGCTACATACATACTACATATATACTACATGCATGCTACATACATACTGCATGATACATACATACTACATGCTACATACATACCACATGTATACTACATACATACTACATGCATGCTACATGCTACATACATACCACATACATACTACATACATACTACATGCATGCTACATGCATGCTACATGCTACATACATAAAACATATATACTACATGCATGCTACATACATACTACATGCTACATACATACCACATACATACTACATACATACTACATGCATGCTACATACATACTACATGCTACGGAAGGTAGGTATCCTTCCGCACTGTATTCCTCTGCCACTTAAAAAAAAAAAGTCCCTAGTCTCACTTTATGCCATTGCTGCGTGGGAATTTCCCACACAGCAATGGCATAAAGTGAGACTAGGGACTTTTTTTTTAAGTGGCGGAGGAATACAGTGCGGAAGGATACCTACCTTCCATCATTGGATTCCTGCAGCCCGTAGAGAACGGCAGCATCAGCTGATGCTGCAGTTCTCTACCCAAGATCGTCGTGGGACACACTCGTGGACTGCTTCGGATCGTGGGTGAGTATTTTTGTGGTTTGTTATGTTAATATTTATTCCGTAAAAGACAATGGCTTCGGGGAACAATGTGACAAGTATTGGTAAGTATGTTACTCTATGTTATATGTACTGTATGTCTATGTATGTATTGTATGTAGCATGCATGTAGTATGTATGTAGTATATATGTGGTATGTATGTAGCATGTAGTATGTATGTAGCATGCATGTAGTATGTATGTAGTATATATGTGGTATGTATGTAGCATGTAGTATGTATGTAGTATGTATGTAGTATGTATGTAGTATGTATGTAGCATGCAGTATGTATGTAGCATGCATGTAGTATACATGTAGTATGTATGTAGCATGTAGTATGTATGTAGCATGCATGTAGTATGTATGTAGTATGCATGTAGTATGTATGTAGTATGCATGTAGTATGTATGTAGTATGTATGTAGTATGTATGTGGTATGTATGTAGCATGTAGCATGCATGTAGTATGTATGTAGTATATATGTGGTATGTATGTAGCATGTAGTATGTATGTAGCATGCAGTATGTATGTAGCATGCATGTAGTATATATGTAGTATGTATATAGCATGCATGTAGTATATATGTAGTATGTATGTAGCATGTAGTATGCATGTTGCATGCATGTAGTATATATGTAGTATGTATGTTGCATGTAGTATATATGTAGCATGAATGTAGCATGTATGTAGTATGTAGTATGAATGTAGCATGTATGTAGTATGCATGTTGCATGTAGTATATATGTAGTATGTATGTTACATGTAGTATGCATGTTGTATGTATGTAGCATGTAATTTTTTTTTTTTTTTTACATTCAACACATTAGCCAGATGATGGGACTACTACTGTCCCATCATTGGCTAATGTGTCAATCACTGTCATGGTAGCAGGCATCGCCCGATGGGACTTGTAGTCCCATCGGACGATGCCTGCACAGACCCCCGAAGCCTGCACAGACCACCGGCAGGCCGGCACAGCCCCCCGGAGCCTGCACAGACCACCGGCAGGCTGGCACAGCCCCCCGGAGCCTGCACAGCCCCCCGGCATGCCGGCACAGCCCCCCGGCAGGCCGGCACAGCCCACCGGAGCCTGCACAGACCACCGGCAGGCCGGCACAGCCCCCCGGCAGGCCGGCACAGACCACCGGAGCCTGCACAGACCCCCTGGCAGGCCGGCACAGCCCCCCGAAAGGCCCGTACATACCCCAGAGAGGCTGTACAAGGCAAAAACAGGGTTTTTCTTATTCCGATACCGGAAGTCCCATAGACTTGAATGGGACTTCCGGTATCGGAATCGGCGATACCGATACTTTTTTTTAAGATCGGCCGATCCATTCCGATCCGATATTTTGAAGTATCGGACGGTATTGCTCAACTCTACTCTGCAGCATTCGACACTGTGGATCATCAGCTCCTCCTCACTATGCTCCATTCCATTGGCCTCAAGGACACCGTTCTCTCCTGGTTCTCCTCCTATCTCTCTGACCGCTCCTTTACTGTATATTTTGCTGGCTCCTCCTCCCCTCATCTTCCACTAACTGTTGGGGTTCCTCAAGGATCAGTCCTAGGCCCCCTCCTCTTCTCTTTGTATACTTCCCCTATTGGTCAAACAATCAGTAGATTTGGTTTCCAGTACCATCTCTATGCTGATGATACCCAATTATACGCTTCTTCTCCTGACATCACGCCAGCCTTTCTAGAAAACACCGGTGATTGTCTAAACGCTGTGTCTAACATCATGTCCTCACTATATCTGAAACTGAACCTGTCAAAGACTGAATTCCTTGTGTTTCCTCCCGCTACTAATGTACCTATACCCGACATTGCCATTTCCGTGTGTGGTTCCACTATTACTCCCCAACAACATGCCCGCTGTCTTGGGGTCATACTTGACTCCGTGCTTTCCTTTGTCCCCCACATGCGATCACTGGCTCACTCTTGTTATCTGCACCTCAAAAACATTTCTAGAATTCGACCTTTTCTTACTTTTGACTTCGCAAAAACTCTTACTGTTTCTCTTATTCATTCTCGTCTCGACTATTGTACTCTCTTCTAATTGGTCTCCCTCTTACTAAACTCTCCCCTCACCAATCCGTTTTGAATGCTGCAGCCAGGATCATATTCCTCACTAATCGTTACACCGATGCCTCTACCTTGTGCCAGTCATTACACTGGCTACCCATCCACTCCAGAATTCAGTACAAACTTATTACCCTCACCCACAAAGCCCTCCATGGCTGAGCACCACCGTACATCTCCTCCCTTGTTTCAGTATACCACCCTACCCGCACCCTCCGTTCTGCTGATGACCTGAGGTTAGCATCCTCAATAGTCAGAACCTCCCAATCCCGTCTCCAAGACTTTACACGTGCTGCGCCAATTCTTTGGAATGCACTTCCCTGGTCAATACGATTAGTCCCCAATCCCCACAATTTTAAGCGTGCCCTGAAAACGCATTTATTCAGACCTAATCTATCCCTGTGTGGCACAGCCAAAAGTTTTACCATAACCAGATTTCCCGCATCATGTTCCCACATGCTTTATGCATCCATTAGCCCTCTGTGTTTGTACTGTTACACACTTAACATTATGGCTGGTCCATACAATCAGGGTACCTGTTACCACCCTCCTTTCGTGTCTACCTCTTTCCTCATAGACTGTAAGCTTGCGAGCAGGGCCCTCTTTGCTCTTGGTATTTGTTATAATTTTTGTGATTATTGTTATGCTGTAATGTCTATTGTTTGTACAAATCCCCTCTGAAATGTAAAGTGCTGCGGAATATGTCGGTGCTTTAGAAATAAAATTTATTATTATTATTATTATTATTATTAAACTTCTTGATGACACTGTGCACGGTAGACACAGGAATATTCAGGTCTTTGGAGATGGAATTGTAGCCTTGAGATTGCTCATGCTTCCTCACAATTTGGTTTCTCAAGTCCTCAGACAGTTCTTTGGTCTTTTTTCTTTTCTCCATGCTCAATGTGGTACACACAAGGACACAGGACAGAGGTTGAGTCAACTTTAATCCATGTCAACTGGCTGCAAGTGTGATTTAGTTATTGCCAACACCTGTTAGGTGCCACAGGTAAGTTACAGGTGCTGTTAATTACACAAATTAGAGAAGCATCACATGATTTTTCGAACAGTGCCAATACTTTTATCCAACCTCTTTTTTATGTTTGGTGCGGAATTATATCCAATTTGGCTTTAGAACTATTCTTTTTGTGTTTTTGTCATTTAAGACAAATTAAATGAAGATAATAATAACAAAGAATTTGTGTTTGCAATCATTTTCAGGAAGAAACTGAGTATTATCTGACAAAATTGCAGGGGTGTCAATACTTTTGGCCACAACTGTATATAGAATACATGTAATACAGTGATCACTAGTTCAATTATAGACAGGAGCTCTGTATATAGTGTACAGGTAATACAGTGACCACCTGTTACATTACACACAGGAGCTCTGTATATACTGTAGTATGCAGTATATAGTGTCAGTGTACAAGCAACACTGACTCACCAGTGACATCTGTAGTTGAAGTCATTCATCTTCGCTTTTCTTCATTATCTGACACAGAAAGCCATCACTTCTTCCAGCCAGGACTTTTCTTTGCAAAATATAAGACAAAGTTATCAATAGCTGATCACTTCCAGAGCACATTCCTCACTTTTTCTCCCAACTTCTACACTACGTCAGATGAAGAAAAAAACGACATAGTGCTGCCCTGCACAGTAACAGGACCACCCTTTTGTTCCCCTTCATGATAGATTGTATCCTCAAAAGTAAATTAAATTACAGCATTAATAATGTCCCCTGATTGGCTCCTACTGTAATTATGTCCCCCACTTCATACTATAAACCAATAATGTATGTTCCTCATTCTAGCCAACACATGTTCACATCCTGGGCCTCTTTATTTAATAATATCCACATCCTGGGCCCCCTTATTTAATAATGTCCCCATACTAGGCGCCTATATTTAATAATGCCCTCATCCTGGTCCCCTTTATTTATTAATGTCCCTATCCTGGGCCCCTTTATTTAATAATGTCCCCTTCTTGGGCCCCTTTCTTTAACCCCTTTGAGACGAAGCCTGTTTTCACCTTAATGGCCGGGCCAATTTTTACAATTCTGAGCACTGTCAATTTATGAGGTAATACCTCTGGAACACTTCAACGGATCCTGGTGATTCTGAGAATGTTTTCTCGTGACATATTGTACTTTATGATTTTGGTAACATTTCTTTGATCTGATTTGCATTTATTTGTGAAAGAAATGGAAATTTGGTGAAAATTCCCAATTTTTAAACTTTTAACTCTTATGCCCTTAAATCAGAGAATCATATCACAAAAAATAGTTAATAAATAACATTTTCCACATTTCTCCTTTACATTAGCACAAATTTGGACAAGAGCGAGCCAGTGATCGAATGTGGGGGGCAAAGGAAAGCTCGGAATCAAGTATGACCCCAAGACAGTGGGCCTGTTGCTGGGGAGTAATAGTGGAACCACACACAGAAATGGCAATGTTGGGTATAGGTACATTAATAGAGGGAGGAAACACCAGGAGTTCAGTCTTTGACAGGTTCAGTTTCAGATATAGTGAGGACATGATGTTAGACACAGCGTTTAGACAATCGTCGGTGTTTTCTAGAAAGGCTGGCGTGATGTCAGGAGAAGAAGCGTATAATTGGGTGTCATCAGCATAGAGATGGTACTGGAAACCAAATCTACTGATTGTTTGACCCATAAAGGCAGTGTACAAGGAGAAGAGGAAGGGGCCTAGAACCGATCCTTGAGGATCCCCAACAGTAAGGGGAAGGTTAGAGAAGGAGGAACCGGCAAAAGATACAGTAAAGGAGCGGTCAGAGAGATAGGAGGAGAACCATGAGAGAACAGTGTCCTTGAGGCCAATGGAATGGAGCATAGTGAGGAGGAGCTGATGATCCACAGTGTCGAATGCTGCAGAGAGATCCAAGAGAATTAGCATGGAGTAATGACCATTTGATTTAGCTGTTAGTAGATCATTAGAGACTTTAGTGAGGGCAGTTTCAGTAGAGTGTAGAGAGCGGAAACCGGATTGGAGAGGGTCGAGAAGAGAGTTATCAAAGAGATAGCGGATAAAGTTTAAAGCCCATGGCACTGTGGCTAACCTCCCTAGATGTGGACGGAAAAGAAAAATTGACAAGAGATTTCAACGCAAGATTGTGCGGATGTTGGATAAAGAACCTCGACTAACATCCAAGCAAGTTCAAACTGCCTTGCAGTCCGAGGGTACAACAGTGTCAACCCGTACTATCCGTCGGCGTCTGAATGAAAAGGGACTGTATGGTAGGAGACCCAGGACGACCCCACTTCTTACCCCGAGACATAAAAAAGCCAGGCTGGAGTTTGCCAAAACTTACCTGAAAAAGCCTAAAACATTTTGGAAGAATGTTCTCTGGTCAGATGAGACAAAAGTAGAGCTTTTTGGGCAAAGGCATCAACGGAGAGTTTACAGGAGAAAAAAAGAGGCATTCAAAGAAAAGAACACGGTCCCTACAGTCAAACATGGCGGAGGTTCCCTGATGTTTTGGGGTTGCTATGCTGCCTCTGGCACTGGACTGCTTGACCGTGTGCATGGCATTATGAAGTCTGAAGACTACAACAAATTTTGCAGCATAATATAGGGCCCAGTGTGAGAAAGCTGGGTCTCCCTCAGAGGTCATGGGTCTTCCAGCAGGACAATGACCCAAAACACACTTCAAAAAGCACTAGAAAATGGTTTGAGAGAAAGCACTGGAGACTTCTAAGGTGGCCAGCAATGAGTCCAGACCTAAATCCCATAGAACACCTGTGGAGAGATCTAAAAATTGCAGTTTGGAGAAGGCACCCTTCAAAGATTAGGGACCTGGAGCAGTTTGCCAAAGAAGAATGGTCTAAAATTCCAGCAGAGCATTTTAAGAGACTCATTGATGGTTACCGGAAGCGGTTGGTCGCAGTTATTTTGGCTAAAGGTTGTGCAACCAAGTATTAGGCTGATGGTGCCAGTACTTTTGTCTGGCCCATTTTTTGGAGTTTTGTGTGAAATGATCAATGTTTTGCTTTTTGCTTCTTTCTCTTTTGTGTTTTTTCATTTAAGACAAATTAAATGAAGATAATAATACCAAAGAATTTGTGTTTGCAATCATTTTCAGGAAGAAACTGAGTATTATCTGACAGAATTGCAGGGGTGTCAATACTTTTGGCCACAACTGTACACAGGACCTCAGTGTGTAGTGTCAATGTACAGGTACTGCAGTGATCACCAGTGGTATTATGCACAGGAGCTCTGTACATGCTGTAAAGTCACTGGTGATCACTGAACTGCCTGTACACTGACACTATATACAGAGCTTATGTGTATAATGTCACTGGTGATCACTGCATTACCTCTACACTGACACTATATATAGAGCTACTTTGTATAATGTCACCAGTGGTAATATTAGTGTTATTATATTGTGATTTTTATTAATGATCAATATTGTAGCTTTTGGTCACTATGTTCTAGAGATATCTGATCTGGTCTTGGCGTGATGGTATTTCTCCCCTATATGAGGTATTATTTAGTCACTATAGGGTGGTAGTATGTGATCTGGCAATGGGGTGGTGGCATTTCTCCCCTGTATGTAGTATTATTGGGTCACTATGTGGTGCTAATATGTTGTCTGGACACAGTATGGCGGTATTTGTTCCTTGTATGTGGTAGTATTGGTTTTGGTATAATGGATTCTGTTGTGTATGGAGGTCACTTCTTCTCTCTGATATTAATAAGGGGAATATTCTTAATTTGTAATAGAGAATGAATACTTGGACCTTTAACTTCTCCCTGTCCTGTGACTATTACACAGTAACAAATATGTACTTACATAGGTTCTATGGTGAAAACAAGTAACTAATCACCTATACCAAGACCACGTTCACACTTTCAGGATTTTACATCAGTATTTGCAAGCCAAAACCAGGAATGGGTGAATAATGTAGAAGTGGCGACCTTATTTCTAAAATACGGTACTTTTCCTCTGATTATCCAACTCCTTGTTTTGGTTTACAAATACTGTTGTAAAATACTGACCAATTACTGAACGTGTGAACATGGCCAAAGGATAAGTGATAAGTTATTGATTGGTAGGGGTCAGACTGCTGGGACCTGCACCGATCTGCAGAATGTGCAACTTTTATCCCCATTAGTAGAGATGAGCGACTTTGCCTTTTTTCAGGTGGAGTCGGGTTTCATGAAACCCGACTTTCGCAAAAGTCGGGTCGAACGCAATTGGCCAATTATCGTGAAAAGTCGAAGGCAGACTGAAACACGAAACCCAATGCAAGTCAATGGGGAAGAAAAGTCGGCAGTGAGTGGAGGACAGGAAACACACCTACAGTGTCCATTTTAATGCCAAAAACATCAACTCTTATTACTTAAGCTTGTCAACCTTAATTTACTTTATAATAATAGTTAGGCATTGAAAACTGGGGGTTATTTGGCTAAAGTTGTGGGGGGGGTAGGGCTGGCTCCAGGTTTTCATGGGCCCAGGGCCAAAGAGTGTCACTGGGCTCCTTTAACACATGCCACAATTCATGATCCTCTGATGCGGCAGAGAAATAGCGGTATAGTACAATGAAAAATACTTCACTTCTTACATCTCATGACTGATATCCATTTTAAATTCTCCAATAGCTCCAAAAACGGACAGTATATTACTCCATACAGTATTATGGCCACCGCATAGTGCGCCATACAGAGTAATGAGGCCCATATATTTCTCCATACAGAATCATTGGTCCCATATAATGTTCGATACAGTATATGATGAGCTCCACATAATGCCACAGTATATGTTGGTCCCCATGGATGAAGCTCCATTGTCTTATGGGCCCAAATAATGCTCCATATATAATGGGCCCCATTTCTAATGCTCCAGTGTATAATGGGCCCTGTAAATGCTGCTCCAGTGTCTGATGTCCACCTTTGGAATGCTCCAGTGTATGGTGGGCCCCATATATCAGTCTCCAGAGTATTGTGCACCCCAAAAAATGTTCCCAACCTTTAAAACAATTAAATAAGTCTCCTCGCTTGGGAATCCCTGTACTCTGGACTCCTCGTCATCCCCATCTTCCATCTCTCTGCACTTGGACTGTTTAGGCAGAGGGCGTACAGACGTAATGTCATTGTGCTCTCTGACCAGAAGGTCACTGTCAGGAAACGCGGAAGACGTCAAGGCGGTGGAGCAGGGAGAGGTAAGTATTTCAACTTTGCAAGCGCTGTGATCCTGAGCAAGCAGGGGGGGCCCACTCGTTGGCGACGGCACTGGCACAGGGCACCTCATAGTACGGCGGTGTGTCTGACGGCAGGTGGGCCCTCCCACCCACAGAGACATTTTTGCGCACTATGAGGGGCCCTGTGCCAGTGCCGTCGCCCATGAGTATGCCCTCCCACCTGCTCAAGGAACCTGCACTGTCATCTGCACCTTCCTCTTTGTCACCATGCATGGTGGTATAGTATGCAGGAAGGGGAACCTGAGTTTCATCCAGGTCAGATTCTGGCTGTGTAGAGTGCGAGGGGAATGTAGTGGTCTGGGTCAATGTACCAGCAGAATCATCTAGCAGTGGCTGGGCATCAGTGCACTTGTGGCGCCCCCAGGAGTACGGTCGCCACAGTGGCATTACCTTCCTCCTAGGGAGTGTGATGTCATGCTTGGGAGCAATGAAGGACCTCTCCAGCAGTTAAACCAACACACAACACAGTTCCCACTCCAGGCCAGCAGGGAGAGCTCTGAACCTGACTGTTGAGGAGCTGCTCTCTGTGGTCGGGAGGAGGGAAGTTAGGGAAGTCTGTGAAGGGAAGGGGAAGTGTGTGGACATGAGAAGGGGAGCTGGAGGATGAGCAGAGTTAAGGCTCACTCCTTGCTGGAGCGCATGGTCGGGATTCTGGTCTCCGAGTTTGTAGGGACACTGACGGTGCTGCAGCAAAAACCGGAGGAAGTAGCAGCTGGAAATGCTCTGTTCCCAACTAAGGCTCGGAGGCCCCAGCAGCAACGTGTGTGAGCCAGAAGGAAAAGGCTACGGCTGCCTGCCATACGAGAAAGTTCCAAAAGAGAGTCAACAGGGTGAACTTCAGTGAACTCAGTACTGCAAGTACTTCAGATAAGCGCTAGAATGGAGGCCACACTACCTATCTGCAGAGAGAGAATTCCTAATTTGCTTCCAGGCTGACCAACTCCTTCTCCATCTGTACTCTGGGTCCTGGATGGCACTTACCAAGTACAGATAAAGGAACTGCACGACTGTGTCTGTCATCTTTTTCCTGCGCCTGGCGCACAGCTCTGCTACATCCTGCACTGCACACCATCTACCAACTCTTTCATCTGCCCTGCAACTACGGCCCTACCTGTGCAGGGCTTCTACATCTTAGCTGCACCACAACATCTGTCCCAGAGAAGCGACACTGCAGCGCTGGTCAATCTGATCAGAAACCACAGGTGGCGTCACGTATCATTCATCTATAAATGTTATTCATCCATTTGCATGTATGCCCAGGGCCATGGACCGGGTCACCACCACCAGCATGACACATCCCTCTGAAACACTGGCCCGGTACTGATTAACCTCAGTGCCCAGGCTGGCGACCCACACTCCATGTCAGATTCATCTTGGACTGGGGAATTCACGATTTGATTTGATTACCCAGGCATGGTATGTGGGAAAGAGCTACATGGACTAATGTGAAGTGTGGCCTGCTGCATCATTCACTTTTGGTGGGGGGTGAAGGACACAAGGAAAGGGGTTCTTCCTGACCAGGAGCCAGCACTTGACGACTCAGTGCTTGCATTTTTTGAAACTTAAGAAGAGGAGGGCATATTAGCTGGAGTCTGTTTCTGCAATGTAAGCCAAAACCAGTTCCTTATGCTCCGGCTTTAAAAGCGGTTAACCTACTCCCAGAAAAGGTAGCCTTCCAGGCCTTCCTGAGCCAGACCATGACACAGGCTCAACACCTCCTGCCTTAGCTGCTATTGTGCTTTTGCCACTACCAGCAGATGCACACGACCATCAGTACCAGCTGGCCCCCCATGCCCACGTCTGCGGCCTCTTCCACCATACTTCCAAATTTTGGAGAAAATGTACCCAAAATAACATTAGATATATGGTACTGTATCAGAAGCGTACAGCTGTATACAGTCAAAGGATAATTGTCAATCTCCCTATATATTCCATCAGTCACACAGACGCTCACAGGCTCAGTATGGATTAGACAAGAATATAAAAAGTAGAAAAAGGGTACAGTATCATCAGATGCCAGGTATATATAGTATAGTTTAAACATTCTAAATCTCCGTATATATTTCAGGAGGCAGACACAGACGCTCTCAGGCTCAGTATGGATTACAACACAATATAAAAAGCCAAAAAACAGTAATGGATCTGAAGCGTACAGCTGTATACAGTGTAGGGGTCATTGTCAATCTTAGTATTTATTTCCAGAGTCAGAAACAGACTCTCACTTGGTCAGTTTGGATTAGACCAGAATATAAAAACCAGTTAATTGGTAATGTATCACAAGCGTAGAGCTATATACAGTGTTGGGGTAATTTTTAAATCTACATATAAATTGCAGGAGTAACCCATAGACTCTCACATGCTCAGGATGGATCACACCACAATATAAAAAGAAGATCCGCAAGAAATAATCACACATGTAGGCCAATGTTCCAGGTGTCAATGATACACTTAAAGTGAAGGGGGAGGAGGACTTTCTGGCAGAAAGGGTACAGTATCACCAGATGCAAGGTATATATAGCATAGTTTAAACATTAAAAATGTACGTCTATATATCAGGAGTAGTGTTGAGCCACCCCGCTAGTGTTCGAGTTCAGTTCGGTTCGTCGAACAGGAGGCAAGTTCGTCGAATGTTCATCGAACGTTAGACGAACACCGTCGAACCCCATTGAAAACAATGGCAGGCAAACACAAACACATACAAACACATAGAAAACACATACAAAACACCTTAAAAGGTGTCCCAAAGCAGACAAAATGCTCAGAAGACACAACTTATGGAAAAGGGCAACTACATATAGAAAAGAGGTGGAGGAGTAAAAGGAGGAGGAGGAGACACAGATATAGGCATGTCATGTCCTTATAAAGTCAAGAAAGGCTGGAATAAAAATCTAAAATGCAAAAAAAATTCTAAAATCGAAGACGATCATATACTGCTGAACTTCCCACCATAAATTATGCCAACTGCCGATCGGGCGGCGTTATTCCCATGACCCACCGAACAGCGTCCATGAAGACAAAGTGTTTGGTTTCCGGGGGCAGTATGGTTGCAAAGCTGAACCTTAAAGGAATGTCCAGAAGGGCACCACCACAAGGAGTGGAGCCTGAGGCTTAATTGGACTCCACAAGGGCAACCTCAACCATGCCAGCCATGGAAAGGATGGACAGATTGCAATCTTTCTCGATTCTGTGGGTGGTGGTGCATGGCCGTTTTTAGTTGTGCTAGCGATTTGTCAGCTTAATTCCATTAACGAACGAGACTCTGGCATGCCCCCGTGGTCCGCGTCCAGCTTACTAGAGGGACACGCGAGGCTCTGGCACGCGCGATTGAGCAATAACAGGTCTGTCATGCCCTTACATGTCCAGGGCTGCACGCGCGCTATACTGAAATGACCAGCATGTGTCGCTTACAGGTGCGGATAACTCGTTGAACCCCGTTAGTGATGGGGATCTGGGATTCCAATTCTTCCCCGCGAACGAGGATTTCCTAGTAAGTGCAGGTCAACCGGAATTCTGGAATTAGGCCTAACCGGCATTCCAGAAAGAAAGTGCAAAAATTGAGTGTCCAAACCACAGGTGCTGTAGCTTGCTTAACAGCTGGGCTCCTCTGCTGAGTAGCACACAGTTCTTACATAAACAGGCTTCATAGCTTGGTTCACGGATGGGCAACTCTGCTGAGTAGCAGAAAGTGCTTACATAAACAGACGGCATAGCTAGGTTCACGGGTGGGCTCCTCTGCTGAGCAGTAGACACAGGTACTAGGCCCAAAGTATTCACTGGGCTAAATGCAGTCAAAAACTGGTTCTTTCATAAACAGGTGGCATAGCTAGGTTCACGGGTGGGCTCCTCTGCTGAGTAGCAGACAGTGCTACAAGGCCCAAAAGGATTTTCTGGACAAGATGCGGTAAAAAATTATTAGAAACACACACGGTGTAGCTCCATGACAGGTGTACTACACCGCTGGCTACCAGACACCACTACTATGACATGAAACTGTCTATTAACATTGAAAACCATTATTAATGTGAAAATGAAGTTACACTTTTGGTGAACGAACCGTTCTCGAACAGAACCTCGAACAGCTGAATTTTAAGCAAAGTTTTCGAGTTCGACGAACGGCTCGAACACCGCTCATCTCTAATCAGGAGGCATACTCAGATGGTCTCAGGCCCAGTATGGATTCGACAAGATTGTAGAAAGTTGAGAAAGGGTACAGTATCACCGGATAGCAGGTATATATGTAGCATAGTTTACACATTAAAAATCTCTGTGTATATTTGCGGAGTCCGACAAAGACCCTCACAGCCTCAGTATGGATTAGACAAGAATCTAAAAAGTACAAAAAGGGTAATGTATTTGAAGCGTCCACCAGTATACACTGTTGGGGTATTTTTAAATCTTCATATATATTTCAATCTCAGTAAGACAGTCCAGACTCTCCCCAAGAGGAAACGAGATGGATACAAGGACAGACGGAAAGTCGAGAGATTGCAGAAATTTTGGAATTACTAATCACGGGAAAAACTCCCGGGAGAATTCTCAGAGGCGATGTTGACCCTCAATTACTTTGTCTGTGGAGATGGCCAAAAAAGTTCTTTGTGAAGAAAGGGTTGCTGTATCGCAATACCGTGGATCCCATCACCGTTACTCATCTCCATCAAATTGTGATCACAGGGAGAGATGTAGATATGGTCCTCACTGCCTATCATGATCTGTCAGGTAACTTTGGAGTGCAAAAGACACAAACCACAGGCCGTAGGCGATTCTATTGGATTGGCATGAGAGGACACATTTAAAAATGTGGGCAGGAATGTCACACGTCTGTGAGTAGGAAAACTGTGAAAGCTGATGATAAACCACCACTGCATCACATTGTGAGTTGACGTCCATAACAAATGGAAGCTATTGATCATCTGAATATAGAGCCCAGCAGGACAGGGCATAGCTACGTCTTAACCATCATCTATCACTTCACCAAATTTATAGTGGCAGTCCCAGTGAAGGATTTAACAGCCCAGACTTCACAGCGGTGGAGCAGGGAGAGGTAAGTATTGTAAGTGCTGGGGTCCTGAGCAGGCAAGGGAGGCCCACTCGTGGGTGGCGGTACTGGCACAGGGCCCCTCATAGTACGCCGGTGTGCCTGATGGCGGGTGTGCACCCCCACCGTCAGAGACACTTGATTGCACTATGAGGGACCCTGTGCCAGTGCCGTCGCCCAAGAGTGGGCCCATCCACCTGTCCAGGGCAACGGCACTCGCACGGGTGCGTGTGCCAGGTGGTGACCCCGGCCCTGGGGGGGAGGCAGCCCAGTTAGGGAGGTTTAAAAAATGGCATATGTTGATGTTGGACATTCAGCAGCTGCAAATGGAGGAATTGGAGAAGTCCGAGGAAGAGGAGGACAAAAGCGAGCCATTTTTCTGGCAACCTATGTGTCAGCAGGGGAAGGTGGGACAAAATCCTTTGAAACCCATGCATGGTTCATTTTAATGAAGGTTAGATCATCAACATTTTGGGTCGACAGACGGGTCTGTTTTTCTGTCAGGATTGATTCAGCAGCACTGAAGACTCTTTCGGATAGCACACTGGCAGCAGGGCAAACAAGCTCCTGTAAGGCATATTGTGCCAATTCAGGCCATGTGTCCAGTTTACAGGCCCAATAGTCAAAAGGGAATGACCAGTGAGGGAGAGCATCGATATGGGAGGAGAAGTAGTTTGTAACCATAGTTGACAACTGCTGTCTCCTGTCACTTTCAATTGATGCAGTATTACCAGTCGTGTGAGCGGTACTTGAAAAGTCTGTCCACAACATGGTCATGAAACCCCTGTCTCCAACGCCACTTCGGATGTGTGCACCACGAACACCTCTTCCATGTGGCCCCCTATGGCTCATGTGAGAACCATCACCGCTGCTGTGTGCTGGGAATGCCTCAAACAAACGGTTTATCAGAGTTGCTTGTTTGTTAGCCAATATTAGCTCTAGGTTCTCCAGTGGCATGATGTTTTGGAATGTGCCTTTATAGCATGGATCCAGGATGCTAACCAACCAGTAGTCGTCATCGTTCATCATTTTGGCAAAGCGGGGGTCCATTTTTAGGATCTGCAAGGCATAATCACACATGTGGGCCAATGTTCCAGGTGTCAATGATGCACTGCGAGTGCTGGGTGGAGGAGCACTTTCTGGCAAATCCACATCCCTCCAGTCACGCACAAACCCGGTACTTGACCTTGCCACACCAACATTTTCTCTTGCCCCCTGAGAAGAATCCCCCTCCACTAAATAATCATCCCTATCATTCTCCTCCTCTTCCTCTTCTTCCTCCACCTCATCCAGGAGAGTTCCCTGAGCAGACAATGGCTGACTGTCATCAATGCTTCCCTCCTCCTCTTCCTCTTCCTCCTCGGCTGCAGACGCCTGGTCCTTAATGTGCGTCAAAGTTTGCATGAGCAGACGCATAAGTGGGATGCTCATGCTTATGATGGCGTCGTATGCGCTTACCAGCCGTGTGCATTCCTCAAAACACTGAAGGACTTTACAGAGGTCTTTCAGCTTCGACCACTGCACACCAGACAACTCCATGTCTGCCCTCAAGCTGCCTGCCCGTGTATCCTCCCACAAATGCATTACAGCCTGCCTCTGTTCGCAAAGCCTCTCAACCATGTACAGGGTGGAGTTCCACCTTGTTGCAACGTCGATAATTAGGCGGTGCTTGGGAAGGTGGAGCAATCGCTGCAGCTTCTGCATACGACTGGAGTGTACGGGCGACCGGCGGATTTGCGAGCACAGTCTTTGCACCTTATGGAGCAGGGGTGTTAACTCCGGATAATTATTCAGGAAGCACCAAACCACCAGGTTCAAGGTGTGAGCCAGGCAAGGTATGTGTCTGAGTTTTGAAAGGGCTATGGCTGCCACAAAATTCCGGCCGTTATCACTAACTACCTTGCCTGCCTCAAGATGTAGACTGCCCAGCCAAGACTCAGTTTGTCACTGCAAGTAGTCTGCCAGTACCTCCGCGGTGTGTCTGTTGTCGCCCTAACACATCATCTTCAACACAGCCTGCTGATGCTTACCACTAGCTGTTCGATAGTGGGACACCTCGTGTGCAACACTGGCAGCTGCGGATGGAGTGCTCGTGTGACTGCGCTCTGTGGAAAAGTTTTCGCTTCTGGAGGAGGAGGAGGGTCGAACGCCTACAGCCAACTGTTTCCTATACCATGGGCTAGGCAGCACTGTCCCACCGCCACTGTCCCCTGTGGACCCTGCATCCACCACTTTAACCCAGTGTGCAGTGATGGACACGTAACGGCCCTGGCCATGCCTACTGGACCATGCATCTGTTGTGAGGTGCACCTTTCCACTCACTGATTGCTTGAGTGCATGGACAATGTGGTCTTTCACATGCAGGTGGAGGGCTGTGATGGCTTTTCGAGAAAAGAAGAGCCGACTGGGTAGGTCATAGCGTGGTACTGCGTAGGCCATGAGCTCGCGGAAAGCTTAGCTTTCAACCAACCGGTAGGGCATTATCTCTAACGAGATTAGTTTGGCAATGTGGGTGTTCAAGCTCAGTGTACGCGGATGAGAGGATGAGTACTCTCTTGTCCTACTCAGAGTCTCTGGTAGGGTGAGCTGGACTTGAGAGCTGCATATGGAGGAACTAGTGGTTGACATGGCGGACTGAGAGAGGGTTGGTGATGGTGATGGTGTTGGTGGTCTTGCTGATGGCCTAGATTCAGTCTTTCATAGCAATAACATTGTGATTCCCTGACTGCCTTGGCCTTGCAACGACACCTCAACATTTGCTGCTGGTGGTGTGCTAACCGGTGGGCTGACAGTGGGGAAAGCGATGTAGCGTTGCTGACTACCTTCATTCGGAGCAGGTGCACATGTGGTACGTGAGTTTTGGTAGTTCGTCCACACTTGCAAGTGCATGGTGGTTAAATGTCTAAGCTTGCAACTGGTATTCAAATTTCTCAGATTTTTCCCTCGGCTAAAGGTCTTTGTGCACTTCTTAGAGATAACCTTTGCCTGATCATTAGGATTTTGCTCAAAAAAGTGCCACACTGCACTCTTCCTACTATGGAAGACATTTTGAGGCCTTGCACACTGTGCTAATTTGACCATCTGGCAAAGCTGTCCTGCAACTCTTTTGGTTTTTGTAACCCGCTTTTGGACTGCTACGAGCCTTTGAGCTAACAGCTGTTGCGATGTCAATGTCTGCTGCGGATCCTCCTCCTCCTCTTCAGAGCTATTGGCAGCGGCACCCTCTTCCCCCAATGGATGCCAATCTGTGTCATCAATTGGGTCATCCATCACCTCCTCTTCAATTTCATGTTCACCTTCCTCTGTGTTACCGTGCAAGGTGGTATAGTATGCGGGAAGGGGCACCTGAGTTTCATCAGGGTCAGATTCTGGCTCAGTACACTGCGAGGACAATGTAGTGCTCTGAGTGAATGTACCAGCAGAAAAATCTAGCAGTGGCTGTGCATCAGTGTACTCCATGTCAGATTCATCTTGGACTGGGGAATTCACTATTTGACTTGATAACCCAGGCATGGTATGTGAAAAGAGCTCCATGGAGTAATCGTAGTGTGACCTACCGCATCCTCCAATTTTGATAGGGGTGAAGGACACAAGGAAAGGTGTTGTTCCTGACCAGGGGCCTCGACTGACGACTCAGTGCTTTTATTTTTTGAAACTTTAGAAGAGGAGGCGATAAAGCTGGAGGCGGTGTCAGCAACGTAAGTCAAAACTTGTTCCTGAAGCTCCGGCTATAAAAGCGGTTTACCAACTCCCAGAAAAGGGAGCCTTCGAGGTCTTGTGGAGCCAGACGATGATGCAGGCTCAACACCTCCTGCCTTAGGTGCTATTGTGCTTTTGCCACTACCAGCAGATGCACCACCACCACCATCAGTACCAGCTGGCATCCCCCACCTACGTTCACGGCCTCTTCCACCATACTTCCTCATTTTTGGGAAAATGTACCCAAAATACCACCAGCTATATGGTACTGTAAAACAAGGTACAAGGTGTATATAGTATTGGGGAGAATTTGAATCTCATTAGAGATTTTAGGAGGCTGAACTATTATCTCAGGCCCACTATAGATTACACCTCAATTTAACAGGCTGAAATTGGCTGGTGCATGATAAGGTACAAGGTGTATATAGTATTGGGGAGAATTTGAATCTCCCTAGAGATTTTAGGATGCAGAACTATTATCTCAGGCCCACTATAGATTACACCTCATTTTAACAGGCTGAAATTGGCTGGTGTATGACAAAGTACAAGGTGTATTGTTATGATTGAGTCACCGTAGGAGGTAAAAACAGAAATACAAGCTAAGTCCATAAAAACCAGAGAAGTTGGCAACTATCAGATTGCAGACCCCTGAACCTATCAACACAACTAGCAGTAGCCGTGGGGGGTTCCTACGATGCCCTAGACCCCTCGATCACAGCCAGAGAATTAAATAGGCCTAAAGAAAGAAAGGGGAAATCTAAACTGCCCCAGAGCAGACCCCAAAGCAATAGGCAGCCCCCAACATAAAATGACGGTGAAGCAAGATGAAAACACTAACACAGACAGAAAGATAGACTGAGCAAAGCCGGGGCCTAAAACTACCTAGATAGGAAAGGACAGGAAGGCTGCTGTCTGCAATCTGCAAAAACCCTATCAAAGACATAAGCCAACAAGCTGATATGAAAAAGACCCTGAAGCAGCTAGGCTTCAAAAACTAAATCAGCACTCAGGTATTTTCAGAAGACAGAGCTAAAGGAATTCAGCACACCCCAGCAGGGAATGGCAGAAATCCAGAAAAACAAAGCAAAACAAAGTCAAAGCACAAATGCAAAAAGCCGAGCAGCAAACTTAGCCTTAGAGGAGCAGGAATTCAGACTGGTCTCCAAGGATCCCACAGAGAAATCACCCGCAGGGCAGAAGGGCGTCGGCAGCCTTATATCCAGTCAGTAACTCCACTCAGCCAGTCATCATCATCAGCCTCAGGAGTTTGACATTCAGGCTCACTACCTTTCTTTACCAGAAGAGGGAGTTCCTCGGGCCTCAGTAGTGAAGGGGAAAATGAACTCACAACAGTACCTCCCCCTTGAGGAGGGGTCACCGAACCCTCAACCACGCCACCAGGGCGATCAGGGTGAGCCCGATGAAAGGCACGCACCAATCTTTTGGCATGAATATCAGAGGCAGAGACCCAGGAATTATCCTCCTGACCATAACCCTTCCACTTAACAAAATACTGGAGTCTCCGTCTAGCCAGACGGGAATCCAGTACTTTCTCTACCTCATATTCCATGTTACCTTCAACCAATACAGGGTCTGGAGGTGCCACCCCCGGAACAACAGGTTCAACAAACCTCTTCAACAAAGATTTATGGAACACATTATGGATTTTAAATGTGACAGGAAGAGCCAAACGAAAAGAGACCGGATTAATAATCTCCACAATCTTGTAAGGTCCAATAAATCTAGGCTTAAACTTAGGAGAAGCCACCTTCATAGCAATATTTTTTGATGATAACCACACCATATCACCAACCTTAAACTGGGGACCAATGGTCCTATGTCGGTTGGAAAACCGCTGGGCCTATTCCTGGGAGAGAGATAACTTATCCACCACTTGGTCCCAGATCTGGTGCATTCTCTCCACCACAGTGTCAACACCTGGGCAGGCAGAGGGCTCCACCTGCCCTGAAGAAAATTGAGGATGAAACCCAAAGTTACAAAAAAAAGGTGACATCAAAGTGGCAGAACTAGCTCTATTATTTAAAGCAAATTCGGCTAAGGGCAAAAATGAAACCCAATCATCCAGATCAGCAGAAATAAAACATCTCAAATATGACTCCAAGGTCTGGTTTGTTCTCTCTGTCTGCCCATTGGTCTGAGGGTGAAAAGCAGAGGAGAAGGACAACTGAATTCCCAGCCTGGAACAGAAAGTTCTCCAAAATCTAGACACAAACTGGACTCCTCTGTCAGATACAATGTTCTCAGGAATCCCGTGCAAACGAACCACCTGTTGTAAAAACAGGGGCACCAACTCAGAGGAAGACGGCAACTTAGGGAGTGGTACAAGATGAACCATCTTAGAGAACCTATCACAAATCACCCAAATAACAGTCATCCTTTGAGAGACAGGCATATCAGAGATGAAATCCATTGAAATATGGGTCCATGGCCTCTTGGGGACAGGCAAAGGCATCAACAACCCACTAGAGCAAGAACACGATTTAGACCGGGAGTACGTCCCACAGGACTGCACAAAATTCCTGACATCATTAGACAAAGCGGGCCACCAAAAAAAAACGACTCACCAGATCTCTAGTACCAAAAATACCTGGATGACCAGCCAATGCAGAGCAATGAACTTCAGACATCACTCTCTTCTTCCACTGGTCAGGAACATACAACTTTCCACTGGGACAACGCTCAGGTTTGTCCTCCTGGAACTCTTCCAGAGCACGTCTCAAATCGGGCGAGATGGCAGAAAGAACTACCCCTTCGCCTAAGATGGTAGCAGGCTTGGTCACCACAGGAGAATCAGCAAAGAAGCTCCTAGAGAGGGCGTCTGCCTTGACATTCTTCGTTCCAGGAAGAAATGAAACCACAAAATCAAAACGTGTAAAAAACAAGGCCCACCTAGCCTGTCTAGGGTTCAAGCGCTTAGCCGACTCTAGGTAAATCAAATTCTTGTGGTCAGTGAGGACCACGACTTGATGCTTGGCTCCCTCCAACCAATGTCTCCACTCCTCAAATGCCCATTTCATGGCCAACAGTTCCCTATTCCCCACATTATAGTTACGTTCAGATGGAGAGAACTTTCGGGAAAAGAAAGCACAGGGATTCATTTTAGATGTTACAGGATCCTTTTGGGACAAAACAGCTCCTGCACCAATCTCAGAAGCATCCACCTCTACCTGGAATGGAAGTGAGACATCAGGTTGCCGCAAAACGGGGGCGGAGGTGAATCTTTGCTTCAGCTCCCGAAAGGAAGAAACAGCCTCTGGAGACCAATTTAACACATCAGCACCCTTCTTAGTCAAATCAGTCAATTGCTTGGCAATACTAGAAAATTTTGCTATAAATTTCCGATAAAAATTAGCAAAACCCAAAAACTTCTGGAGGGCCTTCAAAGAAGTGGGCTGAACCCAATCGTAAATGGCCTGTACCTTGGCTGGGTCCATTTCAATAGTTGACGGGGACAAAATAAATCCCAAAAAAGAAATCCTCTGTACTCCAAAAAGGCATTTAGATCCTTTGACATACAGGGAATTCTCCCTCAAGATCCGGAAAACAGTCCGAATATGTTCCACATGAGAATCCCAATCCTTGGAGAAGATCAAAATATCATCCAGATAGATAATCAAAAATTTATCGACAAAATCTCGGAAAATATCGTTCATGAAGCACTGGAAGACAGAAGGGGCATTAGTGAGCCCAAAAGGCATCACCAGGTACTCAAAATGTCCCTCCGGAGTATTAAACGCCGTCTTCCATTCATCCCCATGCTTAATGCGAATAAGATTATACGCCCCCCTGAGGTCAAGCTTGGTAAACCAGCAAGCACCTTTAACTCTGGAGAATAGATCAGAAATCAGGGGTAACGGATACTGATATTTAACAGTAATTTTGTTGAGGGCACGATAATCAATACAAGGTCTTAAGATCCATCCTTTTTGGCTACAAAAAAAAAACGGCACCTAAGGGTGACGAGGATGGTCTAATATGACCCTTCTCCAACGCCTCCTTAATACAGGATCTCATAGCCTCATGCTCGGGTACAGATAAATTGAAGAGCCGACCCTTGGGAAATTTACACCCCGGGCTCAGTTCAATTGCACAGTCATAACTCCTATGAGGAGGCAGAGACGCAGACTCATTCTCACTAAATACATCATAAAAGTCCGCCAAATAATCAGGAACATCATGCGACTGAGGAGAGGTGGAAAACACCGGAGCCTCACTAAAGGCACACCGACAACCCCAACTCACCACAGACACAGATTTCCAATCCAAAACTGGATTATGAATTTGTAACCAGGGAAACCCCAGAACAATAGTATCATGCAGATTATGCAACACCAAAAATCTGCAATTTTCTTGATGGTCTTGGGCGACCCGCATTACCACCTGGGTCCAAAACTGAGGTTTATTTTTAGCCAAAGGAGTAGCATCAATCCCCCTCAAAGGGATAGGCGTCTGCAGAGGTGTCATCGAAAATCCACAACGTTTAGCAAAATCCAAGTCCATTAGGTTTAGGGCTGCTCCCGAATCCACAAAAACCTTGGCGGAAAATGTGGACAGGGAGCAGATGAGAGTAATAGCCAGAAGAAACTTAGGTTGAACACCCCCAACAGAAAACGTGTGTGCAAAGCGTTTCTCTCGTTTAGGACAGACAGAAATAATATGAGAGGCATCTCCACAGAAAAAACACAACTTATTACGCCTTCTGAACTCCTGACGCTGCTCTCTGGAAAAAACTCTATCACATTGCATAGGTTCAGACATTTGTTCAACAGGTGGCAACACCTCTCGTGCAGCTTTGCGTTCGCGCAAACGTCGATCAACCTGAATGGCTAATAACATAGACTCATCAAGACCAGAGGGAACAGGAAATCCCACCATAGTATCTTTTACGGCTTCTGACAACCCCTTCCGAAAGAGAGCAGCCAAGGCACTATCATTCCAGGTAGTAAGTACTGCCCACTTTCGCAATTTTTGACAGTACAATTCTGCAGAATCACGACACTGGTTCAATGCCAGCAGGGTCTTTTCAGCCTGATCAATGGCATTAGGTTCGTCATGCAACAACCCCAAGGCCTGAAAAAATGCGTTCACATTAGTCAGAATAGGATCATCTGGTTTCAAAGAAAACGCCCAATCCTGGGGATCGCCACGCAGCAAAGAGATGACAATTTTAACCTGCTGCGCGGAGCTCCCTGACGAGTTAGGCTTCAAGGCAAAAAATAATTTACAATTATTTTTGAAATTCAAAAATTTAGACCGATCCCCAAAAAATACATCAGGTGTAGGAATCTTTGGTTCAGCAGCATGTGAATGAGCAAGGTAGGCGGAAATTCCCTGCACTTCCGCAGCGAGCTGCTCCACACGATCAGACAATTGCTTTATCTCCATTGAGAGAAAAAAAAAATTCCCCCTACGGCCTCAGAGATATAGAGGAAAAAATATACACACTTTTTTTTTTTTTTTTTACAATTCTTTCCTGCTATTGAGTACCCTAGGATCTGCGGTATGGCGGGTGATTCTGTTATGATTGAGTCACCGTAGGAGGCAAAAACAGAAATACAAGCTAAGTCAAGAAAACCAGAGAAGTTGGCAACTATCAGATTGCAGACCCCTGAACCTATCAACACAACTAGCAGTAGCCGTGGGGGGTTCCTACGATGCCCTAGACCCCCTCGATCACAGCCGGAGAATTAAATAGGCCTAAAGAAAGAAAGGGGAAATCTAAACTGCCCCACAGCAGACCCCAAAGCAATAGGCAGCCCCCAACATATAATGACGGTGAAGCAAGATGAAAACACTAACACAGACAGAAAGATAGACTGAGCAAAGCCGGGGCCCAAAACTACCTAGATAGGAAAGGACAGGAAGGCTGCTGTCTGCAATCTGCAAAAACCCTATCAAAGACATAAGCCAACAAGCTGATATGAAAAAGACCCTGAAGCAGCTAGGCTTCAAAAACTAAATCAGCACTCAGGTATTTTCAGAAGACAGAGCTAAAGGAATTCAGCACACCCCAGCAGGGAATGGCAGAAATCCAGAAAAATAAAGCAAAACAAAGTCAAAGCACAAATGCAAAAAGCCGAGCGGCAAACTTAGCTTTAGAGGAGCAGGAATTCAGACTGGTCTCCAAGGATCCCACAGAGAAATCACCCGCAGGGCAGAAGGGCGTCGGCAGCCTTATATCCAGTCAGTAACTCCACTCAGCCAGTCATCATCATCAGCCTTAGGTGTTTGACAATCAGGCTCACTACCTTTCTTTACCAGAAGAGGGAGTTCCTCGGGCCTCAGTAGTGAAGGGGAAAATGAACTCACAACAGTGTATATAGTATTGGGGAGAATTTGAATCTCCCTAGGGATTTTAGGAGGCTGAACTATTATCTCAGGCTCACTATAGATTACACCTCAATTTAACAGGCTGAAATTGGCTGGTGTATGACAAAGTACAAGGTGTATATAGTATTGGAGAGAATTTGAATCTCCCTAGAGATTTTAGGAGGCTGAACTATTATCTCAGGCCCACTATAGATTACACCTCAATTTAACAGGCTGAAATTGGCTGGTGTATGACAAAGTACAAGGTGTATATAGTATTGGGGAGAATTTGAATCTCCCTAGAGATTTTAGGAGGCTGAACTATTATCTCAGGCCCACTATAGATTACACCTCAATTTAACAGGCTGAAATTGGCTGGTGTATGACAAAGTACAAGGTGTATATAGTATTGGGGAGAATTTGAATCTCCCTAGAGATTTTAGGAGGCTGAACTATTATCTCAGGCCCACTATAGATCGCACCTCAATTTAACAGGCTGAAATTGGCTGGTGTATGACAAAGTACAAGGTGTATATAGTATTGGGGAGAATTTGAATCTCCCTAGAGATTTTAGGAGGCTGAACTATTATCTCAGGCCCACTATAGATTACACCTCAATTTAACAGGCTGAAATTGGCTGGTGTATGACAAAGTACAAGGTGTAAATAGTATTGGGGAGAATTTGAATCTCCCTAGAGATTTTAGGAGGCTGAACTATTATCTCAGGCCCACTATAGATTACACCTCAATTTAACAGGCTGAAATTGGCTGGTGTATGACAAAGTACAAGGTGTATATAGTATTGGGGAGAATTTGAATCTCCCTAGAGATTTTAGGAGGCTGACAATGATGCTCTCAGTCCAAGTATGGCAGCAGGCAGCCTAATAATCAGGACTGCTGCACACAAAAGTATGGAAAAATGAACGCTTGGTAACTGTGCAGAAAAGAGGAAGAAAAGTATTTTTTGCTTTTAAAAAAGCAGTTTGCACAACAGTGTGCAAACAGCAATGCAGCTATCAGGGAGCCTTATAAGGCAACCTAATAACCAACAGAGCTGATGCACAAAAATAGAGCCTCCCCTGTCACTGCACACAAATTGTTGTGTTGTACAGTGAAAATCGCTACCAGCAGAAGCAGTTTTTTGTTCTTCTTCCCTGCCTAATGCTCTCCCTTATTAAGAATCAGCAGCAGCAACTTCTCCCTAATGCTAAGATCGGCAGAAGTAAGATGGCGGTCAGCGTGCACGTCCTTTTATAGCCCCTGTGACGCCACACAAAGCAAGCGAATCACTTGCATGCCCTTCTCAAAGATGGTGGTGACCGCTGCCCATGTCATTGCGTTGCCCACAGTGTGCGTCCTCCATCATTGGCTGAAAAAGGGCTCTGGAAGCATCATTTGAAACGCGACTTTGGCGCTCTGGTCGCCGACCTCATGGCTGACCTCACGATATGGTCGGGTTTCGTTTCATGAAACCAGACTTTAGCGAAAGTCGGCGACTTATGAATTTGACCCACCCGCTCTACCCATTAGTATTGAGCTGCATTTACAACTCGATTGTTAATCCATTAATTCCCTAAGTGGCTGCACTTTGCTTTTTCTACAATCCCAAAAGAGGATGTATGGAGCTGCAGTCAGACATTCGACCAGCTGATCCGTTTTAAAATGGGGACCAAATTTCCCTGTCAGGGATAAAAGTTCCCCATTCTTCTAGTCGGTGCAGTTTCCAATGATTGGATTCCAACAATCATTAAATCATCATCTACCTAACCTGTGTATCAGTGATAACCTGTTTTCATCAATGAACCCCTTAATGCAAACTATCGTAATTGTACAGTTATGATAGCAAACAGTAGATGTGCAGGAGCTGCCTGTGTTTTACAGTCGATTCTCCACTATAACTTGGAAAACGGCTTACAGATAATTGCATATGGCTGCAGGGTGGGCCGCTAGAGTCATATTCCCTTGTGGGCCTCAAACACGCCAGTCCAACTGTTAGGAACGGCGGAACGCACTAAATAAAATAAATAATAAAGTGCATTCGCTGCTCGGGGTCCACCATGCAGAAGGTGTTATAACTGCTTCTGAGTAATGGCAGATGTGCTATATGGCAGTATAATGCGCACGGGGTTAACCGTCACCCAGGTGCGCAGAGCAATCACTGTTTAATCACAGAGATGCCAGCAGGGATAAACACAAAAAGGCTGAGCCTGTTAGCGTCACAGGTCTCAGATAAATGCACACACGGTATCAGGTCACAGGTGCAGGACCCAAGGCAGGAGGAACTGCGTCCGTCTAGACCTACCGTGTGTGCAGCGTTGCTACTGCGGGCGCCAAAGAGAGCTGCAACTGCAGCGCGGCGTAGGACACTGCCGTGAGATGACAGTGCCGTGTGAGGTAGCACAATCGGACGCTAGTGTAGAGGCGCGGTGTGCACAGTGGCCTATGGCTTGCCACTGACTGGTGCTGACTGCTGAACTAATTCCCTATCCACATGCGTAATATCAGAGGGAAGGGGTTTCAAATGAGTCAGTCACCAGAATCATACATCCGTCACCATTCACACATCTAGCAAGTAATGTCTATACTAGCGCATGGCCAAACGGCCATGCAGTTCTTTTATAGCCGTGCGCTGCCGGGACCTTCCAGATCTCTGAGATGGACCAATCAGATCAGGTGAAGGACCTGAGCACGTGACTCTCGAGCTCCATTGGGAGATCGTCTCATGAGCATGCTCAGTGGAGCGGCAGCGGGACTTAGCCTCAGGAATGACTTGCACAGAAGCAGTATGTGAGGCTCTGGACTCCTGTTGTGTAGCTACAGGAATCCGACGCCTAACACCACCCTCTGTCTGTGGGGGCCTCTCAAAAACCCTGCCTGAGAAGTCATTATTGTTCACTTTCTAAAAAGCAAACTTGTTCCTTCTCCCTAAATAAAGGATTAATTTTTAGGATTGCTTGTGAAAAAGCTATTGCTTCATCATTTAGCAAGAAATAAATCTCTTGATACTCCTCAAGCAGGGATCATTTTTGCACCATCCCATGTGAAAAGTCTGTGGCTTGCACCAGCTATGTATAAACAATAGCAAGGCAGGTATCTACCCCAAGATAAATGGACTGATTTTACAATTAAGTAGCCAAAAAAGTTTGTCTCTGCAGTATTGTTAAATGGGCTGTTGGTTAGTGTTAGTTGCTATTCATATCCATTGAGATCACTTTGACATTACTTAGGCTATGTTTGCACTGAAGAACTCAAAAAGAGTTCATTACAGTCATAGGAGACCATTGACTGATATACACATCTTTTCCAGGCTATAAAAGGCTTTGCTGTATTGAGAGATGCTGCAAAATTGTTGGTTGCAAAGTGAATCTTTTGGAAACATTTTTCAAAGCTGGCGAATTTGAATATAAATAGATTTGGTCATCTCTATACTATATGAATACAAAATAAATGAATTGTCTATTGGCAGAATGCAACAATTTTAATATGTAATTTTTTTTTTTTAGTAATTTGCAATATAAAATTATATTTTGGAATACTAAAGTTATAAAGTGAATTAAAGATTGAAGATATAAAACAATGTCTTTTAAGTAAGCACATCATTTCAAGTCCTAAAATGAAAAATCTGATCACTGGGAAATAATTCTATCAAATGATCTGTAAATCAATATATAACAATCTTTCCTGTAGAGTCGAGCATTAAAAACAGCTATTCTTACAACACAGCTGCTAGTGATATTGCCTAGTTTTTCTCACAGAGTCATTAAACTACATATAGCCGTAAAGCTAGAGGTATATTTGATCTTGTCAAGGATAGGTATCAATAGATGTACTTTCTGTGTATATAATCTAATATATAAAGCTCAAGTGTGTGTATGTATGTATGTATGTATGTGTGAGTGTATGTTCGGGATTGGCATCTGCACCGTCGCAGCTACAGCCACAAAATTTGGCACAGTCACACGTCTGGACCCCGAGAGTGTCCTAGGCTATGCTGTGAGGTGAAATTTTAACCGTGCGTGTTCCAATTCACCAAACAATTTTGCCCCTATCTACATAATGGGGAAAAAGTGTGTGTGTATCAAGCCCCGCCCCTCCTTATGATGTCATAATGGTTGCCATGGCAACACTGATGTCATCATAGGTTGCAAGCCCCGCCGCTCATTATGATGTCATCATGGTTGACTATGGGATGGAGGATGTGTGGTGGGTATATGGGCACTGGACTATGGGATGGAGGATATGTATATGGGCAAGGCTCTATGGGATGGAGGATGTATGACGGGTATATGGGTACGGGACTATGGGATGGCGGATATGTATGACTGGTGTATGGGCACGGGACTATGGGATGGAGGATGTGTGATGGGTATATGGGCACGGGACTATGGAATGGCGGATATGTATGACGGGTATATGGGCACGGGACTATGGGATGGAGGATGTGTGATGGGTATATGGGCATGGGACTATGGGATGGAGGATGTGTGATGGGTATATGGGCACTCGACTATGGGATGGAGGATATGTATGATGGGTATATGGGCACGGGCCTATGGGATGGTAGATATGTATGATGGGTATATGGGCACAGGACTATGGGATGGAGGATAATTATAATTTGTTATAACTAACCACAGATAGTTACTATGCCCGGGCAGCGCCGGGCTCTTCAACCAGTATCATTATATTTTCCACAAAGCTGGACTATGTAGTGTAGTTAATTTACCGTATTTGTGTCTGTTATTTACACATATGGATGTATGTATTTTGCCAAAGGGATTACCTAGGTCAATATCCCAGTTATATTATATAGGTAATATAAATAGAAATACAAGTGAGCTTATTGCTTAGATACCTACATGCTGGCATAAGAATGGTACTTCAGACTTTCCCATTTTCTGTGCTCCTCTGCCTGGGAGCAATGGCAGAGCACTTAGGAGAAGTAAGCTACATGACAAAAAGTAATCTTCTGACACAAACAGGCAGAAACTTAGGCTCTAATTCATCACAGTGTCACTAAGATTCTGGCATAACAATGTTTGAAATGTTGCAAAATTTTGACATACCAGTCCTGGCCAGTCCTGGCCAGATTTTCAAAAAGTAGGAGGATCTTAGTTGAAATGGGAGCGACTGACAAATTCATCATAATGTACCCTTGACTGGGCTAGATATTTTTGCAGTGGCACATTTCAGCTTAAAAATGCACAAATTTAATTAAGAATTCCAGGCCTGTGATGAACCCACACCTCGCCACCCAGCCTGACATAATTACATCAGAAGGATCACGTAATGTCCAGATGGGCCCAGGGAGGCACGGGGAATTAGAAGATGTGGCCCACGCAGTCAATGACGTGGAACCACACTTGCTCACAACCCTGACAGGCTGAGAGGCCCCTTTCATTAGCACAAGTGAAACAGCGCCAGGTCAGCCTGGTAGGACTGCCACTACTTCCTCACTATAAATAAAAACAGAAACCAGCCCCAGTTGCATGGAAAGACAATATATACACACAATGGTTATACTTATACAATGCTCAGATATTCAAATACAATAGTGGTAGGACAAAGTATGCAGAATATAAGAGTCAGTTACCAGTCAGATGAAAGGCCTGGCTTGCAGGAGAGGGGTTTCCACATAAGATTATAAAAAGGTAGAAAAAAATGCAGCACTCACCCATAAGCTCTATCCCCACTTACCTCCTGCACCTGCTAGTCCCATGAACTGTGTCCAAATACTTTGCATGGCTGAATAAGGAACTTCATTTGTTTTAGCTTATGAGTGAGTGATGCATAATTTCTACCCTTTTATAATTTTTGGATGTTTTTTCAATGCTTGCACCAATAACCCTAAGCGAATACACCACTGTTCACTCTATGCCATTTTCTCCAGTACTGTAAACTTGAAGATTTGGTCTTAGTGCCATTCACTTTCTTCTTATTTTTTGTTTCCACATAAGAGGCCGGTGGTCCCCTGTGCTCCTTGACTTCTTCCCACATAATGTGTCGTTATGACCTCCAGAGAAAAAGCAAAAGGCCATGCTTTACACAAGCATTTAACCACTTAGGGTCACTCCCCTCCTGTTCTGTGCTAAACCTAAATCCCTTTCCCTAGTCTGTAGCAGCTAAAATCTCCAAAACCTAAGATGAGTGATAACTCCTGGATGGTCCTAGGAGGACAGCTTTGGTGCCATCGGAGATGGCCGGGCCCCTGCTACACATTAAGACCAATTACAGCTTTGGTACTTGGCACCTACTAGCTAATCTGCATGTCACCCCACCCTCGGTTGCTGGAGTGGATTGAGACCCTGGAAGGCTTTTGGCCCATTCTAGAGATCTCAAAAATGTAACCAGTGTGCAGCTATGACATACGATAAGTCCATATTCTCCTTATGAAATCCTGGCTATCTGAACAAAACAGTTAGACCGCATGGTATCCACATTGCAATCACGCCTTTTGTCCTGGGCTTAGCTGGCTCACAGTGTAAAATCTGTCACTCACAGCATTTTGAGACTTGATCCTCTTGCTGAACTAAGTGTACTGTTACAGCTGCACAGAGGAAGGGGTTTTTATAATCTGATGCCAAATAGTATACAAATGATTGACATGAAATGATATCTCCAATATTCTTCACAAGACCGCTTAATGCATTTGATTCATCTTACTCCAGCATACTGTTCATCAACATTAGTGTGCAAAACTCAAGTCTTGATGAATTGGGAGGAAAGGGGCAGACATTTATTTAAAGAATTTTTTTTATCTTAGACGTTTGTATAATTTCCACAGAATGTTATAAATGTGTGATCGGTGAGGAACCCCCTCCTTTAAGACCATCTATTGAGCAAATGGATATCCACTGGTTAATTTCTAGGCTAGGAATATCAACTATAGTTAACTGCTTCTGAGAACAAATGAATAAAGACAAGGTTGTATATGTGCCTGTTACTTTCTCCTGTCTTCAGATTATAAGGGGGTTAAAATTGAATCAACACCCTCTCATAAAAAAGTTCAAATATTGCATGGACCCCATTCTTAATTTGTGGACTCATAGAATCGTAGAGTTGGAAGGGACCTCCTGGGCCATCTGGTCCAACCCTCTGCTCAAAGCAGGATTCGCTCAATCATCCCAGACAGATGTCTGTCCAGCCTCTGTTTGAAGACTTCTATTGAAGGAGAACTCACCACCTCTCGTGGCAGCCTGTTCCACTCATTGATCACGCTAACTGTCAAAAAGTTTTTTCTAATATCTAATCTGTGTCTCCTCCCATTCAGTTTCATCCCATTGCTCCTAGTCTTTCCTTGTGAAAATGAGAATAACAATGATCATTCTAAAATGTGACAGCCCTTGAGATATTTGTAGACAAGTATTAAGTCTCCTCTCAGTCTTCTCTTCTGCAAGCTAAACATTCCCAAATCCTGCAACCTTTCCTCATAAGACAGGATTTGCAGACCGGTCACCATTCTGGTCGCTCCTTTCTGAACTTGCTACAGTTTGTTGATGTCTTTTTTAAAATGTGGCACCCAAAACTGGACACAGTATTTCAGATAAGGTCTGACCAAAGAGGAGTAGAGGGCAATAATGACTTCACATGATCTAGACTGTATGCTTCTGTTTATACATCCTAGAATTGCATTTGCCTTTTTTGCTGCTGCATCACACTGTTGATTCATATTCAGTCTCTGATCAATTAGTATACCCAAGTCTTTTTCACATGTGCTGTTGCTTAGCCCTATTCCTCCCATTTTGTATATGCTTTTTTCATTTTTATTGCCAAGATGTAGTACTTTGCATTTTTCCCTGTTGAAACCAATTCTGTTAGTTGCTGCCCACTGCTCCAGTTTATTTATATCTTTTTGAATCCTCTCTCTCTTCTCTTGTATTAGCTATCCCTCCTAGCTTTGTGTCATCAGCAAATTTAATCAGTTTACCCTCAATTCCTTCATTCATCTAAATCGTTGATAAAGATGTTGAAAAATACAGGGCCCAGGACAGAGCCCTGTGGTACCCCACTTGAGACATTCTTCCAACTGGATGTGCAGCCATTTACGACCACTCTTTGGGTCCGATCACTAAGACAGTTATGAATCCACCTAACAGTTGCCTTGTCCATTCCATACTTAGTCATTTTTTCAATAAGGATTGTGTGAGATACTTTGTCAAATGCTTTGCTGAAGTCAAGATATACTATATCTACAGCATTTCCCTGATCCACCCAATCAGTGATTCTGTCATAGAAGGAAATTAAGTTAGTCTGACATGACTTATTAGTTACAAACCCATGCTGACTCTGTTTAATCACTTCATTCTTGTCCAGGTGCTTACATACATGTTGTTTAATAATTTGCTCAAAGATCTTTCCTGGTATAGAAGTCAGACTCACCGGCCTATGGTTGCCTGGGTCCACCTTCTTCCCCTTTTTGAAGATAGGAACAACATTTGCTCTTCTCCAGTCTTCTGGGACTTCTCCTGCTCTCCAAGAATTTTCAAAGATTATGGAGAGGGGTTCAAAAATTTCTTCTGCTATTTCCTTCAGAACTCTGGCGTGTAATTCATCTGGACCTGGAGACTTGAATTCATTTAGGTTAGCTAAGTGTTTCCTCACTAACTTTCTATTTATAGATATCCTAGATTCTTTTATTCCCTTAATAGGACAGTAAAGAACCGTTGATGTTACATTTCCTTTCTGAGAGAAAACAGATGCAAAATAGGAATTTAAAAGTTCGGCCTTCTCAACATCCTGTCTTACCATTTCATCAGTTTCATCCTGTAAAAATCCTATAGCATCTTTGACTTTTCTTTTACTTTTGACATATCCCCAAAATCCTTTATTACTGCTTTTGACATCTCTTGCAAGCCTCAATTCATTGTCAGCTGTTTTGTGGCCTGCAATTTCTGCAGACAGCATTATATTATTCTTTAGATATGCCTCCCTCTTTCCATTTTATAAACATTTGTTTCATCCTTTTTAGCATGTGCTTAAGTTCTGTGTTCATCCATCCTGGTTACCTTAAACGCTTCCTATTATTCCCTCTTTTCAGAATTGTTAACGATTGTGCTTCGAGAATTTGCATTTTTCAAGATTTCCCATCCTTCCTGGACATTTTTGTCCTTAAGGATATCCAGCCATTGGATCCCTCCAATTCTCTTTCTGAATCCCTTAAAATCTGCCTTTCTGAAATCTAACCTTGACGTCTGAGTCTTCACAGGTCTTCCTCCTCTAGTTATCCAAAATTCTAAAATAGCATGGTCGCTTCCTCCTAGGGTCCCAGCCACTTTTACCTCCTCAACCATTTCCTCCCTGTTTATAAGGATTAGATCCAAGGTAGCAGTTCCCCTTGTTTTCTCCCCTACCTTTTGGAAGATAAAGTTGTCAGCAAGAGAGGATAAGAATTTCCTTGACCTGTTAGTTTTGCCTGAGAGAGATTCCCAACAAATGTCTGGATAGTTGAAATCTCCCATGACAACTATGTCATATTTTTTGGAGAATTTGGCCATTTGACGCATAAAGAGTTCATCCATATCTTCAGCTTGCACAGGCGGCCTGTAGTAAATGCCTACAATGGTGTCCTTTCCATTGTTCTGTCCTTGTATTCTTACCCAAACAGTTTCCACAGAACTCCCAGTCTCTGAAGCTTCAATCTCTGTGCAGATATACGCATTTCTAACATACAATGCGACACCTCCTCCTCGTTTATCAAGTCTCTAGCAAATAAGTTGTATCCTTCTAGCCTTGTATTCCAATCATGTGTATCGTTCCACCACACCAAGTTTCAGTGATTCCAATGACATCATATTTCTTTTCCTGCTTTAGTAGTTCCAATTCTCCTTGTTTGTTGCCCATGCTTTGTGCGTTAGTATAGAAACATTTTAGTTTGTGATTGGTTTCTCTTTCTCCAATATTTTTATTTTTTAGATTCTTTTGTCTTTGTTCTTCCTTTCCACTTCTAATAGCAGAGTTCTCAATAGCATTTGTCAGGTGTATGGCTTTTTCTGGCCTTTTGCTTCCCTTCCCATGTTGTTCTAGTTTAAAGCTCCCCTTACAAGTGTAGCAAGGCGACTTCCAAATACATGTTTTCCAGTCTTCGTAAGGTGCACACCATCTCTAGCAAGTAGTCCATCGTATAGGTAATTCACTCCGTGATCCAGAAATCCAAATCCTTGCTGACGGCACCATCGACGTAGCCAGTTGTTCACCTGCAGAATCTTATTCCACCTCCTTGTTCCATGGCCATCCACTGGGAGGATGGAAGAGAAGACCACCTGCGCTCCCAGTTCTTTGACTTTCTTACCTAAATTTTCAAAGCCACTGCAGATGGTTTCCAGGTCGTTTCTTGCGGTGTCATTTGTCCTCACATGTATTAGCAGGAATGGGTAGGCTTCTGTAGGTCTGAAGAGTCCTGATATCCTGTCAGACACTTTTTTAATTTTTGCACCTGGAAGACAGCACATTTCTCTTGAGGTTATATCTGGTCTGCAGATAGCGGCCTCTGTTCCTCTCAACAGGGAATCCCCCATGACCACCACTCTCTCCGTTTCTTCTTCATAACATTTTTCTTTCTCCATCCAGGAGGATTCTGAAGGCGTACAAGGTTATAAAGGATATATTCTTTAGTGGTAGCTATGGATTAATGTTGACTCTATTCTTGCGGAAATACCACTAACTCAGTTAAAAAAAATTACTTTATTAATATGGAGATGTCAATCCATAGCTACCATAGTGCCATTGTGTTATATAATATTATGCTATATTGTGCTTCTTACTGTAAGCCATGCCAAAAATGGCTAAGAGACTGATGCTTGTGTGTGGGGGACTGTGATTTCAATACCTTGCAAGAGTGTGCTAAGTGCTGGACAAATAACTGCAGGATATTGCTTCCACAGAAAAGTAAGCACAAGAGGAGCAGTGATTAGTATTAAGGTAGTATCACATCGACTGCTGCAGAGCATTGAACATACTGTGAAGGGATAGGGCAATAGGCTGTCAGAAGTCTCTCTAAATTGTTGGAAAACATAAATATAATGTTACTTGTTGTAAAGTGGTGGTATCTAACGTTGTTCAAGACTACTCAGTCCTTCATGTAAACTTGTGAACCAGAAAAAACGAACGTCTTGAGACTAGGGAAAAATAATCATTTGTGTAACATACTGTATATTCCCTTAAAATATATGAAGCTTTATTAGGTATTCATTAAAAAAAAACACCGCCCAGTGTATAGGACAAAAAAGTATTCAAAAACACAAAATATATACATAGACTGATACTCACAAAAAAGTAACCCGAAGGTCCCTGGTTAGACTCTAAATAACCCCTACCTGACTGTGGAGGTTGGCACCCTAGAAAGAGATGATAATTTGGCGCCCCCACTCCACAACGACTGTCCCAATCTGTCATTAATAGTCCCTGTGCTAAAACAGGTGGGAAAACATATAGCT
This sequence comes from Dendrobates tinctorius, assembly GCF_039654945.1. Classification (NCBI taxonomy): domain Eukaryota; kingdom Metazoa; phylum Chordata; class Amphibia; order Anura; family Dendrobatidae; genus Dendrobates; species Dendrobates tinctorius. The sequence continues at coordinate 7,983,944 of NW_027361730.1, read as the reverse complement.
TTTGAAAGAGATGAATTATAGATATTCAGGGTAAAAAAAACATGATGAAACCAGTCTTTTATGCTTGTATATATAACCAGGAGTAACCATCAGTAAAACCCTGAGAATGTCAAAACTGCATTCCCCTTGAGGAAGCCATGGTGTTTTGGCTGTTGTTCTGTATACTCTCCTTGCAGAAGAATAGAGATTTTTTTTAAACCCACATCTATCCTCCAGGCCATCATTCACAGGTCAGGGGGAAGGTGGGAAGAGATTAACTCTCATTGAGTATTTAATCAATCTGCATAGTTTTTCTTTCACTGTTTGCAGGAAACAAGCTACATGAACTTATACAATGGGTAATCAACATACTGTATTTGCAAACATCAATTGTTCAATGACCCTGAGTCCCTGCCCTCCAAAGATGGCAACACAATAAACTGTAGTAGATGATATAATGGGTAAACAGCAGTCATTGAACAATTCACAAACATCAATTCAAGAGTCAAAGCTCATACGAACAATAATCTAAATATACATCTGGCATAATTAAGAAAACTTGCAGTGCTAACCACTGAGCCGCCGTACTGTCCAAGAAAGTGAATCGCCAGAGCAAGCCCACTTTGAAACAGAAAGGAAGTCTGGAAAATTTCAGCCTAAAACCTGCAGCCCTGCAAGTATTTCAAAGACATTTTTAGACTATAATATTACATGTAAATCAGAAGTACAGGATCAATAAGGCAATGTACAGGTGCTTCTTGCAAAATTAGAATATCATCAAAAAGTTAATGTATTTCAGTTCTTCAATACAAAACGTCAAACTCATATATTACAGTTGTGGCCAAAAGTATTGATACCCCTGCAATTCTGTCAGATAATACTCAGTTTCTTCCTGAAAATGATTGCAAACACAAATTCTTTGGTATTATTATCCTCATTTAATTTGTCTTAAATGAAAAAACACAAAAAGAATTGTCCTAAAGCCAAATTGGATATAATTCCACACCAAACATAAAAAAGAGGGTGGACAAAAGTATTGGCACTGTTCGAAAAATCATGTGATGCTTCTCTAATTTGTGTAATTAACAGCACCTGTAACTTACCTGTGGCACCTAACAGATGTTGGCAATAACTAAATCACACTTGCAGCCAGTTGACATGGATTAAAGTTGACTCAACCTCTGTCCTGTGTCCTTGTGTGTACCACATTGAGCATGGAGAAAAGAAAGAAGACCAAAGAACTGTCTGAGGACTTGAGAAACCAAATTGTGAGGAAGCATGAGCAATCTCAAGGCTACAAGTCCATCTCCAAAGACCTGAATGTTCCTGTGTCTACCGTGCACAGGGTCATCAAGAAGTTTAAATCCCATGGCACTGTGGCTAACCTCCCTAGATGTGGACGGAAAAGAAAAATTGACAAGAGATTTCAACGCAAGATTGTGCGGATGTTGGATAAAGAACCTCAACTAACATCCAAACAAGTTCAAGCTGCCCTGCAGTCCGAGGGTACAACAGTGTCAACCCGTACTCTCTGTCGGCGTCTGAATGAAAGGCACTGTATGGTAGGAGACCCAGGAAGACCCCACTTCTTACCCCGAGACATAAAAGAGCCAGGCTGGAGTTTGCCAAAACTTACCTGAAAAAGCATAAAATGCTTTGGAAGAATGTTCTCTGGTCAGATGAGAAAAAAGTAGAGCTTTTTGGGCAAAGGCATCAACATAGAGTTTACAGGAGAAAAACAGAGGCATTCAAGGAAAAAAACACGGTCCCTATAGTCAAACAAGGCGGAGGTTCCCTGATGTTTTGGGGTTGCATTGCTGCCTCTGGCACTGGACTGCTTGACCATGTGCATGGCGTTATGAAGTCTGAAGACTACCAACAAATTTTGCAGCATAATGTAGGGCCCAGTGTGAGAAAGCTGGGTCTCCCTCAGTGGTCATGGGTCTTCAAGCAGGACAATGACCCAAAACACACTTCAAAAAGCACTAGAAAATGGTTTGAGAGAAAGTACTGGAGACTTCTAAGGTGGCCAGCAATGAGTCCAGACCTGAATCCCATAGAACACCTGTGGAGAGATCTAAAAATGGCAGTTTGGAGAAGGCACCCTTCTAATATCAGGGACCTGGAGCAGTTTGCCAAAGAAGAATGGTCTAAAATTCCAGCAGAGCATTGTAAGAAACTGATTGATGGTTACCGGAAGCGGTTGGTCGCAGTTATTTTGGCTAAAGGTTGTGCAACCAAGTATAAGGCTGAGGGTGCCAATACTTTTGTCTGGCCCATTTTTGGAGTTTTGTGTGAAATGATCAATGTTTTGCCTTTTGCTTCATTCTCTTTTGTGTTTTTTTCATTTAAGACAAATTAAATGAAGATAATAATACCAAAGAATTTGTGATTGCAATCATTTTCAGGAAGAAGCTGACTATTTAATCTGACAGAATTGCAGGGGTGTCAATACTTTTGGCCACAACTGTATATAGTGATAACAAACAGAGTGATCTATTTCAAGTGTTTATTTCTGTTAATGTTAATGATTATTGCTTACAGCCAATGAAAACCCAAAAGACATTATCTCAGTAAATTAGAATACTTTATGTTAGGCGCTGGGATTTTCCATCTGAACAGGATAGATCCCAAGCCTTATCTTCTCCTGCGGTCTCCCATTCATTCTCAACCACAGCGGATGCTGCTCAGCAAAGACGACTGTCTCAGTGTCTTGCACAGACTTGGGCTGTGCGCATTGTTATTGCTGCCTCTCCAGGTCCAGCTATGGTAACTAACAATAGGCAGCAGCGAGCAGTTATTCCTGAGACTAAGTCCGGGATTCACTCTCCTGAGCATGCTCGTGAGGTGGTGACTAGTGTTGAGCATTCCGATACCGCAAGTATCGGGTATCGGCCGATACTTGCTGTATCGGAATTCTGATACCGACTTCCGATATTTTTTCAATATCGGAATTCGGCATCGGAATCGGAAGTTCAGTTGATTGACGGCCTGACGTCATCATGATGCGCGGTGTGTGCGCATCATGATGCGCCGTCATTTCGGGCCTTCCGGGGGTCTCTGCCGGCCTGCCGGGGGGCTGTGTGGACTGCCCGGGGTCTGTACCGGCCTGCCGGGGGGCTGTGCACCCTGTGGGGGTCTGTACCGGCCTGCCGGGGGGCTGTGCCGGCCTGCCGGGGGGCTGTGCTGATGTCCGGGGGTCTGTGCAAGCATCGTCCGATGGGACTACAAGTCCCATCGGGCGATGCCTGCTACCATGACAGTGATTGACACATTAGCCAATGATGGGACAGTAGTAGTCCCATCATCCGGCTAATGTGTTAAATGTTAAAAAAAAAAAAAAAAAAAAAAAAATACTACATACATACTACATGCTACATACATACTACATATATACTACATACATACTACATACATGCTACATACATACTACATGCATGCTACATACATACTACATATATACTACATACATACTACATACATACTACATGCATGCTACATATATACTACATGCATGCTACATATATACTACATGCTACATACATACCACATACATACTACATGCATGCTACATATATACTACATGCTACATACATACCACATACATACTACATACATGCTACATACATACTACATACATACTACATGCATGCTACATACATACTACATGCTACATACATACTACATACATGCTACATATATACTACATGCTACATACATACCACATACATACTACATACATGCTACATACATACTACATACATACTACATGCATGCTACATACATACTACATGCTACATACATACCACATACATACTACATACATGCTACATATATACTACATGCATGCTACATACATACTACATATATACTACATGCATGCTACATACATACTACATGCTACATGCATGCTACATACATACTACATACATACTACATGCTACATACATACCACATATATACTACATACATACAATACATTCATACAATACATACATAGACATACAGTACATATAACATAGAGTAACATACTTACCAATACTTGTCACATTGTTCCCCGAAGCCATTGTCTTTCCGGAATAAATATTAACATAACAAACCACAAAAATACTCACCCACGATCCGAAGCAGTCCACGAGTGTGTCCCACGACGATCTTGGGTAGAGAACTGCAGCATCAGATGATGCTGCCGTTCTCTACGGGCTGCAGGAATCCAATGACGGAAGGTAGGTATCCTTCCGCACTGTATTCCTCCGCCACTTAAAAAAAAAAAAGTCCCTAGTCTCACTTTATGCCATTGCTGTGTGGGAAATTCCCACACAGCAATGGCATAAAGTGAGACTAGGGACTTTTTTTTTTTTTAAGTGGCGGAGGAATACAGTGCGGAAGGATACCTACCTTCCGTCATTGGATTCCTGCAGCCCGTAGAGAACGGCAGCAACAGCTGATGCTGCAGTTCTCTACCCAAGATCGTCGTGGGACACACTCGTGGACTGCTTCGGATCGTGGGTGAGTATTTTTGTGGTTTGTTATGTTAATATTTATTCCGTAGACGACAATGGCTTCGGGGAACAATGTGACAAGTATTGGTAAGTATGTTACTCTATGTTATATGTACTGTATGTCTATGTATGTATTGTATGAATGTATTGTATGTATGTAGTATATATGTGGTATGTATGTAGCATGTAGTATGTATGTAGTATGTATGTAGCATGCATGTAGCATGCAGTATGTATGTAGCATGCATGTAGTATATATGTAGTATGTATGTAGCATGCATGTAGTATATATGTAGCATGTATGTGGTATGTATGTAGCATGTAGTATGTATGTAGCATGCATGTAGTATGTATGTAGCATGTATGTAGTATGTATGTAGTATGTATGTAGCATGTAGTATGTATGTAGCATGCATGTAGTATATATGTAGTATGTATGTAGCATGCATGTAGTATATATGTAGTATGTATGTGGTATGTATGTAGCATGTAGTATGTATGTAGCATGCATGTAGTATATATGTAGTATGTATGTAGCATGCATGTAGTATATATGTAGTATGTATGTAGTATGTATGTAGTATGTATGTAGCATGTAGTATGTACAGTATGTAGCATGCATGTAGTATGTATGTAGCATGTATGTAGTATGTATGTAGTATGTATGTAGCATGTAGTATGTATGTAGCATGCATGTAGTATATATGTAGTATGTATGTAGCATGCATGTAGTATATATGTAGTATGTATGTGGTATGTATGTAGCATGTAGTATGTATGTAGCATGCATGTAGTATATATGTAGTATGTATGTAGCATGCATGTAGTATATATGTAGCATGTATGTGGTATGTATGTAGCATGTAGTATGTATGTAGCATGCATGTAGTATGTATGTAGCATGTATGTAGTATATATGTAGTATGTATGTAGTATATATGTAGTATGTATGTAGTATGTATGTAGCATGTAGTATGTATGTAGCATGCATGTAGTATATATGTAGTATGTATGTAGCATGCATGTAGTATATATGTAGTATGTATGTGGTATGTATGTAGCATGTAGTATGTATGTAGCATGCATGTAGTATATATGTAGTATGTATGTTGCATGTAGTATGAATGTAGCATGTATGTAGTATGTAGTATGAATGTAGCATGTATGTAGTATGCATGTTGTATGTATGTAGCATGTATGTAGTATATATGTAGTATGTATGTAGTATGTATGTAGCATGTAGTATGTATGTAGCATGCATGTAGTATATATGTAGTATGTATGTAGCATGCATGTAGTATATATGTAGTATGTATGTTGCATGTAGTATTTATGTAGTATGAATGTAGCATGTATGTAGTATGTTGTATGTATGTAGCATGTAATTTTTTTTTTTTTTTTACATTCAACACATTAGCCGGATGATGGGACTACTACTGTCCCATCATTGGCTAATGTGTCAATCACTGTCATGGTAGCAGGCATCGCCCGATGGGACTTGTAGTCCCATCGGACGATGCCTGCACAGACCCCCGGAGCCTGCACAGACCACCGGCAGGCCGGCACAGCCCCCCGGCAGGCCGGCACAGCCCCCCGGAGCCTGCACAGCCCCCCGGCAGGCCGGCACAGCCCCCCGGCAGGCCGGCACAGCCCCCCGGCAGGCCGGCACAGCCCCCCGGAGCCTGCACAGACCACCGGCAGGCCGGCACAGACCACCGGAGCCTGCACAGACCCCCTGGCAGGCCGGCACAGCCCCCCGAAAGGCCCGTACAGACCCCAGAGAGGCTGTACAAGGGCAGGAAAGGGTTTTTCTTATTCCGATACCGGAAGTCCCATAGACTTGAATGGGACTTCCGGTATCGGAATCGGCGATACCGATACTTTTTTTAAAGATCGGCCGATACCATCCGATACGATACTTTGAAGTATCGGATGGTATCGCTCAACTCTAGTGGTGACCTCTCATTGGTGGTTGGTCGTCAGCTGCTCAGGTCCTGTGCCGGCTCCAGATTGGTCCACGAGCAAGGTCCTGTCTGATTGGCGCAGTCTATAAAAGGATTGTTGGCGTGCCCGTCGGTGCACTAAGATTATGCTTACTTGCTGTGTGTGTGTATAGGTGGGACAGTTACCACCCTGTGTGCACGTGTGTGGTCAACGGCACTGAGAGTGTGTTTCTAGACAGGCAGTGTAGGGTGGGAACTCCCACTTGAACCAAGCATCTGCACCAGGAGTCCTCAGGTGCAGGCCCAAAAGCCACAATTTGTCAGAGCAGGTTTAATCACCAGCATAGCGGGGGGAGAGTTATAGGGACCTCACTAGCATCTATTCCACTATGCTCCTGTGAAATCGAACCAGGCATAGCTTAGAGTGCTCTCTGTTTTCGTACTGCTCTGTGGACTAACAGAGTCAGTGGCCTTGCACTCTGTTCACACCGAGTGACGTCTCGCATTTTCTGAGCGCTCTGAAGCAGGTCTTTCTGGGACCTTGTGTCATTTATGACATCGTGCTCCAACTTTTGGCTTTAACCCAGGGCTCCTCCATGGTCAGCCATTTCGCCATCTGTTTCAGGACTCTAGCTTCTGAGTTAGAGTGGCCAGATAAAGTTCTCATCCCTGTCTTCTGGATGGGACTGGCTTATCATGTAAAGGACGCCCTGGCCACTAGGGAGATTCCGGCCACACTGGAGGAATTAGTTTCTGTTTCCACCTGCACCGACCTTCGTATTCTGAACAAAGGTTGGAGCGAGGTCAGTGTAGGCAGATGTTTCAGCTGGCTCCAAATTTCGCCAAGTCTCTGGAATCTCCAGCCCAGGCTTTGGAACCACAGGAGGCCATGGAGGTTTCACGAGCGGAATCCAAGTCTCGTTCCACTCGTGCACCCCCGATCTGCCATGTTTGTAGACAGCCTGGCCACTATGCCAACAAGTGTCCCCAGTGGCAGGGAGATAGACCGAGGGAACCCCTGGTGGGTCGTCGGGCCTGGGCTAAGGCTTGTTCCGTTCGTTCCTCACCAACTTGTCCTATCATTGAGCAGGCTGGTGATGTTGCCAACAGGCGTGCCAGGCGCCAGTGGGAACAGTCGTCTCGGCAATTGGGGCGGGTGCTCCAGACTTGTCGGACATTACCTCCAAAATTGCGTATAACGTGACACTGTTCTATGGGTCGATCTCTCTCTGCAGAAGCTTGCGTGGATTCCGGGGCAGAGGAGAATTTTATGTCCTCTCCCTTGGCCCAATGGTGCACAATACCCCTTGTTATGCTCTCTAAGCCCGTTACCATCCAAGTGGTTAATGGTTCAGCGTTACCCTATCAGATCACCCATCAAGCCATTCCCCTTTCCCTCAAGTTTCCTCCTAAACATCAGGAGTTAATCTCCTTGTTGGTCATCGGGTATTGATGAGGTGTTTCTGGGTATGGCCTGGTTGCGCCACCATTCACCCCATATTGATTGGGCTATGGGGAATATACAGGGATGGAGTAGGGCATGTCAGAGGCAGTGTCTCAAGGCCAAAGTTCAGGTTGGGTCATCCAAGGTTCCCGCAGATCTAACCTCGCTGCCCAAGCATTACTGGCCATATGCGGACGTATTTTCTAAGAAAGCCGCAGAGACTCTTCCTCCCCATCATCCTTATGATTGCCCGATAGACCTCATCCCGGGGGCAGAGCAACCTCATGGGGGTTTTTACCCTTTGTCGCTCCCGGAGACTGAGGCTACGTCAGAGTATATAATGGAGGATCTGGCGAGGGGTTTTATTAGGAAATCTGTGTCTCCTGCTGTAGCTGGGTTCTTCTTCGTCCAAAAGAAGAACGGGGAACTCCGTCCTTGAATAGATTATATCGGCCTGAACACCATCACCATCAAGAACAAATATCCTCTGCCACTTATCTCCGAGCTTGTTTGACAGACTGCGGGATGCGAGGATATTTACTAAGTTAGATCTGCGAGGCACCTATTATCTAATACACATTCGCGAGGGTGATGAATGGAAGATGGCATTTAACACCCGGGATGGGCATTACGAATACCTGATAATGCCATTTTGTCTCCGTAATGCTCCAGCCATCTTCGTCAATGACATATTTCGGGAGAGGTTATCCACCTCTGTTGTCATCTACTTGGATGACATTCTCATTTTTTCTCCTGATTTGGATGCTAATTGTAGGGACGCTGCAAGAGTTTTTGAACTCTTGCATGCCAACTCTCTCTATGCCAAACTGGAGAAGTGTCTCTTTGAGCAGGAGTCTCCACCATTCCTTGGCAATGTCATCTCAGCCAAGGGATTGGCTATGGATCCTTCCAAGGTGGAATCGGTATTGAACTGGCAGGATCCTCATTCCCATAAAGCGGTGCAGCGCTTTATGGGATTTATTAATTACTACCGCCAGTTCATTCCCCACTTCTCTACCCTTGCGGCTCCCTTGGTAGCTCTCACCAAGAAGGGAGCTAATCCCAAGTCATGGACCAAAGAGGTTTCTGAGGCCTTCATCTCCCTAAAATCTCACTTCGCTAGGGCTCCTGTATTACATCGGCCAGATGTGGATAAGCCCTTCATCCTGAAGGTGGATGATTCTTCCGTCGGTGCGGGCGGGGCCTGTGCTGTATCGGAAGAATGCTCAAGGTCGGAGACAGCCCTGCTTCTTCTTTTCTATGCAATTCTCACCAGTGGAGAAGAATTATTCTATTGGAGACAGGAAGCTTTTGGCTATGAAGTTGGCATTCTCCGAATGGAGATATCACCGAGAAGGGGCTTGGCATCCCTTCCAGGTGTACATGGACCATAAAAACCTAGTTTATTTGCAGACTGCTCAATGTCTAAATTCTCACCAGGCCAGGTGGTCTCTTTTCTTCTCCCTATTCAAAATCTTTATTCACTTTCTATCGGGGGAGAAGAATTTATGGGCTGATGCCTTGTCCCTTTCCATAGTGTCTTCTGAGGAGGGGGATGAGCCATGGCTGATTGTCCCTTCGGAGAGTCTGTGAATGGTGGCTCAGGTTTTGTTTGACTCAGTGCCTCCGGGCAAGACCCATGTACCACCAAACCTGCGGCCGTAGGTCCTTTCGTGGGCCAGAGGTCCTCTCGTGGGCTTATACGTCCAAGTTGGGTGGGCACTTCGGGACCAAGAGGATTACTGAGCTCATGACGAGGTCATATTGGTGGCAGCGGATGGCGCGTGATGTTAGGGACTATGTTCTGGCATGTGTTTCCTGTGCCCAAAATAGACCTTCCTGACAGAGGCCCGCAGGCTTGCTACATCCTCTGCTGGTGGCAGGTAGACCCTGGGAGATGGTCGGGATGGACTTTATTGTGGGCTTGTCGAAGTCCTGGAACAATACTGTCATTTGTGTAGTCACCGACCACTTTTCCAAGATGGTACATCTAGTTCCCCATGCGCTCATACCGTTGGCATGGGCTTTGGCTGCGCTATTTGTGAAGCATGTCTTCCATCTTCACAGAATGCCTGACAAAATAGTCAGTGACCAGTCCCCAGTTAGCTTCTCAGTTCTGTAGCGAGCTCTGTAGGCTGCTCAGTATTGAGCTTAATCTCTCCTCGGCATACCATCCTGAGACGAATGGGTTGGTGGAGAGGGCCTATCAGGCCCTGGTCACGTATCTACGGCATTTCGTCTCCACCAGGCATGACAACTGGACGTCCTTACTGCCATTGGCAGAGTTTGCCATTAATAATGCGGTCACCAATTCTACAGGGCAGACCCTGTTCCTCCTTAATTGCGGCCACCATCTGTGTGTTCCCATCTCCATGCCCATCTCGTCTCCCGACTTTAGAGTCGTAGACTGGGCTGTGGAGGCTCATGACATCTGGTACCGCACACAGGTTGCCATCAAAGCCTCTAAGGAGAGAATTAGGGTCTCTGCTGACATGCATCACTGCCCCTGTTTTCACGTCCGGCGACTTGGTGTGGCTCTCTGCTCGTGATATCAAGCTGCGCATAGAGTCCACTAAGTTTGCTCCCCACTATCTAGGTCCTTTCAAAGTCCTTGAGCAGGTATATCCTGTTGTATATCACCTGTCCCTTCCACCGCACCTGAATATTACTGACACCTTTCACGTCTTATTCTTGAAACCCGTTCACATGTCCCAGTTTTCTGAGTCATCTGCGGAGACTTCAGGTAACGCCCTCGAACGAGTTTGAGGTGAATGCAATTGTCGGCTCCAAGGTGGTGCGCGTTAAAAAAATTTTTGGTCAACTGGAAGGGTCAAGGACCGGAGTATAGGACTTGGGAGTCACGTGAGCACATCCGTGCACCTCAGCTTATTGCGGCCTTTGAGCATAGCGAGGCTTGTGACCTCTCATTCGTGGTTGGTCGTCAGCTGCTCAGGTCTGGTGCCGGCAATAGATTGGTCTGCGAGCAAGGTCCTGTCTGATTGGCACAGTCTACAAAAGGATCGTTGGTGTGCCCATCGGTGCGCTAAGATTATGCTTACATGCTGTGTGTATGTAGGTGGGACAGTTACCACCCTGTGTGTATGTGTGCCATCAATGGCACTGTGAGTGTGTTTCTAGACAGACAGTGTAGGGTGGGAACTCCTGCTTGAACCTAGCATCTGCACCAGGAGTCCTCAGACACGGGCTCAAAAGCCACAATGCGTCAGAGCAGGTTCAATCAACAGCATAGTGGGGGGAGAGTTATAGGGACCCCACTAGCGTCTATTCCACTATGCTTCTGTGATGTTGAACAGGGCATAGCTTAGAGTGCTCTCTGTTTTCATACTGCTCTGTGGAGTAACAGAGTCAGTCGCCTTGCACTCTGTTTACACCGAGTGACTTTTAACTTGGTGTGCTTACGGTGCTTATTCGTGGCTACGCTCCGCCATTGTTCTCTAGCTGCGGTTTCTCCATCACCGCACAGTGAACCCGGGGTTGCGATCACACCTTCTCCTAATTTATATTTGGTGCGCTCTGCAAAGCTTAAGGCTTTATAACACCAGCTTGAAAAATTATTTTAAAATCTGAAATGTTGGCCTACTTAAATGTATGTTCAATAAATGCACTCAATACTTGGTCAGGGCTCCTTTTGCATCAATTACTGCATCAATGCGGTGTGGCATGGAGTTGATCAGCCTCTGGTGCTGCTGAGGAGTTATGGAAGCCCAGGTTGCTTTGATAGCAGCCTTCAGGTCGTCTGCATTGTTGGGTCTGGTGTCTCTCATGTTCCTCTTGACAATACTCCATAGATTCTCTATGGGGTTAAGGTCAGGAGAGTTTGCTGACCAATCAAGCACAGTGATACTGTTGTTTTTAAACCAGGTATTGGTACTTTTGACAGTGTGAACAGGTGCCAAGTCCTGCTGGAGAATGAAATTTCCATCTTCAAAAAGTTTGTTGACAAAGGGAAGCATGAAGTGCTCTAAAATTTCCTGGTAGATGGCTGTGCTGACTTTGATCTTGATAAAACACAGTGGACTTACACCAGCAGATGACATGGCTCTGCAAACCATCATTGATTGTGGAAACTTCACACTATACCTCAAGCAGCTTAGATTGTGTGCCTCTCCACTCTTCTTCCAGACTCTGGGACCTTGATTTACAAATGAATTGCAAAATTTACTTTTATCTCAAAACAACACCTTGGTCACACTGAGTAACAGTCAAGTTTTTTTTCTCCTTGGCCCAGGTAAGACGCTTTTGCGGTTGTCTATTGGGCATGAGTGACTTGACACAAGGATTGTGACACTAGCAGCCCATGTCCTGGGTACATCTGTGTGTGGTGGCTCTTGAAGCAATGACTCCAGCAGTAGTCCATTCATTCTGTGAATCTCTCCCAAATTTTTGAATGGCCTTTTCTTAACAATCCTTTCAAGTTTACGGTTATCCCGGTTTCTTGTGCACCTTTTTCTTCTACACTTTTTCCTTTTACCCAACTTTCCATTACTATGCTTGGATACAGCAACTCTATGAACAGCCAGCTTCTTTAGCAATGACTTTTTTTGGCTTATCCTCCTTGTGGAGTGTGTCAAGTAACTGGGATATTTATAGTTTCATAAAGCACATTTCTGCCTTTGGTGCAACCTACAAAATATTAAACAGTACGCAGCTATTTCTATAAAATACTGTATCTGCTGGCCGACATATAGCAGAAAGTTTTACATCAATAATAATGTATGAAGGTTTATTCAAGGATTATGTGTAGCTGCATAAAAAAAGAAATAGTAAAACAGGGAAGCTCATACATTTAAGCTACTCTCATAGAATTACTAAACCAATAAGGAAATGACATACAAAATGGCAAAACCGTTATTCTTTAACTTTCTAACCTTTAGCAGATCACAAGTACAGTTTTGAGTTAAGCTGACCGTCGTGTTTCCAAGAATCTGAATAAATCCTGAAACAGCATGTCAAGTGAAGACATGAACCAGTCTGCCTCCAAGATTGATTTCCTCACAAAGGACACATAGAAAATTTTTTATTCCTGTCAACATAGCTCAGTATTTCCAGCATTAGACAGAAAAGTGACAGCCAATAATTCAGCAACTGGTAATTTTATGTTGTGTTGCAGGAAAACTTTTATTGTATTTTTTGCTGTTGTTGCACAGTCCTTTCATATTAAAACAATTACAATAAAAATGCCGTAACTACCAATATAGCATATGTAACTTATTATTCATTCAATGCAGAGGAAAGGTCAATTTCATCAGAAGGGCCTTTGATTTGATGACATCACTCTTCACCCTCACAAGGGATTCACAATTATAAAGGTTGGACTGCTGTCCTTGTTGTTCCACTGCCACTGCACAATGTGCAGGCATTGTGTCTCCAAAAAACTAGCCCTATGGGCTGTATCATGGTTGACGCAGGAAGGAGGCCTCAAGGGCCAGACAATTATGAAGCTAGGACTACTAGCACGGTAGTTCCAGTGCCTAATGTGCAGGCATAGACATTGCATTTCCAAAAATTAGCCCAAGGGGCTGTATCATGGTTGACGCAGGAAGGAGGTCTCATCACAAGTGCCTCCTATGGGAAATATTAATGAATGGAACATTGTTTTTAGCTTGTTGACCATGAGGTACATGTGCAGAAGTAGGAGCAGGATACACATGTAAGAAGAAGGAAAGGGGTTTGTATGGGAAGGGATGGACGTGATCACCAGTAGCATGAAAGAACATTTTGAGTGACCCCTCCAGTTTAGAAATTATTCAACCATATGTTCTCAATCAAAAGAACTTACTAACTTGCAATGTAATATTGCTAAATATTACTAATTTGAAACTCTCTCTGTTAAGGATAAGGAAATAAGGTACTACTGACTACATTAGCCTCTATTATTTTTTTACATATGGTATGACTGTGCTGTCGTGCTTTGATCAAGTTTGCATTACAACTCTTTTCTCACAATAGTATGACTTCCTGTCTTGTTTGATTACGTGACTACTGGATATGGGATAGACTTTGACTGGTTAGAACATGATATAAATTGCCTATGATCCAAATAGAATGAAATACACAACACATTTTTTTGGTGTCAAATGTTTTTATTTAACCCCATAGTGACCTAGCTCATTTTGACCTTGATGACGAGAACAAATATATCACTTTATTTGGTAACTAAAGAATGCTTCAATGGATCCCACTGATTCTGAGAATGTTTTCTCGTATTATATTGTACTTCATAATACGTGTAACATTTGTTTGATATCACTTGCATTTATGTGTGAAAATACCGGAAATTTGGCAAAAATTCAAAATTGACGCAATCTTCAAAATTTAATTCTTATGCCCTTAAATCAGAAAGTTAAAAATAGCTAATTAGTAACATTTCTCACATGTCTACTTTACATCTGCTTTTTAAATATACTGTAAATACTATATTTTTTTTAGAAAGTTAGAAGGTTTAAAAGTTGATCAGCAATTTCTCATTTCTCCAAAAAAAATTAACAAAACCATTTTTTTAAGGACCCGATCACATTTTAAGTGACTTTGGAGGGCCAATACGACAGAAAATACCCAAAAGTGACACCATTCTAAAAACTGCACCACTCAAAGCACTCAAAATTAGAAATGAGTGAACTTGAGCTGCGAGCACGTAGATACACATCGGATAACTAAGTGATGCGCGCCACTTAGTATCCAGATATTTACCTTAGATACCAGCTCCCAGCGCATGCTTAGAGCGCTGGGAGCCTTGCTGATCGTTGGCTCCAACTGCCACACACAGCGATGCGCACTGGCCAGCGGGAGAGAAACGATCAAAAAATGGCCCAGGACGATCCAGCATGATCAACGATACCCAGCAGGGGGCCCGATCGCTGATGTGTGTCACACACAGCGAGATCGCTGGTGAGATCGCTGTGGCATCACAATTCAGCAATCTCGCTAGCGATCTCGCGGTGTGTGATGGGGCCTTAATACTAGAGAAGAGAGACAGAGGATTCAAACAGATATAAATACACTGGAGCAGTGGACAGCGCATTTAACAGAATTGTTTTTAACAGGGAAAAATGCAAACTACTACATCTGGGCAATAAAAATGAAAAACGCATATACAGAATGGGAGGAAGAGGGCTAAGCAACAGCACATGCGAAAAAGACATGGATATACTAATAAATCATAAACTGAACATGAGTCAACAGTATGATACAGCAGCAAAAAAGTTAAATACAATTCTGGGTTGTATTAAGAGAAGCATACAGTTTAGATCACATGAAGTCATAATTGCCCTCTACTTCTCTTTGGTCAGACCTCATCTGGAATACTGTGTCCAGATTTGGGCACCACATTTTAAAAAATACATCAACAAACTGGAGCAAGTTCAGAGAAGAACGACCAGAATGGTGACCGGTCTGCAAACCATGTCCTATGAAAAGAAGACTGACAGGAGACTTAATAGCTGTCTACAAATATCTCAAGGGTTGTCACATTGTAAAAAGGATCATCTTTATTCTTATTTGCGCAAGGAAAGACTAGAAGCAATGGGATGAAATTGAATGGGAGGAGACACAGATTGGATATTAGAAAAAACTTTTTGACAGTTAGGGTGATCAATCAGTGGAACAGGCTGCCACGAAAGGTGGTGAATGCTCCTTCAATGGAAGTCTTCAAACAGAGGCTGGACAGACATCTGTCTGGAATGATTTAGTGATTCATGCTTTGAGCAGGGGATTGGACCAGATGACCCAGGAGTAGGAATGAGCGAGTATAGTTTCAAGTATTAGGTACTCGGTGAGTAATGCGGTACTCGGAACATAGCGAGTATTTCACTACTCGCCTTACAATATTCGAATCTCCCACCCAGCATGTTAGCCAATCACAGTAGCGCTGCAGCCTTCTTGGTTGTGGCATTACTATGATTGGCTAGCCATGCAGCATCATAGATCAGTCATAGCCTATGACTCATAGGCTCTATATAAGCCCTGCAGCCACCATTTTCTGCACATTGCATCCAAAACCCAGCTAGTGCTAGCGTAGGGAGAGTGTAAGCAGCTGCTAGGGAGAATTGTGCTTTTGCAAATCATCTATAAATCATCTCAAAAACACAAAAGCTCTTGTGAGAGCTGCCTGGAGTATTTTAGTAGTAGGTGACTGTGGTGCAGGGAGACAGGCAGGAGCGTTACAATACATACATAGTGCCTTAATATCTCAGCTCTTCTGCAAGCTAAAATTAATGTATAAGGTCAGGGAGTAGTGATAGTTTTCCCAGCTATTTTGAGATCACATTTACCCCTGCAGGCCATTTTTTTCCCCTGCGATGCTGTTTGCACACCGAATAGCACTCACGGTATTGCCAATGCTAACTTTTGTGGTGACTGTCGAACTAAATCATTGGCTGTAACCTCAGGTCAATTTTTTTGCCCTTGCCGTGCTGTTTACCAACCTAATAGCAAGCATGGTACTGCACAACTGAGATGCAGCCAGCAACACTGTCTTCTGTGGTGACTGTCGAGCTAAATCTTCGGCTTCAACCTCAGGCCAATTTTTTTGCCCTTGCGGGGATGTGCTACCTTCCACAAAGCACTAACTGCTCCTTGTTCCCCAATATCTACATATGAACATCTGCAACTATGTCACAAAAGCCCCAAATTCCCAAAAAGTCTGTTTTGAAGGGACAGGGACATGGATGTGGACGTGGGCGTGGGGTTGTCAGTGGTGCCCGTCAAGGCACTTAGTTTGGAAGACAGAAGAAGATTGATGCATCTATGTTCCTGGTGAAAATTCCCAGTCTGGAACATAAATGTATCTGGAAGCAACAAGAGCAAAAGCAGATATTGTCTTGGATGGCAGCTAAGGGCTCAATTAAATTTTCTAGCAGCACCCAATCTTCCACGACTACACAGTCTACTGTTGATTCACAGAACGCTGGGTCATCCAATCTTCAATTTGTTCCTATTTCCTCCCCCTCAGCAGTCACAGGAAACATTTGACCCAAAGCTTTGCCACTCTGATGATCTGTTTGGTAAATATAATCCTTTAGTTGCCTCTGGCCTCTTAACGCGCAACATTGAAGAGGAACGTAAGGAGGTATCATTTGTTCATGGCCAAATATTTAAAAACCCATGGCCAGAAGAAAGCCACTTTCAGCCACGTGATATACCGGCTCAAGAGGTGGAGGCTGATGATAATGAGACACAGTTGCCATCTGGCCAGCCGACAATATCAACATGGAAGGAGGATGACATGGACGACAAAGTGGTCGATGATGTGTCCACTGATCTGACCTGGACTGTTGGTATGCATAGTCAGCACAGCAGCACAGAGGAAGAATTTGGATACGTAGCACTAACAAAGGCACCAAGGGCTACTGGTTTGAGCAGTGTGTGAAGTGTGTCAACTGTTCCCAAGAGCAATCCCTCTGTGACCCAAGTCAAGGCAAGGGGGGGCACTCATCCTCTGTCTGGAATTTTTTTTTCGGATAGTCCTTCTGAACCAAACATTATCATCTGTAGCATCTGCCATACAAAGCTGAGCAGAGGCCAGGGCAAAGGCAACCAGAACACCACCAGTATGCAGAAAGACATGGCAGCCAAGCACCCTAGTCGGTGGGCGGAACAACAGGGTACCAAATCAGTGTCTGCTGGTCAATCCACTGCCATGTCACCTGTGATCTGTCCTTCCCAATCTGCTGGCCAGGACGAAGGTGCTCATACCTCCTGATCACAAGCTGCGTTTGCAAAAACACAGGACACAACAATCCCATTCATTTGTTTGTCCCAGCCAAGCGTCCAGTTGTCCATGCCCCATATCTATGAAAGGAAGTGTAAATACCAACCCACGCATCCACAATCACAAATAATAAACGCGCACATTGCCAAGTTGCTAGCCATGGATATGTTGCCGTTTAGGCTTGTGGGTACACAGTCTTTCCATTATCTCTTGGCTGTGGCTGCCCCATGATACTATGTTCCCATCCGGCACTATTTTTCCTGGTGTGCTGTCCTTGCGTTACACCAGCATGTGTTAAAGAATCTAAAGCGTGCTCTCACCAATGCCATAACTGGGAAGGTCCACCTAACAACAGACACGTGGACAAGTAGTTGTGGACAGGGATGATACATTTCTGTCACGGCACACTGGCTGAACCTAGTGGAGGGTGGGACAAAGTCGCAAACTGGAACATCACATATCCTACCCACACCATGATCATGGTTTCGGCCTCATCATATATTTCTTGTCTCCCCTCTTCCTCCTCCTTCTCCGCCTCCTCATCCTATGCTGAATTACCCTCCACATCACTCCCAAGTTGGGAGCTGTGCAGCAGCGCATCGGCAAAGTGGCAACACATTCTGCTGAAGCTGATCTGTTTTGGTGAAACACCATACACTGCAGCAGAACTGTGGCAAGGAATAAAACAACAGACCGATTAGTGGCTCTCCCGACTGCAACTCCAAACCGATCTGGTTGTCTGCGATAATGAGCGTAAACTGGTGATGGCTTTAAAGCTCGGGAAGCAGATACACGTGCCATCCATGGCTCACGTGTTGAACCTAGAGGTTCAGAAATGTATTAAAACATATCCTGACTTGCCGCACCTACTTGAGAAAGTATGCCATATTTGCACCCATTTCCACCATTCCTCTACCACTGTTGCCAATCTTGCAGCACTTTAAAAGCAATTTAATTTGCCAAATCACCAACTCATTTACGACCTGCCCACACAGTGGAACTCAACATATCACATGTTGGCAAGGATTAGTGAGCAGTAGAGGGCACTTGCTGAATACCAGCTTAAACATGCCCATCAGACTGCTACTCAGCCAAGACACATAACAACTGCAGAATGGGTGTCGATCACTGACATTTGTGAGGTGCTTGATAACTTTGAGTACTGCACCAACCTCATGAGCCGTAATCAGGCTATTATCAGCGTTACCATCCCAATGCTACGAAAGTTGAGAGAATCGCTGAATGATCTAAACAGGTTATATCTGAGTGACCATCAGCTGGTTATGGAGCAAGAGTTCACACTGGGTGATCCTACCCTGCCCTGCCATTATCATGAAGCAAGATTGGGTAATGAAGATGAGGAGGAAGACAAGGAGGGAGAGGACTTCTTTTTCTGTGGTACAAAGGGGACCTCTGGTGCTACAGGGGAGACTCCCAACCCCAGCTTCATGTCTGTCCAGCATGGGTGGGCTGGAGAGGAGGAGGTGTAGGAGGAGGAGAGTCAGTGTGAGGAGAGGATGGGTATTGTTCCTCCTTCTGGGGCCACAGAACATTTGCCTCTTTGCAGCTTGACACACATGGCACAGTTCATGTCTGTCTGTCCGAAGACCCTCACGTGATCCACATTTTCAACAGTATCCTATACTGGTTGGTCACCTTTCTCGACCCCTGGTACAAGGACAAATTTCCTTCACTACTGTTTCAGTCACCAATTGAATCCTTCAAGAGGGCCATTGTCGATCATTTGATGACAACATCACACTCCGTCACCGCTGGTAGTAAAGGTACCAGCTCTTTGCAGCAGCATGCATTAATGGGGAGAGACACGCCCAGCAGGTCCAAAAGAGGTGGGCGGAAAATGTCCACAAACTCGGCCATCTTCAATAAACCGGCTCATCAGCAAGGGCTAGCTGGACTGGTAACAATGTCAAGAAGGCAGAAGTTGAACAACATGATCAACGAGTATCTAAGTGACAATACCTACGTCCTTCCTGATGCTTCTGTTCTGTTTAATTACTGGGTTTCCAAGCTGCATAGTTGGCCAGACCTTTCTTTATATGCCTTGGAGGTGCTGGCCTGCTCTTCTGCTAGTTTGATGTCAGAGTGTGTTTTCAGTGCCACTGGGGCATACATCACAGATACACACACACAGCTGACTACAGAGAATGCAGACAGGCTGACTCTGATAAAATTTAACAAGAACTAAATTACCCCAAAGTTTAAGTCCTCCTGATGACAGCATCCCAACCTAAAGTAACTCAAAATGTTCTTTCATGCTACTGGTGATCACGTCCATCCCTTCCCATACAAACCCCTTTCCTTCTCCTTACATGTGTATCCTGCTCCTACTTCTGCACATGTACCTCATGGTCAACAAGCTAAAAACAATGTTCCATTCATTAATATTTCTCATAGGAGGCACTTGTGATGAGACCTCCTTCCTGCGTCAACCATGATACAGCCCCTTGGGCTAATTTTTGGAAATGCAATGTCTATGCCTGCACATTAGGCACTGGAACTACCGTGCTAGTAGTCCTAGCTTCATAATTGTCTGGCCCTTGAGGCCTCCTTCCTGCGTCAACCATGATACAGCCCATAGGGCTAGTTTTTTGGAGACACAATGCCTGCACATTGTGCAGTGGCAGTGGAACAACAAGGACAGCAGTCCAACCTTTATAATTGTGAATCCCTTGTGATGATGATGGGTGGCTTCTTCCTGCCCCAACAGGCCCCAACCGCGGAGCTTCGAGCTGACGATCTGACCAATTACTTCAAAGAAAAAATTGACCAGATCCGACAGGAAATTATCTCCCAATCACCTCATACCATGCACTGTCCTCCCTCCCCCACTGCATCTAGTTCACTCTCTGATTTTGAACCAGTCACAGAAGAAGTAAGCAGGCTCTTTGCATCTTCTCACCCAACCACTTGCACCAGTGACCCATTTCCGTCACATCTACTCCAGCCCCTTTCCCCTGCTGTCACCCCTCACCTAACTAAAATATTTAACCTCTCTCTCTCTTCTGGTATCTTTCCCCCCTCATTGAAGCATGCTGTCATATATCCACTACTTAAAAAACCATCCCTCGACCAAAACTGTGCCGCTAACTATAGACCTGTCTCTAATCTTCCCTTCATCTCTAAACTCCTGGAACGCCTGGTCCACTCCCGTCTTATCCGCTATCTCTTTGATAACTCTCTTCTCGACCCTCTCCAATCCGGTTTCCGCTCTCTACACTCTACTGAAACTGTCCTCACTAAAGTCTCTAATGATCTGCTAAGAGCTAAATCTAATGGTCATTACTCCATGCTAATTCTCTTGGATCTCTCTGCAGCATTCGACACTGTGGATCATCAGCTCCTCCTCACTATGCTCCATTCCATTTACCTCAAGGGCACCATTCTCTCCTGGTTCTCCTCCTAT
Organism: Dendrobates tinctorius; assembly: GCF_039654945.1. NCBI lineage: Eukaryota > Metazoa > Chordata > Amphibia > Anura > Dendrobatidae > Dendrobates > Dendrobates tinctorius. Next base: position 7,962,922 of record NW_027361730.1, on the reverse strand, counting down.
CTCTCTGACCGCTCCTTTACGGTATGTTTTGCTGGCTCCTCTTCCTCCTTTCATCTACCCTTTACTGTTGGGGTTCCTCAAGGATCAGTCCTAGGCCCTCTCCTCTTCTCTTTGTATACTGCCCCTATTGGTCAAACAATCAGTAGATTTGGTTTCCAGTACCATCTCTATGCTGGCGACACCCAATTATACGCTTCTTCTCCTGACATCACACCAGCCTTTCTAGAAAACACCGGCGATTGTCTAAATGCTGTGTCTACCATTATGTCCTCACTATATCTGAAACTGAACCTGTCAAAGACTGAAATCCTTGTGTTTCCTCCCGCTACTAATGTACCTATACCCGACATTGCCATTTCCGTGTGTGGCTTCACTATTACTCCCCAGCAACATGCCTGCTGCCTTGGGCTCATACTTGACTCTGAGCTTTCCATTGTCCCCCACATACGATCACTGGCTCGCTCTTGTTGTCTGCACCTCAAAAACATTTCTAGAATTCGACCTTTTCTTACTTTTGACTCCGCAAAAACTCTTACTGTTTCTCTTATTCATTCTCGTCTCGACTATTTTAACGCTCTTCTAATTGGTCTCCTCTTACCAAACTCCCCCCCCCTCCAATCTGTCTTGAATGCTGCTGCCAGGATCATATTCCTCGCCAATCGTTACACCGATGCCTCTACCTTGTGCCAGTCATTATACTGCCTACCCATCCACTCCAGAATCCAGTACAAACTTATTACCCTCACCTACAAAGCTCTCCATGGCTCAGCACCACCCTACATCTCCTCCCTTGTTTCAGTATACCATCCCAACCGTGCCCTCCGTTCTGCTGATGACCTAAGGTTAGCATCCTCAATAATCAGAACCTCCCATACCCGTCTCCAAGACTATACACGTGCTGCACGAATTCTTTGGAATGCACTTCCCAGGTCAATACGATTAGTCCCCAATCCCCACAATTTTAAGTGTGCCCTGAAAACTCATTTATTCAGACTGGCCTACTACCTCAACACATTAACCTAATCTATTCCTATGTGGCACAGCCAAAAGTTTTTACCATAACCAGGTTCCACGCATCATGTTCCCACATGCTTTATGCATCCATTAGCCCTCTGCATCTGTACTGTTACACACTTAACATTATGGCTGGTCCATACAATCAGGGCAACTGTTACCACCCACCTTTCGTGTCTCCCTTTTTTTTCCTCACAGATTGTAAGCTTGCGAGCAGGGCCCTCATTCCTCTTGGTATCTGTTATGATCTATGTGATTATTGTTATGCTATAATGTCTATTGTCTGTACAAGTCCCCTCTGAAATGTAAAGTGCTGCGGAATATGTCGGCGCTATAGAAATAAAATGTATTATTATTATTATTTGTATTATTATTATTATTCCTGCGTTAACCAACACACAGCTTTTTACCGCCTGGTATTAAACAATCATGCACTCATTTCAGCCTTTTACTCAGGCCCCCAGACTGCTTTGTAGGGGTCAGCAGAAAATTACTCGCTTTTCCCATTAACTTGCATAGAAATTGCTATTCTTTACGAATACCCCTGCATTAGGACCTACTCGTTATGAGTATAGCAAGTCCGAATATTTGACTACTCACTCATCCCTACCCAGGAGGTCCCTTCCAATGCTACCATTCTCTGATTCTAAGCACTGCATCATCAGTCACAACTGTGGCTTTGACCAGCAGTGGTCATGAGTCTGCAGTTCGCATGAGTGGCAAGGGTTGCCTAGCCTGGGCCTTTTTTTTTGAGACCACAAAGGTGACCCAACTCACGTTATCTGCCAAATTAGCAAAAAACAGACACAGTAGTGGTAAAAATTGCAATAATTTGTCTACTACATGCAAGAATCTGCACATGCGCAATCAACATACCTTAGTCGGGAAATCTCAATGCGCTAAAATGCAAACTGGCAGGTCTTGCCATCCATCAGCCATCTCATCAACCACATCTTCTCCTTCTTCCTCCTTCGTCACCAGCCCTTGATCCCCCAGTTTTGGTCACTAACAGAATGTTTCCTCCTATGCCAAAGCTAAGAGCTTCCAACTGTTGGCCAAGGAATTGCTGCCTTTCTGCCCGGTGAATACACACAGTTTCTGAATGTTGATGGCCATTATTATTATTATTATTATTATACATTTATATAGTGCCATTTATTCCATGGCACTTTACATGGGAAAAGGGGAAATATATACACAAGTACAATAAACATGTGCAAGACAAGGGACACACAAGTACAGAAGGAGAGGACCCTGCCCGCGAGGGCTCACAGTCTACAGGGATGGGTGAGGATACACTAGGAGAGGGTAGAGCTGGTTGTGCGGTGGCTCAGTAGACCGAGGATCATTGCAGGCTGTAGGCTTGTCGGAACAGGTGGGCCTTCAGGTTCTTCTTGAAGGTTTCCGTTGTTGGTGAGAGTCTGATGTGTTGCGGCAGACAGATCCAGAGTATGTGGGAAGCACGAGAGAAGTCTTGTATGTGGTTGTGGGAAGAAGAGATGATGGGGGAGTAGAGAAGGAGATCTCTGTTGTCTGTGGTTGGCAGGAGGGAACAGAGGACACATCCTTGACCGTTACTCCGCTACCAACACACCATGGACTTGGACTTCATGGAAGCGCCCAACACATGAGCACCTTTTTGCTGCACTATCTTCAACATGATGCCCATATTCTTAAGGTTATAAATGGTCCTGACTTCTGGGTTGCCACTCTATTAGATCCACAGTACAAGAGTAAATTTTGCCAGATGCTTCCCCCCTGAAAAGGGACACGTGCATGCTGGAGTATTAAAACAAGCTTGTAGAGAATCTTAGGAGTTGTTTTACCCAAGACAGCAGTGAGGCACACAGTGTGCATCGCAGTTCTAGACATCCAACCCCAAGAACATCAAGGTGTCGCCACAAAAACATTAGCAACAGCAGCAGTGTAAGTGGCATAAGCCATTTTTGTGAGTCATTTCACACATTTTTGAGACCAGCTTGTGTGTCAGCAGAACAGAACACATGTCTGACACCTTATGAACGACTGGAAAGGATGGTGCAGGAGTTTCTCAAGCTCAATATCAATGCCACCTGTCACGGTTCCACTCCTCATGGTTTCTGTTATTCAGTTACTGACAGCTCGGCCATCCAATCTGGTACAGGGGCGTGCTGAAGCTGTCAGTATTTTGATTGATAGCATGACTATCATGTCTGTTTCATGGGCGTGCTGAGCTGTCAATGTGTTTCTTGACATCTTGACTAGCCAATCTGTGACTGGGAGGCGTCGGCTATCTCAGGTGTTAACTATCCCAGGTAATGGCCATGCCTACTTAATTGAGCAGCTTCTCCCAGACCACTGACAGACGTACATTCATCTTGTGAGGTTTGTGCTTTGTGCTCCCTGTGCCTTGAGTTCTATATACTTGATCTGTTGCCTGACCTTGGACTTCGTTCTGACCATCCACCTATTTTACCCCCTCAGCTCTGCTCCATTATCCTCTGGGTACTCTGACCTCAGAACATTACCTGACTACGCTTTTGTCTCTTCCCTCTGTTTATGAAGTATCCACCTGGCTTCTGACCTTGGACTACCTGACCAGTCACCTCCATGGGGAATTTGGACTTTTTTTGCATTTTTGTCTTCAAAAATGGGTGCGTGGCCTGAGCTCTCCTGTCACACCTTGGAGGTTTTGTCATGCTAAGCATCCAGCGTTCTCTTAGAATGTGTGTTCAGTGCTGCTGGTGGTGTCCTGATGGATAAGCGCATCCAGCTGTCCCCTCAAAGTGTAGACCACCTAACATTCATCAAAATCAACAAGCCATGGATCTTCAATCACTTCTGCACCCCAGTCGCAGACTGGGCAGACTAGGCGATAGTGTTGTTTATATTGTTATGCATTGATCTTGTGTTATTGTAGTTTGTGACACCTTTGTTGCATCTTCTGTGCCTGCTGTTGCTACTGCTGCTACAAACAATTTTTTTGAAATGTGGAGATTCAAAGTTGGGTCTCTGATGAGTTGCTTGTAGTGGAAGGAGTGTCAGTGGCCAATTATATTGTTTCTACTCTGTGAAAATTAATGCCACTTTACTGGTGTGAGACAATATTTTTAAATGTGGAGATTCCCAGTTAGTTCTCCATCTGGTGGGTTGCCTGTAGTGGAAGGTGTGTCAGATGCCTAATATTCTGTTTCTACTCTGTTGAAATTGATGCCACTTTACTGGTCTGTGACAATAATTTTTTGAAATGTGGAGAATCCAAATTGGGTCTCCTTCATGTGTGTTGCCCGTAGCAGTAGGGCTCTCAGACTAGAAAGCCTGCACGTACATTCACTCAACTACCTGTGTTACTATCTTTAAAATTTTCTATCAATAGTACTCTACGACACTAATGTTTGTGCCATCTCATTGCATGAGGTATCAGGGCTCCCATCTAAGAAGTCTTACACTGCTTCTTTAGCCACCTGGTTTTAATTGAAATGTCAATTTAAAGCTCTAAATACTGGCCCAGACCCTGATACTTCATGCATGGCCTATGGCTGACTGCTTCTGTGCCATTATAAAATGTTCTACTGTGGGTCAATTGATCAGTCAACTACCTATGTTACTTTCCTTACATTTTTCAACCAATAGTACACCATGAAACTGATGTTTGTGCAACCGTAGTGTGGCTGGGAAAAAAATTAAGCTGCTGCAAGAGGTATCAGGTATCCCTGCAAGAAGACTTACTCTGCTCCCTTAACTACCAAGTATTAACTGAAACTTCAGTTACAAGCTGTAAATTCTGACACAAACCATGATACCTCATGCATGGCCCATGGCTGACTGCTGCTGTGCCATTAGTACATTTCTACTGTGGGCCAATTGATTCCACTTTTTATGGTGTCTGCCCCTAATTTGTGTTGTTTGGAAAGCTTTTTATCACCCCTTAAGGTGTTGTGTATACGTTTGGTTTTGCCTCTCTTTGAATTTAACAGGGTTCAGGTACGTTTGGCGAACTGTTCAGTGCACATTTTCGGCTAACATCGGGACATTTGGCTAACCAAACAGAACAGAACCTTGGAAGATTCGTTCATCTCTACTCACAACTAGAGTTGAGCGACTTTGGTTGGATCGGGTTTCGTGAAACCCGATTGATACAAAATTTGAGTCAGATGAAACTGGTCCGACTAGGGCAAAAAAAAGTTTCGTCAGAAACCCGACCTCAAAGCAAATCGATGGGGAATAAAAGTTGGCATTGAGTGCCAAAGTCGCTCAACTCTACTCACAACCACATTCAGGAAGTTTCTCAACCTTGTGATGATGCGACTTTATTCTTCAGTTCAGTCCAATTACAGCTATAGCAGATATTTTTCTATTTTTTTAGATTTTTCTGTTATCATACAGTAAAATGCTTTGTTATAAAAAATAGTTTGTCGCCATATTCTGAGAGCTGTAACTTTTCTATTTTTTGGTGAGCAGAGGTGTATGAGGGCTTACTTTTTGCACAAATAGTTGCAGATTATTTTTATACCATTTTGGGGTACATAATATTTTTTGATTGATTTTTATTCAGACTTTTCAGACACAAAATTAACAAAACCAGCAATTCAGTTGTTGTTTTTATTTTTTAGCACCGTTCACTGTGTCGTAAAAGTGACAAGACTAATTTGTTTATGCTTTAATATTTTTGCAGGCTAAAAATAATATTTTAACAAAATTAATTTGTTTTTGCATCACCATTAGGGATGGGCGAATCTACTCGTTAGGACTCGTTACTCTGCGAGTAGTAGGGGACTCGCAGGACTCGGTACTCTGCGAGTTTCCAAGCGATTACTCGCACAGTAACGAGTCCAAAGTAAATCAATGGCAATCCTAGTTTTGGTCCGTTTTGTATTCTACTCAGATTCTCAGATCAATGCTTTCTGCTTTCAGAGTTTAAATCCGAGTTTTGCTTTCAGAGTTTAAATCCGAGTTTTGCTTTCAGAGTTTAAATCCGAGTTTTGCTTTCAGAGTTTAAATCCGAGTTTTGCTTTCAGAGTTTAAATCAGAGTTTTGCTTTCAGAGTTTAAATCCGAGAGCATTCAGAGTTTTGCTAACTCGCTATCACTATAGGATCATTTTTGACAGTCAATCCGGGTCCAGCAAAAGAGGAATCGCTGCAAACTCGCTTTCCCATTAATTAACATTGGACTCGCTAGACTCGCAACGAGTAGTGAGTCCTGCACTCGGACTCGTTAGAGTCTAGCGATTCCGAGTAATTTAGGATTCGCCCATCCCTAATCACCATATTCTGAGAGCTGCAACTTTTTTATTTTTGTGTCGAATGAGCCATATTAGGGTTTCTATTTTGAGGGACGGTTTGGCATTTTCATTTATACCGTGACTTTTGATCGCTTTTTATTTCCTTTTTTGTGAATCATTATTATGGTAAAAAGCAACATTTTTGGCATGTTTTCATTTTATTTTTTTACGGCGTTTGCCAAACAGAATAAATAATATGACAGTTTTATAGAGTTCAGGATGTGGCAGTACCAATTATGTGTATGTTTTTTTGTTTTATCATAAACACTGAGTTTTGAGTGGGGAAATGGATTTTAGTAATTTGCATTTATTTATTTATTTATTTAACTTTTTTACATGCTTTATTTTACTTTTTTCACTTTTTTACTTTTGTACTTTTTGTACAGCAGTGTATGAGACTGTCAATGACTCACTGATTCAGCCTGTGAGACTCTGCTTATTGCTGGATTTCACAGGCCACAGTACAATGGGGTTAAACTTATCACATGACTTCATAGTACGATGGTAACCATTGGAACCTGTGATTCTCATTGCGGGGTCCGATGGTTACTAAGGGAGTTTTGTGAAACCCTTGCAACAACTTAAATATTGCTGTTGCGATTGTCAGCGGTATTTAAGGGGTTAATCGCAAAACTGTCCGGGTCTGATACTGCAGGGTGTCAGTTGTCATGTACAGCTGACACCCCATGAGAATCACCACCTCTTGGCAGTGCTATTTCATTATTCCCCATCGCCGTTTTAAAATGGCAGTTAGGGAATAAGTACCCTTAATGACTGCCATTTTTACGCGTATTGTTAAGGGGTTAAACCACATGACTATGACAATCACAATAAGACTCAGGTAACATGCTAGGCAAATATATTCTGAGATTCACAGATACCATCATATCCCTCAGCTGCTTGACATTCAGTCACTGACAGAAAAGAGGTTGTCCAGGACTTTAACATTGATGGCGCATTCTTAGGATACCTGGGACCCCCACGATCAAATTTTCCCTGTGTCGGTTGAAGCTGGAACTTCTCAGTTACAAGCTTACAGCACAGGCCCGTCAACAGAATAGTAGAAGTGGCTTAGTACTGCACATCCAACCACACCAATCAGACATTGATGAGCTATCTGATTGATGAGCCTAAGGATAGGCCGTCAATATTATAAGCAGTTGCATGGTAAAACAAGAAAATGGGCAGGTCGCAAGAATCAAACAGGAAGTTACATTTCTTCATAAACCCCACCCTCGGAACAGTAAAACACCAAGCACACAGACAGGCTACTAATTCTAAAATGTCAAACACCCAACCTAATTCCATTTACACAAATATAGACAGTAACTACTATAGGAGTTAAAGCCCATTCACCCATCTTTCTACAGTCAAGATCCCCTGTTGCTTAGTACTTCGGGAGGGATTAATTCCTGTGCTGAATTGTTATTTTGCCTGACACTTATTACTGAGCTTGTAGCCTGACTATATACTGACTAGGGATGGGCGAATCTACTCGTTAGGACTCGTTACTCTGCGAGTAGTAGGGGACTCGCAGGACTCTGTACTCTGCGAGTTTCCAAGCGATTACTCGCACAGTAACGAGTCCAAAGTAAATCAATGGCAATCCTAGTTTTGGTCCGTTTTGTATTCTACTCAGATTCTCAGATCAATGCTTTCTGCTTTCAGAGTTTAAATCTGAGTTTTGCTTTCAGAGTTTAAATCCGAGTTTTGCTTTCAGAGTTTAAATCAGAGTTTTGCTTTCAGAGTTTAAATCAGAGTTTTGCTTTCAGAGTTTAAATCCGAGAGCATTCAGAGTTTTGCTAACTCGCTATCACTGTAGGATCATTTTTGACAGTCAATCCGGGTCCAGCAACAGAGGAATCGCTGCAAACTCACTTCCCCATTAATTAACATTGGACTCGCTAGACTCGCAACGAGTAGCGAGTCCTGCACTCGGACTCGTTAGAGTCTAGCGATTCCGAGTAATTTAAGATTCGCCCATCCCTAATCACCATATTCTGAGAGCTGCAACTTTTTTATTTTTGTGTCGAATGAGCCATATTAGGGTTTCTATTTTGAGGGACGGTTTGGCATTTTCATTTATACCATGACTTTTGATCGCTTTTTATTTCCTTTTTTGTGAGTCATTATTATGGTAAAAAGCAACATTTTTGGCATGTTTTCATTTTATTTTTTTACGGCGTTTGCCAAACAGAATAAATAATATGACAGTTTTATAGAGTTCAGGATGTGGCAGTACCAATTATGTGTATGTTTTTTTGTTTTATCATAAACACTGAGTTTTGAGTGGGGAAACGGATTTTAGTAATTTGCATTTATTTATTTATTTATTTAACTTTTTTACATGCTTTATTTTACTTTTTTCACTTTTTTACTTTTGTACTTTTTGTACAGCAGTGTATGAGACTGTCAATGACTCACTGATTCAGCCTGTGAGACTCTGCTTATTGCTGGATTTCACAGGCCACAGTACAATGGGGTTAAACTTATCACATGACTTCATAGTACGATGGTAACCATTGGAACCTGTGATTCTCATTGCGGGGTCCGATGGTTACTAAGGGAGTTTTGTGAAACCCTTGCAACAACTTAAATATTGCTGTTGCGATTGTCAGCGGTATTTAAGGGGTTAATCGCAAAACCGTCCGGGTCTGATACTGCAGGGTGTCAGTTGTCATGTACAGCTGACACCCCATGAGAATCACCACCTCTTGGCAGTGCTATTTCATTATTCCCCATCGCCGTTTTAAAATGGCAGTTAGGGAATAAGTACCCTTAATGACTGCCATTTTTACGCGTATTGTTAAGGGGTTAAACCACATGACTATGACAATCACAATAAGACTCAGGTAACATGCTAGGCAAATATATTCTGAGATTCACAGATACCATCATATCCCTCAGCTGCTTGACATTCAGTCACTGACAGAAAAGAGGTTGTCCAGGACTTTAACATTGATGGCGCATTCTTAGGATACCTGGGACCCCCCATGATCAAATTTTCCCTGTGTCGGTTGAAGCTGGAACTTCTCAGTTACAAGCTTACAGCACAGGCCCGTCAACAGAATAGTAGAAGTGGCTTAGTACTGCACATCCAACCACACCAATCAGACATTGATGAGCTATCTGATTGATGAGCCTAAGGATAGGCCGTCAATATTATAAGCAGTTGCATGGTAAAACAAGAAAATGGGCAGGTCGCAAGAATCAAACAGGAAGTTACATTTCTTCATAAACCCCACCCTCAGAACAGTAAAACACCAAGCACACAGACAGGCTACTAATTCTAAAATGTCAAACACTAGAGTTGAGCGAAACGGGTCGAAAAAATTCAAAAGTCGCCGACTTTTGGCAAAGTCGGGTTTCATGAAACGAAACCCGACCCTAGGATGAGGTCGGCCACGAGGTCGGCGACTTACGCGCCAAAGTCGCGTTTCAAAAGTTTGTTTTGCGCTCTTTTACAGTCAATCAGGATCCACGGACACTGTGGGCAACGTGATGACATAGGCACGAGTCACCACCATCTTTCAGAAGGGCATGCAAGTGATTGGCTTGCTTTGGTGGGCATCAGAGGGGGTATAAAAGGGCGTGCACGCCGACCGCCATCTTACTTCTGCCGATCTTAGTATAGGGAGAGGTTGCTGCTGATTCTGTAGGGAGAGCGTTAGGCAGGGAAGAAGACAAAAAAACTGCTTCTGCTGCTAGCGATTTGGCCTGCACAACACACAAGTCACTGTGTGTGCAGTGCAAGGGGAGGCTATATTGTGGTGTATCAGTGGTGTTGGTTGTTGGGCTGCCTTCTAAGGCTTCCTGACACGCTGGCATTGCGGTTTACCCACTGCTCCGCAAACTGCTTTTTTTAAAAGCAATCCAATCTCCCTTATCCTCTCGTCACTTTGGTCACAGGCAGCTGTGCCATCGAGCGTGTCACATAGCGCTCAGATATCAGTGGGCCGCACACAATCCACAAGTGTCCAGTGTCCAAAAGTGTACGCAGAGATTCAAAATCTCCATTATCCTCTCGTCACTTTGGTCACAGGCAGCTGTGCCATCGAGCGTGTCACATAGCGCTCAGATATCAGTGGGCCGCACACAATCCACAAGTGTCCAGTGTCCAAAAGTGTACGCAGAGATTCAAAATCTCCATTATCCTCTCGTCACTTTGGTCACAGGCAGCTGTGCCATCGAGCGTGTCACATAGCGCTCAGATATCAGTGGGCCGCACACAATCCACAAGTGTCCACTGTCCACAAGTGTACGCAGAGATTCAAAATCTCCATTATCCTCTCGTCACTTTGGTCACAGGCAGCTGTGCCATCGAGCGTGTCACATAGCGCTCAGATATCAGTGGGCCGCACACAATCCACAAGTGTCCACTGTCCACAAGTGTACGCAGAGATTCAAAATCTCCATTATCCTCTCGTCACTTTGGTCACAGGCAGCTGTGCCATCGAGCGTGTCACATAGCGCTCAGATATCAGTGGGCCGCACACAATCCACAAGTGTCCAATGTCCAAAAGTGTACGCAGAGATTCAAAATCTCCATTATCCTCTTGTCACTTTGGTCACAGGCAGCTGTGCCATCGAGCGTGTCACATAGCGCTCAGATATCAGTGGGCCACACACAATCCACAAGTGTCCAGTGTCCAAAAGTGTACGCAGAGATTCAAAATCTCCATTATCCTCTCGTCACTTTGGTCACAGGCAGCTGTGCCATCGAGCGTGTCACATAGCGCTCAGATATCAGTGGGCCGCACACAATCCACAAGTGTCCAGTGTCCAAAAGTGTACGCAGAGATTCAAAATCTCCATTATCCTCTCGTCACTTTGGTCACAGGCAGCTGTGCCATCGAGCGTGTCACATAAAGCTCAGATATCAGTGGGCCGCACACAATCCACAAGTGTCCAGTGTCCAAAAGTGTACGCAGAGATTCAAAATCTCCATTATCCTCTCGTCACTTTGGTCACAGGCAGCTGTGCCATCGAGCGTGTCACATAGCGCTCAGATATCAGTGGGCCGCACACAATCCACAAGTGTCCACTGTCCACAAATGTACGCAGAGATTCAAAATCTCCATTATCCTCTCATCACTTTGGTCACAGGCAGCTGTGCCATCGAGCGTGTCACATAGCGCTCAGATATCAGTGGGCCGCACACAATCCACAAGTGTCCACTGTCCACAAGTGTACGCAGAGATTCAAAATCTCCATTATCCTCTCGTCACTTTGGTCACAGGCAGCTGTGCCATCGAGCGTGTCACATAGCGCTCAGATATCAGTGGGCCGCACACAATCCACAAGTGTCCACTGTCCACAAGTGTGTGCAGAAATTCTAAAACTCCCCTGTCCTATAGACACCTTGTACCTTGTTTTACATTACTATATAGTTTGTTGGATTTTGTCTACATTTCTACCAAAAATGAGGAAGGCTGGTGGAAGAGGCCGTGGAATTGGGCGGGGGTTGGCAGCTGGTAATGATGGTGTTGGTGGTGGATCTGATGGTAGTGGCAAGAGCAAAATACGACCAAATGCAGGAGGTGCTGACCCTGCGTCATCGTCTGTCTACATAAGGCCTAGAACGCTTAGTTTTCTAGGAGTTGGCAATCCGCTTTTAAAGGCAGAGCATCAGGAAAAAGTTTTGTCTTACATTGCTGACTCAGCCGCCAGCTCTATCGCCTCCTCTTCTTCAGTCGTAAAAAGTAAAAGCACTGAGTCGTCATTGGAGGCTCATGTTCATGAACCACACCTTTCCTTGTGTCCTTCACCCCAACCAAGATTGAAGGATGACGCAGGCCATACTACTGATTACTCCATGGAGCTGTTTTCACATACCATGCCTGGATTATCAAGTCAAATGGTGAATTACCCAGGCCAAGATGAATCTGACATGGAGTGCACTGATGCACAGCCGCTGATGGATGATTCTGCTGGTACATTCACTCAGAGCACTACATTGTCCTCGCAGTGTACAGAGCCAGATTTTGACCCTGATGAGACTCAGGTGCCCCTTCCCGCACACTATACCACCATACACGGTGACACAGAGAAAGGTGCACATGACATAGAAGAGGAGGTGATGGATGACCCAGTTGTTGACCCAGATTGGCATCCATTGGGGGAAGAGGGTGCTGCTTCCAATAGCTCAGATGAGGAGCATCCACAGCAGACATCGACATCGCAACAGCTGTTATCTGGCAGGCCCGGAGCACTCCAAAGACAGGTTCCAAACATCAAAAGAGTTGCTGGACAGCTTGTCCAGAGGGTCAAAAGATCACAGCGTGCTAGGCCGCAAAATGTCTGCCAAAGTAGGAAGAGTGCAGTGTGGCAGTTTTTTGAACAAAATCCTCATGATCAGGCCAAGGTTATCTGTAAGAAGTGCGCAAAGACCTTTAGCCGAGGGAAAAATCTGAAAAATTTGAATACCAGTTGCATGCTTAGACATTTAACCAGCATGCACTTGCAAGCGTGGACACAACACCAAACCTCAAGTGCCACATGTGCAACTGATCACAACGAAGGTAGTCAGCAATGCTACATTGTTTCCCCCACTGTAAGCACACCGGTTAGCACAGCAGCAAATGTTGAGGTGTCGTTGCAAGGCCACAGCAGTCAGGGAATCCCACTGTTATATCAACGAAAGACTGATTCTAGGCCATCAGAAAGAACACCAACTCCATCACCATCATCAACCCTCTCTCAGTCCGCCCTGTCCACCGCTACTTCCACCATATGCAGCTCTCAAGTCCAGCTCACCCTCCCAGACACTATGAGTAGGTCAAGAAAGTACTCAGTCTCTCATCCGCGTACACTGGGTTTGAACGCCCACATTGCCAAACTAATCTCGTTTGAGATGATGCCCTTTCGGTTGGTGGAAAGCACAGCTTTCCGCGAACTCATGGCCTATGCAGTACCACGCTATGACCTACCCAGTCGCCACTTCTTCTCTCGCAAAGCCATCCCAGCCCTCCACCATCATGTGAAAGACCGCATTGTCCATGCACTCAAGCAGTCAGTGAGCGGAAAGGTGCACCTCACAACTGATGCATGGTCCAGTCGGCATGGCCAGGGCCGTTACGTGTCCATCACTGCGCACTGGGTTAATGTGGTGGATGCAGGGTCCACAGGGGACAGCGGTGGTGGGACAGTGCTGCCTAGCCCACGGTCTAGGAAACAGTTGGCTGTAGGCGTTCGACCCTCCTCCTCCTCCTCCAGAAGCGACAGCTCGTCCACAGAGCGCAGTCGTACGAGCACTCCATCTGCAGCTGCCACTGTTGCACACGATGTGTCCCCCTATCGAGCAGCTAGTGGAAAGCGTCAGCAGGCTGTGTTGCAGATGATGCGTTTGGGCGACAGACACACCGCCGAGGTGCTGGCCGAGTACTTGAAGCGACAAACTGAGTCATGGATGGGCAGTGTACATCTTGAGGCAGGCAAGGTAGTTAGTGATAACGGCCGTAATTTTGTGGCAGCCATAGCCCTTTCAAAACTCAGCCACATACCTTGCTTGGCTCACACATTGAACCTGGTGGTGCAGTGCTTCCTCAAAAATTATCCGGAGTTAACAGCCCTGCTCCAGAAGGTGCGAAGACTGTGCGCGCACATCCGCCGGTCGCCTGTACACTCCGTTCGTATGCAGAAGCTGCAGTGATTGCTCCACCTTCCCAACCACCGCCTCATTATCGACATTGCAACAAGATGGAACTCCACCCTGCACATGGTGGAGCGGCTGTGCGAGCAGAGGCAGGCCATAATGCATTTGTGGGAGGATACACGGCCAGGCACTTTGAGAGCAGACATGGAGTTGACAGGCGTGCAGTGGTCGAAGCTGAAAGACCTTTGTAAAGTCCTTCAGTGTTTTGAGGAATGCACACAGCTGGTAAGCGCAGACGACGCCATCCTAAGCATGAGCATCCCACTTATGCGTCTGCTCATGCAAACTTTGACGCACCTTAAGGAGCAGGCGTCTGCAGCCAATGTTGATGAGGAGGAAGAGGAGGAGGGAATCCTTGATGACATTCAGCCATTGTCTGCTCAGGGACCTCTCCTGGACGAGGTGGAGGAAGAAGAGGAGGAGGAGGAGGAGGATGATGGGGATGATTACTTAGGGGAGGAGGATGCATCTCGTGGGGCAAGTGAAAATGTTGGCGTGGCAAGGTCTGGTACAGGGTTTGTGCGTGACTGGAGGGATGTGGATTTGCCAGAAAGTGCTCCTCCACCCAGCACTCGCAGTGCATCATTGACACCGGGAACATTGGCCCACATGTCAGATTATGCCTTGCGGATCCTAAAAAGGGACCCCCACATTGCCAAAATGATGAACGATGACGACTACTGGTTGGCCAGCATCCTGGATCCACGCTATAAAGGCAAATTACAAAACATCATGCCACAGGAGAACCTTGACCTAATATTGGCTAATAAACAAGCAACTCTGGTAAATCGGTTGCTTGAGGCATTCCCAGCACACAGCAGCGGTGATGGTTCTCACACGAGCCGTACGGGCCGGGGGCAGCTTGGCAGAGGTGTTCGTGGTGCACACAGCAGAAGTGGCGTTGGAGACAGGGGTTTCATGACAATGTTGTGGACTGATTTTTCAAATACCGCTCACACAACTGGTAATACTGCATCGATGGAAAGTGACAGGAGACAGCAGTTGTCAACTATGGTTACAAACTACTTTTCCTCCCATATCGATGTTCTCCCACACAGGTCATTCCCCTTTGACTATTGGGCCGCTAAACTGGACACCTGGCCTGAATTGGCCCAATATGCCTTACAGGAGCTCGCTTGCCCAGCTGCAAGTGTGCTATCGGAAAGAGTCTTCAGTGCAGCTGGATCAATCCTGACAGAAAAAAGGACCCGTCTGTCAACCCAAAATGTGGATGATCTAACCTTCATTAAAATGAACCACGCATGGGTTTCCAAGGATTTTGTCCCACCTTCCCCTGATGACACATAGGGTGACAGAAAAATGGCTTGCTTTGGTCCACCTCTTCCTGGTACTTCACCTATTTCGCCTTTTGCATCAGTTGAATGTCCAACATCAACATATGCCACTTTCTAAAACTCCCTAACTGTGCTGCCTCCCCCCCCATGGCCGGGGTCACCACCTAGCGCACGACACCGTGCGAGTGCCGTTGCCCTGGACAGGTGGGTAGGCCGACTCTTGGGCGCGGGCACTGGCACAGGGTCCCTCATAGTGCAATCAAGTGTCTCTGACGGTGGTGGTGCACACCCGCCGTCAGACACACCGCTGTACTATGAGGGGCCCAGTGCCAGTACCGACGCCCACGAGTGGGCCCTCCTTGCTTGGCCAGGGCCCCAGCATTTGCAATCTTTACCTCTCCCTGCTCCTCCGCTGTGTAATCTGGGCCGTCAAATCCATACTGTGCCTGACACCGTCTGAGCCTGCCACCTGATGTATAGACATATATTTTGAATGTGTACGCTATCCATACATGTTATCCGGGGATACGTTACCCCTTCTAAACTTTGTGCAATGACGTGCAATCCATACTGGGCCTAACACCGTCTGAGCCTGCCTCATGCTGTATAGACATATATTTTGAATGTGTACGCTATCCATACATGTTATCCGGGGATACGATACCCCTTCTAACCTTTGTGCAATGACGTGCAATCCATACTGGGCCTAACACCGTCTGAGCCTGCCTCATGCTGTATAGACATATATTTTGAATGTGTACGCTATCCATACATGTTATCCGGGGATACGGTACCCCTTCTAACCTTTGTGCAATGACGTGCAATCCATACTGGGCCTAACACCGTCTGAGCCTGCCTCATGCTGTATAGACATATATTTTGAATGTGTACGCTATCCATACATGTTATCCGGGGATACGGTACCCCTTCTAACCTTTGTGCAATGACGTGCAATCCATACTGGGCCTAACACCGTCTGAGCCTGCCTCATGCTGTATAGACATATATTTTGAATGTGTACGCTATCCATACACGTTATCCGGGGATACGGTACCCCTTCTAACCTTTGTGCAATGACGTGCAATCCATACTGGGCCTAACACCGTCTGAGCCTGCCTCATGCAGTATAGACATATATTTTGAATGTGTACGCTATCCATACATGTTATCCAGGGATACGGTACCCTTTCTAACCTTTGTGCAATGACGTGCAATCCATACTGGGCCTAACACCGTCTGAGCCTGCCTCATGCTGTATAGACATATATTTTGTATGTGTACGCTATCCATACATGTTATCCAGGGATACGGTACCCTTTCTAACCTTTGTGCAATGACGTGCAATCCATACTGGGCCTAACACCGTCTGAGCCTGCCTCATGCTGTATAGACATATATTTTGAATGTGTACGCTATCCATACATGTTATCCGGGGATACGGTACCCCTTCTAACCTTTGTGCAATGACGTGCAATCCATACTGGGCCTAACACCGTCTGAGCCTGCCTCATGCTGTATAGACATATATTTTGAATGTGTACGCTATCCATACATGTTATCCGGGGATACGGTACCCCTTCTAACCTTTGTGCAATGACGTGCAATCCATACTGGGCCTAACACCGTCTGAGCCTGCCTCATGCTGTATAGACATATATTTTGAATGTGTACGCTATCCATACATGTTATCCAGGGATACGGTACCCTTTCTAACCTTTGTGCAATGACGTGCAATCCATACTGGGCCTAACACCGTCTGAGCCTGCCTCATGCTGTATAGACATATATTTTGAATGTGTACGCTATCCATACATGTTATCCAGGGATACGGTACCCTTTCTAACCTTTGTGCAATGACGTGCAATCCATACTGGGCCTAACACCGTCTGAGCCTGCCTCATGCTGTATAGACATATATTTTGAATGTGTACGCTATCCATACATGTTATCCGGGGATACGGTACCCCTTCTAACCTTTGTGCAATGACGTGCAATCCATACTGGGCCTAACACCGTCTGAGCCTGCCTCATGCTGTATAGACATATATTTTGAATGTGTACGCTATCCATACATGTTATCCGGGGATACGGTACCCTTTCTAACCTTTGTGCAATGACGTGCAATCCATACTGGGCCTAACACCGTCTGAGCCTGCCTCATGCTGTATAGACATATATTTTGAATGTGTACGCTATCCATACATGTTATCCGGGGATACGGTACCCCTTCTAACCTTTGTGCAATGACGTGCAATCCATACTGGGCCTAACACCGTCTGAGCCTGCCTCATGCTGTATAGACATATATTTTGAATGTGTACGCTATCCATACATGTTATCCGGGGATACGGTACCCCTTCTAACCTTTGTGCAATGACGTGCAATCCATACTGGGCCTAACACCGTCTGAGCCTGCCTCATGCTGTATAGACATATATTTTGAATGTGTACGCTATCCATACATGTTATCCAGGGATACGGTACCCTTTCTAACCTTTGTGCAATCACGTGCAATCCATACTGGGCGTGAGAACGGCTGGCGAGCTGTTAAGCAAGCTACAGCACCTGTCCAGACAAGTACAGGGATTCCCTAGCGAGGAGACTTATTTGATTGTTTTCTATGTTGGGACAGCAATTTTTGGGGAGCACTATACTCTGGAGAATGATAGATGGGGCCCACCATACACTGGAACATTCCAAAGGTGGACATCAGACACTGGAGCAGCATTTACAGGGCCCATTATACACTAGAGCATTAGAAATGGGGCCCATTATGTTTGGAGCATTATTTGGGCCCATAAGACAGTGGAGCTTCATCCATGGGGACCAACATATACTGTAGCATTATGTGGAGCTCATCATATACTGTTTCAAACATTATATGGGACCAATGATTTTGTATGGAGAAATAGATGGGCCTCGTCATGAGATGTAAAAAGTGAGGTATTTTTCATTGTACTATACCGCTATTTCTCTGCCGTATCGGAGCATGATGAGTTGTGGTATTATGTGTTAAAGGGGCGCTCTTTCGCCCAGGGCACATGAAAACCTGCAGCCAGCCCTCCCCCCCCACAAATTTAGCCAAATAACCCCCATTTTTCAGTGCGTAACTTGTATTATGAAGTTAATTAAGGTTGACAAGCTTAAGTAAGAAGAATTGATGCTTTTGGCATTCAAATGGGCACTGTAGGTGTGTTTCCTGTCCTCCTCTCACTGCCGACTTTTATTCCCCATTGACTTACATTGGGTTTCGTGTTTCGGGACGACCCCGACTTTTCCCTATAATCGGACGATCTTGCTCGACCCGACTTTTGGAAAAGTCGGGTTGCACGAAACGAAACGCGACCCTAAAAAAGCAAAAGTCGCTCAACTCTATCAAACACCCAACCTAATTCCATTTACACAAATATAGACAGTAACTACTATAGGAGTTAAAGCCCATTCACCCATCTTTCTACAGTCAAGATCCCCTGTTGCTTAGTACTTCGGGAGGGATTAATTCCTGTGCTGAATTGTTATTTTGCCTGACACTTATTACTGAGCTTGTAGCCTGACTATATACTGACTAGGGATGGGCGAATCTACTCGTTAGGACTCGTTACTCTGCGAGTAGTAGGGGACTCGCAGGACTCTGTACTCTGCGAGTTTCCAAGCGATTACTCGCACAGTAACGAGTCCAAAGTAAATCAATGGCAATCCTAGTTTTGGTCCGTTTTGTATTCTACTCAGATTCTCAGATCAATGCTTTCTGCTTTCAGAGTTTAAAAACGAGTTTTACTTTCAGAGTTTAAATCCGAGTTTTGCTTTCAGAGTTTAAATCAGAGTTTTGCTTTCAGAGTTTAAATCAGAGTTTTGCTTTCAGAGTTTAAATCCGAGAGCATTCAGAGTTTTGCTAACTCGCTATCACTGTAGGATCATTTTTGACAGTCAATCCGGGTCCAGCAACAGAGGAATCGCTGCAAACTCGCTTCCCCATTAATTAACATTGGACTCGCTAGACTCGCAACGAGTAGCGAGTCCTGCACTCGGACTCGTTAGAGTCTAGCGATTCCGAGTAATTTAGGATTCGCCCATCCCTAATACTGACTATACTTACGTCTATATCCCCAGATACGACCCATAGTTACAGTTTTTTCATTTGCCTTTGTAATTAAAATCATTTGTCCATGTTTATGCAGATTTATAGTTAAATTCAATCAGGGAAATTAAAACAGAAGAAAAGGGGATTCTGTTGGTTAACCAAGCATCAAAAACCAAAACAATGCTATAGGGTCTTAGTAGGAAGAAAACCAGAGGAAATCAGAGCAGTATTGAGATATCTATCACTTTTTTGTAAAGGCGTATGAAATATATATCTCTATGAGAGTTTATCTTTCTCTTGAAACATTGAGCCATGTCCCTGCATGGCTCATTGCTGACTAGACACACAGGATCATATATCTATAACATGTACTTTAAGCGCAACCTCCACTGTGGGAAGGGATGTATAGGGTAACACACTGTTCTGCCCATTCATGAGCAGCAGGCTAGAGTTCATGACATAGTACCAGTTACAGACTTTAGAGGTCATTAGTTACTCATTTATGTTGTTTCTGTGTACAGGAGAGAATGTCTCCTTTAACCCCTTAATGACCAGCGATTCAGCTTTTAACGGCGGTAGTTAAGGGTACTTAAACCACAGCGCCGTTAATTAATGGCGCTGTAGAAAAAGTGTATAGCGCCCCCCAGAGTTGGATTTTCTCTGGGGTCTCGGCCGAGGGTAACCGAGACCCCAGAGAACATGGTTTGGGTCGGTTTTTACCGACCCCGCTTTTGCGATCACCGTTATTAACCGTATAACGGCGACTGCAAAAAAAATAAGCCACAATTTTGCATTTACTTTCTCCTCTGATGTGATCGCACATCAGAGGAGAGAGAAATAGGGTCCCCGATCCCCCTGGTACCTCCCGGTAGTCCTCGGGCCCTCCTGCATCCTCTGGTGGGTGGCACCATCTTCTGCCGGCCGGCAGATTCCATTCAATCATTCAACATACATTTTGATTACAGTGATCAAAATTTAAAAAAATAGTAAATATACCCCCTTTATCACCCCCTTAGTTAGGGAAATATAATGAAATAAAGAAAATATATTCATTTTCATTTTTCCATTAGGGTTAGGGTTAGGGTTAGAATTAGGGCTAGGGTTGGAATTAGGGTTAGAATTAGGGTTAGGTTTAGAATTAGGGTTAGGGTTGGAATTAGGGTTAGGGTTGGAATTAGGGTTAGGATTAGGGTTAGGGGTGTGTTGGGGTTAGGGCTGGAGCTAGAATTGAGGGGTTTCCACTATTTAGGCACATCAGGGGGTCTCCAAATGTGACAAAGCGCCACCATTGATTCCAGCCAATTTTGCGTTCAAAAAGTCAAATGGTGCTCCCTCCCTTCCGAGGCCAGACGTGTGCCCAAACAGCGGTTTTCCCCAACATATGGGGCATCAGCGTACTCAGGACAAATTTCACACCAACTTAGGGGGTGTAATTTCTCCTGTGACCCTTGGGAAAATAAAAAAAAATTGGGGGCTTAATAAATCACTTTTGTGGAAAAAAATGATTTTTTATTTTCACGGCTCTGCGTTATAAACTTCTGTGTAGTGCTTGGGGGTTCAAAGTGATCACCACACATCTAGATAAGCTCCTTGGGGGGTCTAGTTTCCAAAATGGGGTCACCTGTTGGGGGTTTCTACTGTTTAGGCACATCAGGGGCTCTGTAAACTCAACATGATGCCCGCAGAACATTCCATCAAAGTCTGCATTCCAAAACGGCGCTCCTTCCCTTCTGAGCTCTCCCATGTGCCCAAACAGTGGTTTCCCCCCACATATGGGGTATCAGCGTACTCAGGACAACTTGCACAACATTTTGTTGTGGTCCAATTTCTCATATTACCCTTGGTAAAATAAAAAGTAGCGGACTAAAAAATCATTTTTGAGGGAAAAAATGATTTTTTATTTTCACGGCTCTGCGTTATAAACTTCTGTGAAGCACTTGGGGGATCAAAGTGATCACCACACATCTAGATAAGCTCCTTGGGGGTATAGTTTCCAAAATGGGCTTACTTGTTGGGGGTTTCTTCTGTTTAGGCACATCAGGGGCTCTGCAAATCAAACATGATGCCAGCAGAACATTCCATCAAAGTCTGCATTCCAAAATAGCGCTCCTTGCCTTCCGAGCTCTCCCATGCGCCCAAACAGTGGTTCCCCCCACATAAGGGGTATCAGTGTATTCATGGAAAATTGCACAACAACTTTTGTGGTCCAATTTCTCCTGTTAGCCTTGTGAAAATAAAAAATAGCGAGCTAAAAAATCATTTTTGAGGTAAGAAAATTATTTTTTTATTTTCACTGCTCTACGTTATAAACTTCTGTGAAGCACTTGGGGATTCAAAGTGCTCACCACATCTAGATAAGTTCCTTAAGGGGTCTAGTTTCCAAAATGCTGTCATTTGTGGGGGTTTTTCCACTGTTTAGGCACATCAGGGGCTCTCCAAATGCAACATGGCGTCCAATCTTAATTCCAGCCAATTCTGCATTGAAAAAGTCAAACGGTGTTCCTTCCCTTCTGAGCTCTGCCATGTGCCCAAACAGTGGTTTACCCCCACATATGGGGTATGCGCGTACTCAGGACAAATTGCACACCTTTGGGGGTCTAATTTCTCCTGTTACTTGTCATGCTGGCACCTTGGCAAGTTGGTGAGAGAGAGGGGTGTTATGATTGAGTCACCGTAGGAGGCAAAAATAGAAATGCTAGCTAAGTCCAGAAAACCAGAGAAGTTGGCAGCTATCGGATTGCAGACCCCTGAACCTATCAACACAACTAGCAGTAGCCGTGGGGGGCTCCTACGATGCCCTAGGCCCCTCGATCACAGCCGGAGGACTACATTGCCTAAAGACAGAAAGGGAAACCTAAACTGCCCCAGAGCAGACCCCAAAGCAAAAGGCAGCCCCCCACATATAATGACGGTGAAGCAAGAAGAAAGAACAAAACACAGACAGAAAGATAGACTGAGCAAAGATGGGGCCCACGCTAGCTTAGATAGGAAAGGACAGGAAGGCTGCTGTCTGCAATCCGTGAAAAACCCTATGAAAATAAGAGCCAACAAACTGACAGTAAAAAAGGCCCTGAGGATGCTAGGCTTCAAAAAAGCTATGTCAGTACTCAGGAATATTCTGAAGACAGAGCAACAGGCAAAAGGAGATTCAGCTCACCCCAGCAGGGAATGGCAGAATCCAGAAAAGCAAGGAAAACAAAACACTAATGCAAAAAGGCAAAGCAGAAATCTTAGCTTTAGATGAGCAGGAATCAGACTGGTTTCCTAGAAGTCCACAGAGAAGTCACCCGCAGGCCAGAAGTGCGTCGGCAGCCTTATATCCAGTCATTAACTCCACTCAGCCAGTCATCATCATCAGCCCCAGGTGTTTGACAATCAGGCTCACTACCTTTCTTCACCAGAAGAGGGAGTTCCTCGGGCCTCAGTAGTGAAGGGGAAAATGAACTCACAACAGTACCTCCCCCTTGAGGAGGGGTCACCGAACCCTCAACCACGCCACCAGGGCGATCAGGGTGAGCCCGATGAAAGGCACGCACCAATCTTTTGGCATGAATATCAGAGGCAGAGACCCAGGAATTATCCTCCTGACCATAACCCTTCCACTTAACCAAATACTGGAGTCTCCGTCTAGCCAGACGGGAATCCAGTACTTTCTCTACCTCATATTCCATGCTACCTTCAACCAATACAGGGTCTGGAGGTGCAACCCCCGGAACAACAGGTTCAACAAACCTCTTCAACAAAGATTTATGGAACACATTATGGATTTTAAATGTGACAGGAAGAGCCAAACGAAAGGAGATCGGATTAATAATCTCCAAAATCTTGTAAGGTCCAATAAATCTAGGCTTAAACTTAGGAGAAGCCACCTTCATAGCAATATTTTTTGATGATAACCACACCATATCACCAACCTTAAATTGGGGACCAATGGTCCTATGTCGGTTGGAAAACCGCTGGGCCTTTTCCTGGGAGAGAGATAACTTATCCACCACTTGGTTCCAGATCTGGTGCATTCTCTCCACCACAGTGTCAACCCCTGGGCAGGCAGAGGGCTCCACCTGCCCTGAAGAAAATCGAGGATGAAACCCAAAGTTCCAAAAAAAAGGAGACATCAAAGTGGCAGAACTAGCTCTATTATTTAAAGCAAATTCGGCCAAGGGCAAAAATGAAACCCAATCATCCTGATCAGCAGAAATAAAACATCTCAAATATGACTCCAAGGTCTGGTTTGTTCTCTCTGTCTGCCCATTGGTCTGAGGGTGAAAAGCAGAGGAGAAGGACAACTGAATTCCCAGCTTGGAACAGAAAGTTCTCCAAAATCTAGACACAAACTGGACTCCTCTGTCAGATACAATGTTCTCAGGAATCCCGTGCAAGCGAACCACCTGTTGTAAAAACAGGGGCACCAATTCAGAGGAAGACGGCAACTTAGGGAGTGGTACAAGATGAACCATCTTAGAGAACCTATCACAAATCACCCAAATAACAGTCATCCTTTGAGAGACAGGCATATCAGAGATGAAATCCATTGAAATATGGGTCCATGGCCTCTTGGGGACAGGCAAAGGCATCAACAACCCACTAGAGCGAGAACACGATTTAGACCGGGAGCACGTCCCACAGGACTGCACAATATTCCTGACATCACGAGACAAGGAGGGCCACCAAAAAGACCGACTCACCAGATCTCTAGTACCAAAAATACCTGGATGACCAGCCAAAGCAGAGCAATGAACTTCAGACATCACTCTCTTCTTCCACTGGTCAGGAACATACAACTTTCCACTGGGACAACGCTCAGGTTTGTCCTCCTAGAACTCTTCCAGAGCACGTCTCAAATCGGGCGAGATGGCAGAAAGAACTACCCCTTCGCCTAAGATGGTAGCAGGCTTGGTCACCACAGGAGAATCAGCAAAGAAGCTCCTAGAGGGGGCGTCTGCCTTGACATTCTTAGTTCCAGGAAGAAAAGAAACCACAAAATCAAAACGTGTAAAAAACAAGGCCCACCTAGCCTGTCTAGGGTTCAAGCGCTTCGCCGACTCTAGGTAAATCAAATTCTTGTGGTCAGTGAGGACCACGACTTGATGCTTAGCTCCCTCAACCAATGTCTCCACTCCTCAAATGCCCATTTCATGGCTAACAGTTCCCGATTCCCCACATCATAGTTACGTTCAGATGGAGAGAACTTTCGGGAAAAGAAAGCACAGGGATTCATTTTAGATGTTACAGGATCCTTTTGGGACAAAACAGCTCCTGCACCAATCTCAGAAGCATCCACCTCTACCTGGAGCGGGAGTGAGACATCAGGTTGCCGCAAAACCGGAGCAGAAGTGAATCTTCGCTTCAGCTCCTGAAAGGAAGAAACAGCCTCCGGAGACCAATTTAACACATCAGCACCCTTCTTAGTCAAATCAGTCAATGGCTTGGCAATACTAGAAAATTTTGCTATAAATTTCCGATAAAAATTAGCAAAACCCAAAAACTTCTGAAGGGCCTTCAAAGAAGTGGGCTGAACCCAATCGTAAATGGCCTGTACCTTGGCTGGGTCCATTTCAATAGTTGACAGGGACAAAATAAATCCCAAAAAAGAAATCCTCTGTACTCCAAAAAGGCATTTAGATCCTTTGACATACAGGGAATTCTCCCTCAAGATCCGGAACACAGTCCGAATATGTTCCACATGAGAATCCCAATCCTTGGAGAAGATCAAAATATCATCTAGATAGATAATCAAAAATTTATCAACAAAATCTCGGAAAATATCGTTCATGAAGCACTGGAAGACAGAAGGGGCATTAGTGAGCCCAAAAGGCATCACCAGGTACTCAAAATGTCGCTCCGGAGTATTAAACGCCGTCTTCCATTCATCCCCATGCTTAATGCGAATAAGATTATACGCCCCCCTGAGGTCAAGCTTGGTAAACCAGCAAGCACCTTTAACTCTGGAGAATAGATCAGAAATCAGGGGTAACGGATACTGATATTTAACAGTAATTTTGTTGAGAGCACGATAATCAATACAAGGTCTTAATGATCCATCCTTTTTGGCTACAAAAAAAAACCGGCACCTAAGGGTGACGAGGATGGTCTAATATGACCCTTCTCCAACGCCTCCTTAATATAGGATCGCATAGCCTCGTGCTCGGGTACAGATAAATTGAAGAGCCGACCCTTGGGAAATTTACACCCTGGGCTCAGTTCAATAGCACAGTCATAACTCCTATGAGGAGGCAGAGACGCAGACTCATTCTCACTAAATACATCATAAAAGTCCGCCAAATAATCAGGAACATCATGCGACTGAGGAGAGGTGGAAAACACCGGAGCCTCACTAAAGGCACACCGACAACCCCAACTCACCACAGACACAGATTTCCAATCCAAAACTGGATTATGAATTTGTAACCAGGGAAACCCCAGAACAATAGTATCATGCAGATTATGTAACACCAAAAACCTGCAATTTTCTTGATGGTCTGGGGCGACCCGCATTACCACCTGGGTCCAAAACTGAGGTTTATTTTTAGCCAAAGGAGAAGCATCAATCCCCCTCAAAGGGATAGGCGTCTGCAGAGGTGTCATCGGAAATCCACAACATTTAGCAAAATCCAAGTCCATTAGGTTTAGAGCTGCTCCCGAATCCACAAAAGCCTTGGCGGAAAATGTGGACAGGGAGCAGATCAGAGTAATAGCCAGAAGAAACTTAGGTTGAACACCACCAACAGAAAACGTGTGTGCAAAGAGTTTCTCGCGTTTAGGACAGACAGAAATAATTTGCGAGGCATCTCCACAGAAAAAACACAACTTATTACGCCTTCTGAACTCCTGACGCTGCTCTCTGGAAAAAACTCTATCACATTGCATAGGTTCAGACATCTGTTCAACAGGTGGCAACACCTCTCGTGCAGCTCTGCGTTCGCGTAAACGCTGATCAACCTGAATGGCTAAAGACATAGAATCGTCAAGACCAGAGGGAACAGGAAATCCCACCATAGTATCTTTTATGGCTTCTGACAACCCCTTCCGAAAGAGAGCAGCCAAGGCATTATCATTCCAGGTAGTAAGTACTGCCCACTTTCGGAATTTTTGACAGTACAATTCTGCAGAATCAAGACCCTGGTTCAATGCCAGCAGGGTCTTTTCAGCCTGATCAATGGCATTAGGTTCGTCATACAACAACCCCAAGGCCTGAAAAAATGCGTTCACATTAGTCAGAATAGGATCATCTGGTTTCAAAGAAAACGCCCAATCCTGGGGATCGCCACGCAGCAAAGAGATGACAATTTTAACCTGCTGCGCGGAGCTCCCTGACGAGTTAGGTTTCAAGGCAAAAAATAATTTACAATTATTTTTGAAATTCAAAAATTTAGACCGATCCCCAAAAAATACATCAGGTGTAGGAATCTTTGGTTCAGCAGCATGTGAATGAGCAAGGTAGGCGGAAATTCCCCGCACTTCCGCAGCGAGCTGCTCCACACGATCAGACAATTGCTTTATCTCCATTGAGAGAAAAAAAAAAATTCCCCCTACGGCCTCAGAGATATAGAGGAAAAAACATACACACTTTTTTTTTACAATTCTTTCCTGCTATTGAGTACCCTAGAATCTGCGGTATGGCGGGTGATTCTGTTATGATTGAGTCACCGTAGGAGGCAAAAATAGAAATGCTAGCTAAGTCCAGAAAACCAGAGAAGTTGGCAGCTATCGGATTGCAGACCCCTGAACCTATCAACACAACTAGCAGTAGCCGTGGGGGGCTCCTACGATGCCCTAGGCCCCTCGATCACAGCCGGAGGACTACTTAGCCTAAAGACAGAAAGGGAAATCTAAACTGCCCCAGAGCAGACCCCAAAGCAAAAGGCAGCCCCCCACATATAATGACGGTGAAGCAAGAAGAAAGAACAAAACACAGACAGAAAGATAGACTGAGCAAAGATGGGGCCCACGCTAGCTTAGATAGGAAAGGACAGGAAGGCTGCTGTCTGCAATCCTTGAAAAACCCTATGAAAATAAGAGCCAACAGACTGACAGTAAAAAAGGCCCTGAAGACGCTAGGCTTCAAAAAAGCTATGTCAATACTCAGGAATATTCTGAAGACAGAGCAACAGGCAAAAGGAGATTCAGCTCACCCCAGCAGGGAATGGCAGAATCCAGAAAAGCAAGGAAAACAAAACACTAATGCAAAAAGGCAAAGCAGAAATCTTAGCTTTAGATGAGCAGGAATCAGACTGGTTTCCTAGAAGTCCACAGAGAAGTCACCCGCAGGCCAGAAGGGCGTCGGCAGCCTTATATCCAGTCATTAACTCCACTCAGCCAGTCATCATCATCAGCCCCAGGTGTTTGACAATCAGGCTCACTACCTTTCTTCACCAGTAGAGGGAGTTCCTCGGGCCTCAGTAGTGAAGGGGAACATGAACTCACAACAGAGGGGGTTGTAGCCCCACTTTGCCACAAACCAGACTACCCTGGAAGGGGCATAACTAAGACAGCTACCTTGGTCCTTTCTGATGGTGAGGTCAGGCTTGTGCGGCAGGTAGCTGCCAGGTGCCACTCTAGGGTGGTGTCTGGCTGTGGCTGCTGATCCCACTTGGGAACAGGACACTACGACAGGTGCGACTGACAGACAGGCAGGTGAGCACGGCAGGCACGGCTGGTACTCTGAGAGGCGGGCACGGCTGAGACACTGGCAGCGGGCACAGCTGAGACACTGGCAGGCGGGCACGGCTGAGACACTGGCAGGCAGGCATGGCTGAGACACTGGCAGGTGGGCACGGCTGAGATACTGGCAGGTTGGCATGGCTGAGACACTGGCAGGTGGACACAGCTGAGACACAGAGACATAGGCAGAAAAGAGTGGTGTATGAAGGAATGGGTAGAGACCTGTTAACACAAGAGGTGAAGAACCGCAAGGCTGCGGTGAGGAGCTGCAGTTGACAGCAAGAGTCTCTGGAGCAGTAGAAGCGCAACAAAGCAGAACTGCAGGAGTGCAGAGCACAAGCAGAGCTGCAAGAGTGCGGAGCACAAACAGAGCTGCAAGAGTGCAGAGCAGGCAGCACCGCAAGAGTGTGGAGCACAGGCAGAGCTACAAGAGTGTAGAGTACAGGTAGAGCTGCAAGAGTGCCGAGCAGGCAGCGCTGCAAGAGTGCGGAGCACAGGCAGAGCTGCAAGAGTGTGGAGCACAAGCAGAGTCATGAGAGTACGGAGCAGGCAGAATCACAAGAGTACGGAGCTGACAGAGTTACAAGGTTATGGAGCACGAACCAAGCCGCGAGAGTACGGAGCACAGGCAGAGTCAGAAAAGCACAGGGATCAGGATATTCTGCCTCCTGCAGGGCGGATTGAGGTACTAGATAAGGCAAGGAACAAGGACACAGAGACTAGGATATTCTGCCTTCTAGAGGGCGGAAAGACAGGCACAGACACAGGACTAGGAATCAAGCCTCCAGAGAAGGCAAAACATAGGACAGGACCTGGCAACTCAGCAGCAAGACACTAACTGAGTTAAGGCTTTGCACAGGCAGCTACCACCAGGTGGAGCTGCCCTAAATACTAGAGGCCTCTTGGTAATTGGTCAGGGACACATTAGACAGGTGCAATCTGATTCCATAAGAACCAGATAGTTCTGGTGCCGCCCCCCTATGCACACAGCCAGGAAGCATGCAGAGAGCAGGCAGGAAGCAAGAGGCACACAGCATGGAGCCGGCAGCAGACGGAAGTCACAGCATGGCCTTGTGCAGTGAGTAAGTTGGTGTGTGGAGAATGGGAGGCAATTCAGTGATGCCGGCATGGTTGTTACATTACCTTGCAAAAATAAAAATTTTGAGGCGAAAAGATCATTTTTGTGGAAAAAAATAATTTTTTATTTTCATGGCTCTACGTTATAAACTTCTGTGAAGCACTTGGAGGTTCAAAGTGTTCACCACACAGCTAGATAAGTTCCTTAAGGGGTATAGTTTCCAAAATGGGGTCACTTGTTGAGGATTTCCACTGTTTAGGCACATCAGGGGCTCTCCAAATGCAACATGGTGTCAGATCTCAATTTCAGCCAATTCTGCATTGAAAAAGTCAAACGGCGCTCCTTCCGTTCCAAGCCCTGCTTTGTGCCCAAACAGTGGTTTACCCCCACATATGGGGCATTGGCATATTCAGGAGAAATTGCACAACATATTTTGTGATTCAGTTTCTCTTTTTACACTTGTTCAAATAAAAAAAATTGGTTCTGAAGTAAAATGTTTGTAAAAAAAGTTAAATGTTAATTTTTTCCTTCCACATTGCTTCAGTTCCTGTGAAGCACGTAAAAGGTTAATAAACTTCTTGAATGTGTTTTTGAGCACCTTCAAGGGTGTAGTTTTTAGAATGGTGTCACTTATGGATATTTTCTGTCATGGTTGCCCCTCAAAGTGACTTCAAATGTGATGAGGTCCCTAAATAAATGGTTTTGTAAATGTAAAAATGAGAAATTGCTGGGCAACTTTTAACCCTTATAACTTCCTAACAAAAAATTTTGGTTCCAAAATTGTGCTAATGTAAGGATCTGTTAAAGCATTCCAGAGTTATAACCTCATAAAGTGACAGTGGTCAGAATTTTAAAAATTGGCATGGTCTTTAAGCTGCAAATTGGCTCCGTCACTAAGGGGTTAAGGATGTTGTAGCTGGTTTCGTTCTGACCCATGTCAGGCATGCCAGATCACCAGTGAGGCCAAATTAGGAGTTTTTGCCCTTAATTTACAAGCATGCTTGGAGACAAAGGAGACTGCACACAGTTCGTGGGCAAATCACTTTATCTGATCTACTGAAAACACAAGGCAATATTTTATACCATTTACAACAAATGTAACCCTATGCAGCTCATGTAGCCCCCACCGTTACCCAGGGTCATACCTTACTTACCATGTACCCAGAACATGTTGTGGCTGACTATTGAGAAAATATTTGATAAGAAGTATAGTCTCCTTGAAGAGGAGACTGACAGACTGCTACGTCATGATAATAAATTCTAGCAATGAAAGGCAAAAGGCAATTAAAGAACTAAATGCAGTTAAAGGAAAACCATTAACCCTTCTATATCAAGGAATAGTGTGTTATGCATGGAACCGCCCCCTTAGTTTTCCCGGGCAGGAAGAGATATGTACACATCTTTCCCAGGCTTTTCTTAGTGATACACTAGTGTCCTGTCTCTGTCTTCACTTCAATCTCTCCTCCTGACCAGCGGATTCCGGTGAGACTCTTTATTTGTATGCATTTGTGTCTGTGTTAGACAGCCTCCTTGTAGTCTGTATCTCTTAGTTTAGTAAATGCTTTTACACTGCTTACAGATAGGTTGCATTTCTGTATAGAGCAGGATAGTGTTGCAGCATGTACATTGCCATAGCTGTGTTGCAATGTTACTGTGCAGCCTCTGTTATGTTAGTTACTGATGTAATTGCACTCTGTATCATGCTGTTGTCTCTGTTATCTGCCAGTTCTGATACACTGTTTATTCTTTTGTCATTTTTACCCATTATCATCCACTATATCGTCTGTCACAATATCATCCACTATTATTGTTCACTGTTTATCATCTCAATAAATATAGACTTAAGAATCCATACAGTCTTTTTACTGGGAAGTGGATGAAGGGTTTAGCTGTATGTTTGAGTCCACACAGCATCATATGTGGAGGAAGGCAGAACACACACAATCTATCTTCCCTAGACCCTTCCTTTTGTGTTACTAACTAGCTCCAAACCCTACGTGCTATTTTTGTCTTTTGTATCCCAGTGTATATTCCCTCTGGGATAGCCCATATCAGAATCCTCTATAACTACCTTTTTATTGTTTAAGAGGAAATTTTTGGTAGTTTTTTTTATATACATAGTAATAAAATTTATTTTTAAGGGGTTTCCTTTCCGCTCTGGTTTTCTTGATTTTATTGGTGAACTTTTTTGGGTTGGTGTTTTCTTACAATATAAACATTTTTTATAAGTAAACCTTTTTGAAAGAAAACTCTGTAATATAAAGCTTATTTAATTTTGTAGCATATTTAGACCTTGAATGCAGCCAGCATTGCAAACAATGGATATGTTCATTATACAACCAGACGTAAACTAAAAAGAGGAATATTTCTTTTCATTTTATTTTAAAAAAACCTTTATACTTTCACGTTATGTATGTATTGTAGTATATTTATACATTAGCATGCTATAGACTATAGAAAAATGTATATGAAAAAGTATAGATATACAGTAGCCATGGCAACCAAAATTATGACATTCTTTGTTTGCTGAGTGTATTCAGAGAACTGCATATATTCTGACTAAGTAATTTTATTTATAAAAAAATTTAGAAGCAGAAAATAGCAATGCTGAAAGGAATTTTAGAGCTAATAAAAAAGTGGGTTTGAAGGTGCAGTTAGACTTTAAAACCTAATTTGCTGTCACACTGATATAAAAATCATTTATCGAAATGAAAAAATAGGAACAGTACTTCATAAGGAAAAACATCTATACTAGGGGTATAATGACTGAAACCCTTTCGCCCCCTTGGTATCGGTATTCACCTTGGTATGTTTCAACACAACTGCTAACATTCCCTTAAAAACTAAGTGTTGGCTCCCTTGAAATTGTTCTAGAACATGAAGTATTTTCTCCCAGAAAATTATTGCAATTACACATGTTTTCTTTGTGTGTATCGGAACAACACAAAAAAAAAACAGAGATAAAAAGGCAAATTGGACATAATTTCACATAAAATCCCCAAAATGGATTGGACAAAATTGTTGGCACCCTCACCTAATTATTTGGTTGCACACCCTTTGGAATAAATAACTACAATTTCTTGCTACACCTCTAAACTAGAATTTTGGACCACTCTTCTTTTGCAAACTGCTCCTGGTCTCTCATATTTGAAGGGTGCCTCCTCCCAATTGCAATTTTAATCTGAGGAAAGAAATCTAGGGGGGTGCCGCACTCTGGTGAACTTTGTGGGTTAGAACAAGCAGTTTAAATTGGATATTATAATGTATGGGCAAATTGATTTTTCTGTGAAATTCACTTCTCAGCAAAGTTATTATCCTCTAATTAAATGTTCTTTATTATGCTCTGGAGTCTCCTTAGACCCTAGAGCATGCTGAACCTTTAAAAAAAAAAGATTAAAAAAAAGATGTAAAGAAGAACCTCAAAAAACTCATACTCACCTAATCACTCACATCTCTAGCCACCAACTGTTCATTGCCCACTGTCCAGTTCTCCGAGCATCCGTCACATCACATCCCTGGTTTGGTGTTTACTTTTGGCTCAGGGCTTTTAGCCAAAAGCAGGCTCCAGAGGTTACTATGCACGTGCAGTGACGTTACGGGGCCTGTTTGCTGCCGAAATTCCAATCTCCGTGTGAACACCAGGCTGGAGATGACAAAGGAGCGGCTAAAGGGCAGTGGACAGCAAACCTGAAGCAGTAAGGGCTATGCAATGATCTCTCTAGCCTGCTCGCAGCCAAAAGTCCCTGGGTTGGAAATGGAGGAAAACATGCATATGGCAAGATAGCATTGGGGGTGGCCAGAGAGGCGAGTTGTGAAGTCAGTAATTTTTTTCTTTTTAACCATTTGCCAGCTATCTACTGTACTGGGAAATGGTGGGCAGAGCAGGATGCTATTTTTTTGAATTCGCTAGGAGTGAATTGCAATAAATCTGTTTTCTCCAGAATTCAGATTTTTTTGTAAAATTCTAATAGAGTTAATTCCACTTAAACAAATTTATCTATCTCTATTATAAGCTATATTGTCATAGATCTAAAGTCTTTCCCCAGGAATTAGGAATTATAGGTGTTAATAATTAATTAAAAACGCAAAATAAAATGTGATAGGGCAGCACGGTGGCTCAGTGGTTAGCACTGCAGCCTTTCAGCGCTGGAGTCAAGGACAACATCTGCAAGGAGTTTGCATGTTCTCCCCGTGTTTGCGTGGGTTTCCTCCTGGTTCTCCGGTTTCCTCCCACATTCCAAAGACATACTGATAGGAGATCTAGATTGTGAACCTCATCGGGGACAGCGATGATAATGTGTCCAAACTGTAAAGCGCTGTGGAATATGTTAGCGCAATATAAAAATAAAGATTATTATTATGTGACTCTACACATTAAATGAATATTGGCCAGACATGCAAATTTCCATGAAAACAGTCAACAATCTTTTTGTGTTGGGTCAAAGAAAGGATGGATTGGCCATGTTGAACTTCAACATGATTCTTTGTTCTCAAGGGAGATAGGTAGCAAACAACTATGTCCCACAGTCCCTTTTTCTTATTGAGAACACTTGCTCAGCTAAACCAAATATGCTTGGGGTTGGGGGCCAGGAAGAACAGTTCTTTGCCTAATGTGCCACAACCTGACATCTGTAAAATGTGTATGGTCACCTTAATGCGTATGATGATTAGCTCATGTGTTGCTTTTAATTGTTGCTTTAACAATTATGTTAATACTTGTATAAAGAGATCAGTTTAGTCCTATTAATGCTTGAATTTACATGTTGTGCAACTATAATTTTAGATGTATATCTATAAAAATGTAACAGTATGTACATAAATATATATAGGAAAATCATTACATTCCTACTAGTTGGGTTATTTTTATTGAGTTATAATTAAAAAGAAATGAGTAACATTTTGAGGACTTCAAGGTCACAATCTTTTAATGGTTTCTGTGTTTCAGTAATCAGGAAGAAATCAAATATATTAATTGGTATGTAGATTACTAAGAAGTCAATTATTTAAATCCTAAAGCTCAGCTAGGATTATAGCCTCTGAGCACAGGATTGGACAGGATTATTTGGGCGTACTGTACTTAGTCAGAAGTGCAGATTAAAATAAATGCATTCAAAGGTGAATAAGTTTGCTATTCTAATGTATATTTTCTATGAATAAAGAATCTAGTAGCCAATAAAGACTGTGCGACTAGGTCTGAGCGCACCCAAATGGTAATGCTCGGTACCAAATCCAGCACAAAGACGTTATAATGTACGTCCAGTTTCCTGTTCATGTTTGCCAGACAAATAAAGCTTGTTAAAAGGATGCAGCGTAGCCAATCAACAAGGTTTTAGACTGAGGGCACTTCTGGAGGCATCACAGTCATGCCAAGTATTGGCATGGCTGCAATTGACTGGCGCACCACATGGCTTTGCCTACATTAAGACCAGATCAAGAATGCCACCTCCACTCTGCTCTTATTACTTTAGGGACAGGACGGAGCTGGAGTGAGGGACAGAGTCTGACTGTGCACTATGCAAAAAAGTTTCTGTACTCTACAACCTAGCCCGTGGGAGTAATGTGCCAAAAGCTGCTGTGTGTACCCTGCAACCCATATCTTTGGTAGTACTGTGCTGAAAAGCCACTGTGTGTCCACTTCAAGCTAGCTTGTGGGAGTACTGTGCCAAAAGCTGCTGTGTGTACTCTGCGCTCTTCTTGTGGGAGTATTGTGCCTTTAAGTCTCTGTGTGTATTCTGCAATCCTGCCTGTTGGAGTACTGTGCCTTTAACCCACTGTGTGTACTCTGCAACCCTGCCTGTGGGAGTACTGTCATGGGTGTGTCAGGTGTGACAGTCATCCTGGATACAGCTTTAGAAGGTCATTGAGATTAGCTCAAGCACCTTCTAGATCTTTGCATCTCTGCTATGAAGTGATATCCTTCTCCCTCTAGGCCCCCCCAAAATACATCCTCAATTAATTCAACTACAGTAGGGGTGCAATGATCATATTGACACCACATATGCCTCAAAATTTTATGCCATTGGGCGGTTAAGAAAGAATAATTCTATTTTTTACCACTAGAATGTTGGTTTAGCCCACAGTTTTTAATTTTTCTAAGGGCTAATAGGAAAAAAAATGGACCTCAGTTTGTTGTAAAAATTTCTCCTGATTGTGCCAATGCCCTGAATATCATCTAGAAATACTTTTCAGGCACAGCGAAAAGCTCAGAAGGAAAGGAGTGCCATTTTATAGTACAGATTTTATTGTTATGATTTGCGAGTGCCATAACCCCAGTGGTTCCAGCACAGCAGAACCCTTCATACGTGACCCCATTTTACAAACTACACTTCTTGATGAATTAATCTAGGGGTGCAGCGATCATATTGACTCCACAGATTTTTTTCATAGAATGTTATACCATTGGCAGTGAAGAAAAAATAATTACATTTTTATCACTAAAATTTTTTTCTAGCCCCAGAATTTAGTAACAAAATTCATCCCACAATTTCTGCAGAGCATGGAAATACCCCATATGTGGCTTTACAATACTGCTTAGCCACACGGTGAGACTCAGGAGGCACAGAGTGCTATGTGCTTCCTGGAGCGCAAATTTTTCTAGAATTATTTGCGGACTCCATATACAGAGCCCCTAAGTTCTAGAAGAGCAGAATCCCTCCTCAAGTGACCCATTTTGGAAATTATGCCCTTTTTGGGAATTAGGACAATAATCCAAAACACAACAGCAAGTTCACCTCTGAATTGCTTAAGATAAACAAAATTAAGACTTTGTAGTGGCCTAGTCAATATCCTGACCTTGCTAGTTCATTTGACCTCATGATTCTCATTTGGTCTGACATGCACTGTGAGCTGTGAGGTCTTATTTAGACAGGTGTGTGCCTTTACAAATCAAGTCCTATCAGTTTACTTTAACACAGCTAACTCCAGTGAAGGAGTAGAACCATCTCAAGAAGGATCACAAGAAAATGGACAGCATGTGACTTAACTATGAGTGTCTGAGCAAAGGGTCTGAATGCTTATGACCATGTGATATTTCAGTTTTTCTTTGTTAATACATTTGCAAAAATTTCGACATTTCTGTTTTTTTCAGTCAAGATGAGGTGCAGAGTGTACATTAATGAGAAAAAAATGAACTTTTTTGAATTTACCAAATGGCTGCAATGAAACAGAGTGAATAATTTAAAGGGGTCTGAATACTTTCCGTACCCACTGTATGTTCTTTGCAGAAAAATACTCTGGCTTGTTCAGTATAAGTACACGTTTTAATTACTGCCTCTTCAATATATATATTAAGATCCAAGAAGTGTATTTTTTCTGAGCTAATTGTGGAAGTAAAATGCAAGTAAAATTAATTTTTATTAATATCCTCTAAAAACTATATTAATGCTTTTTGGCCACCGGACCAAATAAAAATGATATCATCAATAAAACATTGCCAGAGGACAAGGATCAGGTTAGCTTGCCACATGGGTAGATGTATAGGTCTTCCCATCTCCCCATGTATAGGTTGGCATTGCTGGGTGCGAATGTGGTTCCCATGACAGTACCCCATTGCTGGTTATAGTAGTTCATCTCATATTTAAAAAGGTTATGTGCTAAAATAAAATGCACACATTCCTTAATAAAGTGAGAAAAAGGAGGACATAGAATCCATTTCCATTGCAAAACATGTATAAATTTATTTATCAAAAAGAAGGACACATATCAAAGATACAGGATATTACAAAATCCAATAAAATGGGTAATCACACTAATATATCCTAGCATATACTCTTTTGGCTGGTAGAATAACTACATTTCATTGTTCAATTATTTTACATCATTAATTTTTGTGGTATTGATTCTGGATATCCATTCCCATCACAGGCTGCCTACTTGTTTGTTTTTCTAGTATCGGGCCTTATGTGATTACCCATTTTATTGGATTTTGTAATATCCTGTATCTTTGATATGTGTCCTTCTTTTTGATAAATAAATTTATACATGTTTTGCAATGGAAATGGATTCTATGTCCTCTTTTTTCTCATGATATTGAGAATCGTCTCCATTATATTTGACTTCATGAGGCATTATTAAGGTATTTTACTCTTGCATTTAATAGGATGTTCTTTTGGAGTTTTTTTCACGTACATTCCTTAATAAAGTTCACTTGATCAGTAGAAAAAGCGAGCATCACGTGACCGAAGATGTCCCACAGGTCCTGCAGGCATCAAAGACATTAAACGCCAGACCTTGTGTACGAGTGCCTGTTACCAGTCGGGACAGCGTTCCAACTTTACAAAGTCGGGATTATCTGCAGCATCTGCTGCCCACTTGATACACTCGCAAATCAGAGAATTCTTCTGCAAAGAACATATATCTATATTACCAAGAAGAATCCTAAGGAGACTTTGACCTTTTCACAACTATATCAGGTACTCCCCATCTGATTCCACCGGTTAATGCTTGTGCGACCTATGCTCACTACTATCTTTTTTGTGTTAATATTGGGAATAATTAATTGTGTTTTTTTTCCCCTTGCACTTTCTTGTTCACATTTTAACCAGTGCAAATAACCACCAATGTATCATTTGTAGTTTCCAATTTGCACTATGTGGTATAAGACCTTATTTGCAGCGGATTAATGTGTATATACTAGCGCT
The DNA here is from genome assembly GCF_039654945.1 of Dendrobates tinctorius. Lineage (NCBI taxonomy): Eukaryota > Metazoa > Chordata > Amphibia > Anura > Dendrobatidae > Dendrobates > Dendrobates tinctorius. The sequence goes on along the minus strand of NW_027361730.1, from coordinate 7,925,238 downwards.
GCCAACTTCTACTTATATCTATTTATTTATATATATATATATATGAAGATATACATGCGTATGTATGTGCTCTGTGTAGCGCCCTCCTCCTCACCTATGGCCTCGGGTACGTTGCTTCGGTGTGGTGCCCGGCAGGGAAGCTGGTCTCCTGGGTCTCTCATCCCTTGTCCCAGGCTGTCTGCTCCTCCTACTGCTTCTGGGACCCTGCACGCGCCCCGCAGGTCTCCAGGCATGTCTCTGAGGGCGCGCGCACACTCTCGGTCTCTTAAAGAGACAGCGCGCCATTTTCAAAATAGGTGTTAGCCAGTGGCTGAGCATCTCATGTTATTTCAAGCCCTTCTGCCCTTAGGGATGTGCCTGAGCAACCAGTGCTTCCTGTTGTTAGTTCTCAGGTTTCTGTAACTGCATGTCAGTGCTCCGCTACATCTCACTAATACTGGTTTGTCTCCTCAGAGTGTTCTACGACTCTTCCCACGCCTTCTGGAACTATGCCAGCATCTCCCGCATCTCCTTGTGCCTGCAGCTGTCTGCTTCCTGCTTATTCAGCTCAACTTCTGCCGGTTTCTCCATTACTTGCAGTACATGCATGCCCACCAGACCAGTCGATTCAGCTGCGACGTACCCGGGGTCTAACTGGAGGTAGTACCTTGTGTCTCCAGCACTTTCCATTCTGATCCTGTTGGAGGGGTCTTACTACAGAGGTCTAAGACTCGTTTGGTCACACCCCCTTCGGAGCCCCCCAGGCAGTGGTCCCATGGTTCCACAAAAATTTCAATAAAAAATGTGCACTTCACCATCTGTGCCTCCGTTTCCATTTGTTACATTCTGTACAGTATATATGAGTGTATGTGCTCTGTATATACATGCATTTGGGCTATGTGTGCATACATGTGTGCTTGGTGTATACATGCATGTTTATTAGGTGTGTGTTTACATATGTATTTGCTATGTGTATTTAAAAATGCGTGTGTGCTATGAGTGTATACATGCACGTGTGCTATGTGCATATACATGCACGTGTGCCATGTGTGTATACATATGTGTGACATACAGTTTGTGTGTGTCACATATGGTGGTAAGTAGTGTAAGGGGTGTGCAGATGGCTGGTTTGTGCCCTGCATCCTTGTGCATGCCTGCTGGATAAAATCGGGTACAATGTGAATATGTGGTTACTGTTTATACTGTGTAAAGTATATGTTTGTGAGTAGTAATATGTCACTATATATAACATAATGTGTCATGTGCTAACATCTTTCATATTATACTGTGCTAGGGATGAGAATAGGGACAGTTAATGACTCAGATAGGTTTAGCATGTAGCATTGGTAAGTGTTATGATAAATGTAGTTTCGGATTGGTGTCAAGGGGGGAACTATAGAGTTAGATGTCAGATTAAGATAGGATAAGAATTTGTTTCAGCCGGAGTAGTAATATTTAAATGGTTAACCCAATAGGAAGCTAGCTGGTGGGAGGAGTTAGCGGTAGGTTAGGAAAAGTTCCCTCTGAGGTAGTCAGTTGGTAGAAGGAGTTGTTGCAGATTTTGAGATGTTGTGAAGCGTAAGAGAGAGAGACAGGAAGAACTGGAAAGGAGAGTTCTGAAGAATGAAAGCTTGCAGGGCACAAGTGGATCTAGGCAGCCTGAAAGGATCAGTGGCTAGGCTGTGGGGTAACTTCTGTGACGTCCAGGACTTACGGTCTGACCAGGATTTGCATTGGCCTCCGGAATTTTCGCCCAAGATGTGGAAGTGGACAGGGAGCACATAGAATCAGCTAGCTTGATTACCCAGGGAACAGCGGGACGTGATACCACGCTGCTAGAGTTCATGCTGATGTAGAGGAAGTGAACTGACATATGGACTTGTCTGCAGCAGTAGGATAATGTACAGTGTGCTTGACGTGGACTGCTGGATATGAAGGTGGGAGACAGCTTTTAATAGGAGAAGGATGGTGAAGTACTGGGTTTGGCCACTAGGGGGAGACTAAAGACAGCAGAAACAGAAGGAGGTGTAATACTGTAGTTTGACCACAAGATGTCACAAGAGAGCAGTGAGAAAAGGGCTTTACATCAGCTTAAGGCTACGAAACCGCAAAGTCATGGGGGGCGGGGTTTCAGGAACTCTAGAGTGGAATTCCCAGAGAGAAGGAAGATAAGAAGGGGTAGAGAGTTCCAGAAGGAGTCAGTCCAGGGAGAAGAGCCCAGGAGAGCAGAAGACTGAAGGGAGAGATGGACAGAAAAGAAGCTCCAGAAGGGACTGAGGAGGAAGACAGTCAGGGGGGTGGCCCTGACAGGAGAGCCGCAGGACTGAGAAGGCCGGGGCTACCAGACGGATAGACTTGGACGGGTGAAGCACTGTGGAGGTAGGCCTAGGGCAGCCACAGTGAAAGAGCCGCAAGGGACATCAATTAGGAAAAGGAAGGAAGTGAAGGTACCCGGGCCTGTATGCGGAGTCTAGCAGCTGCTGTGTGGTGCTGCGAATCGTCGAGAGGATGGTCAATAAAGAGGACCTGTTGAATGCACATCAGTGTCTGTCTTAAGTCTGTTTGCGGTGATGAGAAGGACCACCCCCCAGTCGCACTGGTTCCTACACTGACAGGAAATATCAGGGAGAATTCAGTAGGAGAAGTTCTTTTGTCTTTTGAAGATTGTTGGACTAAATCTGTTATGAAGATGCATGAATTGAGTAAAGTTTTATTGAAAATTAACTTGTAATTTGGGAATGTGTGTGTGTTGCTGAAAGAAGTGGAAACTCTGTAGACTGAGGAGATTGCTGACCCACAGGTTGATGAAACACTCTGCAAACACAGCACACAGCAAAATGGATATGTTAATTGCGCAGCAGAGCGTCAGGGTGTGATGGAGCAACAGCAGCCCCTAGCCATGACTACCACCCTGGCCCCCGTTACATCCACATTTGTAAACAACGGCAGCACAGACTAACCCCCCTACCTAATCTAACTATTACAATTAACAACACCACATTCTCTGCAGTACCAGAAGTCTGTTGCCTTAGAGCAGGGGTGGGGAACCTCCGGTCCGCGGGCCGCATGCAGCCTGCAGTGACTTTTCATGCGACCCGGGGGCAGGTCCCTGGAGTCCCCAATACCCGGGCAGCAGCCATATCCTATCGGCGCTTTAACCCCCAAGTGCAGGGCACACAGCGTTCACTACACAATGCTGCCTGCCCTGCACATGAATGGTGACGTCGCTGTGTGGGCGGGGTTAGCACCGGGGTGGGTGGGGTTAGCGCCCAATGCTCTCCAGTCCTCCTGTCCCGGAAGAGGATAATGCTGCGCTCAGTCCTCTGTGCGTGCCAGCAGCTCTGCGCGTCCCCAGGGATCTTTGATCCGGCAGTGTGCTTTCCTATCTGTGCCCCTCAGCTTGGTACCCCCTGTGATCTATGTGACCCCAGCTAAGCAGCTATATGTCTTCTGTGAGCTGTGCCCTCCAGGTGTATGCCCTGTCATGAACTCATTTTCTGCTCCACCAGTTGAGAGTTCCCCTTCCGTTCTCCCTCTGGTGGTGACAGGAGGTAGTGCGGTTGGTTTAAGTGGTAGTCATTTGCCACCTGATGAGGAAGATAACGATTGGATCTCTGGAGTATCAGACTGGATATAAGACAGCCGACGCCCTATCCGGGTTCTGGGGATTCAGTCTGCTCCTCAGGTCCGGGACTTCAGCTCTCTTCCAGTCTTCTCAAGTTGTTTGTTTTTTGCTATTGTTCACACTTGCGCTTGTTGGTCAATTCACTTTTTTGTGTAATCAGCCTGCCCCTGCTGGGGCTATGCTGAAATTCCACTCCTATTAATCAGTATTTGCCAATCTGCTTTTTGTCCCTTATTAGATTGGCCTCTTTTTTCCTCTGTCTCAGAATATTTCAGAGTGCTGATATAGGTTTAGAAGTCTAGTGACTTCAGGGTTAATTTTGCTATCTGAAGTGTTGGACAATATTTTTGTAGGTTTCTTTGGCAGATTGCAGACAGTGTCTTTCCTTTTCTGTCCTTTTTAGTTAGCCGGGCCCCATCGTTTGCTCAGCCTATTTTCCTGCCTTTGTTTGTATTTTCATCTTGTTTCACCGTCAATACTTGTGGGGGCTGTCTTTCCTTTGGAGTCTGCTCTGGGTCAGTTAGTTTTCCTCTTTTCCTGCTTTAGGCTTATGTAGTTCTCCGGTTGTGACGAGGCGTCTAGGACCAACGTAGGAATGCTCCACGACTGCTTCTAGTTGTGCGGTTAAGATCAGGGATATGCAATCTGCATAGTTACCAACTTCTCTGGTTTTCTGAGACTTAGCTTGTTATCTTTTTTTCCTCCTCGGTTTCTCATTCATAACAATGCCCCCTGTGATCTGTGCCCTCCAGGTGTATGCCCCCTGTGATCTGTGCCCTCCAGCTATATTCTCCCTGTGATCTGTGCCCTCCAGCTATATGCCCCCTGTGATCTGTGCCCTCCAGGTGTATGCCCCCTGTGATCTGTGTCCTCCAGCTATATGCCCCCTGTGTTCTGTGCCCTCCAGCTATAAGCCCCCCTGTGATCTGTGCCCTCCAGCTATTTGCCATCCTGTGATCTATGTGCCCCCATCTGTTTCCCCATGTGATATCTATGCCCCCCTGTGATCTGTGCCCCCCTGTGATTTTTTTTTCCCCCATGATCTGTGCCCCCTAGCTATATGTTCCCCTGTGATCTCTGTGCCACCCAGCTATGCGCACCCCTGTGATATCTGTGGCTCCCAGCTTTTTGCCCCCTGTGATCTATGTGCCCCTCATGTTATCCCTGTGCCTCCCTGCTATATTCATCCTGTGATATTTGTGCTCCCATGTGATCTTTGTGCCCCATGTGATCTGTCCCCTCCAGCTTTGTGCCCCTCCATGATCTCTGTGCCCCCCTGTGATCTATGTGGCCCACCCCTGTGACATTCGTGTTACCCCGGTGATCTATGTATGCCTCCCAGGTGATGCCTGTCCCCCCAGTGCTGCATATCTCCCCCCTACGGCTGTATGTGCCCCCAAGTGATGTGTATATTCCCCAGTGCTTCATTAACCCCAAAAGTGCTGTATATCCACCCAAGTACTATTTATTCCCCACCTGTGATATATATAGCCCCCAGTGCTGTATATAGCCCCCAATGATATATGTGACCCCACTAGTGATGTATATTCCCCCCAGGGACATATATACCCCAGTGCTGTCGGTGTTTCCTAGTGATGTATATAGTCCTTCAGTGATGTGTATTCCGCCCAGCCTCCGCGGTGATGAATATGTCCCAGCATCTCCTGTGAGGTCTATGCCCCCCAGCCCCTCCTGTAATTTATATGTCCCCAGAGTCTCCTGTGATGCATATAAAGCAGTCTCAATGTTTCCTACGTAATGTCTGTACAGCAGTCTCAATGTTTCCTATGTTATGTATGTAGCAATCCCAGCGTCTACCATGTGATGTATATACAGCAGTCCCAGCGTCTCCTGTGTGATGTATATACAGCAGTCCCAGCGTCTCCTATGTGGTGTATATAAAGCTGTCTCAGCGTCTCCTATGTGATGTATATATAGTAGTCCCAGTGTCTCCTATGTGATGTATATGTTTTACAAAACTTATGACAAAAAGTTGACTGCTCTCCTGGCCGACACAAACCTGGAAAAGCAGCTGTGAGGAGCAACATGATCAGTATCACCTAACATCACAGCTGCACCAAAGAGAAGCAGCTCCAGCCGTCACATTAAGGGTGAGTTACCGTAATTGTTTGACTAATTATACCAAAATAATTTTCAAGGTGTGGCCCCCCGAATGATGTTAGAAATTTCCAAATGGCCCCCGACTCGATAAAGGTTCCCCACCCCTGCCTTAGAGTAACCCTTGACTCTGCTCTGTTTCTCAAAGAGTACATCTAAGCTCTCGCCACCTCTTGCCAATGCTAACTCAAAAATTTTTCCAGAAGCCATCCTTTCCTCCACCCTGAATCTACTAAAATGTTAGTGCATGCCCTCATCATCTCATGCCTCAACTACTGCAATACACTCCTCTGTCGCCTTCCTGCTTACACTCTTGCACCTCTCCAGTCCATGCTTTACTCTGCTGCCTGACTAATTCACCTCTTTCCATGCTACTCCTCTGCCTCTCCCCTCTGCAAATCCCTTCATTAGCTCCCAATTCCCCAATGTATCCAGTTCAAACTGCTACACTGTCTTACAAAGCCGTCCATAATATGTTTCCTCCATATATCTCTAAACTAATCCCCTGATTATTTTCTAATACACAACATTGAACCCTCCCAAGACCTCCTCCTTTCCCCACACTCGTACTTTCCTCAGCCACTCACCTCCAAGACTTCTCCCAAGTGTCCCCTATCCTCTGGAATTCTGTGCCTCAATATATCCGATTATTCGCAACACTGGGTGCCTTTAAACAGAACTTAAAAGCCCACCTCTTAAAGAAAGCTTATAGCCTGCAATAACCCAAATCACCACCACCGAAGCTGTGGTTACCCCCTACCCTATTGTCTCTTTACCCATAGTCCTGTAGACTGTATAAGGACATTATCCTCTCCGATCTGTCATTGTTACTTTGTTCACCATAATTTATATTTGTATTTTGTATGTGACCCCTTCTCATATACAGCCCCATGGAATAAATGGTACTCTTAAAATAAATAATAATAATAATAATAATAATAATAATAATAATAAGTATAAATATGGTAGTCTAAAAATAAGTAGTAATAATAATAATAATAATAATAATAATAGGTATAAACATTTCAGCAATCGCCCAACAAACAAGCAAAATGCTTCTCGTTCATCAGATGATTAGATTGTTTATGGTAGAACAAAAAAATCATTGTTCTCAGCAACAAATCTCTAAGTGCAAACTGCAGATGTGCTGCAGATTACATAATACTATATGGAGACAGAATGATCTACAAGTGATTGTTCTTTGCCCATTAGTCTTTGTCAGCCGGTGTAAAGAGGCCATTATACAAGTGCCGCACAACTTCAATACTGTCGATCACGCTCACTGAACGCTCTGAAGTCAGTGCTTGTAAATGCATCATAAATGTTTGTATGATGGTGCAATATGTGAGCATTTCGGGCCCTACTTTTATCTTTTGCCCATGCCCCACTTTGTGTAAAACCAGACCTGTGTACATTTCACCTGTAAGCAACTTTTACCTTAACTCATGACCTGACTTCTAGATTACGCCAGATGCAATTAATGATGGAATTGGGTATCTTTATTAAGAGCCTGTTGTTAATATTGTATTTCCTATTTCTTTTGATAAGTATTTGACATATTGATCAATCAGTTAAGGTGGTTCTCATCGCCAGCCACAGACATGTATGTTAAGAAGGTGGTCTCTTCTTCAGCTATATAAAGAAACCTATTGTACTTTGAAGCCAGTCTGTACTCAAAAGGAAAGCTTAAGGGAAGAAGTATTTTTTTTTAGAAATATGATTTAAATTGAATATATTTTCTTCATTTTTCAAATTCAAAAGCCACTTTTATTTCCTGAATATTGTATGCCTGGTGCTAAGGGAGGCAGAGCATTGTTTTCATTAGAGATAAGCAGATCAGATGCCCTATGGGCCACAGAAAAAAATGTATTCAATGATCGAAGCCCATACAAGTCATAAGTTCAGATCCATTTGGATCATTTCCGCACACGGTTTTTGTACGACATCTCTTTGCTTCAACTAAACAAGGAATTGCTTCCAAGTTTGTTATATGTGCATCAGTTGGTGATTTGGGCAATCATAGGAGAAAGAATAACAAAGCTAGTACTAGATACATAGCTTATAATGAGTTTTGTCATGCAAAATTGCCTGAAAACGAAATGTTATGTGATGCAAAGCAAATGATGAGCTTTTGCCATATTCATGAAGAATTATCTATCGAGAAAGATGGCTGCAATAAACACTTCATTGGCATGCACTTTCTGCTACAGTTATTATGCTCCAGAGTGTTCAAAGAGGATTTAATGGAAGGAAGAATGGGGAGTAATACGAGTGAGAAAAAAGGATGATAGGCGAAAGAGAAGAATGCAGAATGTTGTAATATGGAGAAAGATGTAAGAACTATGAAGAAACAAAAAACAAGAGGTCCTATAGGTAAGAGCAATGACACATAATAAACTCCAATAAACAATATTATTTAGATCACAGAGTCTTGGACTTCGTACCCCACAAATGCAAATAATACTAGGTATTCTTCATGCAACTATAATAACACAGACTTGTCTAGGCAAGGACTCCACAATAAGTCTGAAGTTGTCCTGCATCATCTGAATGGGGACCTCAATGTATCAGAGACAATTTTCCAGCACATCCCATAGATGCTATAACAGATTGACATCTGGAAAATTTGGAGATCACCCCAATACTTTGAACTTTTTTTCTTGTCTATCAAACCAGAAATTTTTGCAGTGGGGTAGCATGCTTGATCCTGCTGAAAAAGGCTGCCGCCATTAGAGATTATATTTGCATTGAGGAGGTGTACTTGGTTTACAACAATGTTTAATGGATGGTGGTGTCAAATTAACATGCAAATGAATACTATGACCCAATGTTTCCCAGTAGAGCATTACCCAAACTCACAGTGCCTCTACCTGATTACCTTCTCTCCATAGTACATCTCAATGCCATTTCTTTGGCAGATGAGCAACAAATATGCACCTGTCTATCCACATGATATACTGTAGTAGAATCAGTGAATTATCAGACCAGGTGAGTTTTTTTTAACTGCTCTATGGCAGGGGTGGGGAATTAATTTTAATGAGGGACCACATGAGAGACAAGACTGTTGTGGAGGGACGAACTAATATGCTGAAACTAATTCTGCTCAATATTAAAATTATATTATTTATAATTATAAGCTTATATTAATAACAATTGTATCACTTAATATTGAGATAAATTAAGTGTGTTGACACTCCCAATATACCATATGAGCCAACACACAGCCCCTTTATGTACAGTACACACACAGCTCTACTATATACACTATGATCCCACACATAGCCCTTCTCTATGCAGTTTGATACCACACATATCACCCCTATATAAAGCATGAGCGCCTCATAGCCCCTCTATATACAAAATGACACCACACACAGTACCCCTTATATAGTATGTGTCCCCACATAGCCATCATAGATACAGTATGATCCCTCACATAGCGACCTATATACAGTATGAGCCCTCACACAACCCTCCGTGTATATCATGAGCCCTTATATAGCCCTTTATATATAGTATAAGCTCCTACACAGCCCTTCATTATACAGTGAGTCCTCACACAGCCTCCTTATAAACAGTATGTACCCTCACACAGCTCACTATATACAGTGTGAGCCCATACATAGCCTTCCTATATACAGTATGAGTCCTCCCATAACCCTTATATACAGTATGAGCCCCTACATTGCCTTTCTCTATACAGTGTGAGAACACAAAGTTTCCCTATATACAGTTTTAGGCTACAAATATACAGTATGAAACCTCACATAGCTTCCCTATATACATTATGAGCACCCACAACTAGAGATGGGTGGACACATGGGCAGCTGAAGGCTGCAATTTTTAGGCTGGGAGAGCCAATGTCCATGGCCCCTTACCAGCCTGAGAATACCAGCTCCCCAGCTGTAGCTCCATCAACTGATACCAGTGACCAGGGGTAAACGTTTTACCTCTGATCACAGCATCAGGTTCATGCTCTTATTTGGCAGCATGGGAACCACGGCTGTCTGACCAGTGGTAATGATTTCACTGACGATCAGAAATAATGTTTGCCATGCTGCCATGACACCTTGCGTTCAGGGGGCCAAACCCAAACAGTAACATGGACTTCTTCGTGAAGTCCGTGATCAGTGTCGGTGCCCGAACAGTAGGTGTTCGGTATGGACACCGAACTTTACTGTTCAGGTCCGCCCATCTCTACCCACATCTTATATACAGACACACATCTCACACAAATTCACTCACATAAAAAATTACATACTCACCTTGCTATCATTCACCGATGCTCTGCTATGGTCTTTGCTATTTTAACTGAGGCTCTGCACAGCAGAGGCAATGTAGTGAAGGTCATTCCGTCTTCCATCTCAGTTGCACACGCGTGTTTTCAGTGTCTTAGCTGTCTCGATTCGAAGGCCACTGGAACAGTCAGAGGGCCAGATGTGGCCCACAGACCATACTTTGCCCAGATCTGGTCTATGGTTTATTTAGATACTTACATGCCGAATGTAATCTCTTTTAGTAGCAGAAAATAAATTCACTTTAACTGACCTGGTGCTACTTTGAATATATTCCCTTCATTGACAGATGCCATTTTAATGAGATAATCAGTGTTATTTACCTGGCAGTGATCAGGTAATAACTTGCTTCAAATTAAATGTATTTATAATTTTAGTTATAATCTTTTACTCCCATTCAGTTCCCTTGGAATGGAGATACAGTTAGTGGGTCAGCCAGCAAGATATTACTTTAAATATTGAATGTTGCAAGGCAGATGGAACTTCAAGCTCTTGAAACACTGATCTCTCAGAGCAGAATGCATTAAAAAGTCAAAGAGAAATGTATTCGCTGTTAAAGTACTTATTGTTAAGCATAATGTTTGACAGTCATATGTCAGGGTTAAGAATGATCGAATAGCTTCGGGTAAGAGCTTATTTCAATAGGTATAGCGCTTACCCAATAGCTGCATCGGGAACCTAGACACCTGGAATGCTCCCGATGATCAGCTGTTCGGCTCCCCAGCTGCATATGTCATGGCTGTGTGACAGTCAAGCACAGAGGAAGACAGAAAGAGGAGGGAAAAAAACAGCACATCATCTGGTAAATACAAAACTTCTTTTATCCAAATTCCATGAAAAAGTAAGGTCCATGGAAAACATTTAAAAACTGACTCGATTCTGGTGAAAACACCCTAAGTCCTCCTTCACACGTTCTGGTGATTCCTGTACAGGACAAAACAGTACTGGTGAGATCCATGGTTGTGTCTGTGTACAATTCGTGTGTCCGTTTGATGTCCATGTGTCCCTGTTTCACATCTGTGTGACATATGTGTGAGAAATTGAATGAATATTATTTTGTCTATTCAGCTTTCACTACCATTATGCCTTGGTATTTATAGCAAGTTTGGTGCAAGATCACCAGCAGCTGCAATAACTGTGCATATTTTTGATGCTAGTATAGTATCATATTGCACTATATGGTTTGCGTAGTGGTGGTGGAGGATCCTCGCAAACCAGTAAGCCAAAGATGTTTCTATGTTTCATTCTCTAGAGAAGTAGTGAGAATGGCGGTCTGGGCCTAATGGAAAAGAAAAGGCAAAATTAATCACTATGGTCATTGAGAACATCACTTGTGAGAACCTGCACAGAATACACATGTGGGGAGGAGAACTCCCAGACAGTGAAAGGACAGGTACCCAGGGGATTGCCATCAGGGTTCCTGAGGGAACGATACTGGGAGGACAGTAAAAGGAAAGACTTGACTGAAGTTGTCAGGGAAACAGGGGGCGGGGCAAGCTTAAAAGGAGCAGGGGGCGCGCTGAAGTGGCAGTTGACAGAGAGCAGGACAACAGACAGGAAGCCGTGTGAGACAGAGAGGACCGAGGGAGCAGACGGTGTGTTGTGGAGAGACCGACAGGGGCCTGTGAAAGGAAAGCTGCGGACTCATCGACTAGTGACTCATGAAAGACTTGCACCGGCAGCCGCTCCCCGCATACGGTCCCATACAGCCTGTCAGGATCCTGACAGCGCCGGCGTACAGCCTCCGCTAAGCAGGGACTCACCCGCACCGTAGGGACCACTGGGGACAAGAACAGCTGGAAAATAAAGATGCACAGGACCTGAATGTAGAAGTATAGCAAGCCGGCACAGAACCTACGGTCATGTGAACGGTCATGTGACTGCAAGGGGGCAGGGCTTAGTGTCCTGCTTTCAAAGAAGTTAGAAAACTCAAAGTCGGGCAAAGCAGGGGTCATGCACAGTACAGGCAAGCGAGGTACAGGAGGGATAAACAGACGGGAGGTCAGACAAAGCCAAAGGTCATACACAAGATATCAGTAAAGTACCAGGGATGAGACAGAACAGATAGTCAGGGCCAAGCAGAGATCAAAACCAAACAGACGTAGAAGGTACCAGGCAGAATCCAAAGCAAAATCCAGAGAACAGACCGAGTCGTACACAGAGAATCAAGCAACCAGAACACAACACTAAGGGGTCACCACACAATGCCAAGGGCGAAAGTAGAACTGACGGGGGATGGGAGCTTCCTGAAGCTATAAGAAGCCTCCCCAGAACCAATGAGAGGCCACCATAATAGGTCCCAGGTGTGCAGGTGAGAGTCTGCACTGAGGTCAAAACATTAACCCCAGCAGTGCCGGTCACCCAGCACTGGTATCATGACACAGCCACTCCCGCTGCTTCCCACCCTGTTGTGACAAGGCGGCTACCTCAGGCGACCGCTGCAACGACAGACCATTCCTTTACAGCGGTCAGGACACTGCCCCCCTGCCTTCTCCCACAGCTGCGGCCCTGTCATCACCGGCCCCAGGGGGCGCCACTTTGCTACAGGTGGTAGTAGAGGCCCCCGTCCGGTTTCCTAAGGGACCCTGGGCAGAGTTTGGTGAACGGTTATATTTAGAGACTGCGTCATTACCGCGCCCCATCAGCACCGTTTCTTCAAGGCCTGTTGCGCCCCACCTGCATCGCTTCTTCAGGGCCTGTTGCGCCCCACTGACACCGTTTCTTCAGGGCCTGTTGCGCCCCACAGGCATTGTTTCTTCAGGGCCTGTTGCGCCCCACCGACACCGTTTCCTCAGGGCCTGTTATGCCCCACCGGCACCGTTTCTTCAGGGCCTGTTGCGCCCCACCGGCATTGTTTCTTCAGGGCCTGTTACACCCCACCGGTACAGTTTCTTCAGGGCACGATGTACCCAAAACCTTCCCGGAAGATCGAGGCGTCAAGGTAGCCGCATCAACGACCTCTAAGCGGCCGCATCTGCGATCCTGAGCGACGCATGGAAGGATAAGTGGACTCCTGAAAATATGTGGTATAGTTTGGCCATAGTCTGGCTTCCGTCACCCGGACTAGCCAGGTTACTCGCAGTTACACAAAAAGTACCGTTTAGTTCATTGAGTCCCTGCGAGGACAGATTGCTTGTTCCCCCGTTTTGTCTGTTCAGTATAGCCCTAGTGGCTTCAATTTTATAAAAGTTCATTATACAAGTCGTACCCTGTCTCGTGTCTCGTCACTGCATCCTACAATTCTGACCACTGTCCCTTTATGAGGTAATATCTCTGGAACGCTTCCATGGATCCCGGTGATTCTGACAATGTTTTCTTATGACATATTGTTTCTCATGTTAGTGGTAAAATTTCATTGATATAACTTATAGCTTATTTGTAAAAAAAACGGAAATTTGGCAAAAATGTTGAAAATTTTGCAATTTTCCAACTTTGAATTTTTATGGTCTTAAATCACAGTGACATGGCACATCAAAAAACTCAAAGTAACATTTCCCACATGTTAACTTTACATCAGCACAATTTGGGAACAAAATTTTTTTTTGTTAGGAAGTTATAAGGGTTAGAAGTTGACCAGCGATTTCTCATTTTTACAACACCATTTTATTTTTAGGGACCACCTCACATTTGAAGTCACTTTGAGGGGTCTATATGATAGAAAATACCCAAAAGCAACACCATTCTAAAAACTGCACCCCTCTAGGTACTCAAAACCAGATTCAAAAAGTTTATTAACCCTTCAGGTGCGTCACAGGAATTTTTTGAATGTTTAAGAAAAATGAACATTTAACTTTTTTTCACAAAATAAATTACTTCAGGTTCAATTTTTTTATTTTACCAACTGTAACAGGAGAAATTAGACTGCAAAAGTTATTGTGCAATTTGTACTGAGTACGCTGATACCTGATATGTGGGGGGAACCACTGTTTTGGCGCACGGCAGAGCTTAGGCTGGTTTCACATTTGCGTTTTTTAGCGCTGGAAAAAAACGCATATGTGCGCATGCGTTTTTCCCCCTATATTTAACATGGGTGCGCATACCTGCGCGCTTGTAAGCGCATGTATGCGATTTTCATGCACTGCGTTTTTTTGGGGTGTGCGTTTGTATTTTCCAGACGCAGCATGTTGCATTTTTTGGCCCTGCAAAAAAGCGCATGCGCACATATGCGCACGTTTTGCGCTAAAAATGGCCATTATAGCCTATGGATGCGCATATGTGCGCACTGGCATGCTCATGTATGCGTTTTTTTGCACATGCGTTTTTTTTTGTTAACCATGGAATTTAGGGGTTTGGGTTAGAGTTAGGGTTAGTTAAGGGGGTTTAGGGTTAGGGTTAGGGTCAGGGTCAGGGTTAGGGTTGGGGTTTGGGTCAGGGTTAGGGTTAAGTATGGTTTGGTTAAGGGTTAGGGTCAGGGTTAGGGTTAGGGTCAGGGTTAGGGTTAAGTATGGTTTTGTTAAGGGTTAGGGTCAGGGTTAGGGTTAGGGTCAGGATTAGGGTTAAGTATGGTTTGGTTAAGGGTTAGGGTTAGGGTCAGGGTTAGGGTTAGGGTCAGGGTTAGGGTTAAGTATGGTTTGGTTAAGGGTTAGGGTCAGGGTTAGGGTCAGGGTTAGGGTTAAGAATGGTTTGGTTAAGGGTTAGGGTTAGGGTTAGGGTTAGGGTCAGGGTTAGGGTTAAGTATGGTTTTGTTAAGGGTTAGGGTCAGGGTTAGGGTTAGGGTCAGGGTTAGGGTTAAGTATGGTTTGGTTAAGGGTTAGGGTCAGGGTTAGGGTTAGGGTCAGGGTTAGGGTTAAATATGGTTTGGTTAAGGGTTAGGGTCAGGGTTAGGGTCAGGGTTAGGGTTAAGTATGGTTTGGTTAAGGGTTAGGGTCAGGGTTAGGGTTAGGGTTAGGGTTAGGGTCAGGGTTAGGGTTAGGGTTAGGGTTAAGTATGGTTTGGTTAAGGGTTAGGGTTAGGGTCAGGGTTAGGGTTAGGGTCAGGGTTAGGGTTAAGTATGGTTTGGTTAAGGGTTAGGGTCAGGGTTAGGGTCAGGGTTAGGGTTAAGTATGGTTTGGTTTAGGGTTAGGGTCAGGGTTAGGGTTAGGGTCAGGGTTAGGGTTAGGGTCAGGGTTAGGGTTAAGTATGGTTTGGTTAAGGGTTAGGGTTAGGGTCAGGGTTAGGGTTAGGGTCAGGGTTAGGGTTAATTATGGTTTGGTTAAGGGTTAGGGTCAGGGTTAGGGTCAGGGTTAGGGTTAAGTATGGTTTGGTTAAGGGTTAGGGTCAGGGTTAGGGTTAGGGTTAGGGTCAGGGTTAGGGTTAAGTATGGTTTTGTTAAGGGTTAGGGTCAGGGTTAGGGTTAGGGTCAGGGTTAGGGTTAAGTATGGTTTGGTTAAGGGTTAGGGTCAGGGTTAGGGTTAGGGTCAGGGTTAGGGTTAAGTATGGTTTGGTTAAGGGTTAGGGTCAGGGTTAGGGTCAGGGTTAGGGTTAAGTATGGTTTGGTTAAGGGTTAGGGTCAGGGTTAGGGTTAGGGTTAGGGTTAGGGTCAGGGTTAGGGTTAGGGTTAGGGTCAGGGTTAGGGTTAGGGTTAGGGTTAGTTAGGGTTTAGGGTTTGGGTTAGGGTTAAGTATGATTTGGTTAAGGGTTAGGGTCAGGGTTAGGGTTAGGGTCAGGGTTAGGGTTAGGGTTAGGGTCAGGGTTAGGGTTAGGGTTAGGGTCAGGGTTAGGGTTAGGGTTAGTTAGGGTTTAGGGTTTGGGTTAGGGTTAAGTATGATTTGGTTAAGGGTTAGGGTCAGGGTTAGGGTTAGGGTTAGGGTCAGGGTTAGGGTTAGGGTTAGGGTCAGGGTTAGGGTTAGTAAAGTCATGGTTTGGGTTAGTGTGAGGGGCCACCTAATGTTGGAAAAAAACGCAAACGCGGTAAAAACGCACTAAAAACGCATACAAACGCATAAAAACGCTGCGTTTTTTTCATGCATGCTCATAAAAATGCTTGAAAAAAACGCAGCAGTTGTATGCTTTTGTATGCATTTTTTCAATGCGTTTTTTTGCGGGAAAAACGCGCTGCAAAAAAAAGCAAGTGTGAAACTAGCCTTAGAAGGGAAGGAGTGCCGTTTGACTTTTTCACTGCAAAATTGGCTGGAATTCAGATCGGATGCCATGTCATGTTTGGAGAGTCCCTGATGTACCTAAACAGTGGAAACCCCCCACAAGTGACCCCATTTTGGAAACTAGATCCCCCAAGGAACTTAACTAGATATGTGGTGAGCACTTTGAACCCCCAAGGGCTTCACAGAAGTTTATAACATACAGCCGTACAATTAAAAAATCATATTTTTTCCACGAAAATGATCTTTTCACCCCCAATTTTTATTTTCCCAAGGGTAATAGGACCCCAAAGGTTATTGTGCAATTTGTCCTGAGTACGCTGATACCCCACATGTGGGGGTAAACCACTATTTGGGCGCATGGCAGCGCTCGGAAGGGAAGCAGCGCCATTTGACTTTTTTGGCTGGAATAGAGATCGGACGCCATGTCGCGTTTGGAAAGCCCCTGATGTGCCAAAACAGTGGAAACCCACCAATTCTAACTCCAACCTTAACCCCAACACACCCCTAACCCTAATCTCCACCCTAACCCTAGCCCTATCCTTAGCCCTAGCCCTAACCCTAACCCTAGCCCTAATGGGAAAATGGAAATAAATGCATTTTTATTATTTTATTATTTTTCCATAACTAAGGGGGTGATAACGGGGGGTTTGATTTACTATATATGGCGGATTTTTATGTTTGGCAGCTGGCGCATGCTAAAAGACGCTTTTCATTGCAAAAATAGTTTTTGCATCACCACATTTTGAGAGCTATAATTTTTCCATATTTTGAGCCACCGAGTCATGTGAGGCTTTATTTTTTTGCAGGACGAGTTGACGTTTTTATTGGTACCATTTTCGGGCACGTGACATTTTTTGATCACTTTTTATTCCGATTTTTGGGACGCAGAATAAACAAAAACCAGCATTTCATGATTTCTTTTGGGGGGGTGCGTTTACAATGTTCCACGTGTGGTAAAATTGATAAGGCGGTTTTATTTTTCAGGTCAGTACGGTTACAGCGATACCTCATTTGTCTTTTTTTATGTTTTGGCGCTTTTATGTAATGAAAACAATTTTATATAAAAAATAATTAGTTTTGCATCGCTTTATTCTGTGAGCTATAACTTTTTTATTTTTTTGCTGATGATGCTGTGTAGTGGCTCATTTTTTGCGGGACAAAATGAGGTTTTCAGCGGTACCATGGTTATTTATATCCGTCTTTTTGATTTTTTGCTTCATTTTTTATTTTTATTTTTTAAGGGGTACAGTAAAGGGGTTAACTAGAGGGAAAGTGTTATAGGGCGGGTTGTTACGGATGTGGCGATACCAAATATGTGTACTTTTATTGTTTTTTATTTTCAAAAAATGAATTTATTAGGGAATATTTTTTTTTTAAATTTATTTAGCGATTTTTTATAAATTATTTTAACACTTTTTTTTAAACTTTATTACACTGTCCCAGGGGGGACATCACTGTCATGTGTGAGATCATTGATCTGACATATCACAGATCGCTGTGACAGATCAGAGATCTGACACAGGCAGTGCAGCAGGCTTCCTCATGCCTGCGCTCTGCAGGCAGTGAGGAAGCCGGCTCCCTGCAGGCCCCCGAAGGTCCCTGCCGCCATATTGGATCCGGGGACCTGCAGGAAAGGAGGCCCCCGCAGCAGCGCTGCACATCGCGCTGCTGCAGGGGTCTCAGGGAAGCACGGAGGGAGCCCCCTCCCTGCCGATGCTTGCCTTATCCTCCGGTACACTGCGATCATGTTTGATTGCAGTGTGCCGGGGGTTAATGTGCTGGAGGCAGTCCTTGTCCACCCTGACTCATAGTGCCGGGTGTCAGCTGTGATAATCAGCTGATACCCGGCCGCGATCAGCGGCGCTCCCCACGGGGGGCGCCGCTGATCACTATGACGTATTATTCCGTCCTTGGAACTTAGGTCCCATGTCACATGGACGGAATGGTACGTCTAACGTAGGAAAGGGGTTAAGGTGCTAGAATTTTTTGCTTTGCATTTTATTGCATTTTTTACATATGTGTTTATTGCATTTTTAACACTACAGTTTTTGTCATTTTGGTGTGTCATATTTTCAGTAAAGCTGCTCTGCTTTTGATACTTCCTGCCATTTGGCTTTGACAAAACTTTATTGATATAGTCATGTGTAGATTTCAAATGCTTTTTTGTCTGTGTATTGTCCACATCTAATGCAATTCTACTGTATGTGGGTAAATTCACATATATTCTTCAGCATACCCACAAGAGGAGATAACATGGGTGGATTTCAAATATGCACTGCAGGTCAGTTTACACAACAACAAAACAAATCAGTAGCAGCTTTCATCTTCTGTCTCAGTAATGTAAAAATCTGTCTTCACTGAATACAGATTTAGGGTATTAAATTAAGAGACCACTTCCAAATATTCAGTATGTCTGATTTTTCTCTTTAATAGGTATGGTTTTGAGTGACATGTAAATTATTATTTTAGTCTACAAACATCTGACAACATGTCACCAAATTTCCAAGCAATAAATTAAGTTTTTTTTCTGAAAAGGAGAAATAGTCAAAATAAAAAAAACAAACAACAGTGCTTTCATACCTCAAAAAATGCAAAGAAAACAAATTCATAATCATTTAGAAACAACAATACTAATGTTTTAACTCAGGAAGAGCTCATAAATCAATATTTTGTGGAATAACCGTGATTTTTAAAAGCAGCTTTCATGCGTTTTGGCATGCTTTCCACCAGTCTTTCACACTGCTTCTGGCGCAAACATTTAAGCAGTTCTTCTTTGTTTGATGGCTTGTGACTATCCATCATCCTCTTGATTACATTCCAGAGGTTTCCCATGTGGTTCAGGTTTGGAGAATTTGGAGAATGGGCTGCCCATGACATGGTTTTGATGTGGTGGTCTCTTAATTTTTGCCAGAGCTGCATATATATATATATACAGTATATATTTTGCTCAAAAAATAAAGGGAACACTGTGACATAGGATGTGGTATTTTAGTGTTCACTTTATTTTTTTGAGCAGTATATATACAGTATATATGATAGATAGATAGATAGATAGATAGATTAAAAGCCAGCAAATCTTAGGCTGTGTACAGTATAATCACAGAGTGAAAGGTTAGAATAGACTATATAGAATAAATATTTACACATAGAATAGATGTGTACAGGGTGCACCATTGTTATGGATACACCTAAATAAAATGGGAATGGTTGGGAATATCAACTTCCTGTTTGTGGCACATTAGTATATGGGAGGAAGCAAACTTTTCAAGATGGGTGGTGACCATGGCGGCCATTTTGAAGTTGGCCATTTTGGATCCAACTTTATTTTTTTCAATGGGATGCTTGGTTTTTATGTAACTTTATTCTTTCATGATTTATTTACAAGTTTATGACCACTTATAAAATGTGTTCAAAGTGCTGCCCATTGTGTTGGATTGTCAATACAACCCTCTTCTCCCACTCTTGACACACTGATAATAACACCGCAGAAGAAATGCTAGCACAGGCTTCCTGTATCCATTGTTTCAGATGCTGCACATCTCGTATCTTCACAGCATAGACAATTGCCTTCAAATGACCCCAAAGAAGAAAAAGTCTAAGGCTGGTCAGATTGCGTTAGGGGGGGTGCTTTTACCACATCCATTACATAGCGGCATTAACGCTATGTAATGGATGCGTTAATGCACCCATACACTGCTATAGACGAGCGCATTGCTAATGCATGTCATAATCGACATGCGTTAGCGATGTGCGGTCATTCTGTGATGGACCCTCGGACGTGGTCTGCAGCGTCTGAGGGTCCGTGACTGCTAGCGCAGATGAAGCACGATCACATAACATGATTGCGTTAGGGGAGTAGCTTTAACGTAGTCCATCAATGCTATGCGTTGAACGGACTGCATTAACGCAATCTGAACCTGGCCTAAGGAGGTCAGATCGGGAGACCTTGGTGGTCATTCAACTGGCCCATGATAGCAAATCCACTTTCTAGGAAACTGTTCATGTAGGAGTGCTCGAACGAGACACCCTTAATTGATAGTATGCTGTGGTATATGGGGTACAAAGATAGTGAGGCCATTCTTCCCCAATGGAAACCTCAATGCCACTGGATATCTGAAATTGCTACATGATGATGTGTTGCCCTCTTTATGCACTCAAGATGGCACGTTCCCTGAGTTTTTCCAGCAAGATGGTGCACCATCACATTATGGGTGTCAGGTCCGAGCATTCCTACAAGGAATCTGACCCCCTCAGACTAGCATTTCTTCTGCGGTGTTGCTAATTCATCTGCCAGGTTCTGTGTAATCACAACAGAAGCCGACAGGATAGAAGAGATGGATTGCATAAAGTAAATACAAATAAAATAGGTAGATATATAGATGTCAGTGACAAATACAATAAGTAGAGTGTGTGCACATTACTGGACATGTATTTAATTAATAAAAGATTATTTTGGGGAAAAAATGGTATGGGCTCCCGCTCAATTTTCGCAACCAGCAGAGGGAAAGCCGATGACTAGAGGCAGATGTTTTAAAGCTTGGGAAGGGGGTAATACCCATGGAGCTTCCCATGCTATTATTATCAGCTCACAGCTGTATACTTAGCCTTTACTGGCTATTAAAATAGGGAAGCCCCCCAAAAAATGAAGTGGGGTCCCCCTATAATTATTAACCAGCAAAGACTATGCAGACAACTGCGGGCTGATATTAATAGTCTATGGAGGGGCCATGCATATTGGCCCCCCTGGCTAAAAACATCAGCTCTCAGCCGCCCCAGAAAAGGCACATCTCTAAGATGCGCCAATTCTGGCACTTAGCCTCACTCTTCCCACTTGCCCTGTAGTGGTGGCAAGTGGGGTAATAGTTTGAGGGCTTGATATCTCCATCTGGTGACATCAACTTCAAGGTTAGTAATGGAGAGGTGTCAATAAGATGCCCCCATTACTAACCCCATAGTCACATTTTAAGAAAACACA